>NC_045430.1:188047611-188679174 GCF_902635505.1 Sarcophilus harrisii | reverse complement strand
TTATTATTATTTCTTCTTCATCTTCTTTCTTCTTCTTCTTCCTTCTTCATCTTCTTTCTTCTTCTTTTTCTTCTTCATCTTCTTTCTTCTTTTTCTCCTTCCTTCTTCATCTTCTTTCTTCTTCTTCTTCCTTCTTTTTCTTCTTCTTCATCTTCTTCCTTCTTCTTTAAAATTTTTTATTTTCAAAACATAGGCATGGATAATTTTTCAACATTGACTCTTACAAAACTTTGTGTTCCAAATTTTCTCCTCCTTCCCCCCACCTCATCCCCTAGATGGCAAGTAATCCAATATATGTTAAGCATGTTAGAATATCTGTTAATTGCAATATATGTTTACAGATTTGTACAACAATCTTGCTGCACAAAAAAAGTCAGATCAAAAATGAAAATAAAAATTGAGAAAGAAAACAAAATGCAAGCAAACAATAACAAAAAGAGTGAAAATACTATGTTGTGATCCACACTCAGTTCCCACAGTCCTCTCTCTGGGTATAGATGGCTCTCTTCATCACAAGATCATTGGAACTGGCCTCAATCATCTCGTTATTGGAAAGAGCCACATCCATCAGAATTGATCATCATATAATCTTCTTGTTGCCATGTACAACGATCTCCTGGTTCTGCTCAGTCACTCAGCATCAGTTCATGTAAATCTCTCCAGACCTCTCTGAAATCATCCTTTTGTTCATTTCTTACAGAACAATATTTCATTACATTCATATACCATAAGTTGTTCAGTCATTCTCCAGCTCATGGGCAACTACTCAGTTTCTAGTTCCTTGCTACTACAAAGAAGGCTGCCACAAACATTTTTGCACATGTGCATCCCTTTCCTTCCTTTATTATCTCTTTGAGATATAAGCCCAGTAGTAACACTGATGGCTCAAAGGGTATGCACAGTTTGATAACTTTTTGAGAATAGTACCAAATTTCTCTCCAGAATGGCTGGATCCATTCACAATTCCATCAACAATGTGTCAGTGTCCCAGTTTTCCCATATCCCCTCAATATTCATCATTATTTTTCCTTGTTATTTTAGCCAATCTGAGAGGTGTGTAATGGTATCTCAGAACTGTCTTAATTTGCATTTCTCTGATGAATAGTGATTTAGAGCACCTTTTCATATGACTAGAAATGGTTTTAATTACTTCATCTGAAAATTGTCTATTGTTTGACTATCAGTTGGAAAATGACTCAAATTTTTATAAATTTGAGTCAATTCTCTTTATATTTTAAAAATGTTGCTCATCATTTCTTACAGAACAATATTTCATTACATTCATATACTATAACTTATTCAACCATTCCCCATCTGAGGAGTGTCCACTCAATTTCCAGTTCCTTGCCATTACAAAAAGGCAATAACAATCCTTTTGAAGCAAAAAATTGGAAATAAAGTGAGAAATGGAACAAACTTTGAGATAAAAGACTTATAAAATCTTGTACCCTAGATGTAATAAGTGAGCAGAATTAAGAGAAACATGGGAAGACATGTGAACTGATGTAGAATGAAGAAAGCAAAATAATGTACACAATGATTACTATGGTAGAAATGAAAATAATACTGGAGAGTAGTTGATGAAATGGTCCTTCTTTTGGTAGATGGTGGGAGATAGAGGATTATTAATATGTTGACAGAAATAGTTCCTATGTAAGTTGATTTCACTCAATTGTTTTTCTTTTTTACATAGTAAGATTCTAGAATTTAAGGGTCATAAAAGAAAAAATAACAAGCATTTATACAAAGATGTATTGTTTTCAAAGCACTTTCTCACACTAACCATGTAAAGACAAGTGGTATAATGTTTTGAAACTTGCTTGTAGCCATATACCTATATACCCAATGTGTGTAAAAAGTTCTTGGCTTCATATTCCTAACTTCAAAGTATATTTCTTTTTAGTCTCCCACTAGGCTTCTGAAGTTTGCATTTTGCCAGTCTAAAAGAAAACTATTTCATATGTTTATAGATTTAGAGCTGGAAGATAGCAATAGAGAATATATAGTCTAATCCCCTCATTTTAGAGTTTAGCAAACTGTAACCCAGGGAATATAAAAATTTTGTTCAAGGTAACAGATGTAGTCAGTATCAAAGATTGAACTTGAACATAGATTCTCTGACTCAAGAGCTCCTGTTCTGTTCACTATAAGAGTCGACAAAACCAAACCAAAGTGTCTTATAAGACCTTTTTTTTAATCACCTGCAAATACCCATTTTCAAATTTAGATGGAATAAAAATAAATGTATTACTATTTGAAGTAATTGCATAAATAGAAGAACTAGTCAAAAACAAACACTCCTAGCAAAGCAAAATTCCTTGATATGTACACAATATTATACTTGCAGAAACAATATTATTCAAATAAAATATGAAAGAACGTATAAAACAATTATTCCTTTGGGTGGATAGCACTCTACTATAGAAGAAAGGATTTAGAGATCTTAATGGAATACCATCTAGAGTCATATGGAAAACCATCTAGAATCATATGGAAAAAAAAATGCACTAAATTACTATTGACTAGACGGCCCAGGGGTCCTCAAACTTTTTAAATAGAGGACCAGTTCACTGTCCCTCAGACTGTTGGAGGGCCGGACTATAGTAAAAACAAAAACTTTGTTTTGTGGGCCTTTAAATAAAGAAACTTTATAGCCCTGGGTGAGGGGGATAATCATCCTCAGCTGCCACATCTGGCCCACGAGCAGTAGTTTGAGGACCCCTGGACTAGAGGAATGCAAATTAAAATAACTTTTAAAGTACCGATTAGTTGGTTGTTGTCCTTTGTTCTGGAAGAGGATCAAAACAACATCATTATGTTAGAGTTGAGCTATAGTGTGTCTGACTGTGGCTGATCAGACCAACGTGAGCATGGAATACTCTGCCACAGGTAGGACACAAATAATATTTATGAACATTTGGAGTGGCTTCTCTAACTTTGTACATCAGTGTTTCTTCTTAGCTAATTAAATTCTAATTTGTTCATAGCACCTTCTCTGGTGAAGGCATGCCATGCTGGGGGTCCAGTGCCAGTGTCTCCCATGTCATAGAATTGATTCTAAAGTTCTTAAGAGAATCCTTGAGAGTGTCCTTGTATCACTTTTTCTGACCACCTTGTGAGCACTTGCTCTATGTGAGTTCTCTATAAAATAGTATTTTTGGCAAGCACACATTTGGCATCCGAACAATGTGGCCAGCCCAATGGAGTTGTGCTCTCTGCAGTAGAGTTGGAATGCTTGGCAGTTTAGTTCTAGAAAGGACCTCAGTGTCCAGTGCCTCATCCTGCCAGGAGATCTTCAGAATCTTTCAAAGACAATTCAAATAGAAATGATTTCTTTTCCTGGCATGGTGCTAATACACTGTCCAGGTTTCACAGACATACAACAATGAAGTTAACATAATGGCTCTATAGATCTTCAGTTTGGTAGTCAGTCTAATATCTGTCCTCTCCCACACTTTCCTTCAGAGGCTCCCAAACACTGAGCTAACTCTGGCAATGCATGTGTCAATCTCATTATTAATGTGGACATCCCTGGAATATATACTGTCAAGGTAAAATATCTTATCCACTGCACTCAAAATTTTACCATTTGCTGTAACTGATGGTTCCACAGCAGATTTGGCTAAGATGGCAGGAAAAGGTAATGCTAAATGTTGGAGGGAATATGGGAAAACTGGAACACTAATTCTTTGCTGGTGGAGTTGTGAACTGATTCAGCCATTCTGAAGAACAATTTGGAACTATGCTCAAAAAGTTACAAAACTGTGCATACTCTTTGATCTAGCAGGATCACTACTGTGTCTATATCCCAAAGAGATCATAAAAGAGGAAAAAGGACTCACCTGTGCAAAAATGCTTGTAGCTACTCTTTTTGTGGTGGCAAAAAATCCGAAAATGAGTAGAAGCCCATCAATTAGGAAATGGCTGAATAATAGAGTACTATTGTTCTATAAACAATGATGAACAGGCCGATTTCAGAAAAGCCTGGAAAGACATACATGGAGCTGGCTGAGTGAAGCAAGCAGAACCAGGAAAACACTGTACATAGCAACAGCAAGATTGTATGATGATGATCAGCTATGATAGACTTAGTTCTTCTCAACAATTCAGTGATCCAAGGCAATTCCAAAAAACTTTAGATCACTCATGACAAGTGGTCATACAACCTACACTTAAAGAACATTCCACTTTTACAAAATTTTTCCTTTTATCAAGCCCAATCTGTTTCTCTGCAACCGTCACCTATTACTACCATAATTCCTGTTTTGTTTGACATTGTAGGACCAAGTAAGACAAGTTTAATCCCTCTTCCTTGACAGTCTTGTACTATTTTAAATTGACTATCCTCTCCCTATGATCTTTTCTTCTTGATTAATAGTTAATAAATATTTATTAGATACCTATTAAGTATCAAGTACTGTACTGAGCTCTGGGGAACAAATATATATATAATCCCTGCCCTCAAGAAGTTTATAATCTAATGAGGGAAGATAAAATACAAAGGAAAGCAGAAAAGAAGGGTAGAAATAAGGTAGAGATAGAAGGTTATCGAGAAGGTACTTGATCATGAAAAAGTCAGAGAAGTCCCAAAGTTGTGCAGCCAGGTGAGAAATGAGATATCTGAATTGAGCTCTCTCTCCTTAAATGGAAGTTTAGATTTCATGGCTACACTTTCTAATCAGAAAGGCAAAGAGTAGTGTTGAGTAGGAGGACCAAGGCTGATGAGATTTTACGGGATGATAAGGTTATCCCAACAATGAGCTTCCTGGGGCATGGTAAAGAAGTCAACAGAGAAGATATAGGACCTTTCCTTTTATCTCAGACTTCCTTTGAATACATGGCCAACAGGAAGTTGGATTAAACTAAAATCATAAACAGATTTTTTTCTCTAGTATAACCATCTTTCATTCCTTCAACCAATTCTAATATGCCATCATTTCTAGTCTTCTTATAATCCTGGTCACCATCCTTTGGGATATGCTCCTGCTTATTAATGTCTTTTCTGAAATGTGGTGACCAGAAGTGAACACAGTAGTTTTGACATGGTCTAAACAGTAAACTGGCTGAATGTAGTTTTCTCCCTTATTTCTAATTCCAACTCATAGTATAATGCCTTATACGCTACAAAGCCTTGGGCTGACGAAGAGTAAACAGACATTATGCTGTCTTTGCCTCTTTGTTCCCCTAGCCTAGAATACTCTCTCCCTCCTCACTTCTGCCTCATGGGCTTCTATGATATCCTTTAAGTTTCAATCCAAATCCCACCTTCTTCAAGAAGCTTTTTCATGTCCCCCTCAATGTTAATGTCTTTTCCCTGCCCAGTTTGCCCTGTATTATTCTTTTCTTCATTTAGAATGTGAGATCTTTGAAGGTAGGGAGCATGTTTTTGCCTTTCCTATTAGTTACCATAGTGCCTGGGATATAGTGAGAACATAATTGCTTGTTTAAATTGATTTGAAACTGAAATAAATTTAGATGAATCCCACCTCGAAAGTCTGTACTTGCATGAAACACAATGGCTCCTTCAGCAGAGAAATAAACTAGCATATATATATATGAATCTTTGATTTATTTTAATTGAGCAACACAAGGATACAATTTCTATGGAAAGCTGATTCTTAGAGTAAGACATCACTGTCTCTCCTACCCTCTGTCCATATATCTCCCCAAGACAACTTTTTCTTCTGACTTTCCTATTTCTCTCTCTCCCACCCTCTCTTCATAAGTGCTCTTCCAATTCCCTCAGAGGTACTATCTTCTCCAAGCTGGGAGCAGCCTTTGTTGCAGTTCAGTAATCACCACAAGAATAGCTAGGTGTTAAAGTCCAGATTCTTTATTATCTCCTTCCTGGGACTGGGCAGCTTTCTGGAGAGCCTTTCAGACCAGCGCTGGTCTCAGTGAGGGAAGTGCAGGAGGCCAGGCCAACCACCAGGAGCCTGACTGAAGGTGAAATGAATTTCTGTCTTCTTGGCTCTGAGAGCTTCTAGTGCGCTTGTTCTCTGTGGCTCTCAGTCCCTGCTTATATACTTCACACTGAGAATAAACCAATCATTATATCTAGGAAACCATTATTTCTTGTAAGATTAATCAATCATACTGAACCATGCTAAACTAGAAAACCATTGTCTCATCAATTCTACTTAGTATCTTGTAAGCATCCTTGTTTCAAATTCAGAGTTCTGTCCCATAACACCATACCACCATAAAAACCTACTGCATCCATGGAGAGAGACAATGATCATTTCAACCCAGTCTTTGTGCCGCTATAGAGACTTGCTTCTGGGAAGCTCCCCTGGTTACTGGCTTCTCAATCTCCTCTTTAGATTTTTCACTATTTCACTTGGTAAGAAAACAAGGTGCTATATCATATCCATTTACTGAGAGTAGGATCACAGGATCATAGATATGGAACTAGAAGAGACATTAACTGCCATCTAGCCCTTCATCCTAAAAGTTAAAGAAATTGAGTCCACTGTATGTGCACGAATGTTTGTGGCAGCCCTTTTTGTAGTGGCTAAAAACTGGAAACTGAATGGATGTCCATCAGTTGGAGAATGGCTGAATAAATTGTGGTATATGAATATTATGGAATATTACTGTTCTGTAAGAAATGACCAACAGGATGATTTCAGAAAGGCCTGGAGAGACTTACACGAACTGATGCTGAGTGAAATGAGCAGGACCAGGATATCATTATATACTTCAACAACAATACTATATGATGACCAGTTCTGATGGATCAGGCCATCCTCAGCAACGAGATCAACCAAATCATTTCCAATGGAGCAGTAATGAACTGAACCAGCTATGCCCAGAAAAAGAACTCTGGGAGATGACTAAAAACCATTACATTGAATTCCCAATCCCTATATTTATGCACACCTGCATTTTTGATTTCCTTCACAAGCTAATTGTACAATATTTCAGAGTTTGATTCTTTTTGTACAGCAAAATAACATTTTGGTCATATATACTTATTGTGTATCTAATTTATATTTTAATATATTTAACATCTACTGGTCATCCTGCCATCTAGGGGAGGGGGTGGAGGGGTAAGAGGTAAAAAATTGGAACAAGAGGTTTGGCAATTGTTAATGCTGTAAAGTTCCCATGCATATATCCTGTAAATAAAAGGCTATTAAATTAAAAAAAAAAAAAAAAGAAAAAGAAAAAAAAATAAATAAATGAAAATGAAAAAAAAAAAAAAAGAAAGAAATTGAGTCCAGAAAAAGTAAAGTGATATGCTTAAAGTTATACAACAAGTAAATATAAAGTTCAAATTCTAAATCAAAGTCTTTCATCATTACAATTGATTTGAGCACAATATCTGGATAACTTTGTGAATTTAAAATGCATAGCACACATATGAGGGAAGTCACATTATATGATGTGGAAAGGAAATAAATGCTTATAACTGGAAAATATTTTTTTTAAAATTTCAAAGTAAGCAAGCTTGATGATATGTGTGTGTGTGTGATTGTATGTACTAATAAAACATCTCTATCTTTACTTGAAATTTATAACAGGCGTATAGCAACTAATTTGTTTTAGTGGATTGAAAGCTTAACTGGAGTCAACAATGTGATGTGGGAGTCAAAAAGAATTAATGTGCAGTAAGATTGTAGTAGAAGAGGTACAATCCCCAGGGCAAGGGAAGCTATAATCCTGCTAACCCTGTCCTGGTCATAATACTATAGGGAGAATTGTGTTAAAGTTTGGGTACCCCATATTAGGAAGGACACTGAGAAGGTAGAAAACAATTAGAAGAGAATGACTAGGACAATGAAATGTGTTGGTTTGTGCCACTTAAAGATTGTTTGGAGGACCTGGTATACTAAACTTAGAAAAGAGATGCCATGGAAGGTGATATGACGGGTATATTTTATTTTCTAAAGGAGTGCCATATAAGTAAGAGACTGGACTTGTTCTGCAAGTAATGGGGGCAATTTACAAAGGAGTGAGTTTAGGCTTGATGTAAGGAAAAGCTTTCTTACAATTAGAACTATGGACTCTGAGGTCCTTTCCAACCATGAGAATTAGTGATTCTATGATTCCTTGATCCTGAATTTTCTTCTCTTCTCTTCTCTTCTCTTCTCTTCTCTTCTCTTCTCTTCTCTTTCTCTCTCTCTCTCTCTCTCTCTCTCTCTCTCTCTCTCTCTCTCTCTCTCTCTCTCTCTCTCGTTTGCTGAGGCAATTGGGTTTAAGTGACTTGCCAAGGGTCACAAGCCTGGAAGTATTCAGTGTCTGAGATCAGATTCGAATTCAGGTCCTCCTAACTTCAGGACTGGTGTTCTACCTACTACACCAATTAGCTGCCCCTCTAAATTGTATTTTCTGAAATGTTTGATGGTTGTTTTTGCTTCCCTTCCTAGTACCTACTTTTGTATTGGAAGTCACCAGTGTGGAGATTCTAATGTTTTCCTGAAGACTTTTCCTTTTTAGTCACTGCAGTAAATGAGCTGTGATTATCTTCCAGGCATTCTATTTGATTATGCTTTTTGCTTATGGGAGATCTAGTTATCTTTATTAAAGTATCTCCAGTAATGGAGAACATACTCTAAATTTTGTAAGATGATCAAATGTCTTATGAAGTTATGTCTCATCACCATTGGATGTATGATGAAAACAATTTGGCAAAATCCTTTGTCCTTTCAAGATGAACCTGTGAGCTGTATTTCCACTTAGCTGCAGATTCTAGTTTCAATTATTAGGAGAATGTCAATATAAATATGCTTTAGCACTTCTAGTAATGTATCAACTCATTGGTTGCTGGACAAAGATTGAACATTGAGAGTTATAATAGTTAAGTTAATATTTGTGGGCAGTCTAACAACTCTGTCAATTTGCCACTACCACTCCACAACTGAAAAGGGGCCATATAGGATTGAGGACATTTTTTTATATTTTTAATTTCTTTTATGGGTCACTATGGTTAAAAACAAAACAACCACAAAAATCCCTTAGTGTCCAATTTTTCATCAAGGAGCTTCCCCATACTTGGCTGGTCTTATTTTCAGACAGCAAATGTATTTGGTTGCCAGTCCTGTATTTGAAGCTTTTCCAGTTTGATAGATCCTGAAATATGTGTTCTGCTCAAATAGCTTTCAAGAACTCAGTTATCTCTATGCCCTAGAATAGAATTTTTGTGACGAATTCATTCATTCATATCCATTCATGCATCCATCTTTGCAAAACATCCCATTTAGGATACTGCTCCAATCCACAAAGGACAATTATTACCGTTAGATTTTAGGGTAGTCTGTAAATGGTTATTTTATAAAACTCATGAGCCTTCATTAAGGTACCTCATAGTAAGGAATAGTCAGTAGACACAGTTAGCTTTTGGTAAAGACATTTGCTAAAATGGCATAGCAAAAACAATTCTCTCCCCAACATGAGTTTTCCCCCACAAATATACAAAGCTTCTGGGAGAAGAATGGTCCCAAACTCCAGAGTACAACAGTAACATATTATGACCATGTATGACAGGCAAAATCTACTTCTTGGTATAAACTTCTTGTAGGTCTTATATCTCTTCTCTCCTGTGTAATCTTCACAATGTTCTCTTTGGGTATGATGTCTCTACTAGGTGGGCTGCTCGCTGAATTCTCAAGGTCTGTTCCTTTCTGCAATTTGACTCTGAATTGCCAAGGCTAGATCTATCTTGAGCCCAGAGCTTGCTCTTTTTTTAACTGCAAGAGGCCCATTCAATGAAACTACTTCCTTCCTGAATGACAGTCTCTCTGTAACCATGTTTGTCTGGAATGTGTATCTCTGCTCCTATCATTGTATCATAAGGGACAAGTAGCTTCACCAGGACAACTACGGGTTCTTGTCATCTTCAACTCCTAGATGTCTGTCAGTTGACTCAGAATAACTGGACTGTGTCTTATAAGGATTGTCCTGGGATTGGGGGAGGGGGGGGGGGAGATAGTTAATCACTATTTGTCCAATAATGTTGCACACTTATGCATCAGAGAGGTGTTCATATTTTGTAAAGAAATAGAATATTAATAACTTGTTGACACATTAAAATATTATAACCCAAGACTTTATCAGTTGAGGTGGGAAAAGAAGCACAAGATTTGAGTTGGAAGAAAACAGAAATCATCTTTCAACCTATTCATGAATGTCTTCCCTACAACATCCCTGACAAGTAGTTACCTAGTTTATTACAGCTAGCATTTACATAACAATTTAAAGTTTGCAAAGTACATGTGTTTATCTCATTTGATTCCCACAATCCTGGAAGATGCTATTATTACATAATGAGGAAACTGAGGCACAGAGAAGATAGCCTTCTGACTCCAAGGATTCTATTCACCAAGCAACATGCATGCCTTAAAAAGAACTTTGTAACAAATTGTAATAGCTAATATATATTATTACTTGAAGATTTATAGAGTGCTTTACATTTATTGTCTCATTTGATCTCCACAACAATCTTGTGAAATAGGTGCCATTATCATTTTCATTTTATATATAAGGAAACAAGTGTCAAGAGTTAAGTCAAGAAGCACCTCCTATGTGCCAGGTGATGAGGTAGATGCCCTGGGCCTGGAGTCAGGAAGACCTGAATTCCAATTTAGGGCAAATACTAGCTGGATGACGCTGGGCAAATTACTTAATCCTGTCTATTTCCTCATCTGTAAAATGAGCTAGAGTAGAAAATGGCAAATTACTCTAGTATCTTTATCAAGAAAACCCTAAATGGGGTCACAAAGACTTGGATACTATTGAAAAACAACAAAATCTGCTAGTCATTGTGCTAAGTGTTGGAAATACCAAGAAAAACAAAAAATATCTTCTTTTAAAGACCTCAGTTTAAGGCAGAAGACAACATGCAAACAACTACGTACCAACAAGATATATAGAGAATAAATTTGGAGATAATTAACAGAGGGAAGGCACTAGCATTAAGTGGAATCTAAAAGACTGCTTGAAGAAGGTAGGATTTTAATTGGGAATTGAAGACAGCCAGAAAATCAGGAGTTGTAGTTGAAGGGGAGAATTGATTCCCTATGGGGAATAGCCAGAGAAAAAGCTGAGTTGAAACATAGACTGTCTGGTACCACATCTCAAAATACATGGAGGTGAATAAGAGATGGTTATCTAGGTTATGAAGGGCTTTGAATGCCTAGCTGATTGGCCTAGGATCACCCAGCTATTAAGTGTCTGAGATAGCATTTTAACTCAGGTCTTCCTGATTCCAAGTCTAGCAGTCTTTCTACTGAATCACCTCACTAGTTATGTTAAAGGACCCCTAGTGATGGGGAACACAATCACTTCTTCTGGGACCATTTCACTTTTGGACAGCTCTATCTGTTAAAATTTTCCAGAAGGTTATTATTACAGAATCTGTTAAGTGGAAAGAGCTTCAGAGGTTATATAGTCCAAAGCTACTTAAACTGTGGGTCAAGACCCCAAATGGGGTTACATAACTGGGGGGTTGCAAAATTAATTAATTAACTAATAATAAATAGTAAATGTTTGATTTTATACCTATTTTATATACCTATATACCCAGGGTCACGTAAAAATTTCTGGGGCAAAAAAAGGGTCATAAGTGGGAAAAGTCTAAAAAGCCCTGCAGTCTAGTCCAACCTGTCTCTGAACAAGTATCCTCCTTTAAATTACCGCAAGAGATGATTATCAAGCCTCTTTTTGGAAGAACTCCAGTGTGAGGGAATCCACTTGAAAAGAGGTAAGAAATGGACAAAATAAACACTAGGTGGAAGTCAAAAGTATATTACAATATGATTCATTGAATCACATTGCTTGACATTGAGCAAATCAATCTCTTCTGCTCTAAATGGGGTTGGACTAGAAGATCCAAATGTCCTTTCTAGATCTAAATACCATGGTCCTAGAGAGCACAAGTGACCTAGACCCAGTTCAATCCTTTTACTCAATTATCAAAATGAGGAGAGGTGCCCATGGGCACAGTTTAACAAGGAGCAGATCCAGGACCAGAATCCAGTGGTCTTTCCGGATTAAATACAAAAAGTTAAACAAATACACAAAATGTCCTCCCACTTTTTAAATGGGAAAGATCACATCTTGCTTGGACGACGAAGGAGAAAATGGCATTTTGAGCTAGTTACTGAAGGACAACATTAGAGCCAAGTGTTGAAGGACTGAGGTAGGAATTATTCCAGGACTGGGGAGAAGGGAAGAACATTTTAAATAAAGGTAATTAAGCAAAAGGCTGGAACAAAAAAAATACCAGGTAGAAGGTGAAAGTACTCTGAGAACTAAGAGTGTAATTTGGCTGGAGGTTAGGGTGGGTAAAGGAAAGATAAGGGAGAAAAAGGTTAGGCTGAAATCTGAGAGTCCGAGGAATAAGTTTAGGTGAAACTTCAGAATGTAAAGGTGTTTTGTTTTTTAAATGATCACAGGATTTAGTTAGACCTTGAAAGGCTCTTAGAGACTCTTCATTTTACACTTAGAAGAAAACGAGGTTATTTCTTAGTTGCAATCCACAGACGGTATTTTTTTTTAAATTCATTTCTCCCAAATACATATCTATTTTTTTAAAACTCCGGTTGGAACTTTCCTCTTAGTTCCATTTATTCAACTAACTTTTATTAAGTATCTGCTGAATACCAGACTAGTCTTGTCCCTCTCTGCCTTCTCTTTTTTCCTCCCCTCGCTCCTTTCCTATTACTTTCATTCATTCACCTAAGCATTAAGTGTCAGCTACACACCAAACGCACACTATTCAATCTCATCCCTTTCCCCGCTGGCTCTCCCCCCTCCGCTTTTTTACACCCTCGGAGCTTTCCTATGCCTTTCATTCATTCAGCTAGCCTTTATGAAGCGCTTACTATATGCCGCGCCGCGGAGGATTTCGGCCTCCTCCCTCTTCTGCCCTCTCCCCCACACCCTTTTTTCTCCCCTCAGTCCTTTCCCCGGCCTTTCAAGCATTCAGAGACCCGCCCACTCCCTCCCCCACTCCCCCACTCCCACTCTCCCCCCTCCCCTCCCCCCCCCCCCCCCCCCTCTCTGAACGCCATCCAGACCTTTCCTGTTCGTCTCATTCATTCGGCAAACGCTTATTAAGTTATTTACTACGCACAGGACAGCGTGCCCCAGCCTCGTTCCTCTTTCCCCCCTTGCTCCCCATTTTTCTCACCCCCGGCCCTTTTCTAGTTATCGCCTTCGCTCCCCAAGCTTTTATGAAGTGCTCACTACATACAGGGCAGCGCGTTTCGCTCTCGTTCCCCTCTCCTTTCCCCCTTCTCACCCCAGCACCCACCTCCCTCCCAAGAACCAAGGCTACACTTGTCAGGAGATTTAGGGCGATTTCCTTCTGACTCAAAGCTTTACAAAAAAAAAAAAAAAATCCTCTAGGATTGTACCGACGCTTCCTTTGGTACTTTTCCTGGGCCTTCCCTTCCCTCCCCGGGTGCTCCCCCTGCCCCTCCCCCGGGTGCTCCCCCTGCCCCTCCCCCGTCCTCCGCCCCCTGCCCCTCCCCCTGCCCCTCCCCCTCTCCTTTCCGTTTCCCACTGTTCTCCTCCTTCCCTTCCCTCATCCGTGACATCGGCGCTCGATTACATGCAAACTCCCCTTTCGCTTTTTTTTCTCCCCTCGGCCGCTCTCTCTCGGTCCGGGTCTCCCTCGCTCTGCTCTGCTCTCCTCTGCTCTCTCTCCCCCAGTGCAACTTTTGCCGAACCCCCCGACACACACAGACATGTTGAGCTGAGAGCACGGGGGATTGGTCGCGCACCCTCCCCCTTTCCCTCCCCCTTCCCTCCTCCCTCCCCCCCAACGCAGACCCACCTCGGGGGGGCCCCGCGGCCGCCAGCCTCCCGTGGGCCTGCCCGTCGCCGCCGCCCGCCCGGCCGCCCCGGGCCTTTATTTATTGATTATTTATTCTGCTTTTCAAAGAGGGAGAGCAGAGGACGAGACTCCCCCCCCTCCCCGGAGAAGCAAGGCGGTGATGCGGGAGCGGGCGGCCCCGGCGGCGGCGGCGGCGGCGGCGCGGAGAGCCCGAGCGGACGAGACCCAGGCTCAAGATGGCAGATTCCGACTGAGTTTGGGGGGGCCGACGTCTCGCTTCGCTTTCTCCTTTCCGTTGCCATGAATAACGGACATCCTGGCCCCGATGGCCCCCATGTACGAAGGTAAGCCGGCGCCCGCTCCGACCTCTCTCCCACCCCCTCACCATCTTTCCCTCACCATCCTTCCCTCCCCCTCCACTGGCCACCGGTCCTCGGATTCCCTTCTCTCCTTCCTCGGCTCCCCCATCCCCGTCCTGGGATCACGCCCCCTCCCCACCACGTTCTGTCCGAGCCCCCCTTCAGTGCACTCCCCTATCCGTCCGAGAGTCCCCTCGATCTGCTCACGTTCCCCATCTGTCCGAGCGCCCCCCTAATCTGCTCGTGCGTCCCCATCTGTCCGAGCGCCCCCTGATCTGCCTACGCGCCCCCATCTGTCCGAGAGCCCCCCTAATCTCACGAACCCCCATCTGTCCTAGCGCCCCCTTATCTGCCCACGCGCCCCCCATCTACCCGTACGCCCCCCTTACATCTCATTCAACTGCTCTACACCCCGCTCCCCCAACACACGCCCCTTCACCTCCTTCGGTCCTTTAATAGCTCTTCAACCCCTAACCCCAACGCACCGCCCCCCATCTCGTCCCCCCATCTCTTACCTAGATATGGACCAGAACCTGAAATTCAGCCCGATTTTATTTCCAAGGTGGTGGTAGTGGGGGTGTTATGCTTCAAGGAAAAGGAAATAGAGGGCTGTGTTTTTATTTATTATTTCTAATAAATAAAGGTGATGTAGTTTGGCCCTCATCCCCCTAAATTTCTGTGAGAATCTTTTCACTTAATTCTTCTCTCCCCCCTTCAGTTCCCAACTACGCTTCGTCACCTCCTTCTGTCCATTCCCCCCCATTTCCCCCCTGCTCGCTGGAGTTTCACATTTTAGGCCGGGCCGGGGGTGGGGGGGACGGGGGGGTATTTGCTTACAGATCTGGGTGGTGAAAGGGGGAGATAGGTGGAAAAAGTCCTGTTTCAGTTCCAGGCAGAACAATGAAATAGACCAGAATCTCCCTGCATTAGCGTGTGTTAGAGAAAATGTAGTTAGCATTTTCGAGCGGGGTGGGTGGTGAAGACCTATGTCTTAATCAGGTCTAAGTAAAACTGCATTGTGCACCTTCTCCAGCGCTGGATCATTCACAGATTAACTGTTCTGAGGGGGAAGAGAGGAGGTGGGGGAAATGTAAATCGAAAAAAATATGTACCTTTTTTTCCATCCCTTTCTCTTCCCTCCCCCAAATCTTCAGTCCTGTCACCTTCCAGCCAGAAATCAGAGGAGAATCAACTTAGTTTTTCCCCACTTTCGAGTTGTATGTGTCTGTTTTAAAATATGTATAGAATGAATTAGATAAAACTAAAGCTATGCTAGGTTCTAAACCATATTATGGTCTTAATATGTTTTTTTTCTTATGAAATTCTTGTGAAATTACAGCATTACAGATTTGGCAAAAATCCATTCTGCTCTATTTCTCTTTCTTAAGATATATAGTGGCAAATGAGGGGGTTAAATGGGCATTTGTGAGCCGAGGAAAGACTATAAAAGAAATTTTAATCCTTTATGTAAATCCAGGGGATAGTCATCGTGAGGGTAACAGGGGGAGTATTAATACTTTTATCTCTACTCTGAGAGGCTGATTAAAAAAAAAAAAAACTTATCTAAAAAGAAAATCTGTTATTAGTTCTAGGACTCTAAATGAACTAGATTTCTGGATGGAATAAAGTTGCCAGTCAGGCTCTGGATAACAAGGCTGTAAATAACCTATGGACTGTAAATATTTTTTTTCAGACTCTCTTAGAAACAAAGGGGCTGTTTAGAAGGCAACACACAGAGAGATGTTATTCCAGGGGCTTTCCTCTTTGATTCTGAAGAACACAAGGTCCATTTAGTCCTTTGAAAAATAAAACAAATTTTCTGATCATGCTATAAAACAGAATTGAATATCCCACAAGGATATGTGGACAATCTATGAAGATGCCACGTAGATTATTTATTGTTAATCTGTATTTATGGAAAAAGGGCCACAGTCAATGTTAGAACTGTCTGGAGTGTTAAAATGAAACAATTTTCTCTTTATTAAGTACCTCCTTAAGACTCCCTCTGCTGGACAGTCAGGGTGAGCATTACAGAAGGGACTTGTCATTGAATTAAAATCCTAGAAAACAGACTGTGTATGTATGTTAGGATATGTTTAGTCAACTTCTCAAAAAAAAAAAAAAATTGTGACAAAGGTGCTCAGGAAGTGCAGAAATTTTTAAGTTTTAAGTACAGTGGAAAGTTGCCTTTCTCATTTTTGCTAATGTACATATGAACCAACTTATATCTCTCTGCTATTCTCATGATATAGTTATATTTATGTTCATAGGACATTTGCCCCTGGATAAGAATCCCTCCTATATTAGCTTTTCATGAGCCTCAAAGTGAGCCTGACTTTTTAATTTGGAGGGAAAAGTAGCTAAGTAGGAGAGAATTCCTTTGCTTTCCCATGTGCCTACTTTCCCTTATCCTGACTTAATGTCATCTTTTGTTTCAACCTAGTTTCCTACAAATCATATCTATGCTGTACCTTCATTGTTAAAGTAATTCAATACTCCAATTGTAACTATTTAATTTTCATTCAAACCTCTTTTTCCCCCCTTTAACCTTCTATTAGTTTATCCTACTTCAGGATCCTTCTGCTAGAAAGTGCAGGGCTTGGTCTTTGTGAAAGAGACTGTCAGTTGTGCTGGATTATGCAATGATTCTTTAATGGGGACAGATGTCCACTATAGTCAGGGATTATGTATCAATACTGCTTATATTTACTTAAGGCCTACTGCTTCTAGGTCTCCAAAGATGGATTGTAGCCTCCTCCTTTTTCCCCTGGATATATTGATTGGGGTCAGTAACTTGATTATTATTCTTTCATAAAAAATATTACTTACGTCGGGGTCTTAAATAGAAGTGTTTTTTAATTTTTTTGTGTCTGTGTGCTATATATATAATGAAAAGTGATTTCTAATGCAGTTGGATTGCATTAGGGATTGAGAGTTTGAATGAAGTATTCTGAGAAACAGTGAATTGGCATACATAGGCTTTTTAAATACGAATTCAACAGTGACTAACTTCTATTGGTTGGTCTTTTCATGTTTAAAATACAGAGAAGCTTGGTTTGGAAACAATGGGAAGGAAGGCTAGTTTGAATTAGTGAAAAGTCTGAGATGGTGAATGTTTAGAAAGAAATGAAATCATATTACTTTCTGTTATTTTCAATAATAGGAGCTAATAATGGTTAAGAAAGTGTTCCAAGTAGAAGTCTTATTGGATTTACTTTAAAGATAGCTAAGATGCCTATAAATAGCACTGTTTTGTGAATTAATGATGATAAAATGGTTAAAATATTTGAAAGCAGATTATATTCTTAACTTCTTTCATCTTCTTTCTCCTTATTCATTCTCACCCACCTACCCCCATTTTGTTTAAATATTTAATTTATTTAGTCAACCTTTTGAAAACTATATGTAGTTCAAGTTGGGTAAACATCAGTAGAGCCCAGGTCTAAAATTATCATGAGTTCTGAATCGATGGGGTTCAAATTCCAAATTAATTAGGATTTAGTGAACTTTAAATATGACTTGCTTGCAAGCACAGACTTTTATGTTAAGGGAAATCTCTGAACAAAACTTCATAAAAAGGAGATGCTGAAATCTATTTGAAATTGAAGAAGTTTCAAGTATTAGTTTTATATCCATTTTGCATTAAAGGGAACAGATAAGATATTTTTTCTATGTTTCAGTTTTTTTTGTATTTATATCAATTGTATCAAATATATTTTCTTGTATTACTAATATGCAAGTACAAAAATGTTTTCCTTTTTAGCACTTTCCCTTTCATTTCATTCTCCTTAGGCAGTGAAACTATGTGTAAAAAAAATACTCTGATTAGAAACCTGATCTAATTTTATTTTTGTTCTAAAACTTTTGTATTCCACAAAATAAACATTTCTAAGCATTTTGAAATCAATAATATTTATGTATTATCTCTGAAATGTGCAAAACTGCACCCACATAAAAGGCAAATACTTTTTTTGTATTACCTTTCCAGGTTCTCTTATTTGCATTGAACTTATGCTGATCAATATTATTCAGAGAATCATTCCCCTATAGCAGCTGGCTTCAGTAAGGTTTGGTGTTTTTTTAGTTGGTTTTTTTTTTTAATGCCACCTTCAGAGTAGATTAGAACACATCAGGGTAGGAGTGGCATAATAAATAGCCAGCCTTCAAGTCAGAAGGGGCTAAGTTCTATCCTGCTTCTGACCAATTCGGTGTGATTCTGGACGAATCACTTAACCCTTCAGTGTTCCAAATAATTTTCTTTCTTACATTTTTTTTTTTTTTTAATTAAAGGAGTTGAGGTTAAGGGACTTGCTGGGGTCACACAGCTAGTAAGTGTATGAGGCTGGATTCAAACTAAGGACCTCCTGACTCCAGGGCTAGTGTTTTATCCATTGCACCAGCTAGCTGCTTTTGGATGTTCCCTATCCCAATAAATCAAAAATCTGGTTATAATAAAAGGAAGAAAATCAATGAGCAGAAATTGGAAGGCTGCTACTCTTAGGATCATCTAATCCTAGGACCTTGGAATTGGGGAGGACCCCAGAGGTCATCCATTTTCCAGTTCCTCACAGCATGAAACTTGACCTTCACATCTTTTTTAAATGAATATCTAATGTTTTTAGGAACATTACTACTTCTTTAGGCAGAGAGTTCATTTTTTAAGAAATTTTAATCAAATACTATTCATAGCTGAAATTGCTTCTCTTGAGAAAATACCTCTAATCATGACTTATGTGCAGGGCCTTTCACTTAAGCACAGCAGTAGGACCTACAAATGGTGACCAGTCGTCATTGTGCCATCCTCCCTAGCACCAGTCCTTAGAGGACATCTGTATTTAGTTTAGGCACATTTTCTCCCTAAAACATAGCCTAGAGAATCAGGTTTATTATATCTTAAACCTGAAGTTTTCTACAGCACTAAGATTTAGTACTATATCTTGTTGCTTCTGAAGTCCTTTAATGTATTGCTGGGGTTTTTTTTTAATCTTTGTTCCAATAACAAAAATAATACATTATTTCATTTGATAGAATAACTTTACAATATGGGTACTGTTGTTATTTCCATTTTACAGATTAGTAAACTGAGGCTTAGAAAGATTGTGACTGACCTAGGATCCAATAGCTCTGAAATGCTTAAAAGAGGATTTGAACTTGTCTACTTGATTTCAAACCCTGAACTCTATATATTATACCACACTATTGCTTTCTGTTATTTTAGAAAGCTTGTTTTTTTTTTTTGTTTTTTTTTTTTTTAAGGCAAAGGAACATTTAATTAAAATAGAATGTAAGTTAATTAACAATATATTAAACCAAACAGTGGATATTCTTTCATCTGTTTCCACAGATCACCTCCTTCTATGTTTCTTGTTCCCAGAAGCTATAAACCCTCAGAAAGCTTGTTTTGTGTGAACATGAGTAGGAATGATGGTGAAAAAGATTATATACATACAACATTAGCTTTTCTATACTAATTTATTCATTTTAAAATTTATTTTTCTTAGGTTAATATAAACCTTGCCTGTGGTGTTGGTATAGTTTTGCGATGAAATTTCAATATGTGTGGCTTATTGATTAGTAGAGCAGGATGAACATTAAAGCTAGCAGAATGTTTCTGAATTCTTAAATAGATCTGGAGCTAAAATTCTTTCATTTATTCACAAATCAACAATTTATTAAATGCCTCCTTTGTTCAAAGCACTGCTAGGTTCTAAAGAAGTTTGAGAGCTTTAGAGAAGATACCTTCCCTTATTGAGTTTGTCATCTAGCAGACCTCTCATCTGTGACATCAAATTTGTTCTGATAGGTGATTCCATACTAAAAACAAGAATCTTAACACCTGTAGCATAAAGGATGGGGGATCAGGAGAATCTGGCCTCAAATACATAATTGGCAGGTAGAGTGACTTTGGAACTCTTTTGGAGTCCAGGAAACTAAGACTTTAAGTGGTAGAACAAGTGCCAGTTGGAATCGATAGATGTAATTTCCTTTACTGATGAAATCATGAGTCTAGACCAAAAAAATTTTTTTTAATTAAGCCTAGGACTATTTTTATACAAAACCCCCTAGAATTATAGAATCTTTGAGTTGGAAATAGTACTATACTTTTATATAATTAGTTAAGTTTTAAAAAACATTTTTCTCACCATAGGTAGTACAAGTATCATTTGTCCTCATGTTACAGATTGAGGAGACTGAAGCTCAGATTAGTTAAGTAATTTATCTATTATTACAAAGTGTCAGAGCTAGCATTTAAATCCAGGTCTCCCAAATCCAATGCTATCAAAATTATCTATTAATTCAACCAAAAAAAGTATTGTGTCTAGTATATGTAAAACGCTTTGCTGGAAATAAGTTTAAGCTCCCAGGAGAGTAAGGCAGGTAAGACACCCATGCCAGTGTATAATATTTCATGTTATAGTTAAGTGTGTTGAAGAATGCTGAAGAAAGTTCTTTTTGAGTTTTGAAGGGAAGATTGATACCAATTGTGAGGAATGCATAATGGATGAGTTGAGTTTTAAAGGATGAGTAGGAAAGGAAGAAAGGAGGTCATTCCCTCTGCGTTGCATAACTAGTACAAGTTTACCTTTATTAGGTGGCTGGTATTTTGTTGTCTATCCTAAACCTTTGATGTTTATGTCAAGAAAAGCCAGTTTTTGCAAAACATCTCCTTTGTAATTCTGATAGAGAAATGACTTTGGGCTGGCTAAAACTTGAATGTAACATTGGTATAGTATGTATGTGAATATGCTTCACATCATTTAAAATCAAAACATTTGTGATATCTATATATTGCCAATGAGAATCTTTATCTTGTTTTCAGAACATAAACATCATGGACTTAAATATAAACATCTTTTGGTAGAATGATCAATATGTTCAACTATGTAAATGTTTTAGAATAAGTTACATTGTCTTTAGGCCGGGTTGTCTCACTGAATATAAGCTTCAGATGATTTTCTGCTATTTGTAGTGGTATAATTTAACATTATGCAATAATATCAATTGAATATCTATTTACTGTATTCAGACCACTATTAGAATTTACAAAGGAAATTCAAAAGTCAATTCCTATCCCTAAATAACATAGAAAATTACAACTGGAAAAGGACTTCTTCCTGTCCTCTGCCATTAGGCAGGTACAATTTAATTAGCCGACAGCTTTCTTTCTTTCTTTCTTTCTGTCTGTCGGTCGGTCTGTCTGTCTGTCTTTCTTTCTTTTCCCCTGAGGCAATTGGGGTTAAGTGACTTGCCCAGGGTCATACAGCTAAGAAGTGTTAAGTGCCTGAAATCAGATTTAACTCAAGTCCTCCTAACTTCAGGACTGGTGCTCTACCCACTGCGCCACCTAGCTGCCCCTAGCAGACAGTTTTTTATGAATATTTAGATGGGCTATGACAGATCAGTTAGTGTTATCTTTTTTTTGAAGATCTCCAGGAATGGAGATTCTTTAGACAGCCTTGGTCATCCATTTCAGTATTTTATTACATAGACAAGAAATTCTTAGACCTACCTGCTAGATTTCAAACACATTTCCTCTTATTTAATCCCTTCTTTTAAAACCCCTAATAGGCCTTTTAGCTTTGACTTCAGACTAAGCAACCCCATTTTTCCTCAACCTTTTCTGACGGAATCTGTTTTCTAGCCTTTTAATCATTATTCACTATTTTCTGAATACTCTCTCCAGTTTCTCCATCTCCAATTTGAAATGGTGGTAGCCCAAACTGCAACAATTCCCTAATAGTCTTTGCAGGACAGTTTATTTTGGGAAGAATTACTTCCCAAAGCTTGCACTTCAATTAAGGAGAGCACTTGCTGACTGATAATTTAGTTTGGGATGATTATAACTCTGAGCCTTTTCCCTCCTACATCCAATTCCCTCATTTTGTCCTTGTCTCATTGACTTATTTTCCTTAAGTGAGCTATTTTGTACTTAACCTCGTTGGTCATTTTGAATTTTAATTTTCCCTTTTCAAATATTAGGGATGTTGTTATTAGTGCTAATAGTAAGCCTGAATGGAGTTAAGTTATATGCCCAAGATCACACAGCTAGTAAATGTCAAGTGTCTGAAGGTGGATTTGAGTCAGGTCTTCCTGACTCCAGGATTGGTGCTCTATCCATTGCACCACCTAGAAATGTTATTAATATAGTACAATCAATAAATCTGATCAGTGTTACCCTGATAGCATCATCTCAGTTATCAGTACAACTATTATATAGAATAGGTCCCCAAAATGTCTCCCTGCGTGATTTTTCTGAGGTTGTTTATGATAGCAATAATAACAATAATTTATATGATTTTTTTCACTTTAATATTTTCAGCACTTTCTTTATGAGGTAGGTTGTATAAGTATTATTCACCTTTTACAGATGAGAAAACTGAATTCAAGATACTTGCCTAGAGTTACCCAACTAGGAAGTATCCGAACCAGGACTGGACTCCAGTTTTCTGAATCTCAAGATCAGTATCCCTTCCCCCACACCGTGAAATGTTTCATGATTCTGAATTATTATAATGGGGCAGATGAGACAGAAGGGTATTTATATAATAATAATAACAATGCCTCACTTATCTGGAGATTATATTCCCTCTATCCCTAATCTTCTGGAAGAAGCTTAATAAAGAAAAATTTTTTTTTAATTGTGAATTTTTATGCTCAAAAAGTTATGAAACTGTGCATACCCTTTGATCCAGCAGTATTACTATTGGGCTTATATCCCAAAGAGATCTTAAAGAAGGGAAAGGGACACGTACGTGCAAGAATGTTTGCGGCAGCCCTCTTTGTAGTGGCCAGAAACTGGAAACTGAGTGGATGCCCATCACTTGGAGAATAGCTGAATAAATTGTGGTATATGAATATCATGGAATATTATTTTTCTGTAAGAAATGACCAGCAGGATGATTTCAGAAAGGCCTGGAGAGACTTACATGAACTGATGCTGAGTGAAACGAGCAGGACCAGGAAATCATTATATACTTCAACAATACTATATGATGATCAATTTTGATGGACCTGGCCATCTTCAGCAATGAGATGAACCAAATCGGTTCCAATAGAGCAGTAATGAATTGAACCAGCTACACCCAGCGAAAGAACTCTGGGAGATGACTATGAATCATTACAGTAATGAATTGAAATGAATTGAACCAGTAATGAATTCACTCAGTGAAAGAACTCTGGGAGATGATTATGAACCACTACATAGAATTCCCAATCCCTCTATTTTTGCCTGCCTGCATTTTTGATTCCCTTCACAGGCTAATTGTACACTATTTCAAAGTCCAATTCTTTTTGAACAGCAAAATAACTGTTTGGACATGTATACATATATTGTACTTAATTTATACTTTAACATATTTAACATGTATTGATCAACCTGCCATCTGGGGGAGGGGGGGGGAAGGAGGGGAAAAGTTGGAATAAAAGGTTTTGTAATTGTCAATGCTGAAAAATTAATATATCTTGTAAATAAAAAGCTATAATAAAACAAAAATTGTGAGTTTTAAATGGGATGAAAATAGTTGAGGAACTGAAGATTATACATAGTATGGGTTCGTTTGTTTATCAGAAGGAGAGAAAATCTTATTAACTGGTGATAGCTATAAAATCCAAACCTCATTGTTTTAAAACCTGAGAATGATAGGTAAGCAGCAATGAAAAAAGGTATGAAAGCTTAAACATAGAAGGAAAAAGAAAAGTGAAAAGAAAGCACAAGAGTGACAAACTGTAGAAATAGTGATGGATATTACAGTAAATAACAACTGACATTTTTGTAGTGCTTTAAGGTTTACAAAATGCTTTGCATACATTTGCTTATTTTATTTTTACAATGATCCTGTGAAATAGTAAACTAAGAATTTTATTTAGATTTTACAAATGAGGAAACTTAGACCCAAGAGAGTTGAAATCATTTGCCCATAGATATATCTAGTAAGGAAAAGACCTGGGACTCAGAATATCTCATTAGACTCCAAATCTAGCTATCTCTTTTTCCCATGCCACAATATTTTCAACATAGGACTTCCTTTAACTACTCAATTCCATCATTATTACTATTTCTGATCTAAGGGGTAGGAAGGGACCTTGGAATTCATCTAGTTCATTTCTTTAGATTAGAAACAGTTATGATAGTATTGAATGATAACAATGGTGGTGAGGAAAGTCAATAAGGAAAACCTTTGGCCTCCAGACTATAACATCTCTCCAGCCTCAGAGGGCATTATTTTTGATATTTTGGTAAATTACACTGTGCTACCAACTAGTTCATATTTACTTTAGAACAATGGCAAGCTATGATGTGATGTAGTAGCTTACAGTCATTTGTATAATAGTGTTTAAAGAAGGAATGTAATTAAGCTAAAGGTACTATGGAACTTACAGATTTCAAAAGCTTCAAGTCAGAAGCAAGTTTTGTTAATTTTGAAAGAGCTGTATATGACTTGAAAAGATGAATAAAGAGTTCATTTATATTCTGTAAAAATCAAGCCTTAGAAAAGAGAGTTGGTAAAGTTTTTACAGATTTGAAATCAAGTAAAATTGATGAATAGTTCTGTGTATATGGGAATATTAGTTATAAACAGATGATTTTGAGTAAAAGATTACAGAATTTCCTATTTCTGCCCAGTACTAACTAAAAAGGCAAAAATGTTTACAGTAAATGCCCATGGAGTCTTACAGATCTTTTGATTGCTGGCTTTTGTATTTCCAAATAAGATCTTTAAAACTTGGAACTGGGAAAAAACTACAGAACAGGAAAATGAGACCAGAGCCAGCAAGTTAGTTGCAGAAGATAGGGCAATAGAAACTTAGGCAGAACTGGTGGAAGAAAAAAAAAAAGCCAGTAAAGAATGAGACTACAGAGAGGTTTGTGACTTTTAAAGATAATATTTCAGAAGGTAATCTATCCTTTGAATAGTTTTACAATGCAGATGAAACAGAGCTACTGATGATAGTTGTTAAACTCTATCCTAGCAAGTGCTACTGAATCAAGTGTTGCCATATTTAAATAGGATAAAGACAACTTGCCAGTGCAAATGCTTCAGGTTCTCAAAAAACAAGTCTTTGACACCTGAACATTTAATCATTCTAGAGTGTTAAAAAGTATTACACATTTACTTGTTATTTAAAATGTAAACTAATATATAGATGGAAAATCTTTTTTTTCCCTAAAATAGCCTTTTCTTTCTTTAGGGAAGAATCTATTTTCAGCCATAGAAATGTTGGAGGACAATAAAGCTATTTTGTTTCTAGAGAGTTGTAGGGGAGTTACTACCTGGTAACATTTTTACAATCTTCCTGATTTCCATTGTTACCTTGTTGATTTGATTTATAGCTGATTATCAGAATATCAGTGATTATTAGGGAAGAGACTTCATGAAGAAACGGATGTATCATAAAGATGCCTTCTTAAACTTTTTCACCCTGATGAGTCCTATACGCCCAAAAAACTGTTTACACAACTCTGGGTAATTGAGTATATAAAATAAGTATAAAAATCAAACATTTACTGATAATAAATCATAATTTTGTGAACTACACATTCAGTTACAAGTTAAGACCCTATATAGAGTCTTAAAATACAGTTTAAAAAGCTGGGTCATAAAGTATCATATGCAATTTGTTTGTTTGTTTGTTTTGCATTATAATATAAATGCAATTTGTAAATATATTTGTGGCCTGAATTATATTCAAACACTGAGGAAGAGGACTTGTAAAAATTGTGGCCTATGGTTTGTAGATATATCATCCTTTAATTTGTAGGCTTTTGAGAAAACTCTTCCTAAAATACCAGAACATAATTATTGAAATATACCATCCACAAACTTAATGAAAATGCCAAGAAGAATGAATTGGAGCTGATAAAGGAATGCATCCTGTTAATGATATAGAAGTAGTATTCTTAACAATTAATGTTTTGAATGTTGCTGAGAAGTTAAAAGAAACTATAAATAGAAATGAAGAATAAATAGAAAATCTTTTCACATAAAAAAGGTGAGAAAACTATTTGAAAAAAAATCTGTTTCAGACTTTGATTTATAGAAAAAGTCCTATTTTGCTACTTGGAGGTCATATAGAAGCACATTCTCTTCACCTTTTTGAGAGGGTGCAAAACCCCCAGAAGCAAATTGTAATCAAGAACTTTTTTTGAGAAAGTTCTAGACATGGGATGGTTCTTAGGAACTCATTCTTTGCCTCTATACCATCTACATCTAGGTATAGTCACATTAAACATGTTATGTCCATTATATTCTTTACTGAGGCAAGATAGTATTTAATACATATTAGAAAAATTGTCATTAACTGAAACAGCTATTTAAAAACTACCACCAAAGCCTAAAGGATTAAAGTTAAGTCTCAGAAAAATTCATGTATATGGATGCTCAAAAAATGGGTTGTTAATGTGTATAGAAGTACAAATGATAGGAGTAGGCAGCTTAATTCTCTTGCTCTGGTTTGAAGGTGAGGGAAAGCCATATATATATATATATATATATATATATATATATATATATGTGTATGATAGTAAACAGATTTACTTGAAAGTATAAACTAGAATGGAATTAGGAGATAAGAATAATGAATTCATTTGAATCTCTTGGTAGAATGATCAAGAATTTTCATTTAAATCGAGAGGAATTTGTGTTTTTAATTTTTTTTAAGGACACTGACAGGATCAAAATGATATTTGAAGGTGATTGTGCTGCAGTATTCATCAGGGATAATGAGATCAGAGATTTGAGAACCTAACAAAGCTTTAAGTAATATTAAGTAGTTTAGAACCTAAACATTGTCTCCATCGGGGTAATCTAGTTGTGTAGAAAATGCCATCATAGAAATTAATTTATAAAGACTTAAAAAAATGTATTTAAAACAAATTAGAAAATTTTACATAAAGATAGTATGTGTGTCTGTGTGTTTGTAGGCACTATATTCTCCTAAATCCAACATATGATTTTTAAAGCAGTACAGATGGAGCTACAGGCTAATGATTAACATGGGGCTTTCTTAAACAGCTCATTTTCCCCCTTTAGCAATATGGAAAATGTATAGAAAAGAAAGACAATAAAATTGAAACTATTCTCTAGAGTTCTGCATCTAAACAAGACACCACCTAATTTAATCTCCTGAATATTTTAAGGAAAGAGCCCACAAACATTCTCATTTCCAGTGTTTCAAAGTCTGTTAGGAAACGTATGTTTCATATTGTCAAAGTGCAATGGAGATCAGTTGTTAAGCACAGAAGTATTTAGTTATTAAGTGAATGTTTTGAGAGGCTAATATTTTTTTATTCATAATTTTACTATTCATGTGAATGAGAAGAGCCACCATGATTCCCAGACTTAGCATGTTCTTTCTAAATATTTATAATATCATATCTGCGCAGTGCTTTTCTAAAGTCTCTTTGGAATAATCATATCAGGGATGACTGACCTTTTCTTTTAAAAATACTGAATAGATAAAAACCGCAAGCTTTCAAATCGGTAAAGTAAAAATAAACAAGACAGTGGAGAAACTGATTCAATGATGACTTGATCTCACTTCCTGTTATAATATAACTTAACTTGCATCCTGTGGTTGTTTCACTGATCTCGATTCTTTTCCCTGTCCTCTGACCTTGTTTATATGACCTACTATATAACATATGGATGAAACTGACTTACTTCCTACAGTTTGCTAGAATAGCTCAGTAAGCAGTAAGAATACTTTTTTTTCCATAAATTGACATAGATGGATTACAGGGAATCAAATTAGCTGGTTGAGATTTGGTGGTATGACTCTCATAGGCACAATTTCTCTCTACACACACACACACAAACACACACACACACACACATTATTTTTAATACACATTACTTTATGAATCATGTTGGGAGAGAAAAATGAGAGCAAAAGGAAAAACCAGAGGAGAGATAAAAAAGCAGAAAAAAAGAAGTGAACATAATATGTGTTAATTTACAATGAGTCTCCTTAATTCTTTCTCTGGATGCAGATGGCATTTTCTGCCCAAAGACTATTGGAATTGCTTTGGATCACCGAATCACTGAGAACAACGAAGTCTTCCACAGTTGATCATCACACATTCTTGCTGTTCCTATGTACAATGTATTCCTGGTTCTGCTTGTTTTGCTCAGCATCAGTTCATGTAAATCTTTCCAGGCCTTTATATAATCAATTTGTTCATCACATAGGACATTTTCCCTCCTTTCTGATTTCCTTGGAATACAGACCTAGTAATGACACTAATAAGAATTTTTTAAAAATCTCTTTGGATCTTCACAAATCCTGGCAAATAGGTACTATTATCCACATTTTACAATTGAGGAAAGTGAGGCAGAGATTAAATGATCTGTGCTAATAAGCTAGTAAGGTACTGGTAAGTACCTGAAACTGAATTTGTATTGAGATCTTCCTTATTCCAGGCCCAGCACTGATGTATCCTCTGTACCACTGAGAATTCCTGCTAATGCATTCAGTATGATTTCATTCATGTAGCCTCTTGCTGATCTCTGACCTCTCCACTCCTTTGTGCTTGTGTGCTGGCCTTCTATATATATACTGCCTATATATGTATGTGAGTGTGGATATGATGAAATTGATATTGTTATCAATATCATTATATACATATTTGTTGGTTAAAAATACAAAATATTTTAATTTCTTTACAGAATGCTGATGCCTTTTAACAAGTTAGATTAGAACTAAGGCAGGCTTAATTTTTTGTTGTCAAATATCCTACCTAAATCTAATTTACATTTTTGTAGTAGAAAAACTTAAGAAAACCCACCACAAATTATATACATTTATAATATGTGTATGAATATCTGAATAAAGATATCACGAAATAGGAATGGCAACTTGTAATCCAGGGCTTTTTAACCCAGGGTATGTAAACTACATTGATATAATTCTTTTTCCTTATAATATTGCATATTTTATTCAGTTAAAAATATCATTCTGAGAAGAGAGTCATAGGCTTCACTACCAAAGGGAAACATAAAAAAATGTGACACCCCCAAAAAGGTCAAGTTCCTGTTCATTTTAGCATTTGGGACAAAACTGATAAAATCTTTGCAATAAATGGGTCCAAACAAATCATGAATTTATTTTGGGGGTTAGTATTATTGAGTTTCCAGAGATTTATAGATTGTTTAGAAATATTAAGGACCATGTCAGCTAATTAGAGAAGCAGAAGGAAATAGGGGAAAAGGGCTAGATCTGGGGTCAGAAGACTTGATTTCAAGTCCTGATTCTGCCCCTTACTATCTATATGACTTTGGGCAAATCATTTAACCTCTTTAAAATTCAGTTTCCTCATCTCTAAAATGAACTAGATGATACTTAAGATCTTTTATTAGTTTTAAATCTATGATACTATGTCTAAAAGAGCACTAAATTTCAATAATAAACTTTGTTGAACTACTGATCATCTCCCAGTGATGTCAGAAAGTGTCTGGTTTAAATGACTTTAATAAACTATTCAGTTTTAAAAATGCAGCTACAAAAGTAATTTTTGAGAAGTTTTTCTGTTAATATTTTAGAATTTTAGTACCACCTAAAAATACAAAAAATCTATTTTTGAATTGTGAAGTGTTTTAAGATCAAAAAATTTGATAATTTTCTTTGTTGAAAAATTGATTAAATTGAAATTTTATTTTAGTCATTTAAATATAATTCATCTCTTATGTATATCCAGTTTTAACTATTTGTTGAGTATTTATTGTATAAAAGACTGTACTTTGGCATTTGAGATACAGACATGGTAGGTGAACAGTGGAGAACACCTGGCCCTAGAGAACTTTAAACCCTAATAGAGGAATGGAACATGTCTTCATATAATTAAATTTTAGCTAGAGTGTAAAAATACTGTCTTATAAGTATATGAGAGATTAAATAGAGCAACATGAGACTTTAGACAGGGATGATTCAAGTCTGATTGGGGCAGTTTCATTGGGTTGGAGATGTAGAGCGAGTCTGTTTTAGCTCTGGGGGATAATGTGTACATACATATTAAAACACAAGAGGGCAGAATGTGAGAAGTCCTTTAATCTGTTGTCACAGGTCAGCCTCTTCTCTATAAGTTACAGTGCAGAAGTTAGGGGACTTGTCCAGGGTCATGGAACCTGTCTGAGCTCAGATTTTAAAAGTTTTTCTTTGTCTCACCACCTCTTCTAGTTTGGCATGAAGAGAATTTAGATGTGGTAAATAGGTAGAAAATTTGGAGCTAGATTACAGAAAAAGCTTCTCTTTTATCTTATGAGGAGGAGGGAATAAATGAAGTTTTTTGAAAAGGAAAATGACATTGTCAGACATATGCATTAGGAAGATTTCTTTGGCAAGAGTGTAAGAGAAGCATTGGAGAAAGGATAGACTGGAAGCAGAGAGACTGTTAAAATAATGTAGGCAGGATATAATGGCCCAAAGTGGTGACTGGAAAGGAAGGGATGCTTGCAAGAGGTATTATGGAAGAAGAAGGGATAATCTAAGGAGCTGATTGGATATGGGAAGTGAAGAAGAGGAAAGATTCAAAGATGAGAATATAGGAGATGAAGTAAATCAGTTTCATCCACAGAAAGGGAAGGAGTCATTGGGGGTAGAATATCAGTTTAGTTTTGAACAAGCCAAGATAGTCATGCTAAGTATTATATATGGGTAGAGTTGTTATGGAGCTAAGAGGAGATAGCAGTGCTATAGTTATAAATTCAGAAATCACCTGTAATGATGGGTCATGGTGAATGATGCCAAGGAAAGAAAGTAGCTTGGTAAAAAGGAAGAAGATAGATTGTAGAGGGAGGTCCAGTTCACTGAAGAGAAACAAGATTGAGAGAGTACAATTAGAGAGATAGGAAAAGGTAGGTAATGTCCAGCATTGTGGAAACTCTGAAAGAAAGAGAGTATTAAATAGGAGATCAACTATCTCAGGCACTGCAGCAAGAACACGAATGAGAATTGAGAAGAAGTCATTGAATATGGAAGGGGGAGATTCATTGATGTTCTAGGAGTAAATGATTTCAGTAGGATGGTGGAAAAAAAAAAAACCTAGATTTCAGATTTTTGATGAGCAAGTGAATAGTAAGGGACTGGAAGCAGTGAGTATAGACTACTTTCTTCAGGAATTTCACAGTGGAGAAGAAAAAGAATGATATATTGAAGGAGTAGCTGGATCAGGGAAGTTTGTTGTTGTTTTTTTTAATGAGTGTCTTAAGACACTTTGAAATGAGTGTCTTATGTTTTTAGGCAAATGTTAAGAAGCCAATAGAAAGAGACTTTGAAGATAAAAGAGAGAAAGGAAAGGTGGTCTTAGGTGGGGAAAAAGAAATGGCAGGAGCACGGATGGAAGATTTGAGGAATGAGGAAAGCAAGATAGCCTAACTGAAGCAGTAAGCCATCCTGAGGAAGAAAACAAGAAGCAGTCAGAATCATTAACTAAGCCATTTTAAAAAATCACTATCTGACCATACTCAAGAACTCTCATAATAATGATGCCTCCCAGACCGCTGACCCTGCAGCTGCCATTTGCAGAAGGATAGTTCCATTTCTCTGGGAAAGGGGCCAGGCATCTTCACCATTAATACAAGCTGCTAACCAGATGCCACCAAAGGGCAGGTAAGCCAAACAGTCTCAGGACTACATACACTTCTGGCCCTACTTCTAGCCCAGCTTCTGAAACCATCATGCAGGAAAGTAACTTATGGAAAAGGGGACAGCCATCCCTAGAAACCATACCCCAGTGAGGCAGACAAACTAGCCTATTTGAAGTGCAAGGCGTCCTAAAGCAGAGTCAGGAAGCAATAAAATCCAGGAAAGTCAAACCACAGCCACCATCTTTCCCACTATCCCCAAGTACTGACCAACTTCCATCAACAAGCAGGTGCTCCAGCTCCTGCCTGCTCAGCAGCCACAGCTAATGAAAAACCTGGAAAAGAAAGTTCTTGAGACCAGAGTCCTTGGTACTTCAAATGGTTCTGTTTCCAAAACAGATGCATTACCAACTGCTTTGCTGCTGTATCCTTAGGACCACAGGACCTTTCTATACAACTTGCAGCTGAATCCTTCAAGGTATATGAGGTTTCCAAGGAGGACTAGTATCTCTATTGTGAGAGCTTGCCAAACCAAGCACTTTTCAGGGCTGCTCGTCCACCTGTTCATCCACCTTTGGCGTGTACCTGCCACCCAACTCTTATCTGTTTCTCCAAAAACTATAGCATGTGCAGTGACCCTTCCCCAGTAAAATTATCTTGGTAAATTGGCTAAACCAGGTTGAGTGTAAGTGACAGACCTCAAACCTGTTGGTGAGTTAGGGGAATAGCTGCTTCAAGCATGTGAGGCTTCTGGTGGAATAGGCAGATGAGAACAATTTGTTCCAACAGCCACAAAGACAGTTGAAGTAGGTGATGTGGAGCACTTAGAACTTGGTCAGACACTGATGATTTTAAGATCATCCACTGCATCCCAGGCCACTACCAGTTGTTCCGACCTTGTCTTGCCACTGGACTTTGATAACTTTGGAAGAGAGAGTGAGGCTGAGGACTTTATGCAACTTTTCTTGACTTAAATCCAATTCACAAGCAAGTCTACATCCCCTTATGATGTCATTAACCTCTTCAAAAATGAAGGATCACAACAACAGTTCAATCCTCTTATATGTTGTTTCCTCTATTAGAGTCATCTCTGGGATGATTTGGGAGCAAACATTATCTCCGCCTTATATTTTAATGCCTAGTTGTTAGTAATTTGCACGTAGTAGGTACTTAATAAAGGCCTTTCACTTATCCATTCATTAAATCATCTGTAAAATTGAAGGGGCTGAACCAGATGCATTCAATTATCCAAACATTTATTAAGTTTGTACAAGTTATTTGTTAAGTGTTATAGACAAAATGAAAAATAGTTCCTGCCCTTAAAAAAAAAAAAAAAATAAAACTACCAGATTTTTTTCTAAGGGGTATTCGAGCTCTTAGAAAGTTGATTTTGGTTTTGGTTTTGATTTATCTGTCTTGTTTGTATTCAAGGAAAAGAAAGTTTAGAAAAGAATGACAAAACTTTCTGTTATGAAACATTTATGGGAAGCATTAAATGACTACTATATGTTAGGTACTGCACAAGGTGCTGGGGATACAAAAAATCTTCTCAACTCCTGCTCTCAAGAACCTTTACAAGAGATAGTTCAACATATATACAGTGGGGTACCAAGAGATCTGCAGTCCCTGATGCACCCAAAAGAATACAGAATGGTGGTCAACAAAGACACAGATATAACAGTGTTGACATAGTTTCAAGGTAACACAAAAACTAACATACAAAGATAACCAAACAGATTTCCATTCTGCCATATAGATGTCACCTGGCTCTGATTTTTCCACTCTTCCAAAACACATAGTTCAACTACCATACTATTATTGGGTACTAACATTGGTCTAGAAGTCTAGGATCTCCTCATTACTCTTTGCTGCCTATATGTAATCTTAGAGTGCTAGTGAGGACTTTTTGTTAGAGTAGCTGCCTATTTGTCCACAGGCTAACTGCATTGTCCTCCTGATTATGGCATCAATAAATAAGGTAGAATGGAATTAAGGCAAATGACAGAGCCATATAAGATGCTTTAACAACATCTAAAGAGAACGTGATCATTTTCAGTCAGAGAAATCTGCAAGGGCTTTGTGGAGGTAGAGCTGTGTCTTGATGAGAAGGATTTCACCAGGTGAAGTGGAGGAGATTATGTGTTACAGCATGTGTGAATGCATGAAAGTGGGAGTCTAGGATGATATTAGGGAAAAAGAATATGATGAAATAGATATGCATGGACCAAAGCTCCATGTAACTGCAACACAAAATGTTAGATGTGTAGTTAAGGATAAAGGGACATACTACTAGAGTTAGGTTGCCAGATTGCTGAGGGTATTTTTTAAAATTTATTTTTAATAAACATTGTTCTACGACTCATGTTGGGAGAGAAAAATCAAAGCAAAAGGGAAAAACCATGGGAGAGAAATGAACATAGCATGTGTTGATTTATATTCAATCTCTATAATAGTTTTTTTCTGGATGTAGATGGCATTTTTTGTCCAGAGTCTATTTGGATTGCTTTCAATGACTGAAACACTGAGAAAAAGAACCAAGTCTTTCGTAGTTGATCATCTCACTTCCTTGTTGTTATTTGTGTACAATATGTTCTTGGTTCTGCTTGTTTCTCACTCAGCATGAGTTCATGTAAATCTTTCCAGGCCTTTCTAAAATCACCCTGTTCATCATTTTACAGAACAATAATATTCCATTACCTTCATATACCACAACTTATTCAGCCGTTCCCCAATTGATGGGTATCTACTCATTTTCCAATTCTTTGTTCCCACAAAAAGAGCTGCTATAAACATTTTGCACATATGGGTTCTATTCCCTCCTTTATGATTTCCTTGGGATACAGACCTAGTAATGGCATTGCTGAATCAAAGGGTATGTAGTTATAGCCCTTTGGATGCTGAGAGTCTTAAATGCAAGGCTATTAGAATTACTAAGAACTTGAAATAAAGTGGTGGTAATGGAATGGATTGGAGATGAGAATGGAAATGAGAAATTATATATAAGCTATCTTGTGGAAGTGAAATTGATAGAATTTGGCAAATCTTTTTTGGTTGCGATAATAAGATAATAGCTAGAGTTAATTTGACTATGATTTTAGTCTGGCAGGGAGGAAAGTGATGGTATAAATAGAAATGGCCAAGGTTTTAGGAGAGAGACGTTTTGGGAGAATACAGTATATATTTTGAACATTTAGAATTTGAGTTGCAAGTGGTCTTTTAAATGGCCAATTGGTATTTGAAAATTGGAGTTGCTGCTCCTAGGAGATTGAGACTGGATGTATAGATTTGGGAATTCTGTGCTTAAAGGTGATATTTGAAACATAGGCATGGATGAGATAGCCAAGAAAAAAAAATCTTCGAGGGAATCAGAGAGGAAATAAACTTGATATATAGGTGAAAGATGAAGAATTGGTAGGAAAACCAGGAATGAATAGTGTCATGCAAATCAGAGAAGGAAGGATTATTAAAAAATAGAGATGATCAGTAGTATGTGTTTCAGAAAAATTAAAGAGATTGAGGGACTAATAAAAGACTTGTTAAATTTGGCTATTATATGAGTATAAGTAGTCACAGGCATTCAAATGGCACTATTCTTATGCTCATTAGCCACAATTATTAAACTTTTGGAGGTTTTGGGAGGGAGAGGGAGTCATACATCTTAAGACAGATAGAAAAAAGGGGGGGTTAAAAGAGAAGAGCAATTTGGTGGGGGGGGGGAAAGAGTTGTGAGAGTGGGATTCATGGTGTTAAAGAAGATGAATTTCCTTGTAGGAGGAAGAGATTGCTTGAGGTGGAGTTAACTGACTTGTAAGCAATGAAAATGGAAGAGAGCAAAGTGCATATTACATATAGTTTCTTGAAAGGGAAGAAATGAGCTATATAGTTTCCAGTATTAGTGACAAGGTGATCACATCAACCCAAGATATTGGAGTAGAGTCACTGCGTAACTGCCATTTGTAGTTATGGGATATTTATAAATTTAGTATTTGGAATTTAGAGGATTATTATTCCTTCATTCAATTTTTTTGGTTGGATCTTTTAAATTTCATTCTAATGAAATCATAGATCTACTTTATCTTTTTAAGATTTAATCAAGAAACACTTCAGATCTTTTATGTGGATACAAAAATGTTTCAGTAGGTATAAGGAATAGGAAAACCAAGCGTTAGAGGCTAGTCTTGCTGCTTTTGTTTTGTGAATCTGAGAATTATATCTACTTGTATCTTAGTTTCTCACTCCTTTAAAAGATAACATTAAGGTCATAAAAGATTGATTCAACAGTAGTGGTAAAATTTGTGTTAAGTTTTTTTAAAAGGTCCAAAAATGAACAATGTTCATTCTTCCCTCAGGATTATTTATATCAACACTTTGTGCGTATTTAAAACAGAGAAGTTCCCGCTATGGTTATTTTTTCTTAAAAATTTTTTTGTTCAGATCTTTGCCTCTCAACATAATATCATACTTAATTTCCATGTGTGAATAACAAAAAATATGACTTATTCTCTTCCCTCTTCTCCCTCAGCCCCTACCATTGGCCACTATGCGATAATAGAAGTTAGCAGTGAAGACTTCTTTGATGGAAATAATGGTGTCACCCAGTTTTCTTCTTTTTTATGTTAATAATGTTTACTATTTACTCGGCTGAATTGATTCCTCCAAATTTCTGGAAAATCACCTTCTAGTTGAAGAGCCTAATTTTGGTTAGTATACCACCTAGAGTCATTCTGTGTATTAATGGAATGATATTGTTGTGCCTACATGTAGCATTGTTTTTCTTGTTTGTCTTGGTTTTGACTTTTAATGTGTCTGAAATGTTGTTACTCCATTACTGGAAGTTCTTCCCTGTGATAATAGATAATAGGATACAAAATGTATGCTGTCTTATAGAACTCCAGCCCTACTACTATTCAACAAGCATTTATAAAGTGCTATGTGCACTGTGCTAGGAACTAGAGAGACAAAGAAGAAAAATGACAACATCCTGTTCTTCTGGAGATTCCAGGAGGAGATTAATAGAACTGAACCATACACAAATACGTATGATGCAAGGTAAATAAGGACAAAACAGAAACAGGCAAAGAAATATGAGAAATTTGATGATTCTGAAATAACTCTCAGCTGGAGTCATTTGGGATAGAAATATCAGAGAAGACTTCATGAATGAGATGACATCTGAGTTAAATCTTAAAGAGAGGATCCATTAAATGGATGAATATTTAGGAAAGTTTTTTCCAACTATGGGGCATAGAGTTATCAAAGCCATGAAAACAGGAGACAATGGGATGTGAATTACTGGTGCACTGCTGTGCAGTTTGTCTAAACATTGCATGTATTAAAGGAAGTAGCATGAAATAAGACTGGAAAGGTAGGTTAGAGTCAGATTGCAGAAGATCTTGATTGCAGAATCAGAAGGTTATAGTTTATTTGCTAAATAATAGAGAGTCACTGAGGATTTTTGAATAGGGGGAAGATAGGATGGGGTGAAAGGTTATTTAAGGGCTAAGTGGATAGTTTGGAATGGGATTAGATTCAAGATTGGAAGATCAATTAGGAGGCTATTACAAAAGTCTAGATGAGAAGAAATAAGGATGTTAGGGTAGTAGAAGTATACAAGCCTGGATGAGAAGATAGAACAAATTCAGAAACTGAAGGACAATTCATTGATGAGGTACATAGAATTGAAAGGAGGCTAATTCGGAGGGATTGAGGAAGTATGTTGTGACTGTTAAGAATGAGAAAAGGAAGTGAAAGGGATTGGCACAATATTCAGTGGTGAAGACTATAAGGAGGGGTTCAGTTTAAGTTTTGCTTATTGTTGCCTATTGAAGACCAAGAAGCAGGGAAGAACAATTGATTTAGATAGTACCTGAGAATGGGATATATGAATACTTGGACCATGGCTTTAAAAAAAAAAAAAAAAAAAAGATATGATGAAATACATCTAAACAGAAAGGGCTGTGTCTTTTTTAAAGGACTTTTGGGGGAAAAAAATGATAAAAGGAGAAACTGCTTATGTATATCCATCAAGCTAGACAATTAAGGAAGAACAGTTGGAATATTCAGAAGTTTGTAGGAAACAAAATCCAAGAAAGAATTAAATAAGAAAAACTAGTTTCAAACATTTATATACAAGTACCCAGATTTTAAGCAATAAGGAAGAGGAAGTAGAAATTCTAAGACAATAAGGCAAATTTGACTTCATGAATGTCACTAAGACTTGACAGGATGAAACCTATGACTGGAATAAATATACCTTATTCAGAAGTAACAGGTTAAGTAAGAGAGATGGGCAGAAGGGGTAGGTAGCATTGTGTATTAAGAAGGTATAATCATATAAAGAAATTGATGAAGAAAGCATGGTAGATAACATTAGGCTAAAAATCAATGAAGATAAAAATAGAAGTGATTTTATTATATCAGAATATACTGCAGATCCCTTGAAAAGAAAACAGTTCACAAAACTGGCACAAAGGGACATTATAGGAGACTTCGGTTATACAGATATCTGCTTGGGCTATCTCTGCCAGAAGCAGAGCAACTAATAACTTCTTGACTTGCCTTAATGATAACTTTATTCTTCAGAAGGAACCAATCAGGAGAAATGCTATGCTTGATCCGATTCTTACTAACAGAACGGAACTGGTTTTGGGGTAGAAAATGATGGGACTCTTAGGTGTGTAAGTGTTCATTCCCATTTAGAATTGTGATAGGGAAGGAAAGACATACCAGGAATAGTCTACCATGGACTTTACATTTTGGGAAAGCAGATTTAAAGTGGTTTTGGAGGAAGGATAAGTATATACTAAAAGTACTAAAAATCTTACACTATATGAAAGATGACAAAATTCTTGAGAAATTCCCAAAAATAAAATAAGACTTAGAGAAACAATTTCAATGATGTACATGCACATCAACAGAAACAATTTCAATGGTGTGCATGCACATCAGTCAACTTAGATTTTTTTTTAAAGCTACCTATAGTCCAAGCATGGTGGCACATGTCTCTAGTCCTTTGCTGGCAAGGCTGAGGCTGGTGGATCTCCCGAGTTCAGGAGTTCTAAGCTGCAATAAGGCTGAAGTCAAATAAGTGTCATCACTAAGTCTAGCACCAACGTTTTGCTCCTGGAGAAGACCAGAGGTGAAGATTATAGGGGCTCAGGTGAATTTGTGCTTTTTGTTGCCTAAAGAAGACCAAGAAATAGATGAGCTACTGAGCAACCTAAGGAGAGACTAGCTGGTCCAGCTGTAAAAATGTGGACCCTTAAAAGCTTCTATACCAATTAGCATTGGGATCAGACACATGAGTGGCTACTGTAGTTCCAGCCTGGAGGTGAGATAAAGAAACCTAATCTTAGAGAAAATGTATGGAATTAGATCAGGTAACAGGAAGAACATAAGAACATGGATAGCACAGCCCGGCAAACATAGTACTAGGAGTGCTAAAGCACAGAATTAGATGAGTCTATGAGGGAAATTAAGGTTAACAAAAAGGGTTTGTGTTTTTTTTTAAAGCTATGTTGGAGGAAAAAGGAAGATCAAAGAAGGGATAAGACTGCCGCTTGGTGTGGATGGGATGATGACAACAGAGAGAAGGCAGAACTACCACATTCTTATTTTGCTTCTGTCTGCCAAGGAGAATGACCTTTGCATTGGAAATGACAGAACAAAAATGATTAAGTGAGTTGAAACTCAAAGATAAGTAAGGAGAGAGTAAGAATGCACTTCATTGTCTTCTACAAATTCAGCTTGCAAGCAAGCTCAATTGAACTACATCTTTGGGTACTGAAAGAAATGAGCCACAGTCAGTGATATTTGAAAAAGCATGTGTCAATTTTCATAAGAAGGGAAGAGAAAATATAGTCTGCAAACCCTAGGCCAGTGAGTGTGACTTTTATTCAATTCATCAGCAAGTAATTAAGCACCTACTGTGTCCTAGGCACTGTGCTAAGTTCTGAGGATACAAAGAAAGACAAAACCATAGTCTGCTTTCAAGGAGCTCACAATCTAATGGGGATGGAGGTCAAAGACGGCATAGAAACAACTGTGTACAAATGATATATGCATGATAGACTGGAGTGAATAGACCGTGGGAAGACACTAGCATTAAAAGGATTGGGAAAGACTTTTTGTAGATGGTAGGGATTTTGGCTGGGACTTGAAGGAAGCAAGGGAAGCCAAGAAGTAGAGATGAGGAAGGAGAGCAATCCAAGCTTGGGGAACAGCCTGTGAAAATGAACAGTTAGGAGAAATGGAAAAGCAAGGAGGCCAATATCACTGGATTACAGAATACATGGGGGAGAGGGAGGAAGAAGAATAAGGCATAAGAAAGCCCGAAAGGAAGGAAAGGTGTTAGGGATGTGAGATTAGAGATTTTTAAATGGGGGAGTAGAACATGGTAGATCCATGCTTTAAAAAGATTATTTTGCTAGCTGAGTAGAGAATGCATTATAGCGGGGAGAGACCTGAGGCGAGTAGACTAACTAGCAAGCTATTGTGATAGTCCAGGTGTGAGGTGATAAGGGCCTACACCAATTTGCTGGCAGTGTCAGAGGCAAGAAAGGAATTTGTAAAAGAGATGTTACTAAGGTAAAACTGTCAGGATTTGGCAATAGATTGAACTTACAGAGTGAGAGTGGAGTAGAGGATGACATTTTGATTGCAAGGTTGAGTGGTATCCTTGACAGTGATAAGGAAGTTTCAAAGAGAAAAAGGTTTGGGAGATCATGAGTTCAGTTTAGGACATGCTGACTTTATTATTATTATTATTATAGCTTTTTACTTACAAAACATATGCATGGGTAATTTCTCAACATTGACCCTTGCAAAACCTTTTGTTCCAAATTTTCCCCTCCTTCCCCTGCCCCTTCCCCTAGATAGTAGGTAGTCCAGTACATGTTAAATATGTTAAAGTATATGTTAAATCCAGTATCTATATATATATGAACCCATTTTGATCTCATCTTGGTAAATGATGCTAAGTGTGGGTCAATGCCTAGTTTCTGCTATACTAGTTTCCAATTTTCCCAGCAGTTTTTGTTAAATAGTGAATTCTTGAGAAACTTGGGTGAGAGCAGTTTCACTTGAATAAGATTAGAACGGAGACTACAGAAAGTTAAGAGAGTGAGTAGAAAGGAATAGATAAAGGGACATATATGGTAGATGGCCTTTTCAAGGAATGTAGTCAAAAAAAGAAGAAGAGATATAGGAAAAAGCTAATCAGCTCAAGTAAGGATTTTTTTGAAAATGGAGGGAAATAAGTTGGAAGGCAGTAGGAAGTAGCCATTAGATTAGATAGAGAAGATTGAAGATCTCTTGATTGAAGAAGATTGAAGATAAGTGAGAGTGGGTGTGATAGTGAAGGGAATATGATGGAAGAATTTGCCTGGGCAAGGAAAAAGGGCCACCTCTTCATGTGAAATGGGTGAGAGGAGATCCAAGATTCAGATACAGATACCTGGGTGATGGAAGAGGAAAAGGAAAGAAGGGATTCTCAATGAATGACCTCAAATTTTCTTTTCAGTGAATGATTTGAGGGTTTTTCTTTTTTTCTTTCCTCCCCTGAATGTGAGGCAGGCTTAGCTTGATGGCTAATCCTGTGATAGAAAGAACCAGCATGATTTCATTAGAGAAAAGTATGATTGACTAACTTCATTTTCTTTTTATTTTTCCAAACTCGCCAAATGTCTGGAATCAAAGAGTAGACATTGATAGTTCATTGTATATCAGTGTGGTAGGAGGTCTTTAGTGGAATGTGGTAATATTCTCTTTAAAATGTAATATTCTCTTGTTGGTGTTTTCTTGGGGTCTCTAGAGGCAGCCTTCGGTTCAGTCAGTAATCATTACAAGTGCAGCCAGGGATTAAGGGCCAAATCTTTTATTGTCTCTTTCAAAGTCTTGTCTCCTTTCCTGCAGCTGGGTTGATTTCTTATAGCTTTATTATCTTTATTATCTCCTTCCTGGGGCTGGGCAGCTTTCTGGCGAGCCTTTCAGTCTGGCCTTGGTTTCGAGAACTTGAGCTCCCTCCTGCCTTCCTTTATGGTGGTGGAAGCCACCACAAAGGTGGAAGATGAAATGAATCTGTCTCAGCTTCGGAGAGCTTCTAGTGTGCCTGTCCCCTGTGCCCTGAGAGCTTCTCCTTATATGCCCCACACTGAGTACAAATCAATCATTATATCACTGGGAAACCATTATTTGTTGTAGGATTAAATCATTGCTAAAGTAGATTTAACCATTGTCTCCTCAATTCCGTTTAGTACCTTGTTTCAAGTTCTGGCCCATAACATCTCCTTGTAGGATTAAATCAATCATACTGAACCAGGCTAAATTAGATAACTATTGTCTCTATCAATTCCACTGACTTATAAGAATCCTTTGTTTCAAGTTCAGAGTTCTGGCCCATAACAGAATGTTCCAAGGATCTGTGTTTTCTATGTGTGTTTTTGTTTTTTAAATTTTATAGATGTATTGTTTTTACATTTTAAACAATTCCAGATGAGGCTGATAGGTGGCACAGTAAATAAAGAACTAGACTCAAGAGTCAGTAAAACTGGAGTTCATTTAATCCAGCCTCAGGCACTTCTTAGCTGTGTCACTTTGGACAAGTCATTTAACCTCTGCTTCAGATTCCTAATCTCTGAAGTGGAGAAAATAAACCTCTAAGGTTTGTGAGAATAAAATGAGCTAATATTTATAAAATACTTTGCAAACTTTAAAACACTATGGAAATGCTATTATCATTTAATTTACTCAAAACACTTTATTATAATTATTATCTCCATTCTATTAGATATAGCCTGGTTGTTTACTTCACTCTGTATCAGTTCATATAAATTTTTCCATATCTCATTGAAGTTAATCTAATTTCTCATTTCTTAGCATTCATATGCCATAATTCATCCAGCTCTTCCTTATTTGGTAGGCATCCCTTTAGTCTATGATTTTTTTTTTTTTTTGCCACCACAAAAAGAGCTACTATGAGTAATTTTATACAGCCTTTTTATTCAGAGAAACTTGCTGCTAAGGTTTTCTCCCATTTTTGTTTGCTTTTTCATCTCAGCTTTATTGTATTTGTTTATTTTTAAAAATTGGATTTTATGAAATCAGTTATTTTGCTTTCTATGAATAGAAAATAAAGAATCATTTCCCTTGTTTGATCATGATCTTTTCTTGTATCTCTAGATCTGGTAGGTAATTTTACCATTTTTTAAAAAATTGTTTCTGATGTGACTTTAAAAAAAATTAAATCATATATCCATTTGGAGCTTATCTTGGTATATATTTTTAACATGTTAGAAAAACTTAATTTCTTCCATATTGCTGTACAATTTTCCCAGCAGTTTTTATTAAATAGTAAGTTCTTATCCCCAAACCTGGGATGGTTATGTTTATTAGATACATCATCTTCTGTATATTGTGTACCTAATCAGTTCCACTGATTAATGCCTTTTTTTTTTTTTGCTAAATCAGTACCAAATTGTTTTGAGGATTACTACTTTTTAATACAGTTTGGGATCAGGCATTATTAGGCCCCTTTTGTTCCTACTTTTTTTTTTCTTCATTTTTCCCTTGAGATACTTGATTTTTTTTGTTTATTTCCATGTTAATTTCAGTATTATTTATTTCTGATTTACTAAAGTAATCATTTGGTAGCTTTATTGGCATGACATTGAATAAATCATTCCTGTTGCATTTAAGATTTTTATCAGTAATTCTGATAAAGGCACAGAAGACATGGTCATCAAATTTGTAGGCAACATAATTTCCACAAAGATCTTGACAATCTAGTGAGTTTTGGTCTCATCAAAGAAAAATGCAATGGATATAAATGCAGCTTTACACTTTTGCTTAAGAAACTAACTTTACAAATACAGTATCAAGATAGTATGGTTAGAAAGCAATTTGAAAAACTGAGGATTTTAGTGAACTGTGTGTTCAATGACTCAGTATGATGTGCAACTAAAAAAGCTAATGGTGATATTGAGCTTCAGTAATAGAGTCATAGCTTTCAGGAACAAGAACATCACCCTCTCTGCACTTATGTAGTTATGCCACTTTTGTGGTATGGTGTTCACTTCTATCATACTATATTTTAAGGACATTAATGAGCTGAAGTTTATCCAGAGCAGAGCAGCCCAAGTAGTGATGAACTTTGAGTCCATATCATCAGGATAGTTTGAAGTGACGTGGAGAAGAGAAAATTCAGGAAGGGATGATACATGTATTCAAGTATTTGAAAGGCCATCTTGTGGAAGAGATTCATTCTGTTTGGTCCCAGAAAGTAGAATCAAGAATAGTGAATGGAAGTTGAAAAAATATAAATTTAGGTTTGATTTTAGAGGGGGAAAAATTTCTTACTTAGAGCTATGAAAAAATGGAATGGACCATGTAGGGAGGTGGTTTTCCTCTCATTGATAGTATCCAAAATAATCACTTACTGGATCATGTTAAAATTAGGAATTCCTTTAAGATATGAATTGGACTAGATGACCACTAAGGTCTATTGCAATTCTAAAATTCTATGATTCCAAGTCAAATATGATTCCAGGGTTATAAATCTCAATTATTATGAGATTGATGGTGACATGGGGAAGAATAGTTAGTGGAAAGGGCAAGTTTTTCTGGGAGAAGATAATGTGCTTAATTTTGGACATGCTGAGTTTAAGATATTGGTGGGCCATTTAATCTACCTTCAAAGAACTCACAGATTGTGAGGGAATGAGGGAAGACATTGTATTTTAAAAAGCTGAAAGGTATGTAGTTTGGGGGAATAGAGATAGGGAGGTGTACCCAAGCAAGGGCATGATGAAGTCCAAAAGAATGTGACCCAAGTAGGAATGTAAGATGGCTGGCTTGGAGTATCTGGAGGAGTTCTCTGAGCTTCATCTTGTACTCATTCCAGTAAGTAGGAAGGAGGGGCTGCAGATACCAGGGGTACCTGAGAAGGCATGGGGGTCAAGGCTGATTTGGTATATTTTTGGAGACCATGATGAAGTCCAAAAGTAAAGCAGTGAGAATAAATTCCAGAGCAAAGGATTACCATGAGAATCTATTGCTTTCTAGTCTTGTAGTTTAGATTTGAGACTAGGCGGTACCATGATGCAGTAGGTAAAGCATTCTGGCTCTCTAAGCACAGGACTTGGGCTCAAATTCGGCCTCTGATATTTACTACCTCTGTGCCCATAGGCAAGTTATTTAACTTTCTTATCATTTATAAAATGAAAGGCTAAACTATATGGTCTCTCAGGTCATTTCCAGCCCTCAGTCTAGGATTCTGTGATCCTATATAGCTTTTGTTTCAGTTTTCAAAGAGAGACTCTTAAAAGAATTTAATTCTGAGGTAACTAAGACCTTATTCTTAATTTAGACATAGCAAATTTTGGTTCTTGAGACCTCTCCTTATATATTTCTACATGCCTGTGATATAGCTAGCTGTACTTTGACATCTGTCTTTGAAGCAAGATAAGGAACCCAAGAGACTAGAGTGGTAACCCACATACTCCTGAATAGCCCTGCAGCTATTCAGTTCAACCTTTAATACAGGAAAGCAGCCAACCTTGTTTCCCAGAATATTATCTCCCTGAATGGGGTAATCTGCCTTAAACACTTTCTCTGCTGGCATATTCATAACCTCACTGTTTGGATATTTAAAGAGACAGGCTGCACTTTATTCCTGGTCCTCATCTTGGATCAGACCATTAGAGGACTGACTGAGATCCAAAGAACTTTTAAATTGATTTTAATGTATTAAATGGGTGCTGCCTCATTTATTGAAGACCTCCAAAGCTTCACAATGACAATCTCCAAGAGTCTGAGTCTTGAAACACAAATAATTTTGAAATTTTTTTATTGTTAATCCTTCACATTATAAAAATATTAACATTTCATTTAATTGATTACTTGTAGATCTAAAAGCCTTTTCCCTCCAGATAAACTGATATTTGGTCTGGGAATTTTTTCTCCTCCTAATATGTCAAAAAATCAGAATTTATTTTAGAAAGCATTGCAATTTGATATCTTTCTCTAGATCATTCCCTTACCACAACTCTTTTGTAGCTTTCCCTTTTAATCTCAAATGTAATGTATAGTGTTTATATGTCCGAAGAATACTTTCTGGCTACATCCAGTAGCAAAATGTGACAGAAATCATATGAAATGGATTCCTTGCTTCATTATCAGGCTAGTTCCATAGATATAGCTCCTTTAGGCTGACTCAACTAGATACCTATGATTTTCAAAACAAATCGTAAAAACAAAATTTATTCTACAGTATCCAATTATAACAGAATTAATTGTTGGTTTTTATTTAAAAAACTTTTATTGATGTCTTTTGTTTTTACATCATTCTCATTTCCAAATAGATTTCTCCCTCTACCCTACTCAGAGAATCATCCATTAAAGCAATTCAGCAAAATTGACTAAATGCATCAACCAAACCTGACAATGTAGGTAATGTTCCACACCCAAAGTCTCTAAAAAGAAAGAAGAAAAATACATGTTCTATTTTCTTCTTTGGGAATAAGCGTGTTCATAATTTTACGTTGTGCATTTTCCTTTTGATTATTGTTTTTTCCATTATTCTCATTGTGTAGGGTTTTTTTTTTTCTCTGTTTCTGCATCAGTTCATAGATGTCTTCCCATGTTTCTTTAAATTCTTCATATTCATTGTTTCCTATGACACAGTACTATCTTATTGCAGTCATGTATGGCAATTTGTTTAGCCAGTCCCCAGCTGATGGGTGTCTACTTTTGTTTTCAGTTTCTTGCTACTATAATAAGTGCTGCTGTGAAATGAAGAGAATAAGGTTTGGGAGTTTGAGTAGGGAGTTAGAAGCTCTCTAGACATAAAGGATCTATAAAAGTGAGAGGTAGTGCCAAAGGCACAGGAGTTAAGAAGCTGTGGTGGAGGAAAAGGAAATGATTAGGTGGAAATTGTAAATTTTAGCCAGCTGCAGTTCTCTGCTGTGCTATAGGGCCTGCCTCCATGGGGATGTCATTCCCTTATATCTTTCTAGGCTTTCAACAGTCTTTAATGGATTTTTTTCCCCCATAAAAACATGTCTCAAAGCATTCCCTAGCTGAAAAACTATTCATGGTTTCTCATTGCTTACCAAATCATACTGAAACTCTGTAGTTAGACATTTAAAGTCTTCACAATGTAACCTCAGCATATTTTGCTCTATTTAGTCCATCCCATCTTCAAACTTTCCTGTTTCTGGCAAAGGTACCAGTATTCTTCCAGTTCATGCCCTCGGCGTTTCTTTGACTTTTCATTCTCTTTTACCACATAAATCCACTCATTTGCCAAATCTTTCTACTTTTACAAGATCTCTCACATGCCATTCCTCCTTTCTGCCCACACAGCCCTTGTCACATGCTCTCTCCTGGATTATTTCAGTGGTCTTGCCTCACATTTATCTCTCCACTCCTGTCCATCCTACATATTGCTGCCAAAGTGATTTTTCCTTAAGCACAGTTCTGACTACAACATTGTCCTACTCAGTAAACTCCAAGGACTTCTTCTTGTATCTCAGATAAAATAAAAACTCCTCTGTTTCATTTTTAAAAACCTTCACAAGCTGATATCAATCTCTCTTTCCATTTCGGCATATGTTATTTCTTTGATGTTCTCTACTATAGCCAAACTGTCCCTATCTTAGGTCCTCACATATAACATTTCTTTCCTTTCTCTAAGATATGTATTCCCTTCATGCTTTCAATATACTCTCCTCATGTCCATCTTATAGAACCCCTTTCTTTCTTTAAAACTCAACTGAAACATCAGTCTGTTTGCCTTTTGTAATACCTCATCCAGGCCCATTTCCAGTTATCCTGATCTGTATCTGGCATTGGAACCAGATGGTTCTGGAGGGAAAAGTGAGGCAGGTGACCTTGCACTGCCCCCTTACCTCAATCCAATTCACTTGTATATTATGACATCCCTTCCCTGATGTCATGGTCTCCTTTGAGAATGAAGCTTCATTTCCCTAAGTACTTTGTGTACATTTGTATTTCTCTTTATATTTAGAGGCTGTGTGATATAGTGCCTGGAGAGGTGGTATGATAGTAGACAGAAAGACCTAGGCAGGCCCCTTTTCTGAAAAATACTGGCTGAGGGAGCCTGGCAAGTACTTGACATCTAAGTTCTTAGGCAGTAAGTTGCCAAGAATATGTTGATCCTTATTGACAGAAGGGATTTCTTCCCTGTGGAGTGCCTTGTACCAATGAAATCGCAGATTCAGTCCCTTTTCCCATCTCTTTTCTTTATATTTATGCTGTCTATTCTTCTACAGGGTGGGATGTTTCCTATATAGAATGGAAATTTCTTGATGATAGGGATTTTTTCCTTCTTTACATTTTTATCCTCAGGGTCTAGCACAGTGTTTGTCACATGGCAAGTGTTTAATAAATTTTTTAATTAATTGTTTTTAATCCAATTTTCCCAATATAGCTTAATATTCTTGTACTTCAGACCGATTGACTTATTTCATGTTTCATTAAACACACTTTGAACTTTCTTGTATCCTTATCTTTGTTCTTACTTTTCTCTCTTGCTGAAAAAAAAAAAAATCCATAAAACCCAAAACTTTCATTCTGTCACAATCTTATCCATCCTTTAAGATATTGCTACCCTCAGATTGAGGGCTCCAAACTTTTGCTGTTGTCAATGTACCATACTAGCTCTGGTGCCATTGCTTTCATGAAGCTTTTTCCAATTCTCCTCAAGTGCTCTTATGACATCATCATATTCTTTTTATTATAGTTATTTGTATACTAGACTTGTTGTACCTGCTAGACAATAAACTTTTTAAGGATAAGGATTATGTCTGCTTCATTATGTCTTCAATTTTGTGTTATTACACACAGTAAGTATTTAGTGAATATTTGTTGAATTACATTGAATTGAATTATCATGTAGTCAATAAGCATTTATAAATTCCATTCAGCTAGGGTTTACAGGTATAACTTGTTAGTACAAGTATAACAGAAATCACAAAGAAAGGAAAAAAAATTCCTATTTTAAAAAGCTTACATTTTACTGGGAAGTACAAAACATTAGCCAATCAATATAATAATTTCAGGAGGAAGAAATCACTAACAACCAGAGAAGTCAGGAAAGGCTACCTTTTGGAAGTAATGCCTAAGTTAAGCCTTGAAGCAAACACGTCTAAGAGAAAATGGTGATGGAGTACATTATATGTGGGACATCTTGTACAAGGACATGAGGATAGGCGATGAAGTATGGTTTGTAAGGAATAGCAAGAGGGCCAGTTTAGCTATACATGAGGGCAGAAGAGTAACATAATAATGTTGGAAAGGTAAATTAGAGCTAGATTGTGAAGGACTTTAAACTCCAAACAGAAATTTGTATTTGGTCTTAGAAGTAATAGGAAGCTATTCGAATTTATTGAGTGGAGTATCATGGTCAGACCTATACATTTAGGGATCTGACCAACAACTGTGTAGAAGGTAGAGATTGGAGAAGGAAGGGACCTGAGGCTGGGGGACTACTTAAGAAGGTAGTACAGTAATCCAGCCAAGAGGGGACAAAGGCTTGAATTAAGTTAGTATTTATGGAAAGATAGGGAAGGATTCAAGAGATGTGGGGATAGAATCTGTAAGACTGGGCAGTTGTTTGAATATGTAAAGAGGAGGAGAGAAGTCCTGGAACCTGGGTGACTGGAAGGGTGACAGTGCCCTCCAAAGAAATAGGGAAGTTTGTTCTCCTGGATATATTTCTATCTTGTTAGGTTGTTTGGATGTTTGATTATTTAATGAGCTTGAGAATGTGGTAAGAGGTCTGGCACTGGAAGGGACCCTCCTCCCCCCATCCAGTTAGTCCAACATCCTCATTTTACAGTTAAGGAACCTGAGGCTTAAGAAGGGAAATAACTTGCCCAGGGTCGCATAGCTAATAAATGATGGGGGTGGGATCTGCTCCAAGGTTCTTTGTTTTGGGAGTTCTTTGCTTTTCACTGTGGAGGGAATTTCCAGGGCACTTGGGAAAGAGTAAGTGGAAGGTTCCCAGGAGCTGACACTGTTGGAAGATGGAGAGTAAGGGCTGGATTTGGCTGCTGAGGGCCAATGCTGACTTCAGAGCTGCTTCCATAGAGCAGGAGTGATAGAACGGGCATTTTTTTAAAACTTAGGATAAAGGACATATAAGATACAGTTATGGAACAGGCTAGTGTGCTTTTTTGTTAATTTCTTTGTGTTTCTTATGAATAGTATGGACTTCTATAAGAAGAACATTGTATTCTTCAGAGATGAGTCTTTTGGGCTCTATACTGTTCCAAAGAGGAACTTGATATTATTGAGAAGTGGCCTAATGAAACAGTTACCTGTGGTTAGTGATATTCCAAAGAGTTGCCCTGTCTATCATTCTACTTGGTGTCCCGAGTATCTGTTTATTTACACAATCTGCTTCCCTGTATTTAGATATTTAAATATTCTGCTTCCTTGAATGTTCTACTTCCAGATGTTTTTGTCTAGAGAGCAGAAAGGATGAAACTTGAGATTCAGGATGACTAGCACCAGTTAAGTATTTATTGAGTAGCTACTATGTGAGAGACTAGTTTCCTTCATTAGGCTGATTATAATTTGTGCTATTTCCCTATTTATGCCACATGTGAACAGTCTTTACAAGTGGGGAATATTTCAGGACCTCTTTTTCTCTACGGCATTTCCATTCAATCTTTTATTATTTGTTTTCTAGTAGTAAGGAATTGTCACACAAGGAAACCAGTGCCTGTAATTTCCAGTTATAAATTTTAAATTTTTGAAGTTCTTGGGTGCCAGGAGTTAGGACAGGGAAAGTAGAGAAGAAACATTTTGGTTTGCTTTTTAGTAATTCTTTTTGGCCATTGAATGGTTCAGGAATTTTCTAAAGAAACAAAAGAAGAAAACTTCCATTTCTGATAAAAAAGGTTAAGTAAGGCCCTAGTGTAGAACAGTATTATTTATTTAGAGAATGCCATGTAGATAGATGATTTTGTAGTCTTGAGTGTCTAAAACAGGAATAAAATACCAGCAAAATTCAGTTCTTCAGGGCCTGATATCTGAATCCTAGGGACTAAAAATGTTCCCAGAATTATAGAATGGCAGAGCTAGAAAGGACCTTAAAGATTGTCTCATCTACCTCCTTTATTTTAGAGATGAGGAAACTGAGTCCCAGAAAGGGGATGTGATCTGCCCAACGTCACATAGTAGACTAGGAGAAGAGTTAGAACTGGGGTTGACAGTTCCGCAGTCCCACGTTCTGTCCTCTGCACCATGGGGTGGCTCAGATGGCTGCAGCGAGACTAGCCACCACTGTGGAAGACGGAGGATGGGGCCCTCCTTGCAATTCCCTCGACTCTTCTCAGCACATTCACACACTCCCCATGTGAATGGGACCCCAGAGAGCCATCCAAGGAATTATTTAAGACCCTCTGTTCATCTTTTCAGTGTCCATTTCTTCTCAGCAAGAGTGATCTCAGCACTGAGTTAGTATCTTCTGATTAGGATGTGTTCCTTGTGGAAGATCAGAACTGGAATTTGTGTGTGTAGAGGTCTGAGCCACAAGCGAAGGATGAGTGAGTAGAATATCGTAGACAAAACAGGAGCAGAGGGAAAGTCTAAAGATCCGGGTTTGAGTCTGGTCAGTTTTTATCTGATCATGTGACTTTTGGCAAGTCACTTAATATTTCTGAACCTCAGTTTCTTGTCTCTGAAATGGGGATATTAACATTTTGCTACCTACTTTACAGGGTTGATGTGAGGAAAATACTTTTAAAATTACAGAGCACTATGTAAATGCAAGCAGTTGCTAGGCATATCTAACCAAAACAGACATTCAGGGGCAGTCAAGTAGTTGCTTTCTCCAAGATCTTTTTTCTCTTGAATTATCATTGTCCCCCTTTCCATATTTTTCTTTCTTTCTGCTTTTCCCTAGAAGTCCTTTTCTTATAAGTATCTATTTTCCTTAAACAGATTATTTTGAGGCAAAGATTTAGCAGGTAAATATATGAAGAAATTTAGAAAGCATTCATAATAATGGGAATCAACAGGAATATAGCTATTTGTACTGTTCTCTTCAGTGTTGCTTTTTCTTTTCCCCTATTACCTGTCAAATAAAATTAAAAACTATTCTCCTGGCACTCAGTGTTCTTCATAATCCTATATCTGTGTTGCCCAGCAATCACATCTCATACCCCTTCTTTTCTCTTCTTTAGCTGAATTGGGCTTCTTGCTATTCCATAAACATATTTTGCAATTTACTGCTCTTGTACCCTACATGTTTATATTCACTACAGCACTTAGCTTAGTCCCTGCACATAGTGGGGAACTCAGTGGATATTTAAATTGAATTGAACAAAGCCAATCAGTCCATACAGAAATGAATGTTCTTATTAACACTAAAATCTAAGTAACTGAAAAGGATACATATACCCAGAATGACGAGAAATGGATAAATGATAATCATGATTAAAAACAAGAACATTACACTTTACATCTGTTTTAAAACTTTTTAAGATACTATGTTCTAAAATGGTCAATGCTGGAAGACCTTATTAGCCTTTTGGAAAGGAATGCAAGCTGAGATTTTATATTTCTAAATTATGTATAAGAGGCAGACTGTAAAAGGCAGGTATGCCCAAGCTCTACTTTACCATTGTCTGCAAAATATAGTATTGTTTTTAAGGGAGGGAGAAGAAATGAAATCTTTAAAAAAAAAATAAAACAACTAAGAAATATCCTGACTAGAAAAGAGAGTTTAAAAGGTTCATATTGGTTATGTATAGAAATAATATGTGAGTGATCTTTTTGCTTTCTACTTTGTTCAGTGGAAGGCAGAAAAGACAGAACAAGTTTGAGTTTCCTGGAAAAGGAACATTGTGTCTTCCTGTGCTCTCTGAAACAGAAGAGAATATAAAGTTAGAAATTGGGGTTTCTGAGCTCTAGTTCTCATGAGAGTTAAAAGATTATTACCAAGAAACTGACAGCTAACAGCTATAAGAAATTATTGGGAAGAACCTTTGGTGTTAAACTGGCTTAAAGTTCTGAAACTTGTAAGTAATCCTTGAGAAGCATCTGAAACAGATAATTCAGGAGAATTAGAAAGATACTTTTCAATTAAATTTAATTTAGTAATATAATAAATAACATAATATATTAATGATTGACAATAGTTAGGAAGAATGAAAAAAAAAAAAACCCAAATTATATAGAGAGGTAGCATGGTTATTAGTGGGCAGAGACCAGAATTTGAAGTCAAGTCTTGGCTTCTGCTGTGAGACCCTGTATTATTCCCTTTACTTCATAGTATTCTGGGCTAGCACTTCTTAAAGTTGTTTCACTCTGATCCCTTTTTATCTGAGAAATTTTTGCTCAAACTTAGGTATATAAGTATATAAAATAGGTATACAAATCAAACATTTGCTGATAAGGAATTATAAAGAAATTTATTTTAAAACAATTCTTTGGTATATAATTTTACTAGAAAGCAAATTTGCATACTTCTAAGATAAGTGTGCTTGTTTATTTTTACATAAATAATTAAATTTTGATGGAATATTTGCTATCTTTTACAGTTGCAAATTTTTCGCCATCCCTACATGGAGGTTCTGACCCACAGTTTAAGAAGTTTTGCTTTTGGCAACTCACTAAGACTATAAGATGTAGAGCTGGTATAAAGGGAATTGTTGATGCCAGTGAAATCTTAGGTTCAGTCTTTAGCCTTTTGAATGCGTTATTTAGAAAAATGTTCTGTATTTTTGTTATGTACACATTTTTTTAGGGAAAATTAAATAAGAAGGTATGCTAATTTTTAAATTGAGTTAAACTCAGCAAACTTTTATTAAATATCTGCTGTATACAGACTACTTGTGCTAGTTGCTAATGTAGACCTGACACAGTTCCTTGCCTTTATGGAACATAAAATTTTTTGGAACATACAAATTTTAACCAAAACATGACAGTGATAGGATGACTTATTTATAGGTAAAGAACTTAAATCAGTGCCAAACAAATATAAAGAAGCAGCTGTAATATTAAAGGTATGTGCATTTTATGTTAGTGTGGGGAGGTAAGTGGGTTATAGGTGTGTAAGAAAGAGGGTTGAATGATCAATAAAGAAATCACAACCAAAAATAGTGTAGGGATCTATTATGATGATAGTATGGCGATGTCATTAGGAAATGGTGTGTGAACAGAGGTATTCTTTCTTATAACCAAAGAAATTTTGTTTTTCCCTCCTCAAGCTTTTTAAATGGTAAACCATAGCATAATATATTTGTGTTGCAATCTATGTACATATTTGGTTATTAGATAAGGAGAAATATTATATTAAATGAATCATGTAATCTTAGAATATAAGCCATGAGCAATGATACTGCTTGCTTATGACCCAAGTCAGATTTTTATTAGAATATGCAATCTTTTGCTAGGGTATTTTGTAGATTATCTTTTCTTTTTTTTCTCAAAGTTCTAAGTTTTTGCTGTTTTTGTAAGGTTTGGGGTTTGTTTGTTTGCTTGCTTGTTTGGTTCCTGTTAAAGATAAGATGATTGGCCTGAAATGATTTTACTTGAAATGGAGACATATTTGTGGTGTAAGCATCTGTTTGTGGTCACCATCCGGGTACCACAAAGCCATGTAGCATATAACTTTTAACATCCTTTTTCATTATTGATGGAATAATGAAATAGTTTACAGTGCCAAGAAGAATTCTTTTCTCCTTGAGCCTTTGGGCAATGAAAAATGACTTTTGAACCTGGGGGTGGGGAGGGAGGTACTATTGAGGGAGGAGACAGATAGCTCCATCTGCTATAAAGGACCTTTGCTGAGGAAGCAGGAATCTTAAGGAAGTGAGGTATATCAGCTCTGTATAAGAAGAGGAAGATATTTCAGGCAGGTATACCAATTGCCTGAAGAATGCAACTGTTTGCAGTCACAGAAACTGTTTTGCTTTCTAGTAGGGATACCTTTCTGTGGCTGACACTTTGGCTTATTACATACATTTTTAGGAGACCAACATAAATCATCATGTTCAATAGAATGAAATTTTCTTGATTCAGGACCAGAGGATAAGCACTTTAAGCAGAAAACAAGATAGTACTTTAAGTAGAAAACAACACTATCACTTTTTTCCTTCTTGCAGCTAAAATTAATTATGGAATAAAAAGATGATTGAAATTATCTAGATTTGTTGGAAAATAGGCTGAAACCAATAAAATTTAACAGGGATTGAAGTGAAGTAAACTCATAAAATCATAGGTTTAGACGTTTTCAAATCCAACTTCCTCAATCTATAAATAAAGGAGGGGTTAAGTGGATTGGCCCAAGGCTGACTATTTAGGAAATGTCCAAGGCAAGATTTGAATCAGGTTTTTATGTTGATGCTACTACTAATTATACTATACAACTCTGGATGGTAAGTCTTGAATTTAGGGTCAAAAATCCAAGTCAAGCAATTAAAAGATAGGGGAAACTACCTTCTATCTGTTATTTTCTGTGTCTTGTATCTATGTACCCACTGCCTTGGACCTCTGGAGTATGCTCTTCTTGAGGGCAAAAGCTGTTTTTGTATTTTCTCTGTATCTTAGTACAGTTTTTGAAACATAGTATGTTAGGGCACTCTAGTATCTTTGCCAGGAAAACTTCATTAACACTATGATACATAGGGTTATAAAGAGTTGAACATGACAGAATGACTGAACAACAATTCATTTACTAAATGCTGATTGATTGATTGATAGTTCGTTTGAAAAACTGGGGTTTTAGTTAACTACAAACTCAATATAAGACAGCTGTATTACTGATGCAAAAATTAAAATGCAATTTTTGGGTTCTTTCACAGAAATTTAGTGTTCATATCCAGAGAAATAATAACCCCAGTGTGCTCTGCTCAGGTCACATTTGGAGAATTTTGTTTAGCTCTGAGCATTGTATTTCTTTTTATTTATTTATTCACTTATTTATTTCATAGTAATAACTTTTTTATTTTTTTAAATTACTTGCAAAGGTAGTTTTTAACATTCACCCATGCAAAATCTTGTGTTCAGATTTTTGTCCCTTTCTCCCCACCTTTCCCCTCCCCTAGACAGCAGGTAATCCAGTGTACATTAAACATGTGCAGTTAGTTCTTCCAAACATATTTCCACATTTACCATGAGCATCACATTTTAAGTAGACTGTCCAGAGTATATTCCGAAGTGGGTAACCAATATAATGAGAACTTTAGTCTAGAGAAGTCCAAGTAGGTGGTCATGACAATGGTCTTCAAATATTTAAAAAGCTATTGTGTTAAAGAAGAATTAGATCTATTCCATGTAGATCTAGAAGGCAGCTCTTCTTGGCCATGAAAGAAGGGTATAGGCTTTAGCTCACTGAAAATTCTAATTTTCAATTTCCGGTTCACATGATGAAGTCCTCAAAATTTTTCAAGCCTTTCTAAAACAGAAATTATATGACAAAATATAAAGCAGCTTCAACTGTCTTCATGGTCTAGGATACCTAAAAATCTAAAAAAAGTTATTTAAAAAGAAGAAAAAAAAGGCCTACTCGAACTCACTTAGCACCCCTCTCCAACTTTCCACACTATTTATAGTCAGGCTGCATAACAGACACAAAGACTCAACACACAAGTTTATAATAAAACCTAACCCCACACTCTAGTCTCTGTTCCCTCTTCCCATTGCTGTAGAAACCCCAGATTCAGGCTGTACAAGGTACGATGGCACAGCAATAACCTTTCAAGAGCAGCAGCCTGGGAAGGGTAGGAATGGGGAGAACATGAAAGGCAGTTAGTCCCTTAGCACTAGTGCTGCAAAGCTCTGCTACTGCCAGGGCAGAAAACCCTCCAATACTAGCCCGTGCTCAACTGAGGAACAAAGGAGTGAGATGGGACACTGTGTGTGCAGGAAGACTGCCACACTCGGCACTGAATCTGAAGGAAAAAAGATCAGCATCCAGCTGGCATCAGTTCTACCTACCCAAGTCACTTGGGAGAGACCTAGACAGGCGAATTGTCCAGTTGGGAAGAGACTGAGCTGCTTGGAGATACAGTCCCTAAGGAAATTGCCATCAAAGTGGGGACAGAGCTAGAAAGAGAGCAATAAACAGAAATTAGGGGGAGAAAAAACTGAAATGATCAAAGACCTCAGGAATGTGATTATGAATAAAAGATTGTGAAAAAAAAAAAGAAAAAAAAAAACTAGAACTGAATAGATTGTTTGCTTTTCCAATACCCCAAACTACAGAAATGCAAGACAAATAAATAAATGTAGTCAAAGATAGCAAAAGCAACATAGTGACAGCAGAAAGACCCATAAGACTTCTTTCTAAATATATACATGGAGTTAGGGGAAGAAGCAGGCCTGAGGCATTATAGACAAAACCTGGAGAGACTTTGCCTATGGGTAAATCAATATTTTTTGGTGGGATTACATTTTTTTTTTTAATTAAAGCTGTTTCTTTTCTTTTCTTTTTTTTTAAATAACTTTTTATTGACAGAACCCATGCCAGGATAATTTTTTACAACATTATCCCTTGCACTCACTTTTGTTCTGATTTTTCCCCTCCCTCCCTCCACCCCCTCCCCCAGATGGCAAGCAGTCCTATACATGTTAAATAGGTTACAGTAGATCTTGGATACAATATATGTGTACAGAGCCGAACAGTTCTCTTGTTGCTCAGGGAGAATTGGATTTAGAAGGTATAAATAACCTGGGAAGAAGAACAAAAATGCAAGCAGTTTACATTCATTTCTTAGTGTTCTTTCTTTGGGTGTAGCTGCTTCTGTCCATCCTTGATCAATTGAAACTAAGTTAGATCTTCTCTTTGTCGAAGAAATCCACTTCCATCAGAATACATCCTCATACAGTATCATTGTTGAGGTATATAATGATCTCCTGGTTCTGCTCATTTCACTCAGCATCAGTTCATGTAAGTCTCGCCAATTCTCTCTGTATTCATCTTGCTGGTCGTTTCTTACAGAACAATAATATTCCATAACATTCATATACTACAATTTACTCAACCATTCTCCAGTTGATGGGCATTCATTCATTTTCCAGCTTCTAGCCACTACAAACAGGGCTGCCACAAACATTTTGGCACATACAGATCCCTTTCCCTTCTTTAGTATCTCTTTGGGGTATAAGCCCAATAGTAGCACTGCTGGATCAAAGGGGATGCACAGTTTGATAATTTTTTGAGCATAGTTCCAAATTGCTCTCCAGAATGGCTGGATGTGTTCACAATTCCACCAGCAATATATCAGTGTCCCTGTTTTCCCACATCCTCTCCAACATTCTGCGTTATCTTTCCCTGTCATTCTAGCCAATCTGACAGGTGTGTAGTGGTATCTCAGAGTTGTCTTAATTTGCATTTCTCTGATCAATAGTGATTTGGAACACTTTCATATGAGTGGTAATAGTTTCAATTTCATCATCTGAAAATTGTCTGTTCATATTCTTTGGCCATTTATCAATTGGAGAATGGCTTGATTTCTTATAGAGTCAATTCTCTATATATTTTGGAAATGAGTCCTTTATCAGAACCTTTGGTTGTAAAAATGTTTTCCCAGTTTATTGTTTCCCTTCTAATCTTGCCTGCATTAGTTTTGTTTGTACAAAAACTTTTCAATTTGATATAATCAAATTTTTCTATTTTGCAGTGAGTAGTGATCTCTAGTTCTTCTTTGGTCATAAATTCCTTCCTCTTCCACAGGTCTGAAAGGTAAACTATCCTATGCTCTTCCAATTTATTTATAATCTCATTCTTTATGCCTAGATCATGAACCCATTTTGACCTTATCTTGGTGTACGGTGTTAAGTGTGGGTCAATGCCTAGTTTCTGCTATACTAATTTCCAATTTTCCCAGCAATTTTTGTCAAATAATGCATTCTTATCCCAAAAACTGGGGTCTTTGGGTTTGTCAAACACTAGATAATTAAAGTTATTGGCTGTTTGGTCCTTTGAACCTAACCTATTCCATTGATCAACTAGATCAAATACCAGATGGTTTTAGTAACCGCTGCTTTATAATATAATTTTAGATCTGGTACAGCTAAGCCACCTTCATTTGATTTTTTTTTTTCATTAATTCCCTTGAAATTCTTGACCTTTTGTTTTTCCATATGAACTTTGTTGTTATTTTTTCTAGGTCATCAAAATAGTTTTTGGGAAGTCTGATTGGTATAGCGCTAAATAAATAGATTAGTTTAGGTAGTATTGTCATCTTTATTATATTTGCTCACCCAATCCAAGAGCATTTAATATTTTTCCAGTTGGTTAGATTAGACTTAATTTGTGTGGAAAGTGTTTTGTAGTTTTGCTCATAAAGTTTCTGATTTTCCCTTGGCAGATAGATTCCTAAATATTTTATACTATCAGTAGTTACTTTAAATGGAATTTCTCTTTGTAACTCTGACTGTTGGATTTTGTTAGTGATATATACAAATGCTGATGACTTATGTGGGTTTATTTTATAACCAGCAACTTTGCTAAAGTTGTGGATTATTTCTAATAACTTTTTAGTAGAATCTCTGGGGTTCTCTAAGTATACCATCATATCATCGGCAAAGAGTGATAATTTGGTTTCCTCATTGCCTATTCTTATTCCTTTAATCTCTTTCTCAGCTCTTATTGCCAAAGCTAGCATTTCTAATACAATATTAAATAGTAATGGAGATAGTGGGCAACCTTGTTTCACTCCTGATCTTATTGGGAATTGGTGGGACTACATTACAGAATAGAAGTGTAGATGAAAGGGAAGAAGGGGAGCATAGGGATAGAAAGGAATGGTTAATGTGCCAAATAAAACCAAGGGTAATGTGTCTGATCAAATAAAATGAAGGGTAAACAACCCCTATGGCCTTACTAAAAAATAAACCTATAGGAGAGTGGATAAGGAGAGGTGAAGGATTGAAAAGAAGAGTGAAGAACAGAGGTCAAGACGTTTTAGTGATGGAGGGGGTTCCACTGATAAATGTGTTTGTGGCTGAAAAGAGACAGTCTGTGAAGAAGAAGCATCTTGTACTATGTGTGGTCCGGCAGAGTTAGTGCTTGAAAGACCCATTCATCCATTTTGAGGAATGAGAGAAATAGAAGTCCTAGGGACAAGTGGCACCTGGGAAGCAGTAAGTTGGGCCCAGGAGGTGATTTTTGAAGAAGATGGAGGCAGAAAAGATAATCAGAGGAGGATATAGATCAGTGGTGGGTGGCATAACCAGGGAAATGGTGTGTGTGGGGGACTCTACCATGGGGCAGTGACCTCTCTAACATTTACAATAATTAGCATTGTTTTGGAAAGGGGTACAATAGAAAAAGGGAAATTTGAAGCAGTTTTTGATAAAAACTGCTTAGAGGGAGAGCCTAAAACATATGCCTTAGAGATTTTGAATGTATGAGGAATATAGAGAATAAAGAGACACTAGGCAATTACAGTGATCATGAATAAAAAGATGATGGACCAGAATAGACAGACAGAAAGGATGGATAGCTAACAAAGAGTGAGACATCCTTTTTGGAAAGGGGAGCCAAAAGAAAGAAAAATTTAAAAACAAATGAGCAGGACTAGTTAAGGGTGAGGTTGAAACATATAAAAGCGTAAAGGATTATATAACCAAATAAAAGCCAGTAAGAAAAAGGAACTAATAAGCAAAATCCAAAAGGGAAAGGGGTAATGAATGAGAAGAGATTAGGGAGAAGGGAAAAGAATGAAAATAAAGTGGAAATAGTCATTTTTTAAAAGATTAGGGTAAAATAACTGAAAGAACATAGTACTGTATTTACAGCAGCAGAAGGGAAGAATCATTTTTTAAAAACTATTAGAGAAAGATGGAGAAAAAATAAAACTAATTCATTATTTTATTTGCTGAAGCAGAACAATTTATATTCTTCAATTCCTAAAATTCACTGTAGAAATTCAGGCATCTAGGTGAGACTGACTGATCAAAAGTCAATAAATTCTATAGCATATAATAGATTTTATTTGGAAATCCCTTATAATTTTTAATTCCTTTGAAAGAAGAAAACAATTCATGATACTCTATTGACTTTTTTAAAAAATGATACTCCATATACCACTCAATGCTTTATTGAAACTGATAGTTTCTTAAGTTGATACTATTTACTTTACCTTCAATCAATAAATATTTCACATATGTGACTACACATGCATATAATGAACTTATATTCATATATTTGCATATATCCATGTTTAACACATAGGCATGAACCTACAAAAAACAAACAAAAAAGAGAACTGAATTTAAAAACTTGCCTTCAGAAAAGAAATGTTAAATCATTAATTGTATTTCTTCCCTCCTCTACATCCCGATGTTCTCTAGCTAGAAATTAGTCATCCCCAAGGCGAGGAAAAACAAACATGGGATATAACATAACTAGATTAGAGAAAGAGAGCATGTGATAACGAAAAGAGTGTTAGACATAGTAACTCATAACTTTAAATGTGAATGGATTAAACAATCCAATAAAACAAAAAACGTGACAGATTGGATAAAAAAACAAAACCTTACAATCTGTTGCTTACAAGAAACACACTGAACAAAATTAAGGCACATACAAAATAAAATTGAGGGAATAGAAAAAGGAAATTTACTATGTAGCAAGTGAATCCAAAAAAGCGTGAATCATGCTATCTGACAAAGCAAAAGCAAACATTAAAAAAAATAAAAATAAAAACAGATAAGCACAAAAATTACATCATACAGGGGCAGCTAGATGGCACAGTGGATAGAGCAGTGGCCCTGAAGTGAGGAGAACCTGAGTTCAAATGTGGCCTTAGACACTTAATACTTGCTAGCTGTGTGACTCTGGGCAAGTCGCTTAACCCTAATTGCCTTCACAAATAAATAATAAAAAATTTTTAAAAACTACATCATACTGAAAGAAATCATAAGATAGCAAAGCAACATCAGTAACAAACATATATGCCCAATGCCTTAGCATCCAAATTCATAAAAGAAAATACAATTGGAGCTTCAAGAAAATATGGACAGTAACACAATGGTGACAGGAAATTATTATATCCCTTTCTTAATATTGACTAAAACTAACAAAGATACAAGGAGAACTATGGAACTAAACACAGTTTTGAAGAACCTTGGAGTTAAAACACTTAATAGAATCTTATAGATGAAATGGCAAAAGAATATATATGTTTCTCAGGACTACATGGAACTTTTACAAAAATTGATAAAATAATCAGACAATGAAGTATTATAGCAAACAAAAGCAAAAATAGCTAATGCAACCTTTATAGACCAGTGAAGTAAAAGCAGTAATTGGTTCATTGATCACACATAAAATCTCAGACTGGAGATTTAATAATGAAATTACAAGTAATGAGTATGTCAAACAACTAACCATAGAAACAATAATTATGTGAAAGAAAATAATGATGAAATACCATATGAGAATTCCTGTAATTCAACTAAAACAGTTCAGGAGGAAAATCACATCCCTACAAACATATAATAGAAAATGAGAGGACTAATAAGCTGAACATGCATTTTAAATATTAGCCAAAAAATAAAATTAAAGTAAAAAAGGGAAATTAGAGGGAAAATATAAATTGGAAACAAAACAACATAGACATGATAAAACTAAAAGCTGAAGGACCCACATGTGCAAAAATGTTTGTAATGGCAAGGAACTGGAAATTGAGTGAATGCCCATCAGTTCGAGAATGGTGGAATAAGTTATGGTATGTTATGTATGTATGTATGTTATACTATGTATATATGTAAGTATGATATGTTATGGAATATTATTGTTCTATAAGAAATGATCAGCAGGATGATTTTAGAAAGGCTTGGAGAAACTTACATAAACTGATGCTAAGTGAACTGAGTAGAACCAAGAGAACATTGTATACATCAACAATAAGATTGTACGATGACCAATTGTGATAGATGTGGCTTTTTTCAATAATGAGGTAATTCAGGCCAGTTCCAGTGGTCTTGTGATGAAGAGAACCATCTATACACAGAGAGAGGACTGTGGGGACTAAGTATGGATCATAAAATAGTATTTTCCCTTTTTTTATTGTTTGCTTGCTTTTTTGTTTTCTTTCTTGTTTATTTTCCTTTTTGATTTTTCTTGAGCAGTGTGATAATTGTGGAAATATGTATAGAAGGATTATACATATTTAACATATATGTCTATGGCATGGAGTGGGGAAAAAAGGAGGGAGAAAAGAAATTTGGAACATAAGGTTTTGTAAGAGTGAATTTTGAAAATTATATATATTTTGAAAACAAAAAGCTTTAAAAAATAAAACAAAACAAAAACTAAAAGCTGGTTTAAAAAACAAAACAAAAAACCAAAGACTGGCTAAGAATTTATCAGTTTTACTAATCTAATTTTTTAGAAAGCAGATCTTTTTTACTTTAATTTTATTTTTTGGCTAATATTTAAAATGCATATTCAGTTTAAAATAGCACATGAAAGGGGGGGGGAATTACAGCAAAACTAGAAGAAACAAAAAAAAAGACATGTAAAGATATTTTTCAACATTCATTTTTATAAAATTTTGTGTTCTGATTTTTTTTCTCCCTCTCTCCCTTACCTCCCCCCTTCCCAAAACATCAAATAATCCAATATAAATTAAACATATAATCCTTTTAAAAATATTTCCATATGTCATTTTATGCGAGAAAAATCAAAACAAAAGGGGGAAAACAAGAAAGAAAAAGCAAATAAATAACAAAAAGTGAAAATCCTATTCTTCAATCCCATTAAGTCTCCTTAGTTCTCTCTCTGGATGGGGATGGCACTTTCTATCCCAAGTCTCCTGAAATTATTTTGAATCACTTCATTGCTGAAAAGAGTCAATCCACTACAGTTAATCATCCCGTGACCTTGCCAACATTCATTTTTGTAAGATTTTGAGTTCCATTTTTTTTCTCTCTAACTTTACCTCCCTTCTCCCCAAAACAACAAACAATCAGATATAAATTGTATGATCTTTTAAACTTTTCACATTGCTCATGTTACGAAAGAAAAAATCAGAACTGAAGGGAAAAACCATGAGAAAAAAAAAAGGGTGAAAATAGTGTGCTTCAATCCACATTCAGTCTCCATAGTTCTCTTTGGATGCGGATGGCAGTTTCTATCCTGGGTCTATGGAATTGTTTTGAATCACTGTATTGCTGAGAAAAGCTATCATAGTTGATCATAACATAATCTTGCTGTTATTGTGTATAATGTTCTCCTGGTTCTGCTAACTTCACTCAACATCACTTCAGCTAAGTCTTTTGAGACTTTTCTAAAATCAGCCTGAAATAGCCTTATTTTGGAAAAGGAAATAGATTTAGCTGTAAAGAAGCTACAAAAGTGGGGGAAGGAGAAATTCCTGCTTTTGATAGATTCACAGAGGAATTGCTATTAAATAAAGAACAATTGGTATCAGTACTTAACAAATTATTCTCAAGAAATGAGAAAAATATCACCCATTAAAATTCTTTAAAGAGACAGAGTATCATAAAAGTCTCTCCCAAATATATGTTTGATATAGTTCTAGAAATGCTAGCACCAGCAATAAGACAAGAGGGAAAAAAATAAATGCATAAACATAGGTAAAGAGAAATTTTTAAAAAAATACCTTTTTTTGGCTTATGATATAAATATACACTTGGAAAATACAAAGCAAAACAAAGATAATGATTGAGATAACTTTTTTAGGCTACAAAATAAAATTTTAAGTATCAACAGTATGCCTACATGTTAGTTTAAAAAAAAAAAACAGAAGCAGAAATAATAAGGAAAAATTATTCCAAATGATCACAAAATGCAGCAATCTCTAGGGATTGACTTATCAAAGCATACAAAAGACTTAACTGATTTAATTACAAAGTGCTCCTTAAAGAAATAAAAGACAACTCAAATTTATCAGTGCTCATGTACCATGCCAACATAATAAAAATGAAAATACTACCCAAGTTAATTTATACTTTTAATACTATACCAATTAAATTACTCTTGTTCTTTCTTTCTACCATGTCCTTCCTTAGTAGTGTTTTGTTTTTAACTCACCCTGCCCACAACCGGCCCTGTCTTCTATCAACCTCCCCCCTTCTCTCACTCTTTTCTCTTAGTGTTTCTGCCTTCCCTTCTATCCAACACTCCCTTTTCTTTCCTCATTCTTCTCCTATTTCTTTATTAGGGCAAGACAAATTTCTGTTCCCAACTGAATGATTAAGTTATTCCCTTTTTGAGCCAAAACTGATGAGATCAAGCTTCAGATAATGCTCATCCCCCTTCCTTCTTTCCCTGTATTGTAATAGGTCTTTTGTTCTTCTTCATGTGATCTAATTTGTCCCATTATAACTCCCTTTTTCTCTTATCCCAGCATGTCCATTTTCCACCCTTAAGGTCTTTTTCTTTGATATCATTACCTCAGTCCATTCAGAACCACACCTTCCATCTTTGATGTTCCCCTCTAATTGCCTCAGTAATAGATACAGATATCATTTTCCCATCTAGAGTTATAAACAGTTAAACTTTTAAATAATATATATTTCCCCCATGTACCTTTATATTTATATATATTCTTCAGTCCTATGTTTGAAAATCAAATTTTCTGTTCTATTTTTTTTTCAAAAGAAATGATTGAAAGTCTCTTATTTCATTAAAGATCAATATTCTCTCCTGAAAGATGATGCTTAGTCTACAGATTAACTACCCAGTTAATTCTTGGTTGTAACTCCAAGTCTTTTTGCCTTCTGGAATATGGTGTTCCAGGCTATTTCCCCCCTCTGTTTTTAGTATATCAGGGCAGTTTTTCTTGATAATCTTTTGAAGAATGCTGTCTAGGGTCTTTTATTTGGTCATGGCCTTCAGGTAGTCCAATGATTTTCTAAGATTTTTCAGTTGTATCTCCTGGATTTATTTTCCAATGAGGTATGCTATATTTTCTTTCATTTTTTTCATTCTTTTTAGTTTGTTTGAATGATTCTTTGTCTCATTATGAAAATATGTATTAGAAGAATTACATGTGTTTAACATATATGTCTAGGGGGCAAGATGGGGAGAAAGGAAGGGTGAAAAGAAATTTGGAACATAAGGGTGTTATTATTAGCTTCCATTTGCCCTGTTCTTGCTTTTAATGTGTGATTTTCTTCAGTTAGCTTTTGTATCTCGTTCCATTTGATTAATTCTACTTTTCAAGGTGTTATTTTCCTCAATGGATTTTTTTTGCACTGGGTCAATTGTATTTTTTTTTAAGCTTTCCTTTTCCAAGCTGTTGATTCTCTTGCATACTTATCATTTATTTTCTTTTTTTTTTTTTTATTCTTTCTTATTTGCCATTTAAAGTCTTTTATGAGCACTTCCAAAAAGCTCCTTTGGGCTTGAAACCAATTCATATCACTCTGAGATTTTCTCTCTGGACGTTTTGTTCTTGTCTGAGTTGTTGGTCTTCCCTGTTGCCATAGTAGCTTTCTATGGTCAAGATTCTTTTCTGTTTCTTGCTCATTTTTTTTTCCTTTTCTTTTTGTATTTAATTTAATTTTTTTTTTTTTTTTTTTTTTTTACTTTTACTTTTATGGTCAATCTCTGCTCCTGGGCACTATCCCAAGCTTCCTATGCAGCTCTGAACCTTGGATGGCTTTGAGCATATAGGTTCCTTGTGTTTGTTAAGGGAGCTTTGCTTGCTTTCTAAGAATTTGCCTTCAGATCTGGGACAAGAGGCAGCTCTACTGATCTGTTCTGCTACTTAGCAGGACCAAGAGTCTCAGTTGTTGATCTACTATGATTAAGACCCTCTTACTGGCTTTCCCAGATTTTGTCTGAGCTGGGCTGAATACTATAAGACTAATCTTTTTTTTTTTTTTTGAAGTTTTTTCAATCTGTCGAGGTTTCATTCTATTAGATTCTGTCCAGAGACTTGGTTTCATGTGGTTTTTGAGGGAAACTAGAAGAGTTTGAACAGCTTCCTGGCTTCACTTCACCATCTTGGCTTCACCCCTACCAATTAAATTATTAATGAAATACCTTATAATACATAATAAAACAATAACAATTTATTTAGGAAAAAAGATCTAGAATATCAAGGGAAATTATGAAAAGAAATTAGGGATTAAGGGGGAATAACTTCCAGACCTCAAACTATATAGCATAAAGCGGCAGTCATCAAAACCATCTGAGAGAGAGAAAGAGAGAAGTGGGGGGAGAAGGGGGAGGCAGAGAAAGAATGCGAGCTCAAGCAAGCAGTGAAATAAACTACATGGGGAGAATCAGAAACAACTGAGCACAATAACTTATTATTTGATAAAGTGGAAAACAATTACCTAGGTAAAAACTTGTTAGATAAAAACTACTGGGAAAACTAGAAAGTAATTGGTATAAATTAGGCTTAAACCAACATCTTATGTCACATTCCACAATACTATGTGACCATAATACTAAAGATCATACTATTAAAAAATTAGAAGAGAAATAGTTAATGTGCTCTCATAGTAATGAGTAGATGTATTTTTTGTCAAAGAAAAGATAGAGGCAATTTCAAAAGATAAATTTGATTTGATTACATGAAAATGAAAAGCTTTTTCACAAAATTAATATCATATTTCTCTGATAAGAGTTTGATATCTAAGCTGTATAAACAATAAATAAATATAAGATTAATAGCCATTCCTCAATAGGTAAGTGGTCAAAGAATATGAACAAACAGTTCTCAAAAGAAGAACTACAAAGTATTCACGACCACATAAAAGAATGCTCTGAATCACTACTAATAAGAAACCACAAATTAAAAGAACACCAAGGTTTCATCTTATTCCCTGGCAAAAATGACAAAAAATGGTAAGTCAGTTGTAGAAGTATAGACACACTAATATATTGTTGGTGAAGCTGTGAAGTAGTACACTCATTTTGGAAAGCAATCTGAAATTATTTAAAGTAATCAAAATGTCCATAACTGGACCTGAGACTCTATTACTGGTCTTATACCCCAAGGAAGATAAGAAAAAAGTTCCCATATGTAATAAAATATTTATGACAAGATTGTTTGTGATAACAAAGAACAAAGTAGATGCCCATTGGGATGTAGAATGATTAAACAAATTGTGCATGTGAATGTAATGAAGTTGAAATGTACTATAAGAAATTATATGTGTAATGAATACAGAGAAGCAGAGAAAAATCTATCATCTACTGATTTAGAGTAAAGTAAGCAGAATTTCAAAAATGTATGTACAAAGTAACTTCAGTGTGGAATCAACACCAAATAAGCAAAAGTGAATGTAACAAAAAAGTAACTATCAGACAAGACATAAATGAAGAGATGTTACAACATTCTTAACCCATGGGTGTTATACAATACATATGTTTTTGGATTTTTAAAAATGTATCAGTTGTGTTGGTTTTTTTTTCCTCTCTCAAAAAATTGTTTTAAAAGAGAACTTTCTTAGAAGGCTAGAGAGAAAAATACTTGTGCTAACTAAAACTATGTTAAACAGAAGACTTCACTTAAAACTAATTTAAAAAGAAAACAAAAATACAATAAAAATAAGGTAAAAAAAAATTAGAGCTTTCCAACAAAGGAATGAGCTCCTTCATGAAATCATAAATACTTCATTGTTGGAAGTATTGTAGTAGAGCCTGGATGACTGTTAGAAATGTTGTAGAAAGGAGTCTTACTTTTGGTAGAATCTTGGGCTAGAAACAATGAAGGAAATTCCAGTCTGATGCCTTTTCTGAGTGATAAATGTGAGTTGGAAGACTAATGGATGGGAGGAGTGGTTTACTCTATTTAACATTTGCAGTGGGGTGGCTATTTGAATAACCACTGGAGCAGAGAAATAATAGTAAATGACTTGTGCTCCTGAAAATTGGTTTATGTGTTGTGTTTAACATTAATTAATTAATTCAGCTAAGTGTTTATTGAGGATCTTGTGTTTTTCACACTGTGCTAGGCACTCAGGAAAGGAAATCTCAGCTGTCTTATTCTCTAGTAATTAACAATATAATTGGTAGGATGAGACACGAGACAAAGAAGCAAAATAAGAGTGCCAGAATAATTGGTACAGTCAGTTAAGTGTTATGGAAGTTTAGATAAAGGGATGATTTTTGTGAGCCAGAGTGGTCAGGTAGGATTCCATGGAAGAAGTAGGATTTTCGTTTCAAGGATTGTTTTTTTGTTTGTTTTTAAAGCAAATATCTCTGAGACTAATGAATAGTCTAGTGATCCCATTAAAAATGAACTTGTTAGAAATTTGAGAGTCATTGCCGGCACTGATTACTCAGTATTTTCCCACTGAGAGGCAGTTGAATTATAACCGAGTAGGTGCCTTGATGGGGTATCCTTCCTTTTCATCCAGTATCTAAATCACAGGCATTTTTGCTGTTTAGCCTTTGGTAAAGGTTAAATCTCATATAATAGTACTCCAAGGTGGTGGTGATAGAGAGGCAGAGAGAATAAATATGCAGTCAACTACCCAGTAGAATGAATACAGAGAGGCTTGGAGAGACTTACATGACTTTATGCTAAGTGAAATGAGCAGAACCAGGAGGTCATTATATACAATTCAGGGGTCCTCAAACTTTTTAAATAGGGGGCCAGTTCACTGTCCCTCAGACTGTTGGAGGGCCAAACTATCGTAAAAACAAAAACTTTGTTTTGTGGGCCTTTAAATAAAGAAACTTCATAACCCTGGGTGAGGTGGATAAATGTCTTCAGCTGTTGCATCTGGCTTGCGGGCCGTAGTTTGAGGACCCCTGATATACATCAACAACGATACTGTATGAGGATATATTCTGATGGAAGTGGATTTCTTCAACAAAGAGAAGATCTAACTCAATTCTAATTGATCAATGATGGACAGAAGCAGCTACACCCAGAGAAGGAACACTGGGAAATGAGAGTAAACTTTTTTTTCTTCCCGGATTATTTTTATCTTCTGAATCCAATTCTTTCTATGCAAGAAGAGAACTGTTCAGTTCTGCACACATATATTGTATCTAGGATATACTGTAACATATTTAACATGTATAAGATTGCTTGCCATCTAGGGGAGGGGATGGAGGGAGGGAAAGGAAAAGTTGGAACAAGTGAGTGTAAGGGATAATGTTGTAAAAAATTACCCAGGCATGGGTTCTGTCAATAAAAAATTATAATTAAAAAAAATATGCAGTCAAATAAACCCCTATTTTTATTGTAGGTAGGAAGGGTAATAAAAGTATCTGAATGTGCCAAGATTCAATGTTGTATGGGATGGAAAACTCATTGTCATCATTGTAGAGGGGACCCCTTAGGACATGCATGAATTAGTTTGAATTGCATATACCACAGACACAGCTTGTGACTTTGAAGCCAGGGATAGCAAATCTTTTGGGAAAATAGATTTTGCCAGTTGAGGCTGTGATAGATTCTGGTGCCTCAAACATAAAACTAAGTGGCCAAACAGATATGTTTATAAAAGTTAAGGGTTGGCCAGTGCTAGCAAGCCATAAAAGACCTAGCTTCTTAATAATGGTTCAGACTGTACTAGAGTTCAGATACATGGGTTGGTTACGGAGTTCAAAAGTATGGCATAGGGAGGAAGGAGAAGTTAATATGTTTGTTCTAATGGGAACAGCAAGTTGTGGAGTTTTAGAGGAATCAACGCTGGCTGCTGGACATTATTCACCCTGAACTTAGAGGGAATGTGGTTAAGATAAGCAGATGAAAATAAAAGTCTAGGAAATCACATACTAGGGACTCAGGTACAACAGAACTGGGCAATGAGTCACTTTATCAGTCAAGAAACATTTCTATTTTAAGTATGTGCTAAATGCTGGGGAATAAGGGTGGAAGTGGAGGGGAAGGAAACAGTGGAGGGGTAGAGCATATGGCTAAGTCCAGAGAGAGGATCAGGGATGGCAAGTTTGAGAACCTTTTCCCAAAATGGAGGCCTCAGCAATAGGAGAGGGGCCCATAGAAGTAGTGTCAGGAATCACTGGAGGTAATGAATATTAGGAACACTTGTTACAGAGGGAAGAAGCCATAAGTATAAACTCAAAATAGTAAACAAAGACTATAGATGAGCAATAGGGATCAGAACCCAGATTTCCAGAAAACTATGGCACAACACAGAAGTGCTGGATAATGGATCAGAACCTGGACATTGAAAGTTTAGATAATTAGGAACACAAATAAAGAGCCAGGGGATGCAAATTTAGGGGCCTGGAGAGGAAGCATGCACCAAAGATAAAAAAAAAAAAAAAATCATTTAGACACTGTGAGATTCAGGGCAATAGAATAGCAAGGGTTAGAGCCAGTCACTGAGAAATGGTATAACAGATGCAGTGGGCACTAGCAGCTGGACCAACTTGATGCTAAACTACAATTTATTAAAGAGCAAAAATTGAGATTTGATCCCACTTTAGCCCAAAGTCAGGGATAATGCAAGTCTATAACCAGTCACAAAAGGATAAAGGGCAGAGAACAAGAATGTTTCCCCAGATTCTGGAGATTGCACTTTTCTCCTAAGTACAGAAGGGAACAGTTTATCACATATGTACCTCGATTGAAGCAGGAGAAGCTTATTTTATAGAGAACTTCACTGGAAGTATCTTTCATACACATGCAATTCTGGGTGCAAGATATGTTTCTCCAAGATCCAGACTTAGAATTTCTAGGACATCAGGAATTTCTTTTTGACCTTTACATAGGGAAATTCAGAGAGATGATTGCAGTCATGGAGACACCTATGTTTATTCCTTCTATAACAAGACTTTCCCCATCATGGTTTTGATGTAACATGGGTCAGCATAAGAAATTAAATGGGAATTTTGGGGCACTTTTGCAGAAGTTGAAATGTAAAGGCCAGCAGTCAAAACAGAAAAAGTTAGAAACTCAAAAATGTATAAAATATGTGTATGATACTATAAACTCTCCATAAAAGAAAAATTTAAGACTTCTCTGCTATGAAGGGAGGACCAAAAACCGTTATGTAGATTTCTAGATCTTGGGGATGCTGTTCCCCTAACTTCTGAGAAGTAGAAAGTTGCAGAAGGGACCTCTCTTTAAGCAAGGAAGTATGGTACAGAAGAAAGAGTGCCAGTGTGAGTCCCCCTTCTCTTACTTAATGGTTTTGTGACCATGAGAAAGCCACTAAAACTCTTTCAGTCTTAGTTTCCTTATCTGGAAAATGATGGTAATAGAAATTGTTGTACTTGCTTCATACAGTAGTAGTAAGATATCATTAAGATCAATTGCTTTACAAATTTCAAAGTATGACTGACAGGTGGCATAGCAGATAAAATGCTTTGGCTAAATAAGACCTGAATTAAAATTCACCCTCAATTACTTAATTGATGTGTGATTCTCTTCAAGTCATTTGATCCCCTTATCTGCCCTCGGATTCTTTTTTTGTAAAATAAGGATTAGTAGCCCCTGATTCTCAGGGTTGTTATGAGGATCAAATGAGAAAAAATTTCAAACATTTTGCAAACTTTAAAGCACTGTACAAATGCTGTTATTATTGTTAAATAAATGTTATATTTCGTTATTTTCAGAAATTCAGATTTAGAAGGGGCCTCAAAGGCGCCCATCCAACTTAATATTTGAACAAGAATCTCCTTTCCAGTAAATGTGACAGATGGTTGTCCATTTAGGTACACATAAATCACATAAGTATTTATATTTGTATTTAAAACATAAATAATCAGGGTTTGTAGTTTCTCTAGTGCAAGGAATGGTGAAAGGCAGGAGTTCTTATCCCTTCTTGTATCCTTTGATTTTTTTTTTTCGCACTCCTTTCTTTGATGATCAGATGAAGCCTATAAAGCTAGTCTCAAAATAAAGTTTTAAAATGCATAAAATAAAAAACAAGATTACAAAAGAAACCAAATATACTGAAGTAAAGACTGCAGATCTACAAAGATTCTCCATCTATGGATGAGTTAAAGATTGGACTAGAACCCAGAACCATCTGACTCCATGGTTACTTCTCTGTCCATTTACTCCATCACTGTATTTCCATCCAGCCTTACAGAGCTCCATAGCCAGAGAAATTCACAAGTTAACACAAGTTAAACATTTAAAGAAACAAAAAATTTCTCTATGATGGTAGAGAAATTTTCTAAACATTAAAATGGTAGGTGATCCAATTTCTTCATTAAGAAAGAGCTTTAATTTCTAAATCTAATACAATCTTCCCACCCTCCAAAAATAGGGTTAGTTTCACTAACGAATTAGGTGATTTTTAGCAACCTCTATGCCCCTGTCTTTGTTGATGGAGGGCCGCACATTTTTTCCCCTATTTTTCTTTCTTTCCTGCCTTGGCATTGCTAAAGTTAAAGGCCCCTTGAACTCTTTGGTTATAACATTTACTACATGGACAGTCAGTTTGTGGTTAAGTGCAACATTTGTCTTGGTTGAGTAATAAAGAACAGCTTTCTTTGGAAATTGTGGAGTAGGTTTCATTTTGGTTAATAGAGTGAACTTAGAGGTTACTACTTCACAGTCATTCCTTTGGATACTAAGGCTTAAGAGCCATGGGTAGCATTTTTATCTATGCTTAGGATTCAGTCTAGTCCTTTTGTTACCAAACTAGTATTTTTTTTTTCCTACTAGCTTTGAAAGGTCAAGCGCTTGCAAGTGAACCCATCTTTATTTAACCCACCAGTTTTTCCCTTTTGTTGCTCTGCTATGAGCTAGCAAGCATGTAGTCCTAAAGAACATACTACCCCCCTCTTTATCTTCCTGGATAGTTTCTGTGTCCTCTTCTTGTTCCACCCCAGCTGTCTACAGGCATTTTGGGGGACATAAACTGTAGCTAATAGTAACTACTGTAGAATTCACCATTGTGACTAACAGCTTTGCAGTTGCAGAGGGATAATTTGAGAGTGAGTGCCAGTTTGTGTACTTTCTGCAGCTGTCCTTTACACAGAGATTCTTTTTATCTAGTAGTGATGCCCGTTTCACCAGGCCTTCCTTGCCTATGATGTTGCAAGGCTAAGCTTGCTGCTGACATGTGCCCTTTCAGCTTCTCATTTATTTACTTAGCATCTGACAAAACTTAACTATGCTCTGACTTTTTGTGTTCAGTCTTTCACAGAATGACAGAGGGTCAGTCACTTCACAGTCTTTCAAAGCTTTAGAAGGACCTCGGAGGTTGTGGAGTTTGATCTTTACCTGACAAGAATCCCCTCTATAGCATAATGACAAGCATCTGTTTGTAGACTGCTAGCAGGTGAAATAGGAATGGGTATGGAATAAGACCTACCACTTCCTCAGGCAGAGCTAAAATGGGTTAACTGTTTAACAGCTTCTTATATGAATTTCACTTGGCACTCTTATATTTAGTTATTTTAAATAGAGATCTAACAATCCAACGTATACCCCAAGTTTCTCACACATTTCCTTCTGTTGCATTTCCTTCTCTTTAGAAATTTATAACCTATAGATTGTGAGAATAACTTAAGAAATGCTATGTAGTAAAGTTAGTGATCTCTCCAGTCTGGTCTTCCATTTCTTATACTGGCAGTAATGTGGAGGAGATTACTTGTCCATTATTTTTCCTCAAAGATATAAATTGAACATCATAAATTGCTTTTAAATATCTATTTGAAGTTTTAAATAATGCCTTCCAGTTCAGTACATATGTGAATAAGGCCCTGTTTGCCTATCTATGCTTTCACAAATGAATCCTTTTAATCCTATCACTTCATGGTTTTAGGTCTTAATTTCTGTCTTCTATATGAATTGTGGAACATCATCTGAAGGGAAACAATATAAAGTTCCATCTTCAAATCCTTTCATCATTTGAAAGCAGAATGTGAAATAAGGAACCTCAAGATTAGTTTTTCCACAAACTTGAAATTTTGATACTTTCAGATACCCTCTGTCATCTCTTATTTATACTCTCTAATTAGATCATGCTACTATTATTTCTAAGGTTAAACTGTTCCTAAATTACTTAGGAAACTTTCCATTCAGTCAGATGAAATTAAGTCTTTCCAGCAAAAAACCACTTTGAAAGTGAATGGGGCAGAAAGTGGGAAGAAGGTTCCTCTTACATTTCTAATAAATAATAAAACATAAATATGAGCTGATTTTTCTGCTTTGTTGATGAATTATGATCACATAATTTATGATTGTCTCACATGGCACAGTGCCAAAAAGAAGGGCAAGTAGGAATTTCCTGCCTTGAATGCTCAAAGATCAGAATCCAGGTGTGCATACACTATATTCTGGATTTGTGAGGACTGTTCAGTTTGACCTTTGGTAGTTTGATTTCCTTTGGGATAAGAATTCTAACTATTTTCAGACAGTGCAGATTTTGAGAGTAAAGGAAAAGCAAGTACAAAACAGAGTTGTGTCCACTTTGTGAACAGGTTTTTTTTTTTTTTTTAATTTAAGTCCTCCAGTGAGGGTATGTAGGTGTTAAAATAAATAGGCATCTGTAATCTCATAGCATAAAAAGGAATGAACAATTGACCCAGGGTTCATTTCTGTAGCTAATTATTAGGTTTTCTTTCCGTTGCTGTTGCTTTTAAATAATTCTCAGAACTTTTAAGCAAAACAGCTGTTTAGAAGTCAATTGATTTTATCTTTAAAAAAAAAAAAATTCCTGTTTAGCTTAGTTTAATTCTGATATTTTTCTTTCACTTTTATCAAGACTGGATAATATTTCTTAGAAGGAAAGAGATCCAGGATGATAGAGTTAATGAAGTACTCAGTGGGCATTCAATCTAACTCAGGAAGACAAATGAACTTTGCAGAGAGTGGAGCAGAGTTTTATATTTTGACAAATGGGAACAAAAAAGACTTCACTGGTGGGAAGTTAAGGTAGACATAGGGATCTGTTTGGTGGACAAGCAGTGCCATTTTTGTAGTTCAGAACTTAATTTTTAGTTGGTTGTACAGAAGACTGAGTTCCTCTAAGCCTAAAAGGATAAAGGATGGTTAGGGGGTTGGGTCAGGTCAACTTAAATCACCTTAGGGAGTAAACTGAGTATATTGGATGTGGATGGAAGTGACAGATTAGAGTGTTGACTGAATTTGGTAAGCAGTAAAAAGACAAATTCTGACCTCTGTATATACTTGATAAAAAATCTAATTGTCCCAGTTATCTACAATGAGCCAAAGACCTTTAGCACTACTGGTCTATGCTGTTTGGTGTCTTTGTGTTGCAAATTTGAAAATGGTGTTCAATGTTCAATTATAATAGGCTTAGGTGGAAGGTAGTGTCACAAGACAGTGAACAGAGGAACTCCTGGTACCCTGACTTCTTTTTTTTCCAATGCTGTCTAATTTCATCTTAGTACTGGAAATGAATAGGAGGCCTGAAGTAATTTTGAGAGTGATCTTCCCCCTCTCTCTCAGAATGCATCCTCTCTCTCTCTCTCTTAGTATTTCTTCTGTGTTCTTCTCCCTAGAGAATTACTCTATACCAGGAGTTCTTCCCCGGGAATCCACAGAAACCTGGGTAGATTTCAGGGCACCCATAAACTTGAATGGGAAAACAATCTTTATTTTCACCATCCTAACAAAAATTTAGGATTGCCTTTAGTTACTTAAATATGCTAAAGGTCCTTAGTCTTCAACAAATTGCAACAAAGGTTGCCAAAGGCAATAAATTGCCCCCCAAAACTTAAGAACCTTTACTCTTTCTACCAATCACCTAAACAGTAGCCTTTAGGACTAAGTATTATCAGAGCTCCTTCTAGTGCTGTGCACAAATTTTTGTTGATGGCAGTTAGTTCTGCTTCCAGTATGCCCACCCTGTGCCTCCTTCATGTGGCGGTAGGTAGCATGTGAGTGTTATGGTATCATAGTCTTGGGACGTACCTCCACATTCCTCATTGAATAGACAGACTTGGGCTCAGCAAGTGTTATTTGTAACCATTTGTGGAACTGGTGCTCTGAGCACATAAGAAATGGTGGGCAGAATAAAATGCAGCATTTTTGAGTTCAGTACTGCATGTTCTTGGGATTAAAAATAATGAATTTAATTCTCTAGCCAAGGGAAATTCTGAGCATGTTAGTGCAATGGGTGAAAGAAGTTAGGAAATGAATGAATATCTTTTCCATTCCACTATCCCCCACCTCTCACCCCTCCATAAATGCAGTATGCTACTTGCCTACATTTAAACTCAGAATTTAGGAAGGCAAAGACTATTCACATCTCCAAGGGACTCTGCATTCAGAATAATGATCTTCAAATGTTCACTGCCTCCTTTATACTTGTGAAATATCAGAAATGCATATGAATTTGTCAGTTTTTTAGTTAAAAGGATCTCATAGACTGGAAAGGAAAGTGTTTTCCTCTCCCCAATATCTATTTCCTGGTGATTGGGGAAGAGGCAAAGAGATCTACTAGATTGATGATTTTATTGGCTTAGAACAAAAATTTCATGGGTGAGAAAACTTGAAAAGTAAAGATATTCTTGTTGCCAAAACTTAGATTCATAATTATATCTGACAGATAATATTAAAGTATTAGAAATCTAAGGAAAGGAGTGAGTAACTGTTAGAGTAATTGTGTATTTTGATTTTGAAAGAAAAGTACTCAGGCTCAGGATTGAAGAATCATAAAACTTGAAGGAACCTTAAAGGTCACAGAATCACTCTTCATTTTACACACAAGGAAACTGAGGCTCAGAGAAGTGAAGGAATTTATACAAGGTCACATAGATAAAAAGCAACAAATTCAGGATTCAAGTTGACGTTCTCTCTCCAACAGCAGTGTTCTTTCCATTAAACTATACTAAAATAATCAGATATTGTTAAATCCTGTAATTATGTTTATTCAGGAGATTTCCATGGAATACATTTTTTGTATTTCTCCTTAGTCATACAGAGATGAGATGTCCTAAACTTTATTCTCAGAAGGAAGAAACCTCTTCAGCTATGCTTACTCTCTTTGGTTCTAACAAAAACTGCTACAATACTAATTGGAAAAATGAAAGGAGCAAATAATAAAGAATATTATTCCTGGTTTCCCCAAATCTTTCCCATTGTTTTTGGTGAAAGGGCAAAGGTGACATCTTTTTTTTTTTAATTGCACAATGCAAAAATTAAAAAAAAAAAAAAACACACACACACAATCTTGCTTCTTGTTTGTTTAAAAAAATAAACCAATCCCTCAAAACTTATCTCAAAGGATACCCTCTCTATGGAGATTTTTTTTTTTCCTGATGTAGTACTTTTCCCAACCTTAAAACAAATTTCTACTTTATACAAATTCTTATAGTGTTTTGTGTCAATCATTCACTTACCCTACTATATTTATTTATTTGTTTTGTTTTCTTAGACTGTACAGTTCTTAAGAACAGTGACTATCTTAAACTTTTCCTGCTACTATTTCCTCATATATAAAATAAGGGGATTCAATCAGATTATCTAGATTATCTCTAAAGTTTCTTCCCAATCTAAGAAGCCATGATTTAGCAAAGTCTCCTCTTTGGAGAGCAACCAGGTACCTGGTTTTACAGGTTAGTCAGCATGGGAAACTCTCTGGCCCAAGCCTGTTGCTGTTCACACCTTAGCCAGTGTTTTTGGGTTTGTTTTTTCCCCTTCTCATACACATACACATGTTTTCTTTAGTTCTTAACGCTTTTGGTTCAGGAAGATCTTAAACTTTTTTACTCTTCCCTCTTTCACCTTTTATGAAAAGGATTGGATTCATGGCATCTTGTATTATGTCCTTGTTTTTCTCATACCAGCAAATCTCTGGAAGTAATTTGATCAGGCTATTTACAGTGTTTTTGCTGTCACTGCCTCATGCAAAGCTTAGATTTCTGTCATTCCTGAAATGGGAATGAGGCCTCTAACTAGTCTTCGACTCTCTTATTGAAGAAACTTGTGTTTATTACTTCAAGCATGTTTTTACTAAGCTCCTATTTCAGTTTCCCCAACTGGGTCATGTCTTGCCATTTTCCTGATAACCAACTAGTCTGTTGCCTGGAACTTAATTCTTCTCAAATGATGTTTCCTTTTCTTGTGTTGGGTCTTTAGAGCAAGGATGTCTAAATGGTTTGGCTATTATACCATATGTGTCCAGCTAGTATCTGGCAGTGTAGGAGAATAGCTGTGCCCCATTTGTTTTTTTGCAATCAAATATGAGTAGTGCTTGTAGAATACAAGGGAAAGTCAGTGATTCTTAAAGTGAAAACTGACATAATAAAGAATTACTGTTATTAATTTCTAAAGTGTCCTGAAGTTCCCTTTCCATAGAAGATCCTTTCATCTCCTTAAACTACTCTGAGTAGTTCTACTTTTCCTCAGCTACCTGCTTTCTAGATGAGTAAGAAATTTTTAAAAATACAATCTTATTTTAAAGAAAGCTTTAAAAATGGCAGAAATCTCTTTTATAGTGGTCTGTTGATGCTTTTATTAATTATAAATGTAGAATAGTACATTTGTTAAAACTGGAAGGACCTCAAAACTCACTTGAAGTTTTCATTAATATTGCATTCTCCTGTTTTTCATTTGCAGATATATAGCATTTCAGCATTTTGGGTTCATCAAATCATAAGATTTAGAGCTAGAAGGGTCTTAGAAAATATCTAGTTTTGCAGATCAGCTGAGGAAAGCTACAGCCCATAGAGGTTGTAATATATACAAGGAATAAATGGAAGACCTAGATCTAATCCAGGTAAACTGATTCCAAATCTAGTGTTCTTTCCACTACAATAAAGGATTATTCATAAACTCATTGAATGCCTCCTCTGTACAGTCCAAAGTACTGGACTTTTTGGAGAGATTCAGAACAATAAGATGCAGTCCCTGCCTCGTGGACCTTAAAGTTTGGTAGAGTTTAAATAAGCTTTGATGGATTAGCCTTGGATCTTAATTTCAACTCCAGTATGTGTTATAACATGAATGAATTCTGTTCTGCATTCTAAAACAATTAGCATACATGTTAACCTTTGTAACTCATTTATAGTTAGGGAGGGATCATCTAAATCACAAAAGTAACATCTAGTATATACAGATAGGTTAATGTCAATTTTTCCAGGAGAGTACTTAAAGTTACATGAGTTCTCAATAACATTGGTGGAGAAGTAAACTTGACTTAGAGATATTATAATGAGGGAAAGACAACCATCTATACTGTAAGCACTATTGAGCTATTAGGCAGGGGTCCTCAAACTTTTTAAATAGGGGGCCAGTTCACTGTCCCTCAGACTGTTGGAGGGCCGGGCTATAGTAAAAACAAAAACTTTGTTTTGTGGGCCTTTAAATAAAGAAACTTCATAGCCCTGGGTGAGGGGGATAAACGTCTGCAGCTGCTGCATCTGGCCCACGGCCTGTAGTTTGAGAACTTCTGTTCTTAGGTATGATGAGATTGATTTAGAAATTCAAAAGATCTTTTCAATAGACCAGAGAACAGACTACAATGGCACAATTTAGAAAAGACATTGACCATAAATTAATCTTCTCTAGGACATCCATACATGCTGATTATAATCTTCATCAAAATACAGCATACTAAAGTTCATTTATTGCTCTGATGAAGGAATGTATAATTTTTCTTGCCCTTTTTATTTTTTGGATTTTATTCCTTTTTTCTTTGCTTTCTGTCTTCTGCTTTCCTGCTATTTTGTCATTCCTAACCTTCTATCTTTTTTCACTTCTAAATTTTAGAAGCATTGTAGTTTGTTTAGAAACAAAATAGTCACATTGCTCTTAGTTGTTCTTTACTCTCTTTAGAGTTATTTTTCTTTTTTTAACCAACTCTCATATATTTTTTAAGTGTTTTAGGGGCAAAACAGAATGAGTCATTTTTTTAGGGAAGAAAAATGAAAAAAGAAAACTTTTCTTGGAATGTAACAGTTAACGTTTATTAATTGATTGTTTTGTGGCAAGTGCTATTCTAGATGTTGAAGTTGGAGACCAAAAAAAAAAAAAAAAAAAAGTCCCTACTATCAAGTGGTTTACATTCTATTGGAAGAAAACAACACAAATACATACAAAAAAATTATTCCCTTTCTCACTTCTCACCCCATATTAGAGAAGGCCAAAATTTGACAGATGTATAAATGCATATAACACCATAATGTCTATTTCTATGAGTTCTTTCTCTGGAGGTGGATAGCATCTTCCTTCATAGGTCTTTTATAGTTGATTTGAGTATTTATAGGACTCAGAATAACTTGGTTATTGGTAATTATTCTTTAAACAATATTGCTGTTACTGTATACAATGTTCCCTTGGTTCTGCTCACTTCAGTTTTCATTATTTCATGCATTTCTTTCCTTGTTTTTCTAAAATTAACCAGCTCATCATTTCTTATAGCACAATAGTATTTCATCACATAATTGTTTAACTATTCCCCAAATGAAAGGCATCCTTTAGATTTCTAGTTCTTTGCCAGAAAAAAAAAAAAAAAAACACTATAAATATTTTAGAACATAGAACATATAGTTTTTTTTTTTTTCTAATCACTTTGGAAAATAAGCCTAACAGTGGTATTACTGGATCAAAAGATAAATACAGTTCTATAACTCTTGAGGCAAAATTTCAAATTGCTATCCAGAATGGACAGATCAGTTCACAAACTCTTCCAATAATGTTTTAGTGCCCCAATTTTTCTACATCTCTTTTAACATTTTCATTTTCCTCCTCTATTGATCATTTTAACTAATCTAATAGTTTTGAGTTGATCTCAAAATTGTTTTTCAAACACTCAAATAATGATAACTTTCTTAAGAGTTACAGATAATGTTTTCCAGTATAAGATTTTGATCTTAGTAAGGTCTTTATAATTGTTCTTTAATATTTACCTTCTTTTGTTCTCCTGAGTCTAGTAGGTCAAACTTTCTGATATTCTTTTCCCATAAATACTTGAAAATCCTTTAGTTAATTAATAAATGTGCTTTTTTTTTTCTTTTTTCCTTTCAGTATAACACACAACTTTGTTGGTTAAGTTATTCTTGATGGCAGACCTAGCTCCTTTGCTCTTCAGAATCTGTTGTTCCATAGCCTTTGGTCTTTTAATGTAGGAGCTACTAAATCTTGTATCACTTCAGCTCCACTGTGTTTAAATTGTTTTTTCCTAGTTGTTTGTAGTGTGTCCTCAACTTGGGAGCTTTATAACTTTAGCTATGATGTTTCTGAGTTTTTATCTTGGGATCTCTTTCAGATCATGATTGGTAAATGTTTTTCTACTTCTGTTTTATGCTCTTGTTCCAAAACTTTAAAGCAGTTTTTCTTAATAAGCTCTTAAAAGTATAATATCTTAGTTCTTTTTTAATCATAATTTCCAAGTTGTCCAAAAATTCTTACTAGTCTCTTCTAGATTTGTTCTCTAGGTCAATTTTTCTGATAAGATAGTCCACATTCCCTTCTATTTTTTCATTCTTTTGATTTTGTTTTTATCATTTCTTGGTGTCTTATAAAGTCATTAGCTTCCCCTTCCTTGCCCGATTCTAATTTTTAAGGGGTTATTTTCTTCTTTAAATTGTTGGATCTCTTTTTCCAATTGATTGACTTTGTTTTCATAATTTTCTTGATTTGATTGTATTACTCTTAATTTTTTTCTAATTTTTCTCAATTTCTCTTATTTGATTTTTAAAGTCTTTTTTAAGTTCTTCCAAAATATTTTTGGGCTTGCGATCATTTTGCTTTTTTTTTTTTTTCTCAGATAAAAGTAACTCTTTTAAGTTCATTATCTTCTTCTGAGTTCGAACTAGCATTTTCTCTGTCACAATAGTAGTTATATATGATTGGGTTCTTTGTCTTTTGCTTATTCATCATCATCATCTTTTTTTTTTTCAGCTTATTTCTTATTGTTTAACTTTGTGTTGAAGTTGGGCTCTAATCCAAGGTGTGAGGAATAATATCTCAGGCTTCACATTTTTTGTGCTATTGTTTTCTGAGCTCTCATTGCATTCTTGTTCTTGGTAGTTCCTCCTGTAACTGCAAGCTTCAGCTCATTCCTCTGCTTTGGAACCAAAAGCAAGGACTCTCTCAGTGCCCAGAGCTAGCAGGGTTCCTGCCCTCTGTGACCAAACTCACCAGCATGTACAGACTCCTCACTCCCAACCACATCTGGTCAGCATACCTGGGTCCAGCATCCAGAGCCCCTGCAATCTTTCCCTGATAAACTATTCTACCCACACATTGTCAGTGAAGAGAAAGTTCCTGAAGCTGAGGCAGCAGTTAACATAATTGTCCCTGAGGATTGTTGTTTATTGATTCAGCACTATCTGTTCACAGACATTTTCATTTTAGTCAGGTCAAACTACAACCTCTAGAGGTCAGGTCTTTCCTAAAATCCATCTTTACCCTGATTTTTAATTATTTCTAACACTCAAGGTTCATTTTAAGGCTTAATTTTATATTGTTAGGAAATTTAGGAGAGCCAAGTAAGTTCCTGTCTTATTTAGTCATCTTCCCAGAATCTTCTTCTTGCCATTACTCTGGGAGAGGAGAAAAAAAAAAGAAAAGGAACTAACTATGGAAAAAAAGTAACATAAAGGAGATAAATGTGTGTATTTAAATTTTCAGAGTTCAAGAAAGATGAAATAAAATTATTTCCCAGTTATCTTTTTTCCTGCTTCTCTAAATCCTTGAGAAAAACAGGAGAATCATAGGTCTGTTTCTGGCCAGGCTTTGATAAATACTTTTCTGTTTTCATTTTCCTAGATGAAACCATTTCGGTCTACCCTCACCTCTTATCTCTGACTCCTTGTCTTTTTGAATTCTGGCTCATAATTGTTGATAACTATCTCTTTTGCTTCCTTCTCTTTCTGGAGCTAAACTTCAAAAATTGAGCTAATACTTTTGGTAGAAGTTTCTGTTTTCTTTTACTTGAAAAATACTTATGTCTCAGGACTCCAACTTCCATCTTTGTCTATGACTACTAGAGCTCTATCTTTGGTCTTGACCTCTCACCCACCCTCCAACCTATATTTCTATCTATATGGTGCCTCCAATTTAACTAAAATTAAACTTCTCAAAAATAGAGCTTGTTATCTTAAAGTAGGCTTTGGCCTCCTCCTATCACCATTGGCAACATCAAAATGTTACCTTGTAGCTATCTTTATTTCCTTCTCTCTCCCTCCAGTCACTTGATATTTCATTAAGTTGTGCAGATATGTAAATATTAGATCATTCCATTTTTCTTCATCCTTATGTTTGAATCATTGCAGTAGTTACTACTAGTCAATCAATAGATATTGCCATAAAATCTCTGACCTTTTCAATTAATATTTTATGGATCTATTCCCTACCTTTTTTACCCATTGACCTTCATTCCCATTTCCAAAAATTTCTGTCTTCATTTCTAATTAGATTTCAAATGGTTCTTGATAATTAGTTTCAAGATTCTCTGTCAATCACTCTTCTATTTTATCACTCTAGTCTACTGGATATCTCCATTTATACAAATCAACAAACCCTGAAACTTAAGAAGTTTAAGACTAAGATGATCCATTTGTTCCCCAACTTACACTGTCACTTTCAAAGTAACCATCTTATTCCTGTTCCTTCAATTTAATAGCCTTAGACTAATATTCAATTCAGTTACTTCCTCTTCATTTTCCCTTTTCAATCTCCTTATCAACTGTTCCATCCATACCTGAGACCATGTCCTGGAGGAACTCCCCCTCCCCCAGGAAATTTATTTATTTTTAATACACATTACTTTATGAATCATGTTGGGAAAGAAAATCAGATCAAAAGGGAAAAACCATGGGCAAGAGAAAAAAAAACAGAAAAAAGAAGTGAACGATAGTATGTTGATTTATATTCAATCTCTAAAGTTCTTTTTCTGGATGCAGATGGGTTTTCTATCTATAGTCTATCGGGATTGCTTTGGATCACTGAACTACTGAAAAGAACCAAGTCTTTCATAGTTGATCATCCCTGCAGGAACTTTTGACCAGAAACCCACTTACCCCTCTTATAGAACACTTCATCTTCAGTCTTTTCTTCTGCCTTCTAGTTTTGGTACTATCAACGATGATCAAATTAACTGCCACTATTCCTGGGTGGGACATATCAATACACTTTCCTCTAGTCCCACTCACTCACCATTCCTATAACTTTGCAAACTAAAATGACGCTCCTTGACTCCCTTGATTCCCTTTAAGCATTTTCTCCATTAAAATATAAGCCACGAGGATAAGGACTGACTTTTTTCCCCCTCTTTTCTGTTTATATTCCTAGTGCTTGACATATGCCAAACACTATCAATAAGTGCTTGATTTATCCCATTTCTCTTCCACCTTTTTTTCCTGTATCTCACCTCTTGATACATTTTCTGTTTTCTTCTTTTCAAAAGTATTATGTATCTGACCCTTCTCAGTTCATTTCAATGAGTACTATTAAGCACCTGTGTTAGTAGGGAATGCCTTCATTACCTCCTTCCTGGGCTGCTAGAATAATCTCTTGTAAGGTTTCCTTTACTCTGTCAGCATGATGTGGTGTGAGGCTATAAGACAGTGTAAAAAGCATTGGTCTTGGTGTCAGAGTTTAGTTCTAGGTTTGAATGTTGAAGCTGTGATTTATTTCCTTTGTGACCTTGAGCAAGTTATTCTCATTGGGCCTCAGGGTCCTTATCTGTCAAATTAGGGATTGGATGGATAAAATGGTTTAAATTCTATTATCTTTTTAAATCCATGTTACTCTACTAGAATAATTTTCTAATACTGTTATGAAAATCTACTATTATACTAAGATTGTCCCATATGCTTGTCTTCTCTTCTTCTGCTACTATTTTTCTTGATTTGTAATCTACTATAAACAGAAAAATCAGATAACTACATGTATTAAGAATTATACCAAAGGGCTCAAAATACATAGTTTTAGTACAAGGGTTTTATTGTACTTATTTTGGGTGTTCCAGATATCCATATCTTTGGGTAAAATAAGGCCTATGACCATTGAGAGTTAAGACTGACTTGATTAGCCAAGTATTATTCTGTTATATTTATTTACACACATGTGGGCATGTACATGCATACCCACACATATCCAAATATAGACTGGGGACTTGTTTTTAATAAGTAATTCATTATGACTTCAATTTTAAATATCTCAGGATCTTAGATTTTTAGCTGGAAGGGATAATGGTACCAATTAAACTCACATTAAAATTTTCACTTGCTAAAATGGCCTTTATTATACAGATAACCTATGACAACTTAACACTCTTTCATATTTGTTTTCCATGGTCCATCCAATTCTTACTGTAGCAATTTGATTCCTTTTATGTAGTACAAGTCAATGTATATACTGATCTTCTTGTTCTCTTTTTTGTCTCACATTATTTTGTATTTATTTTTCTAGAATTTGCTTTTCCATAATTTATTATATGCTTTATATTGAAAACATAAGATTATAGATTTAGACCTTGAAGGAAACTCAGAAGTCACCTAGTCTTAACACTCTTGTCTTATAAAAATGAGATAGGTGCGTAAAACTTAGAGAAGCTCACTTACTTTTCCAAACGAGATAACAGCAGAATTAAGTTTAACTACCAACCCTGTGTCTCAAAATTCGTTGCTCATTGCACAGTGCTTTAGTCTCTAATTAAACATCTATAGAACCAATTAAATTCACTTTGCAACTATTTACAAAGTAATTTTTGCATTTTATTTTTCACATATACTCTCAAGTCTTATTTGGGAGGGTTTTTCCCCCCTTTATTCCCTTTTCTTTTCATGTCATTTGTACCTATATATGTTCCTTGTTCTGATCCTGTTTGTTGTTGTTTTTTGCTTTTTACTTTGCAGTATTTCATCATGATCTAGATTTCTTTACATTTATACTTTTAGATCCCACTTGTAATATAGTATTCCACTATGTTATTTTACCATAATTTATTTAACCATTTCCCTACTGCTATACAGTAATAGCTTCTACTTTTATAAATAATGTTGTAAAAATCTTAGAATTTCTCCCTCCCACACACATACACTTCTTTTTGAGAATATAGGTCTCAAAGATGGAAGTAGAGTGAAAGCGGACGAGTGTTTTACTAAGTTTTACTATGTACTGAACAATTTTTCCAAGATTCTCTTGTTTGTAACTCTATCGTCAATGGATAATTACTTATTTCTTCATTCATTTACTATAATATTGAGTTTATCATGCTCATGAGAAGCTTACATTCTAACAAGGGAAGAAACACATAAAAGAAAGCTGAAAAATGGGTAAGAAGACAAAGGTACATGATGGGAAATCAGGCTTGGTAGAGGAAGATTGGGGAAGAAATGAAATATGGTTTGACTTGGTGATCTATTTAAATGGAAATTCTGGGAGAAGCAATTCAATCCTTTCCTATTACATATGATTTTGTCCATGAGTCCTTTTCTTCTTCCTTTGATTTCTGGGATGTAGACCCTGTAGTAATATATCTCTATCAAAGCATATACTTTGTTTGGCAACTTTTTTCATTCTTGTCAGTTGATAGACAAGTGTGAAATGAAACCTTAAGAGTTGCTCTAATTTCTATTTCTCTAATTACACGGAGTATTTTCATGTCTATTGATAACTTAGATTTCTTCCTTTGAAAAATGCCTACTCATATTTTTGACCATTTATCAGTTGGGGAATGAATCTTATAAATTTGAATCAGATACTTATATATCTTGGAAATAAGATCTTTATCAGAAACTTATGCTACAAAGATTTTTTCTACAATTAAGTTACACTTCTAATTTTAATTGTCTTCAGTGTACATATTTTTAAAAATAATTTTATTTTTCAGTTAATGAATATTCATTTTCTGTTTCTTCCAATTCTCTTCCTCCCACTGAAAAAAACAAACAAACAAACTCTTGTTAATAAATATACATAGTTGAGCTAAATGGTTTCCTGCACTAGTTATATAGCCAAGCGGCATCCTGAATTTGTCATTTCTCTTTTAGGAGGTGGATAGCATATTTTCATCATGAGTCTTTCAGAACTGTATCATTGAGTTGATTGAGTTTCCCACACCCTTTTTATAAAGAAGAGGGTGGTAGGTAAGAGAGGAACCTGCTAAATATTCAGATAGTTAATAATAATATATATTATTATAATCATAATCTATATATTTGCAAAAGAACTTTGTCATGAAATCCAAGTTTTTGATATTAAAAAGAAGGAGACAGTTAAATGGAGTGACGTGCCAGCTAATTGGTAGAGATCCTTAACTGGAAAGAGTATAACATATAGTTTTATGAAGATCCAAGGGGTTCTTTTTTTTGCCATCAAGAACCCTCAGTGGATACTGCTAACAAAACAGAGTGGTAAAACAGCAAGTGGCAGCAAAGACTTAAGCTGATGGAAGCTATGGACAAGGTTTAGAAGATTTTTATGCCTGAAGTAGTCTAAGGGTGTGTGTGAGATTTTCCTTAGTTATGTTAAATTTTAACAAAAAAGAATAACCTAGATTATATGTACTTTGATACATATCTGTGGAAAAAATAGCTTGTTAATTCATCTGGCTTAAACCCAAGGACTTTACCTAGTGACAGCAACCTAAATTTTTAGTCTGTAAGGAAATCATTTTGTAAAACTTGTGAAACCATTCAGTTTTCAAAATATATTTTAAATTATCAGAAAGGGAGGCAGCAACTTTGAAACTGCTATTGTAAGAAGATAGGTATCATAAAATGAAAATATAAAAATGTAAACTTTTCGCTCTATGATACCTACCTTCTTACAATTGTAGTTTCTTGGTTACTCAAGAGTGATAAATTTACTGAGGGAAATTCATTTCTGTGGTTAAGGAAACATCTACCTTGAAGCATAACATTTGACACATGATTACATTTTTTCATACTTCAAAAAAAGTGTGATTTTATTTGTGTAAATCCAACCAGCAATGCACGTTGTACCTTCTTCATACTTAATTGACTGTTTCATTAGTTGTTGTAGCCCCTTCCCACTTCTACTCCACCCCCTCAGAAAAAAATCACCTCAGGGCCAATTTTTTGATGGCAAACTTCTTTAGATGTAGCTAAACTAGTTCTCAGATGATATATCCATTGGGGGGGGGGGTCTATACTCAGCATCTCTCATTTTGGTAGGATCTGGTAGAACTTATGCCCTGTTACCATAGTCTCAGAGAACTTAGGACCACCTCCATATCATGGGTAGACATAGGAATAGGAAAAGTAGTGGGAAATGCAGAATTTAAATAAATTCTTTCATTGTGAATCAGTTATTCATTAGAAGGGAGGAAGGCTTCTTAAAGATTAAGAAACTGAGAAACTATAAGGAGCTTCCCATACCAGTAACATAGTCACCCAGGTAACCAAATCCTGATTGGAAGGTGAGGTCATGGGGAGAAACACAGCCTGCATTGGTTCCATGTTCTTTGGGGTCTTTCAGTTCTGACTATGGAAGGTACAGGAACTGAGAGAAAGCAGCAGTTAGTAAAGAAAACGTGTGCAGTGAGCTAAGGTACTGGATAGGTAATTAGAGAGCATCATCTCAATTAACACAGCAGGGAGAAAGCTGCTGGAAAGGCATTTGATTCCTTATTCTGATAAGATGAGCAGCTTGTTGATGTCTGTGGGCAGGCTCAAGTAGCTAAAGACAGACCATAGCTAGGACTTTTTGAGAGTTTTAAAATGTTTCCAGAGAAGATAAAGAGGGAAATCAGAAGTAAGTTAATTATTTATGGCTTGATTTTCTAGTTATTAACAAAATTTAAGTTAGGCATTCCTACATAATTAGGGAATTTCAACAAAAGTATCCTTTTATTGTCTTAATAATAATTATCAGTGTGATCTATAAGCCCTAATAAGTTATTCCACATTTACTTTGAAATATGCATATGCATTTTTAGATGGCACTTGGTTATTGTATTTATTTTGTGTGACTTGATTGTTATATATCCATGTTATTTGATTACATAAAACCTTATATTCTTTTTTGTTAGGAATAAGTCTACATAATTCAAATACATCATTTGATGTACATGATGGATCCAGAAAAGCAGTTCTTTCATTCAATTAAGTAAAACTGTATTCCTTGAATGTGGTTTAGATTTAGCTTTGTGAGAAGCACTACAATGCACATGTAGTTAAATATCCCCTCTTGATTTTTAGCTTAATAGTGATCCTTATACAAGATTCTTCTATCTTCCTCATTATAAGTGAAATAATTGTTAGAATCTTAGTGTTTTTCCCTTTATATTTTTGCAAATCATTTTGCCTTCTCAGTAAATCTTATATATTTTTATTTCAAATTTAGGAATGGAACTTTGCCTTAAAATTTTAAATAGATGTCATACATATGAAAAAGAGCTGAACACATTTATAGTTATAAAACTCAAGACCACATCCCTGCCCTTCATCCCCCCAAAAAAGAGCCTATAAATTAATATAATACTAAAAAAGAAATTTTAAAATATTTATGTATATAATAATAATCTTAAATATTTAGACATTTAATAATGGATAGTGTTGGTGCAGAGGCGTGATTTTTCCTTTGTCTTTAGTGGCAGCCTTATTGCTGAGGTTTGCTTCTGCCTTTTGATAGAATGGTAAGGAATCAATTGTTATTAGGGACTAGTGAAGAGTGATTAAAAGAGAGGAAGGGAGTTAGCAAAACCAAATCTTCAAATTGAGGTGGGTGTGGTCAAGAGCAATAGAAACTAATAGGTAGCTGGTCTAAAAAAGTCAGAAATCTATGAGAAGATAAAACTGAAAAATGTGACCTGAGGTTGGGAGAATGAGAAAAAAACCAAGGGGAAAGCGAAGGGAAAAGGGTGAGGAAGAGATGGAAAAAGAAAACTTCCTGGGCTCCAGGCTGGTTGTATGACTCCCAGCAAGTCACCTCACTTCTCTTTGCTGAAGTTATCTCATTTCCTTTCATGATAGTTATAAGGATAAAATGAGATAACATGTAAAGTACTTTGCAACCTTTAAAATACTAAATACATGGTAGGTAGGTTGAAGAGAGATAAATAGACACAAATATTTAGTAAGCATTTATTATGTGCCAGGCACTAAGTCCTGGAGGGACAAATATCCACAAGCAAATTAAATTTTGTTCACAAAGAACTGTCATTCTTAGAAAGGAGCTGGAAATAGGAGGGATGGCAGGAGTTCTAGGGACATGGTTTGGAAATGGTAGCCTTTGGAGGCCTCATTCTGGGCAAGATTATTAATCAGTTAGTTATCCTTCACTTTTACTATGTAAGTGTCCATACATTTATTTGATACTATCCTGCAAGGCCATTTATTTCTCCTTTGTAATTCCTCATTTGTAATATGTTGTAGCATGTTCCTTTTTACCATATACATCTTTGTTGCTGATCCTCAACTTCAGTTTTTTGCAGACTATAGTATACATAGCCACATGATATCACCAAAGGAAAACAGATATTTAAAAGATGGTTTTTGTTTTAAGAGAAGTTTGGAAAGTATTAGAGAGAACTTGATTTTCCTAAAAGCAGTCCAACCTTATTCCTGTCCTCTTGTTCAATCCTTGGGTCAACTTGTCATTTATAGTATTCATTCAAGTTACATATGCTGATGCATGAGCTCTATAATTCTTCCTTCTACATGTTTTCATAGTCTGGATATTAGAGTCTTCAACCACTTTTTTCTGTGTGGATAATCAAATGCAAATATTTTGAATGATTGTGAATCTCATTTAGCAGGCTTTGTACTGTTGCAGGGCTTGATGTAATCAACCATATATCATACAGGAGTAGCTGAAGGGCTTTGGTATTTACATATGGGAACATCTTTCTTCAAGTTGGACTCAGCCATCAAATCTTTTTCATGACAATGGTGAACACCTTTGGTAATTGTATATCTCTTTATTTTAAGCCAACCATTAAAAGGACATTAAACAAGATTCTCTCTACAATATCTTCCTTTTTCTTTTCTTTTCTTTCTTTTTTTTCCCTGAGGCGATTGAGGTTAAGTGACTTGCCCAGAGTTACACAGCTAGGGAGTGTTAAGTGTCTGAGTTCAGATTTGAACTCAGGTCCTCCTGCCTTCAGGCCTGGTGTTCTATCTATCCACTGTGCCACCTAGCTGCCCCCACTACTACATCTTTCAAGGAATATTTTGTCATTTGATTGATTCCTATGAGATATCTACTGGAGGTGAAACCTTTAATATCTTACTCGACTGAATCATATAAATTTTTTTCCTAATAATGGACAGTAAGCATATTGGGAGCTTAAATTTCCTATATCTTTCATTCAATCGTGTGTTAATATGGTCTAATATGGAGTATTTCTTTCAAAAAAGTCTGTTTGTTCCCGTTTAATTTGGGGGGAGGATTTGATTTGATTCATTCATTTAGGAGCTCTTGATGAGGAATTCAGATTAGCATCTGCTGCTCTGCAATTTAAAGGTTGATTTTTTTTGTTTGTTTTTAGTTTCATTGCTATATTTTGTTTTCATATTACAAACATTTACATATTGCCCTACCCTATGAGAGGTTTTTTGTAACAAAACCAAAAAAATTTGAAAGCTCATGTAACATTCTACATCTGTAAAACTCCTATCATTCTCTATTTTTTTTTTTTTTTAATTAATAGCAAGCTGTTTTCTCTTCCTCTCCCTTTCTACTACAGTGGGAAAAAAAAAAAGAAAAAAGTTTCTTAGAACAAATAATATTGATGTTATAAATTGTTGTGTTTGCTTAATTTACTCTATATAATTTCTTATCATTCTTTTAGTGTCTCTTTGAAATAATTTTATTCCCTCATTTCTTCGAGCACAACAATATTCCATCACATTCATAATTTATTCAGCCATTCCTCAATTGATGGGCGTTTGTTTAGTTTTTCAGGTTTTGCCACCACAAAAAAAGCTACCATAAATGTTTTTGTGCATATAAGACCTTTCCTATTTCTTTGTTCTTTTTTGAGTGTAGGACCTGTAGCAGTTGTATAGGTAGGATATGCACTTTTATTAACTTTTTAATGAATAATTATAAATTATTGCATGACTGATTATGCATTCATAGGCCCACCAATGGTGCATTAATGCACCTATTTTCCCATGGCTCTTCCAACATTTGTAATTTTTTCTTTTTGTCATCTTTGCCAATCTGATGGATGTGAAGTAGAATCTCAGAATTACTTCAATTTGCTTTTCCCTAATTAGTAGTGATTTAGAATATTTTTAAAAATATAGCTATTAGTAGCCTGAGTTTTTTGCCTTGACAACCAACTGTTCATAGACCTCCATCATTTGTCAATAGAGAAATGGTACTTATTCTTATAAATTTGAATTGTTCTTTGGAAATAAGACCTTTATTAGAGAAACCTTCTGCAAAGAATTTTTCCCCAGTTAATTATAATCTTTTTATTCTTAACTTTTTTTTTTTGTACAGACAACTAAGTGGTACATTGAGTAGTGTTGAATCAAGAGTCAGGAATAATTGAGTTCAAATGTGACCCCAGACTCATATTAGTTATGTAATCTCGGACAAGTTACTTAACCTGTGTCTGCCTCGGTTTTCTTATTTTCAAAATGGGAATGATAATGCTTAGATTCTACATTCTAGACTTGTGAGAATAAAATGAGGTAATATCTGTTAAATACTTTGCAAACCTTAAAGCACCTTATAAATGTCACCTATTGTTGTTTGCTTTTGTAAAAACTTTTGTGGAGTCACATTTTATTTTCCATTCATTATCTTCTGTATTTCTTGTTTGGTCATAAATTTTTCTTCTATCAAGAGATCAATTAGATGATTTTCCAATATTTCTCTAATTTCTTTGTTATGCAACCTTTTTTATATTTAAGTCATGTATTCGTTTGGAGTTTATTTTAGTGTAAGGTATAACTTTTCTTCCCTGCTGCCACCCAGTTGTTCTTATGACTGTTTTAACCAATATTGAGTTACCTGTGGTCCTAAAAGATTGTGATTTCTACAATGTGCCTCTCTCAGATTCAAGACTTGAACTTGGGTCTTCCTGCCTCCAAGACCAATTTTTTATCCATGAGATTTCTTAGTTGCCAAACCCAATAGCCTTTTCTCCATCCTCCCCTTCTTCATCTCTCTGCAGTGTTTGGTACTGTTGATCAGCTTCTTCTTGGTACTTTTCCTTTTTCTAGGTTTTCTCCTAGTTTTCCTTCTACTCTCTGACTGACTCTTCCTTCTTTTCCTCCTTAGCTAAATCTTCATTTGCATCATGCCTGCTAATAGTAGGTATTCCCCAGGATAATGTCCTGAGCCCTTTTTTCCCTTTATACTCATCAGGTCCCATGTTTTCATTAAAATCTCTATGCAGATTTACTTGTTCAGTCCTCATTTCTCACCTGAACAATAATCTCACATCTCCAACTGTCTTTCAGAGATTTAAAATTCAACATGTACAAAAGTGAATTTGTTATCTTTATTTCCCACATTTTTTCCTCTTCCTAACTTTTCTATTACTGTGAAAGTAGCACTATTCTCCAGGCACCAAGGCTCACAAATTAAGGCTTATCTTTGACTCCTCACTCCTCTACACACCTGTCTTCTGACAGTGCAAATCTTGGTGCCGGCTCTCCTAACCTCACACTTGGATTATTGTAATAGTCTGATAGTTGGTCTCTCTGCCTCAGTTCTCCCTCCATCAGTCCATCTTCTATCCAGCTATCAAACCAATCTTAAAGAAATGCAAGTCGGACCCTATCAACCCCTTTTTCAATAAACTCTAGTGGCTTCATAGTATCTCTGAAACCAAAGATACAATCTTCTCTGGCATCCAAAGATCTTTATAAGCTGACCTTTTCTAACCATTCCTATCTTTCTACACCTTTCTTCCCTTTGCACACTCAGTGATGCAGTGACACTGTCCTCCTTGCAAAAGACATTCATTCCATCTGCCAACTGTTCTCCATACTTGGAATGCTCTTTTTCTTCATCTCAGCCTCCAAGTTACACAGTCTTTCATTGGTCTTTGATAGATTTCTTATATTATGTGAAACTTTATTTTAAGTCTTCTTATTTTTAATGCCATTCCTCTGAGATTATTCCCCAGTTTATCCTGAATTCATCTTGTTTGTACACAGTTGTTTACATCTTGTCTCCCCTAGTTTTTGTCTTTCTTTATATCCCCATTGTTTAGCACAGTGACAGGCAAACACCCGGTAGGCACTTCATAAAATGTTAGTTGATTGATTGGCACTATACCATGCTGCCTCTTTCCCACCTAGTATCTTTATTTGAAATGTTCTCAGTTATGAGCTTGGTTGACTAATCTCATAAGAGGTTTGTATATATAGGAAAATTTAGGTTGGCAGTTGATATTCTCTTGTTAGTCCTTTTTTGGGTAAAAATTGTTGGTGTGTTAATAATAGTTTTATGATCATGAAAAGTAGTCAGCAGAGGTCAAGGTTGTATTCTTGAAATACAAGGAAGAAGGAAGAAAGGAAGCTAATCTAGTTATTTGTGGCAACCTTAATTACTAAATCAGATCAACTATACAGCTGACCTTGCCAACCATAGAATTCTCTTAAATTCTATATAGAAGGGAAAAAATATGCAATTAAAAAGTGTGGTGTTCTCTTCTTTTATATAATATAATGGTTCTCTCTGAGAGCAGGTTTCTTGGGGAGGTTTTCTGGAGACAGCCTTAGTTTTGGTTCAGAGTAATAATCACTCCAAATACTGCCAGCTGATAAAATCCAAATGTTTATTTTCTCCTTCCTTGGGCCCAGTTAGCTTTCTTAGAGGCCTCAGCTTTCCTTGGTTCCGAGAGCTCTTGTTGCTAGTCTTTTGGCTCTAGCTCAACTCCAAATGTCTCCAGCCAGCACCAAGGTGAAAGTTAGAATGAATCTGACTCCACCTCCGAGAGTGGGCTTGTGGGCTTCCTCCCAGAGTGCTCTTTGGCCCTAAGAGCTTCTTGCTTATATGAGCTCTCTAAAGGTATGAACACAAGCATTGTTTCTATCAGTTCCACTTAGTTCCTTGTTTCAAGTTCTGGCCCATAACATCTCCTTGTAAGATCAGATCAATCATACTGAACCATGCTAACTTAGATAATTATTGTCTCTATCAACTCTAACGAGTTAACACTTTGTAAGGATTCCAACAAAGAAGTATTAATTTGGGGGTTGTGTATTAATGTCGCCTAATCAAAGCCATTTTTTTCTAAAAGCAATTTAACCTGTTAGTTGTAACCCCACATTCCTAATCTTACTTTGCACCTGCGAGACTGACTTAATGTATATCTGATGAGGGTTTTCATTTGTGATGAGCTGAAGAGATCCTCCATTAGCACATTTTAAAACACGTACTTTGTTGGAAGTCTTTGAGAACCTAAAGGTTACTTTCATGACACCATGAAGCATTGGAGTAAGACTTGAGGGGAATAAAATTAAGCACTGATTTATTCACTTTCTTCTATATTCATGTCCTGGTAACTCCCTTTATGATTTAGCCCCTCTTATGATTTCTTAGTTCTTTTGATGAGAGCAGAGAAAAGCCATCAGTTCCTTATTTTTATCAGTGATGAAAGTGGTGAAAGATGTTCCATATGATTCAAGCCACTAAAAGTAAGGTGGTTTATTTAAAATTACTTGTGGTACAGCAGATATAAATAACTTTCATAATTTCTTCTCGTTTTTCTTTTAGGTATGGCCTCACATGTGCAAGTTTTCTCCCCTCACACCCTTCAATCAAGTGCCTTCTGTAGTGTGAAGAAACTTAAAGTGGAACCAAGTTCCAACTGGGATATGACCGGGTACGGCACACACAGTAAAGTCTACAGCCAGAGCAAAAACGTTCAGCCCTCACAACCAGCCGCCACTACCGTCAGCACCTCCCTGCAAATCCCCAACCCCAGCCTACCTTACGAACAGACCATCATTTTTCCAGGAAGCACTGGGCACATCGTAGTAACATCTGCAAGTAGCACTTCTGTCTCTGGGCAAGCCCTTGGTGGACCACATAACCTGATGCGTCGAAGCACTGTGAGCCTTCTTGACACCTACCAAAAATGTGGACTCAAGCGTAAGAGTGAGGAGATTGAAAATACAAGTAGTGTGCAGATCATTGAAGAACACCCACCCATGATTCAGAATAATGCAAGTGGGGCCACTGTAGCCACTGCCACCACATCTACTGCCACCTCCAAAAATAGTGGCTCCAACAGTGAAGGTGATTATCAGCTAGTCCAGCATGAGGTTCTCTGCTCCATGACTAACACATATGAAGTCTTAGAGTTCCTTGGTCGAGGGACATTTGGACAAGTGGTCAAGTGCTGGAAACGTGGCACCAATGAAATTGTTGCTATCAAAATCTTGAAGAATCACCCATCTTATGCCCGGCAAGGTCAGATTGAAGTGAGTATTCTGGCCCGATTGAGTACTGAAAGTGCAGATGACTACAACTTTGTCCGAGCTTATGAGTGCTTCCAACATAAAAACCATACCTGCTTGGTCTTTGAAATGTTAGAACAGAACCTCTATGACTTCCTGAAGCAGAACAAGTTTAGTCCCTTGCCCCTCAAATACATCCGCCCTGTCCTCCAGCAGGTAGCCACAGCCCTAATGAAATTAAAGAGCTTGGGTCTCATCCATGCAGACCTCAAGCCAGAGAACATTATGCTGGTTGATCCATCCAGACAGCCATACAGGGTTAAGGTCATCGATTTTGGTTCAGCTAGCCACGTGTCAAAGGCTGTATGTTCTACCTACCTTCAGTCCAGATATTACAGGTAAGAAAAAAACAAGTAGCCAAGGAAAGGTTGTTTATTGAAGTACCTGTAATGATCAGGTCACAGTGCTAGATGCACTTAAAAGTCCATTTATGATGAATGTCAAATAAATGTATAGACACCAAGTATCTATAGGCTTTCAGAGGAAGAAGAGATCTTTGTAGATGAGGAGTTTTGTCTTGCATTGGCTCCTCAGAGTCAGTTAGCATTAAAAAAGGTAGACAGTGAGGACTGTACTGGAGTTGGAGACAGTGGAGAGGCAGAATCCCAAAGATGGCAAGTAAATTTAGGAAATAATGAAAAGACCAGTTTAATGATAGAAAGGGAAAGTTTGGGTTAGTGAATAATGGGAAATGAGTGGAAAGGAGGGTCTGGAATAGCCCAAGTCATTTTTACAGAAGAAAATGACATGATGAAACTGATGTATTTCAATAATAAATCTGGTAGTAACATACAAAATGGATTAGAGCAGGGAGAGCTAAAGTCAGGGATTCCAACTAGGTAGCTAATAATAATAGCTAACATCTATCTAGTACCTCCTGTGCAAGAGGCACTGGGCCAAGAGCTTACCAGATATAATCTCAACCACCCTAAGAGGTAGGTGCTATTATTATGCTAGATGAGGAAATTGAGGCAAACAGAGATTAAGCACCTTACAACTAATAAGTGTTGTTACAGTAATCAAAGAGTGAGCTAACGAGAACCTGGATTATAAGTAGTGGCAGAGGGAATAGAAAAGAAGGAATATGACAGAGGTACTATTTGAAGCCAAAAAAGAACTGACTAGTTATAAGCAAGGAGAAGGCATCAGGTACTTCCTAAAGTTTTCATCTTAGGTAACTGGGAGAATGGCCATACTATTAAAAGAAACAAAATCAGAACAGACTGGGTGTTTTTATAAAGGAATATTTAATCTTTTACATTTGAAGTGTCTGGTAGACATCTGGTGATACAAGAGCTCAGGTCAGAGGATAATACTGGAGCTATAAATTTCCACATAAAGATAAGAGTTGAAAATATAAAAGTGAATAAGTTCTCTAGTGGAGAAAATAAAGAGAAGCTTTCAGAGAGCTCTGAAAAAGAAGAGAAGGAATAGTCAAAAAGAAGGACTAGAATAGTAGTATGTTGTAGGAAGATAGACTATTTATAAAAAGACAGATAGTTAATTATGAAAAAGTCAAGAAAAATGAGATTCACCAGCGGGGAAAAAAATTCTGGTATGTTGATTACCATGACATTGATGACTTTTGAAAGTATAATTTTGATAGAATAGTAGGGATGGAATGAAATTTCAGAGAGCTGGTGGGAAACAAAATAGAGGGAAAGATACAAATCAGGAATTAGAAATAAGACAATGGCTAGCAGGGGGTGATATAGAGAGAGTATGTATGTGGTTTAATATGGTCTAAATCTGGGCACACTTGAAGGAAACTGAAAAGATACCATGGAGAGAGAAATATTGAAGATGCTAGAAAGAGGATAGTTAAGGGAGCAAAAATCTGGATGGAATGGGAAAGAAGAAAACAAAACTTTAGGCAAAGAATTTAGTTTTGGAAAGGAGGGGAACAGACCTCTTCATCAGATGAGAGAAACGGAAGAATAGATTCTAGCTAACATTTTCAGGCAAAAAGGAAGATAGATAAGGGGGCTCACACTATCTCAACTTATAGAGGATACAGCTACCAAGGTCCAAAGGAACTGGCAAGCCAGTCCTCAAAGACATACTTTACATTATGGTTACATAATTACAAAATGGTTACATAAACCAAGTACATTAGAGATGCTTTGTTTTCACTAGCAGAAGAAACAGATCTTATATCCAGTACTTTTATATATATATATATATATATATATATATATATATCTTTTTATTTAAAAGATATATGCAAGAGTAATTTTTCAGTATCGACAATTGCAAAACCTTTTGTTCCAACTTTTTCGCTCCTTCCCCCTACCCCTTCCCCCAGATGACAGGTTGACCAATACATGTTAAATATGTTAAAGTATAAGTTAAATACAATATATGTTATATCCAGTACTTTTAAATAGAAAGCAAAATAAATGGAGGGAGATCATATCAGATAGATTTAAATTCAGTAAAACAAGATGGGATCCTTTGTTGAGATTAGCCTGGGCTGTCAATAAAAAGTTATTATAATAAAAAAAAAAAAAGAAAGAGATTAGCCTGGGAAATGGAAGAGGGTAGAGGAATTATAACCAAACTATCTTGGAAGGACAGGTAATTTTAAATAGCATGAATTTATAATGGACTTTATTAATGTAGTTCATGAAATTCTTCAACAAAACTCTGAAATCTTCAGAACAAGTATTGTGTAGACATAACCTTAATTGAGGTCTGGGCACAGAGGAAGGGCTAGGTTTTGAGGGAATCTAGAATTTTATCAACCAAAATTAAAGGGACTACTATGAAGTCCATGATGAATGGGAGCTCAAGCTTATTTAATTTGAGCATAGTCTGGGTAATATGGGAATAGTCGAGTAAGTAACTTAACAAATGTAATGACTACATTTATTTGATAAATGTTAACCAATAAAGGAAATGTCACTAATTGGGAGATAAAATGGAAAAGATGTGGACTGGGGCTAAAATCATTGAGAACAATAACATGTTTGGTTCTGTAACTGAGAGCCTCAAAAGTATTTCTGCTCAGTCAGTTGATAAACATTTTTAAGCACCTATTAATGTATCAGCAACTATGCTCAGCACAGGAAATACAAAGAAAGACAAAAGAGCAAAGACAGTCTCTGCTCTCTTGGAGCTCACGGATAAAAAGGAGAAACAACATACAGATAACCATGGACAAATAAGTTCTATCCAGCATAAATGGGAAGTATTCAGCAGAGGGAAGGCATTAGCATGAAGTGGGATTAAGGAGGGAGTAAGGGGGATGGATTTTAGCTGGAAGCCAAGGAAACCCAGAGATGGAGAGGAGGCAGGAGAACACTGTAGGTGGAAGTGGGGAGATAGTAAATGCCTAAAGTCAGGAAATGAGAGTGTCTTGATGAAGAACAGCAGTGAGGTCAATGGGATTGGATCTTAGTGTACAGGAGGATAGGGGTATAAAGGGGCATAAAGTGTAAGAAGGAATCAGGTTATGAAAGGCTTTGCATGCCAGAGAATTTCTTGGAGGTGACAGAAGCCACTGGACACATAGTCAGACCTACTTTGATAAAGTAGAAGATGGACTAACATGGGATGAGACTTTCTGGCAAGAGAATCTACCAGCAGGCTACTTTGATCTTGCAGGTGTGAGAGGGTGAGGGTCTGTACCAAGATGGTAGCAGTGTCAGAAAAGCAAAAGGGGAATATGGGAGAGATGTTACAAAGATAAAATCAACAGACTATATCATTATATTGACTATGGGGTAGGATGGAGTGTTGAAAGCAGGAAATTGAGGATGACTGTATCCTCAAAAAAAAAAAAAAAAAAAAAGGGAAGTTAGAAAAAGGGGAGGATTTGACTAAAAAAATTTATTTCCATTTTGAGTACATTGAAGTGAAGAGGTCTATTTTTAACATCTAGGGAAAAAAAATACCTGATAGACAGTTGGAGTTTTCTGTATTATTTCAGATGAAGGAAGAGTAGAATGGTGGTGGTTTCTCAGTGGCCTGACAGGGACATGAGGGCCTAGAAAGAGGCCAGTTCCCCTTTAGGGAGTTAGGGAGTAAGAAACAGTGAGACTAAAATGAGAAGAAGGCAATGAAGAAATGTACTGTTTAGAGGACGCCAAGTTTCTCCTTAACAGGGAAATGTGAGAGAAAAGAAGTGACAAAAACATGGAAGGATAAAGAGGGGGCTCTCTCAGTGAAGAGAACTAGGGAAGTGACAGACAAGAGCAGCAGTGATGTTATACTACATTGGAATAGAGCCTGGAAGGGAGAGAGCATTGTGTAGAATATGTGCTGGGAAGAGTAGGAATAGAGGACACTATGACTTAGGACATCCAGGAAATAGTCACTACAGTACAAATATATGGTTTCCATTTTGAAGGTGTCTTGACACTTGCTTGAAAATAAGATGTATTATGTATTATCAGTGGGTTAGCACCTTTAAGAAAGTGAAAACCTGAGGCTCACTTTAACTACAAGTATGTTGTTAATGTTATTGTTTTATATTTAGATTGTAAATTCAGCACAAAAAACTGTTAATTCCTCTTGATTGTTTTGCTTGTAATCAAGGTGCACTGCCAGAAGGTGAACAGTAATAGTAATGTCTTGGTTATGATGATTTTTGTTCAAACTTCAGTTACATAGGTATTATTAATTGAAAAAGAAATGAATGCTCTTTTCCATTCAGTTATCCTTTTAAACAAAACAAAGCAAAAATCAGTAAACTTAAAAAAGTAGCAACAAAACTAAAGAATACCATATTTAAGGGATGATACAAACTTAGAAAAAAATTTAAAGACATGAATACCTAAATATAATTTGGTACCTTAATCTACTTGATCCATGGTTTGACATCATATTTTCACCAGGAATTAAAGTCTATGTTTCCATAGTTTCTTTCACAGCTACGATTATAACAGTTTCAGAGCCTCTCTCTTATAAGCAGAAAAGTGGTGGTTGGGAGTTGAGCAGGTCTGGGAAAGAGGGAAGCCAGTCTGAATCTCTCCATAAATAAAACAAGACGGAAGATAAGACATGGGAGGGATTTGAGAAATGGAGAAAAAGACAAATTCATTTTTTTCTTTGACATATTCTTTTTTATTTTTTAAATAACTTTTTATTGACAGAACCTGTGCCAGGGTAATTTTTTTACATTATCCCTTGCACTCACTTCTGTTCCGATTTTTCCCCTCCTTCCCTTCACCCCCTCCCTCAGATGGCAAACAGTCCTATACATGTTAAATATGACATATTCTTTTTAAAGACCTTCTAGTTTTTCTCTATACCAGTAGTCTTCAAACCTTTTTGGTCATTCACCTAATTAGTAAAAAAAAAAGCAAACAAACAAAACCATGTCTTCACCCCCACTATACATTTATTTATTTATAAAATATCTTGTACTATTATACTAGAAATTATGTACATTATAAAACTTACACAAAAAAATAAAAAGGAATAAAGCAAATGAGTAAATATTTGGTCCTACAGTCAATAGAGAGCCACTGGAGTTTACTGTACAGGGAAGGAACATGGTTGACATGTGATTTAGAAAAGTCACTTTAGAAGCTCTATGGAGGATGGATTAAAATGGTGAGAGTCTTGGAGTAGGAAGATCAAATAGGTAATCCAGGTAAGAAATAGCTGTGTCACTTTCTGATTGATTGAACACCCTCCCTTTTGGGGTCAAGCCAGAATTCCCATTTTGAAGTCTACTATTCTTTGCCACAAGAAACAAAGAAAGAATATTATACTCAATCAAACATTTATTAAGTGCTTTCTATGTGTAGGTGATACAAAGATGAAAAATAAATTGCTACCCTCAAAGAATGTGGAAATTTAATCCATTCCAAATTGAGTGGCAACTAAATATTCAAACTTAATACTTAATTAAAACTTGTCATGTTCTGGTTTGGAAGCAGCCTACCTCTGCACCCATTCCCTTAGCAGATGGATTATAGGTTTATATCAAGATTTATATTATATATTGTGATGAAACATCACAAGATAGATTCTTAGAGATGAAAATAAACATATTCTTATCTAGCTATATTCTTTATGAACACATTCTTTATAAATCCTCATTAAGCAACCCAGAAAAAAAGTTTTTGGGGAGGCCTAAAAGCAGCCATTCCTGGAGTAGCCACTGTGATGGCAGCAGCAAATATGATGGCCTGATGCCTAGACTTTCATAAAGCAAGAGGGTGCTTTTTAGAGTTATCTCTTTTTTCTTGCTTGATCTCACTTTGGACTTGCTAGTATTTTAATTGGTGAGGAGATTAGGTGTTTTCTAATGTTCCATTACCTAATTATACTTTTAAATTCTTGAGCCTTACAATTGATTGAGGGAATAAAGAAGGAGGAGTGGAAAAGGATGAGAATTGGGGATCTGGCATGTTCTATGGGATGACTTTGCAAGTTTAACATATTTCAGTGGGAACTGTTAATTACTTCGGGGTAGGATTTCAGAGACCTCTTTTTCTGTATATTTCCAGAGATAACAGACCTTTCCAAATTATGTGTCATTGTCCAATCAGTCATTATTTCTTGAGATCCTAGCTTAGGCCTCAATTTAAGAATGCAAGGTAGCAGAGATAAAAAAAACAAAAACAAACTAATTTTGAGTTTTAACCAAAAGGGTGTTATGATAATATGGTGCAAAAGAATATGTATTCTTCTTTATATGCATACATGTGTATGTATAAAACTTTTTCATATAGGAATTTCCTTCTATTTGAATCATCTCATACAAAGGCATACAGGAGTTTGATTATGTAGTTGCTTCCAAGGGAATTCTTTATTTATCTTAGCAGCTTTAACAACAACTTCAGCCAAGTAGAGTTAAGGGTTCTTGTTCAGTACTTCATTGCGTTTGTGAGGAATGTCCCTGCAGACATAAGGCAAGGAATCAGAGAAAGCATCCATTATACAATACAGATCAATGTAACATCCTTTTGATAACATTTCCCCAAAAGTGGCCCACCTCTGATTGAATTATCTCCATTGATGGAGGAAAATAATTAGCTCTCCCTCTACTCTCCCCAAATGGCTGATTCAGTTCTTTTGAATGTGTTAATATCAAGCTGAAACCAGGCTTCCTGCTCTCTGAAATGTTGCTCCCTAAGCATGTAGAATAAATCTGTTCATTTGGAAGACAGCTATCATGCCTATACCACCATAGAGTCATAGAATCACTGAATTTATGAATTGCACCAGTCTTTAGAGGCTATTTATTCCAATACTTCCATTCTATAGAACAATCACTACATGTTCATTCAGCCTCCAAAGAGTTAGATGGCTCTCTAATTGTGAGGAAGTTTTCTCTTGTATCAAGCCTGTTGTCTTTTACTTATGTTTCTATTTTTGCCATCTAAGACCAAGCAGAAGTACACTGTTTGCTGTAATTTGTCCATAAAATTTTTTATCCCATATCTATGCTTTCAGCACAAACTATCTTCCAAGCATGGAATGCTATCTCCTTCCTGCCATCTCTTGGAACTTCTGGTTCATATCAAGGCTGGGAAGTAAAATTTAACTCGGGCTTCTACCTGTTACTGCTTCCAGTGCTTAACTCTTCTTTTGGATCTAAGGACAGTTCCTGGTTTTCCCTATTAAGCTGCCATTTCCCCACCTCCCTGTCCCATTCCCTTTTACCCCAATTGATGGGGCTGGGAGGAAGGATAGAGATAGGATTCCATACTATAGGGGCATAGCAAGTATGGTTTAGGAAAAAACCAAACAAACAACAAAGCATACTAGATAGTCTGTATTGATTTAATTTTGTGAAATGAGGGCCAGTATAAAAGGGCCTTATAGAAATCTCCTCAGCATCTATTTTGATCCTAAAAGTTAAATCAAGCTTGGAATAATAATGATGGCAAGCATGTGACTATATAGTTTACAATAGCCAGTAATTACTAGTACCACCTGTATATTATAGTATAACAGTATATTATAACAAGCTAAGTTCCCAACAATGGTGTACACTAAGGCCAAGGCTCTCTTGTTTGCTAAGTATGGTAAGTAAGTCATGGCAGGCATGCATTCTACAATAATAATAAGTTGGAGAAGCATAAGACTACACATAAAATTGCCACATTAGAAACCCAGGCTACAGTTACCATAGCCTTTATTCTACTAGTGAAGTAAATTGCTTCTGCTAAAATAGGAAAGATTCAATCTGTTACCCTTCTCAGAATATTTAATTCCATGCATCATACAATATTCTGGAATCGTTCTCTTTCTTTGAGAGGTTCTCCTTACTCTAGACAAAATCCAGATCTTGGTACAGCTGACCCAAGAGATCACACTGATACTCAGGTTCCTATTATATACATTCTACAGCTTTCTGGAACACACATCTTAGATATTTTATATTTAGCTTAAAAGATGATAGACGATATTCAAGCTCTGCTCTTCATCTCAGTGACAATGGGTATTTCCAGTCACTTCACATATCTATAAATTTTACATTTTTATTTGGCTCAGGATAGAGGACACTAGTTTAACTGACATTAGTGCCTGTAGAAATCTAGCCATAAATTACTCTTTAGAATTTCAATACCACATCACCTACTGTTTTTTGGATATCTCGATCTGGATGTCCTATAAACACCTCAAACTCAACAAATCTAAATCAGAACTTAATATCTACCTAAAATCTTCTCTGTTTCTGTAGAGGACACTAATATTTTTCCAGGAATCTAGGTTCTTCTTGGCTTCCTCAAGCTCTCATTCCTCCTTATCTCATTTATTAGTTGTCCAATGTTGCTGTTTCTCTAGCACCTATCCTCTTTATTTCCATCCCTTAATTGAAGATCTCATTATCTTTCTCACCTGACCTACTCTCTCCCTCCAGTACAGCCATCTCATTTTGCTCAGGCTTAAATCTGACACACACTTTCCTATTCAATAAATTCCAGGGACTCCCTATTGCCTCTTAAGACAAAATATAAACTCCTTTTTGTCTTTGCAATCTGGTTCCAACTTATCATTCTAGCTTCATTTTACTTCACTCTAAGAGTATCCCTTCCTGCATGTTGTAGTCTAAACAAATTGGCTTTCTCTCTGTACCTCAGTTTGGAAAACGGAGACTACTTGTTTGGAACTGTCTTGAAAGACCCTATGTATTTATGGCACTCTTTCTCATCATCTCCCATGCCTGGAATGAACTCTTCTTTATCTTACCTTGTAGAATTCTTGTTGATCTTGAATAACCCACTTAATTTTCCTGGGCCTCAGTTTCCTTTACTGTAAGATGGCTTCCCAGCTTTGTGGTAATGATCCCACCATCTGTGACAAACACTGGGCCTATAGAGGCTCCCATCAGCTGGTGTCTGTGGCTAGCACATTTGTACCTCCTGCTTCCCCAATCCCAGAAATTTATTTACCATTCCTGGTGTGAAAACATTCTTATTCTGTAAACCTGTCTACATAATTTCTTCCCCAGTTACCTCAATCCTACTACTACTCTTCATTCATCTCCTCTTTTTTTCTTCCTTTTCATTGAGTCCCTTGGAATTTAAGAGCATGAAACTATAAGACTACTGGCCTCATAACAGTTTTATTTTATATAAGTTGAGCTTGGTTTCATTAGCAGATTCTAACCAACTAAACTGATCAACCCAGACTAGAATTCTATAGAGTTCTGATGCCAGAGCAGAATCGTCTTAGATAAAAGGCTCAGAATACAAATAAAGTCATGAAGGATTTAGATATTCATGGATTAAAGATCTGTAAATGGTTATTAAGAGGTAGTTAGGTATGGCTTTGAAGAGAGCTTTGACAGCAGTAGCATTGTAGGAGTTGGTTTTTTAATCTATTTGTCCTTACTCCTGATGGAGGCAGAAAAAGAGTGGCTGGTTTACCCTTCAGAAAAGGCTTATTAAATGAAATATTCCACCCACTGACAGCTTCAGACTCCTGGGGAGATGGCAGAAGTTATAAATATGTGAGAGCTTTTAGGCTTGCAATTACTTTGCTGGGTAGAAGCAATAAATAAATAAATATAAATAAGTAAATAAAAGTGTAATCTGGGCATTATGTTGTTAGGTTATCTGAGATTCTGCATTACATGTCTCCAGGGCCCAGAGCAACAAGATGAAAGAAGTCTAAATGAAAAATTTCATAGGAAAAAGTAATCAAAGCAGAAAGCTGTCAGTGTGGGTCTTTGAGTATGTGTATCTTTACAAATATATTCAAGTACACTCCCACCAAAAAATCTCACTGATCCAAGCAAATGAAAGCATATACAAACAGAAACATATACAGGTTCATACATTGTTCTATCTACTTAGACATAGAAACAAATATATACATTACCTCATAGAAATATACCCTTATACAGTTATGCATACTTAGGTACACAGATACATATGTATATGCTTAACATTTGTACTGAATATATGTATATGTACAAAACTTTATTGTAGCTTTAGAAACATACCCACAGATTCTGTGGACTAATAAGAAAGCACCTGATGGCTTAGTAACAGGAGAGACATTTACCAGGAGATGTCTTAATAGATATTCTCAAATAGAATGCCATTTGCATTTCTGTTCTGTACCTAGATTATGTTCCTAAAACTTGAATTATTAACTCAAGAAGGTGCTAGAACTTTTGGGCCTGTGGACACATGCCTTTTTTTGGAGGGAATCTTCTTCCAACTTGTGGTCAGGTTCAGGGATACAGGTGCACTAGAGCCAGTCCATACTGACTCTCTGGAGCTGATTGTTAAATTTTCATTTTGAGCATATAAACCTTGTTAATCAGGAAACACTACAAATCAGAACTTGATTTATTGTCTTATTAACTAGAAATTAGGAAAGTGATGAAGATAATCCCAATAATGTAAATTGTGGATACATTATTTTTTCTTCTGGAGATCAGGTCACTAAATATTTAGCAGCATAATAATGGGAGCAGGCCACATTGTAACTACCTGGCATTTAAATGTTTTTCAAATGGCACTCATTTATACTTTTGGTCACAGAGATACACAGGTACATATGGGACCAAAAGAGTGCCAGCAAACTAAAGGGTATTTCACTGAGTGGGTAGATGATAGGAGCGTCAGGGGCTGTAGGTTGATAGAGGGGAGAGACAAGTGAATAGTAGAAAAGAAGCGTCATGAGAAAAGTGTGACTTAGATTAGAAAACCTTGTTGTGTGCCTCTGATCCTCCCCTCCCTGGTGATATATCTGAAGTGACTCTATTTACCCAAGTGTCAATTTGATCATCTCTAGTATAAAAATAAGGACACTTGTGTTGTAAAAAAAAAAAAAAAAAAAAAAAACATTTTACAAACTATAAAAAGCTATGTAAATGTGAGCTATCATTGATACTAAAGTAATTTTTGTTACTTTTTCATGTTGTTTACATCCACTGTAGATTTACTACCTTTACTGCTCTTTTACTTCTTCCTAAAGTTTTTCCTTTATTGGGATTAGAAAAATCATCCATATTGGATTAAGTAGATATAGTTGATTTTATCTACTACTGTCTTAACAAAGTCCCTCACAAGCTCACTTTGTGTTACTTGTGTCTCTGCCTTTCATTCTTTCTCTTCCCTTCCCAACCTCATTCTTTGGTATGCATGTTTATTTTGGCCCAAAGTTCTCAGCCTGAGTTCTTAACTTAGGATTTATACACTTAAATTTTTTTTTTGATAACTGTATTCCAATAAAATTGTTTTCCTTTGTAATCCCATGAATATAATTTTATGCATTTAGAAGAAAAAAAAGTTCAAGAATTTTTGCTCTAGGAAAAGTAGAAATCATCTATCCTCTCCTCCTATCTCTCATGGATCCAGAGAGATATTCTTTATTCAGAGAACAGAGGTATATCTGAGAGACAGCCAACCATTAAACTCTTTCTCATCCACAACTTGAATGGAAATTCTGGGAACCATTTTTCTTCTGTTTCCTATTGGCACTTAGAACAGATGGTTCATGAAGTGCTGGAGGAAGAGAGATTGAGGTATAGTAAAGGAGAAAAAGTATAATTATTGCTGACCTGTGAACTAGGTCTCTTGAGTATTTGGCTCATGGATTTTTTTCCTCCAGAGTAAGGAGGATTGTGGATGTAGTTTGGAAAGCTGTTGATAGAAAACACTGGTATCTACCTTCATCATTCCATACAAGGATTCCAATTCAGAGTGGAGAGTTTTCATCAGAATGACAAAGAGGCCACTGGTTCTCATGCAGCCCTGACTTAAGAATTATGTTCTGATAGCTGCTGTATTGGGAACTGTGGTCCTAGTTAATAGTTAAAGGTCAGGGTGTAATCATGTTTCAATCTTTTTCCTTTAATTTACTGGCTTGCAGGTGGGTAGTATGTTTGTTTCAAGAATTGAACTTGAGATGGAAGATGTCAGTGAGTGGGTGCAGGTGTGTATGTGTACTTGAGTGTGTTTACGGGAACTTGAGTTGGAAGGTGAAAGTGGTAGAGAGGAGTGTCAGTGGAAATTGTACATTGAAAGAGAGATGAGGTAAGAAGAGGTAAGATGGAGAGATGGGTCATGAACTTCTTCTGTTACAGCATACTTTCTATGTCTTTCATTTTATTACTTTTCTTCCCTTTAGTCTTACACAACAGGTATATGATACCAGATATGCAGGTACAGCATCTAGGTACTGAATTACTTTGTATCTTTTTCAGCTTTACCTACAATGTCACACATATACAAAACCTTTCCAAGCTTTCTTTCTTTCTTTCTTTCTTTCTTTATTTATTTTTTAATAGCTTTTTATCTACAAGTTATATGCATGGGCAATTTTGCAGCATTGACAATTGCAAAACCTTTTGTTCCACCTTTTCCCCTCATTCCCCCCATTCCCTCCCCCCAATGGCAGGTTGACCAATACATGTTAAACATATTAAAATATAAATTAAATACAATATAAGTATGCATGTCTTAACAGTTATTTTGCTATGCAGAAAGAATCAGATTGAAATAGTATACTATTAGCCTGTGAAGGAAATTTAAAAATGCAGGCACACAAAAATATAGGGATTGGGAATTCTATGTAATGGTTCTTAGTCATCTCCCAGAATTCTTTTGCTGGGTGTAGCTGGTTTAGTTCATTACTGCTCTATTGGAACTGATTTGGTTCATCTCATTGTTGAAGATGGCCAGGTCCATCAGAACTGATCATCATATAGTATTGTTGTTGAAGTATATAATGATCTTCTGGTCCTGCTCATTTCACTCAGCATCAGTTCATGTAAGTTTCTCCAGGCCTTTCTGAAATCATCCTCCAGGCTTTCTTTCTTTTACATATTCCTACATATTTTATATATATGTAATTTTACATAATTACATATTTACATAAGTCTCTAGATCTTAAAATCACATCCAGAATTTGCTATGGCATCATTTCCATTTGCTGGATACCGAATTTCCTGAATTGTTATAATTACTGATCATGCAACTTTTTTTACTTAGCAAAACTGTTTTCCCTTCATCCACTCATCCCACATTTGGGCTTTGCTTTGTACCCTCTAGTTGTAGTTTTTCTAGAAACAGTTAAAAAAAGCTTCTATGTAGGGAAAGAGATTGAACCTGTGATTTCAGTGGCATTGGGCATTCCCAGTGAAGGAAGCTTTTCTACTGTTGCATCTTTGCACTTTGTCTGAATTTTTGAGTCCTTGAGAGTTGACTAGAATACTGAGAGGTTAAATAACTTTCAGTGTCACAAAACCAGTATATATCAAAAACAGGACTTGAACTTTCACATTCAAGTCACTGAAGTTGGTTAAGAATTACTGGAGCTCACAATTTGTTTTCTTAAACCCTCAAAGAAAACCTTAATTTTTCTTAAGAATTGTCTAGACTAAGGTAGGATTTGAAATTAATATCTCTAGACCCACAGATATCTCATGTAACCTAGAAACAATTAGATAACTGTATTAACTAAATGGATATTCTAAAACTGTTCCCTTTAACTGAATGTTCATAATTAAGAAGTGAATGTCTAAAGAATTCTTGGTGACAAAAGAGGAAAATGTGGGAGCAAAATTTGTCCAGAGTCAAGAAGGGATAGAGCCTTCTTACAGTTGCTAAAGAATGAATTAAAAGAAGTTTTAATTTTGCATAAGTCTTTATTACCTCTCATAGAATGGATCCAAATATCACTGTTTCCTTTTTTGTCTATATAAACTAGAATACTAACCTAAACTTTCTTATTATTTAATCACACCTCATTTATATTTTTAAAAAATATTTTAAGTGGACAATGCAAGGAGGAGCATCCATCTTCACATTGTCTTTTTAATTGCCCATTATTTCTATGTTATTCCAAGACTAAAGCTACTCTATTATGGACAAAGTTTCCTAGGATGGAGTAGTTTTATATCAAGACCAGCAAGGGCATGTAAATTTATATGTCTTTAGACCTGGGTTCTGAAACTGTGATTCATCTTATGTTGTTACAAGAATAAAACTGTTATAGAATTTTCTAATATCACTTTTTCTTTCTATCAATTTAAAATAGAGCAGAACCTTAATGTTTGATGAGGTAATATAAAAATTCAAGTTTATTCACTTATAAAATCCAAGAAAGCTTCTTATTTATTGCACCAGGGCAGGGTACAAAGAATATGAGATTTGTTATTGTAGCACTCACAATACACTGTTAAAAATACATATAGTTAAATACATACACACACACACACACACACACACACACACACACACACTAATGTCAGCCAAAAAAAAATAACTCTTTAGCAAAGAACATTGTTTTATTAATACAGAGACACTATAGAGCAAACACAGAGACTTATGAATAGAATTCTTAATTGACTTCCCAATTTATCTGGAGAATTTACCTTGTGAAATTTCAGTGAGCCAAATGTGTGTCACTATGGTTTTCCCACCCAAAATGTGAAATGATCTAACATTTCCTAAGTGAGAAGATGAAACAGTTTTCATACTTGTGAAAGGCATGTTGGTTGGACCCCTTGTAGTGAACTTGTGGGAAGACATGGACAAGAGTACATAGAACGGATGGGAACATACACATTTCAGTATGCATCCTTAGAAGAAACACCTACATCAATTAACAGCACTCCCCACCCAGAATTGTTGGGAGGCTAAAATGAGATATTTTTAAAGCCCTATATAAATGCTAACTGTTATTATTTCAAGTCTTATGTTTTAAATGAAGATGGGAAAAGAAAGGCATTTATTTGCCAAAGACATGTGAGTGAGTTGTTCTTATCATATAGACCTTACCTTAATTATTTTTTCACCTGGTTACTTTTTATTTTATGTGAAGGGAATATTTTTAATTTCCATTATTAGCATATCCATACAAGGACAATCATGTTTAGATACAGCAGGGGAAAGAACAGCCTAAATAGATTTATAGTTTGTAGATATATTTGCTATGCTGTTTCATTTATAGGTCGTAGGACCAGTTGTCCACAACTAAAACTAGTGGCCTATGGCAATGACCATATGACTAATTGTTGCCCCGAAACACTGTCATTTGAAAGTTCAGGAAGAATAATTATTATGGAGATTTGTACATTATACTTAACTTTGCAAAAAGCTTTGTTATAACTCATTGTTCTTGTGTGTTTAGGTCAATGGTGTATGCATCCAAGTGTCTGAAATCTTTGCACATTGAAAATAGTTAATAATAGTTAACCTAAAACTAGCTCATTACCATAACAAAGTTTACTTATGACATTTTTTATGCTTTGTTGCAGTTCCAGGAAAAAAAAAAAACTTATTTTACACAAAAAGGTTTTAAATATATATAGAGAAAGACTTATCTCCTCAAAGTGCCAGCTCACCTTTTCATTTCCTTTAAATGAGCTGAATATCTTGGAAGGATTTGATGTATATTATCTACATCACAGTAGATGTATTTCTAGGAGTGGTTCCTCTGGGCTTGATATGCATGAGGGTAGCATGTATGTCTAGCTAAAAACCTGGAGTATAATCTACAATCACCAGGATATATATATATATATATAGCTTTAGCCACTTGGTTGGCATGCTTGCTCTTCCCTCCTTCATCATAAGCACATTTCACTTGTCTCCTTAAAAGAAAGAGCAGGGTCTATGGTATGCAAATATTTCTTCCAATACCAAGCTTCCTTTTAAGCTTGTTAGCTTACAAATAATAATAATTATTACTACTGATGAAACGTGTCACAGTGAGAAGATGGTATGTAGAAAATCTGCTTAACGTAGGAAAGATAAAATACATAGCAGTTTGAGTCCTATTGCCAATCTGTTCTTGCATATTATGTCATATCACACAAAGATCTTTCTCTGGGACTATTCTGCAATGTCAAATGCTTTATATTGGTTAGAAAAAGGGTGTTAATGGAAATTGTCCTTGAGTTTGTAATTTCTTTGATGCAGAGGGAGCTTTCTCAATGTAGAGACTCTCAAAAGTTCTCCATGGTATTTGGACCTTTTTCTCTTGCTTGTCTGGTTGCAACTAGATATGCAGATGACCTAAAGTCCAGATTTCTTAAGATGACTTCTTAAAAAACTCTCCCAGTCTCTTCTTTCCAGAATTATCTTTATTCTCCTATGTCATGAGATCTTAATCTAGGATGTTATGATTCTATTTCTAAAATATTTTGAAAACTCCTTTGTAATCCTATTATTATTTTATTAATTTAAAAACATGATTCTGAAAAGGGGACCACAAACTTCAGTAAACTGCTATGACACAAAAAGTGTTAAGAATCGCTGCCCTACATGATTTTTCAAATTTTATCTTCCAAATGGAACTGCTAATTATGCTTCATACTTACCATATGTTTTCCTACCTTTAGGCCTTTGTTTTTTTCTGTCCTATTCACCACAATTCTTTTGTCCTTTGACCTACTGTTCCCATCCACCCATTAAAACTCATCTCAAGTGCTGTTAACTTTATGAAAGGGAGATTGGGGGAAAGAATGAAATATTATTCTCTATAAAACAGAAAAACTGATCCCTTTGAATTTTTACATTTATCTTTACTAATTACCTTAGTGATTATATACTACCCTTTTCTAAGTCATTTTAATCTATACATCTTAATTGCTATCTCCAGATTTTTAGAGTTTATCTCCTATTTCTTTGTAATCCCCTTGGGCCTGATATAGTAGAGTATATGTGGTATTTCTTAATTGACTAACTGATCTCTAACCCTGTCCTCTTTTATCAATTCATAGAACTAGTTGAATTTATCCTTTTTACTTCTTTATTCATTGGCTATTTTTATTCCTTGCTTCTCTGTTTGTCTCTCCACACACACCCCCTCCTCCCCCCCCAAAAAAAAAGAGAGAGAAAAGGTAACTTCTAGACATAACTCAAGCCAAACATTAGGGAAGAGTATACTAAGAGTTATGGGGAAAATATAAAAGAAATAATAGAATTCTTAGAACAGAATTCCTTTAAAGAATTTACAGTCTCTTTAAGGAGATGGAACAATTTATGTACCCATGACATTTGCTGGAAACTCTTGGGGAGAAAATAGCAAGGAAATTAGTAAAAATCATTGAACTGACCTAAGCTTAAATGAAGAGAAGGACACAGTGGTGTATCATGGATAGGATGCTAAGCTTGGAGTCAGGAAGAGTTTAAATCCTGTCTATGACACTAGCTATGTGAGCTTGGTTAAATCTAATTTCTGTGTGTCTAAGGCAAATCTGGGATTGATCTATTTTGGTGACAATTTACACAGAAGGAATTCTCTATTGACAGAAGGTATCTAGTTAAAAAAAAAAAAACAGGACTTTGAAAAGAAGACCTATGTAATATGGGAGGAAGCATTTTGTAGGGAAAGAGTACTGACTCAGGAATGAGATCTAGGATCTGACTTATTACCTGTGTGCCTTAAAGCAAGCTAGTTAACTTCTGGCCCTCAGTTTTCTCATCCATAATATGAGATTTGGTGGATTCAGTGGTTTCTGAGGTCCCTTCCAATTTTAAATCTGATTGTATGATAAAAAAAATTGAGAAAAAAAGTTGGTATTAAGGGTATGGGGAAAGCTTACCTTTGGAAATATTATATATATAAATGTACAGGGATTCCTATTTAAGGAGAGTGGGTGACACACAAGTTGGATGGACATTTAAGTCTAATAATAAAAATATCCATCCTATATACATTTGTATATGACTTGACAGTTTCCAAAGCTCTTTCACATACATTTTTATACTTTTAGGTTATATATGTACATTTATTTTTTAAATATTTCCATTTGAGCCATGTTGGGAAAGAAAAATCAAAACAAAAATGAAAAAACACAAGGAAAAAAAAAGATGAAAATGGTATGCTTTGATCTTTATTCAATCTCCATAGTTCTCTCTCTGGATATGGATGGCATTTTCCATCCTAAGTTTCTTGGAATTGCTTTGGATTACTGAATTGTTTAGAAGAGCGAAATCTATCATAGTTGATCATCACACAGTTTTGTTGATGTGTACAGTGTTTTCTTGGTTCTGTCTGCTTCACTCAGCATCAGTCTATCACGTATATTATTGATTTTTAGAACAATCCTGTGAAATATTTATAAGTCAGGCATTATCTGTGTTTTGTAGAAGAGGCAGATATAGAGCCAGGAAGTACTGGGATTGGGCTCAGTGTCAACTAGTTAAGTGGTGAAGCTGAGATTAGAACACATCTCCTACCCCCAGAGAATGTGGGTAGGTGAAAGGTCTAAGAACCTAAAATGAAAGGTACAAATTGGCCTTTGGGTGCCCCCCCAATCCTGTCCTCACCTTGGTTGTTCTTATACTAGAGCAGCTCCCTAACACTTGCCTCAGTTAGTGGGTTCCTGCTCACTTCCAAATTAAGTTGAAAGAAATCTGTGAAATTCATCCTACTTCAAATTCCTTCTCTGTCCCTTCCAAGATAGGATGTGCCCTCTTGAGGTGATCTGTGATCCCAGGCCCTTCCAGAGTTGGAGTATCGCCTCTAATGATGTATAGCAGCTGTTAACGATTTATACAATGCTATATGCTTTCAAAGCATTTTCATATAAATTATTCAATTTGATCCTTTTTTTTTTGAGGCAATTGAAGTTAAGTGACTTGCTCAGGGTCACACAGATAATAAGTATTAGGTGTCTGATGCTGAATTTGAATTCAGATCCTTCTGACTCCAGGGCTGGTGCTTTATCATTTGTGCCATCCACCTGCCCTTCAATTTGATCCTCAAAACAATCCTCAGGAGCTAGGCTAGATAGCCATTCTCATTTTTTTAGATGAGAAAACAGACCCAGTGAGATTTTAACCTGTTGCCCAAAGTTACTCAATTAGGTAGCAACTAAACTAGAAGTAGAACTCGGGATTCCTGACTCCTAGTCCTGAACAAGTAGTGAGTAATTTGGCACTCTCAGTTCACAGTATTATGGAGTGTTGATTAGTACAGACTCTGTATCTGTGATGTTGGTTCTCATATATTCTAGAGAATGTATTTGGATTTAAGCATCTTCTTCCCTTCCCCCAGCTTAACTCAGAGAATTGTTTTGTCCTCCAGAGAGAGGCTCTGAATTACTATTTGTTCTCTTGTTACATTGGGAATAACATGCTTTGTTTTGCAGAATTTATGTAGACTTGCACACTTGTTTTGTTGTGACTGTTGCTTCCCGCACCACTACTCCCCTCTCCCCAATCTCCCATTAGGGGCAGCAGCACAGGCTCTGTCCAAGGATGTCATCATTCAGAGTCTGTCACCTGAAGATTCTTTGAAATTCTGTGAGTGCATTCTAGACAAAGAGGAGGTGATTGTGTGCCTGCCAGTCTACAGTTATGCATACAATACAACAGAAGTTGATCTGTGACAGTGGAAAGAGCTGTGGATTTAAGTGTCAGAAAACCTAGTCTCAAATCTGTCATTTCATGTCTTCTCTTGGCAAGTCTTTAACTTCTCTAAAACTCAGTTTCCTCATCTGTAAAATATGAATAATGCTTTGAGTTGTGAGGGTTAGATTAAATAATCTGTCAACCTTACTATAGAAATTAAACTATTTTTATTATGTATGTGTTATGTGAGGATTTTGAGCATAGATGAATCTTTTTTCTAAGTCTTCTTAGAAAATGGATTGAGATCATAAATCTATATAATATAATCCTTGTTGAACCCCTTAATTCCAAAAGAATTAAGTGACATAGTGACAGACCCAGGATTTGACCCCAAATGTTTAAAAGAAATTAAGGTTACTTATTAAAGTGTTTTCTAAATTTTTGTTAGAATTACCTCCTTCCCAGTCAAAGCCAATTGCTAATACTCATTCACATGCCAGAGGCAGAAAGAAACTTAAAAACTAATTCCTTATCCTTTCTACCACTGAACTATTGAAGTGAGCTATAAAGCAATGAAAGAATATCTGAGTTTCTTTGTTTGCATGACTTAATTCAAGTAGGGAAGTGTGAAATTTCCTTTCCTTTCTACCCTTTGTTTCTAATCTAGTGAATGTCATGTTGTAAAGTCCCTGATTTGTGGATTTTTCATATCCCTTCTGTATTATCCTCCAGTTACCTAGCTTAGTGTTAGGCCTGTAGCAAGTTCTCTACTCCTTTATCTTTCATTGAAAAGTTCTGAAGAAAAGCAACCAAAGTGATTAAGAATGGAAGGATCATATACACAAAGACGTATGACTAACTGAAAAGACCTAGGAGATATGAACAGATTCTGCAAAAGCATAATTGATATGATGAGAAGGAATATATAGACTTGCTCATCAGAACCTGCATGCAATACTAGTAAAAATGCTATTTTACATAATAGGCTGGGAATATAGGCATCTCATTGCTATATAAAGGTTGAAAATAACAAGTATTTTATTAAATCATATCTATATCTCTTCCTTTATTGATATATATAAATATATGGATATATATCACTAATGTATAAAATACTTCACATTTGTATCTGAAATTTTTCATTTATAAAAATAACAATACTAATTTTTTAGAGAGAGGCAGCATGGAGTAATGGAGAGAAGACAGATCTCGGAGTCCTACAGAGCTATGTTCACGTCCTCCTTCAGACACAGAGATTATATGATCATGGCTAAGCCAAGTCGCTTAATTTCTTAGTGCCCTTCTAAGATTGAGAGTTTTGGACAATTTACCAAGCTTCATCAATGGAGTGAGGTTTTTTTTTTTTTAATTCTGAATTTATTTAACACTCCTCCCCCAAACCCCAAACATTTTTACATGCTCATATATGAGCTCATTATATATGAAACTATAAATATCAAGTATATAAACTTGCCTTTTAAAAATGTAAATGATAAATTCAACCTGTTGTTTTCAAAGCTGCTTTGCTTCTATCTCCTCCTGAACTTTTTTTTTTTCACAACATTATAAAACATGCTTCAGTGTCCTTCCTAGACAAAAGATGTGTTAAGTGACTTGGGAATGGAGGAGGAGAAGGCATAGGGAGAAGATATCAAAGAACTGTAAGGTGCATCCTATCCTTTAAAGAGTTCAATATTTTATATTCACATAAAAATGTTTTCTAAATTCACAGATGTCAGATCCATAAAAAGACTATGGAAATGCCTGGGATATTTCCCTTCCTCTTTCTTCACTTCCCTTATCAATGATAGAAGATTGGGCAGGATCCTGTTTAAAGCTATTCTTCTTCAACCCCAAAACTCCTGATGAAGGAGGAGGAAAATGTCATCATACTGAAGCTCTAGACGTATAGGAACCATTCTGGCTTCCTTTTTTAAATCTGCTCTTCCAAATTCTGTTTCCAATCCTATCCCTCAGAGCAGTTAAGTATTCGCCTCCCAATTTACCTAGCGGCAAGACTGACTTTCATTGCCAGCTGTTTCTGCAGCACAAATAGGTATCATTTGCCCATCAGTTTGGAAATGGCTGAGTATGTTATGGTATATTTATAACGTACTGAAATATTATTGTTCTATAAAAAATGATGAATAAACTGATTTTAGAAAGGCCTGGATAGCTTTACACGAACAGATGCTGGATAAAACAAAAAGAGCCAGGAAAACATTGTATACAGCAATAGCAAGATTATGCAATTACCAATTATGATAGACCACACAATCCCAATAAACTTTGAATGGAAGACACCATCCACATCCAGAGAAAGGACTATGGAGACTGAATGCAGATCAACACGTTCTATTTTCATCTTTTTTTTCTGGTTTTTTTTTCTCGTAGTTTTTTCCTTTGTTCTGATTTTTCTTCCCCAATATTTTTTACATGGAAATATGAAAAAAATGAATGTACATGTATAACCTAAAAAGTTCCTTCCAGGAATTTCATTCTTTGAGACACATGGTTGCATTCAGTTTTGGTTGCATTCAGTTTTTTAAAAATGAATTTTAGTATTAAGTTGACAGCCCTAGACAACAGAAGCCTTATATATCTGAAAAACCATGTACAGTTAGTGAAATTATAGGTCAGTTCTTCAGTCTGGACAGGGAATCAGGAGTTTTACTGAAATAGGTATACTTATAGGACAACTTTCTTTGTTCGTCAATATTTCTTTTCACTTATGTCAGCTTTCTAGTCTTGCCTCACTAAACAAAAGCTTTTCTATTTTAATACAAATAAAATTTTTAAAAGGAAAGTTTGACAAAAGTTCACCACTGCTAAGTTCAGTAATATTACAGACTGAATTAAGAGTAGCTTAGCTTCAGAAAGTCAAGTATGCCTACCATTCTCAGGTTTTTTACTTGTTTCCTGACTTACTTTCTTGAATGGCTGGTTTCTATACCATATGCCACCCCAAACTTCCCTCTAATGCTGTTTCTTAAAGAAGGGGAGGGGTCAGGAAGAAATAGCTTTTACTAACTTTCTTATTTTGGAGAGCCTATCTAAAAAGTTTATGAGACCACTCCCTCCCCCATCACCTAAGCCAATTAATTTATTTATATAGTCACATTTTAGACAGTTAGCAGCATTGTTGTTTAGCAGATAGAGAGTGAACCCCAGAGTCAGGGTTCAAGAAGTCTCATCTTTGAAATCTAGGAGGTGTCTCTGCATAAGTCACTTAACACCTCTTTGCTTTAGGAAGTGCTCATCCCTTAAAATGTCTCAGAGAATGTACCAATCCGTAGTAGTAGAGAATAAAATCACAGGTCCAATAAGAATTGCTGACACATTTCCATTTTCTTCCACTATCAAACAAAACTAATAACATTTATACAAACATTATCTCTTAATAGTTTTAAATTTTAATAGGCCTAAGCAATTGCTTTTCCTTTCTTGTTTTCATTTTCTTTGTTTTCCTAATATGCTTTACCTTCTGGCTAGTTCTTTTCCTGTCTTTTTTATATATTTATAGGATTGAGCATTTCTACTAAACAAAGGGACCTTACCCTTGAGACCACAATTGTTTGTTCTTTCATTTTCTTCTTTTCACTTAATAAGACTAACTTCTGTTATTGCAGACTATCTGCCCACCCCCAGGTCCCTCTGTATTTCTGGCTAACTAGCTCTGGAGGCCTACCCTGGCTTTGGCATATTCAGTGAGAGGTGTATTTCTTCCCACCCATCCATCCATTTGCAGGTGTAGTTTCTCCCACATTAGAACTTTGCATTGATTCTAACTCTTAATTGTCATATAAGACTCCTATCTGACATCTGCTTGGTACCAATTCTGCTCCTTATTAAATGGCTTGATATCTTTCAGTATTTCATACTAAAATACATCAATTCCAATTTTATAAGTACATTTGTATTTTAGACACTAGACAAATAAGGTTAGCATTATTATCTCCATTTCACAGCTAGGGAAGGAGGAAGACCTATTAAGTGACTTGTTCAGGTCACAGTGGGTAAATGACAAATTGGAGACTAGAACTCTAGTTAAGATTATCCTTTGTTGTTCTTTTTACTATATCATATCATCTGGAGAAAAGATAATTTGTATCAATTCTTAAACATGGGTATAATAACCCTGTAAGTTGTTCATATAATGCTTTGAGGCCTCTGAAAGTAAGTTCTCTCCCAATCCTAGTATATGTTTTAGATTTTTGGGTTGGAGAATATTGTGATAAAAAATGGACATGCACCCAATGCTATATTTTTCTTAGTACAGGGATCTTGAATTTATCCTTTTACTATTAATTACATGCTGGTCTCAGCACTTAATCTAAAACTGCACATTAGAGTGATGACTCTTATGATAAAGATTCCTTTTCACTGAGATTGAAAACAAGTTCTTTTTCTCATAATATAGCATGTATAGCTCTTGCTAGTGGAAGACAGTATGAATATTAATAAACTATATTTCAATTTTATTATTTTTTCATTAGGTTTTCATAGAGATATGTGTATGAGTAAACTCAGTGCCTTTGGCTATAGGCAAACATTTCATTTTCTTGACTAAATAATAAACACCAAAGCTAGAAGGGGTTATCACATAGAGAACAGAAAATAGAGGTCAATGTTGGTAGACTGGTTTTTAAAAATTATAATCTATGCCCTGGATTTCCTTTAAATCTGGAGGTCAGAGAAGCAACAGTGTTATTCTAGTTTAACAGAATGTTCTTCATGTGACAGTTCCAATTTCTTTTTATTTTTAATAAATGTCTCTGATGTATTTTGAGATTTAATGCAACAATCAATTCATAGAGGAATTTCCTGTTGTACCTTTCCTTATTTTATTTTACTTTATTTTAAAATCTTTTCATTGATATCTTTTGGTATCACCAACAATTTTCAAATTTCTCTTCTCCCTTGCCCAAAGAACTATCTACTTAATAAAGAATTAAAATAAAAGAGGGGTGGAAGGGAAGAATCAGAACTAATCAAAACACTGGAAAAAGCTATATATAATATGCAGGATTCTATTTCCATAGTCCTCCACCTCTAAAATGATATCTTCTCATCTCTTCTTTGGGGCCAAATTAAGTCAGAATTCCACAGTATTCAGTTTTATTTGGTTGCCTAATTGTTCTTTACGTTTTTGTAGTCATCGGCCATTGCTATTTTGTGGTTTTGCTTACTTTACTTTGTATCAGTCCATATTAAATCTTCTCATTTCATATTCCTTATTTATTATAGGACAATGAGTCCATTATATTCATATGCTACAATTTGTTATACCAATTGATGAATATGTACTTTGATTCTAGTTTTTTGGTCATTTCCCCTCCACTCTCCAGGCAATTGGGGTTAAGTGACTTACCCAGGGTCATACAGCTAGGGCATATTAAGTGTCTGAGGCCAGATCTAAACTCAGGTCTTCCTGATTTCAGGGCTAGTGCTCTATCCATTGTGCCATCTAGCTGCCCCTGATTCTAGTTATTTACTACTACAAAGAGTGCTGCTATAAATATTTTGATGCATCTGTAGCTTTTTTATTATTGACTTCTTTGTAACACTTCCTTTTTTAATTATCACAACGGCTTTCTTTTTTTTTTATCTCTAGTTCTATTTTATTTTTTAATAGAGCATTTTTTTTCATATACATGCAAAGATGGTTTTCATCATTCACCTGCAAGATCTTGTTTTCCAAAAGTTTCTCCCTCCATTCCCCCATTCCCCTCTCATTGATGGCAAGCAATCCAATATAGGTTAAACATGTGCAATTCTTCTAAACATATCCCCATATTTGTCATGCTACACAAGAAAAATCAAATCAAAAGGTTAAAAAAAAAAAAAGTGAAAATATTATGTTTTGATCCACATTCAATTCTTTGTCTGGATAGGTTTTTCCAGCACAAGTCTATCAGAACTGTCTTCAATCATCTCATTGTTGAAAAGAGTCAAGTCCATCATAGTTGATAATCACATAATCTTGTTGCCGTGTACAATATTCTTGTTTCTACTCACTTTACTTAGCATCAGTCCATGTAAATCTTTCCAGGCTTTTTAAAAATCAGCCTGCTTGTCATTTCTTATAGAACAACAATATTCTATTATATTCATATACTATAATTTATTCAACGATTCCGCAATTGATAAGCATCCACTCAGTTTCCAGTTTCTTGCCACTACAAAAAGGGCTACTACAAACATTTTTGCCCATGTGGGTCCCTTTCTCTTTTTTATGATCTCTTTGAGATACAGACCCAGTAGAGACACTGCTGGATCCAAGGGAATACAGAGTTTGATAGCCCTTTGGATAAAGTTCCAAATTGCTCTCCAGAATGGTAACCCTTCCTTTTTAAAACAAAAACAATTATGCAAATAATTATATAATTATTACAAATAATATATGTATGCATTTACATATATGTATGCTTCATTCTTTCCCCAGACTCCAGGAAGAAGGCCTCTTTTATTTCCTTTTATTTTAGAGTGTAAGTGTTACTATTAGGTAATGGTGACTAGTCCAAGGGACTAGTCTATAATTATAGGCACTTCCTTCCTGTTGTTGCTGTATTAAGCATCATCCCTTTTAACTATCCATCTGTTTCTACATTCCTCTAATAAACTATTTTCCAACTAAAACCTTGTTCTCTCTTACATACCTAATTACTGATTCTTTTTTTTAGTGTTTTTGTGACTATTGGTTCTATTTGGATATCTTGATCACTAACGATGTACTACAAGAAAATCTGATATATCTGCTTTGCTAAGGTTTTTTTTCCCCCCTATTTTCTGACAGTAACCTGAACATCTTTTTAACATCCTCATATTGACATAATATCAATTCCTATTTTGTTAAGTATATTAGTATTTTAGATCTATGAGTTAAGTAAAGTTGTCAGTTTTATCTCCATTTCGGATTTAAGTAAATTGAGACTTATGAAGATTAAATGTCCAAGGTCCAAGGTCACACAAGAACCTTGGGTTCAGATTAATCTAATCTCTGAATCCTTTGACAAAAAGCTGTAGGTTTACTGAGAACCAATAAGCCAACAGCTAAAAAGGTCCATGGCTATTTAAGGATAACAAATAATTTTTATCAATAGTTTTATGTGGTACCATGTCATAGGAAATACCCTACAGTGTAGTTTAGGGTCTTATATTGTCAAGTTGCACAATCATCAGTCCTTGAGTATGGTAGAGGTAGATTGGGGGTGGGAGGATGAGGAACAATCTATTCTTGTAGGAGAAACAATATCAGAGCTATGATATGAAATCCATACTTAAGTTAATGTTAAGATTAGCTCAGTGTAAATGGAGTTTGATCTTAACCCTATTATCCTCTGAATGGCTGTGCAGAATCATTTTGTGAAAGGAGAACTAAATAAGTATTCATAGAGTACCTAATATAATTGAAAAGTAAATAGCAATGCTCAATAAATTGCAAAAATCAGGGTTCACTGAAGTGTAGGTTATCTTTTAGATGCAACTATTTCTGGGACAATCAGTAATTTTTATATTAGCATTAATTAGTTCACTCATATTGCTTTCATTCTAGTACATAGCTGATATTGAGAAATAAGAAAATATGGTGAGAAAATTTTGGAGCCTGAAACATCAAAAAGCAAGAAAGAGCTAGGAAAAAGGTTTTTGGATAGTCAGAAACTGAATCACTACTCCTCAAGCTCTCTCAACCTCCACATTTAGTGCCAAAGTTTGTTGACTCTACCTTCATGGCATCTCTAATATAGGCCTCCTCTACTGGTTCATTTCCTCCTTACCACAAACATGCCTATGTTTCCATCGTCCTCAAAAATCACTCACTTGAGTGATCTCCCCTTCATCTCTTTTGCCTTTAAACTCTGATTTTTGCAATTATATGACAGAGGGAAATGAAGAATTTTAGCAGAATGGAAGGAATATTTAGAAGAAAGCATTCCTATTTACTTTTAAGTTATATTTATACTACGAAGGCTTATTTTGTACTCCTTTCACAAACTGATTCTGCATAGCCACTCAGAGGAGAATAGGGATTAGAAAAAACTCCATTTACACTGAGCAAATCTTAACATTAACTTGTTAAGTTTGGATTTCATATTATAGCTCTAATATTGTTTCTCCTAAAAGAGTCACTCTGAAGAGTTGAAAGAGTGGGAGTGAGAACAGAATTGTTCAATTTATCTTAATATAGCGACAGTTCATGGAAGCAGAATTGGTAGTAATGGACATGTGAGGGAAATAGCAAGGCCATTAAGGGTACATTAAAAATATTTATTTTTTATTTGAACTTAAATGCCAACAGAACAGTTCCATTTATATGTGTATGTGTGTATGTATGTATATTTATACCTTCTTTTCTTCTAGGTAATCTCTTGTAGAAAATCTATGTTTTACCCCCTTTCATTCTCTGCTTACAGATGTTATAGGGTTATTTCCTCTTTGTGAGAAATCTCTAGATTTGCATGCTGATTGGTGTTTTCTTTGATTTACCTATCTTTCCAACTTTATTTTCTAAATGGGGGCTTTGTGTGAAACAAACTTTTCTTTGAGTGCTTTTTGAGTGGGGTGGTTGACCCTGTTTAGTCTTGCACTATTTCACTTTGGTTCCTGCATTGATCTTCACTGGGGCAGGGTTAGGGCCTGCCCCAGATTTTTATACTTCAGATCAGAGAGCATTAGAAACTTCACAGCCCATGATGTGGGTGTCCTGGTCTGAGTGCATCACCGATACATAACATCTGCCCCCAGCACCTCAAGATTCCCGCCCTGAGATTTTGGAAGTGGATGCAACTTGAAAGAGTTTTCCCTGGCTCCCTCTCTTTGAGCTGGAAAGCCAGCCTTTGCTGGTTACTGATGCTGGCCTTGCTGGTAGGGTACCCTTTCCTACTGCTTCCAAGTTTCTAATTTCAGGCATTTCTGGAGTGAAAGAAGTCACTGTAGCTTCTCATTAGATTTCTTGACCATTATTTGGTCTTCTGTGAATATCAGGGTGGTCTGCCTCCTTCTTGATGAGAAGTTGCCAAGGCTACATTAGTAGGATAGGGCCTTGTTGCCTTGATAAAAGAACCTACAGCCTGACCTGAAAAGAAAGATCCATTTAGAATGGGTCTCTAGAGCCCTGTGCAAATGCTTTGGCACCTTTTAAATAGTCAATCAGTCACCTTATTTACTCAAGCTCCCATATTAAACTTTCAAAATTAAAAAATGTGGAATGGAAAAACTAAATAGTTTTATGCCTCTCACCATTCTTTCACTCAGTAGTATCATTAATGCTGGTGGATTGCCAAAACAGAGCTTTTGTGAAGGAAAATGAAACAGCATTGCCAATAGCATCCATGTTCCATATTTATTAGAGCACCTAAGTCTGAGAAATTTTTCACCCTCAACTGTCCTTTCATATAGTAGCACCATGCTTTAACTTGCCTCACACATAACAGGTTTTTAATAAATTTTGACTATGGCAACATATTAAACAGTGATAAAAACCAATCCTAGTATGGCACTTTTTTTTTTGCAAAGAACTTTGCATAATTATTTCATTTGATCCTTACCTTCCTTTGTGAGGTAGGTAGCCACAATTATCCTTCTTTAAAAAAAAAAAAAAAAAAAAAAAAAGGGCTGAGGCTCTCCCAGCATTATACAGTCAGTAAATGTCTGAGGCAGGATTCACACTCAGGTTTTCCAAATTCCATTTGTAGCACTCAAATGAATCTGTTTAAATGACATACGAGACAATTCCATTGACTAGTATTTAGGGACAATTTTAAAGTTCAAATTGAAATTGTTTAATATGTACACTGGGATTAGATTTGTAAGAATAAGTCTTTACTGCCAGCCATGTGGTCATAGGCAAGTCATTTAACCTCTGATCCTCAGTTTCCTCATATGCAAAATAGGGATCATCATTAACAATTTACCTTTTCTATCTCTGGAGGATCAAATGAGAGTTTATGCAGAAAAAGTGCTTTGTAACATAAAAGCTCATGAACATTCAAGATACTCTTCAAACTGAACCAGGAAATTTACAGCCAAGAAAAAGAAACAGAATAATGCTATGTAAAGCAGCTAATGTCTCATGACCAGTGTTCTTTGCATAGTGTTCAGTTAGGGTAAATAGCCACAAGGAAGGATTGAAAACAATAAAGCTACCTTTCAGCTGTCCTTCCACCAGCTTTGGTGTCTTGTTTATTGGGTCACTGTGTTCTAAAACCAGATGTTACAAAATATAAAATCAATAGAACTTTCCCTTTTTATTCCCCTCTGTGCGTGGGGAATTTGGGAAATTTAAATAAAATTAATTTTTAAAAAACTTGCAGGAAGAAATACAGTGTTCAAGTTAATAAAATTAATCTTGATATGGCTAAAAGATGGTGTTCAATATTTTAAAATATTTAAAGTGTTTCCTCAAATTAGTATATTTTAAAATTTGCATTTAAAAAAAAATATACTTGAGAAGATTCTGTTCCTAAACAATCCAGACTATTACTTCTTAAATTTTCCATTATCAACAAATGCTTCAGTTCCTAAACAAATCAAGAGAAGTTGGATCCCATACCATTCTACTGGTGTCCTGATACAATCAAGTTAAATTCTGAATTTTCAACCAAATTTTGCAATCCACTGGCCCCCAAACTGTACTTCACGTAATCAGGATACCATTTATTTTTGAGGTTTGCAAAGGGAATTAAATATGTTATGTTATTACCTCCATTTTATAGAAGAGAAACTTGAAGCTGAGAGAAGATGACTTGTTCAATCAGGAAATGTCTTTAAAAGAAAAAAAAAAAAGATTAGGGGCAGCTAGGTGACACAATGGAGAGAGCACCAGACCTTTAGTCAGGAGGACCTGAGTTCAAATGAGACCTCAGACACTTAACACTTCCTAGCTGTGTGACCCTGGGCAAGACACTTAAAAGTTTTATTTGTAAACATTAAAAAAATTTTTTTGACTTTGATTTTCTTCCATGGAGAAGTAGGCCAAACTCTTTGGTTGATTATACATCTCGAGAGGATCTACAATGTCTGGCATTTACTGTAATTGAAACTATGTCATCCTCAAATAGGAGCATCTGAGGACCTCACCTTCTAGAGAAAATACTCCATGGATCTCGATTCTGTGCTGGATATTGTATATGACAATGATATTTAACTTTAGCATGCAAACATTGTCTTGATTTATGCTTCACTTCCTTTTAGTTATTAGAGAGTGATTGAATAAAATCTGGTAGAACTTTTAGAGAATATTAAATATTTTTTCAGCATTTTATATTTTCCCCAGTTACATGCAAAACCAAATTTTAATATTCATTTTTAAAACTTTTTCAGTTCCAGATTCTTTCCCTTTTTCTCTTCCCCTCTGCACTAAAAATGCTAGCAATTCAATATAAGATACACATTTGTAGTCATGCAAAACATTTCCGTAATATTCATGTTGTGAAAGAAAACATAGATTAAAAAAAAACACTCAAGAAAAATATAGCTTTTAAAAAAATGTATGCTTCAGTCTCCATTGAGATACCATAAGTTTTTTCTCTGGCAACGGATGGCATTTTCCATCATAAGTCTTTCAGAGTTGTCGTGGATCATTGTATTGTTAGAATTCAATTATGTCATTCATGGATGATCATCTTACAATATTGCTGTTACTTTGTGCATAGTACCAAAAATTGTGTACTTTGCATCAGCTCATGGAAGTCTTTTCATAGGATGCTTATCATTTCTTATAACAGTATTCCATCATAATAATATAGCACAATTTATTCAGCCATTCTTCAGTTGATGGGCATCCCTCCATTTACAATTCTTTGCTCTCCCAGAAAAGAGCTGCTATAAATATTTTTTGTACATATAAGTTCTTTGCCTTTTTGTTTTTTATCTTTTATGTGATACAGACCTAGTGGTGCTATTGTTAAGTCAGTGTATGCATGGTTTTATAGCCCTTTGGACAAAGTTCCAATTGCTCTACAGAATAGCTGAATCAGTTTGTAATTCCAATAGTGCATTAATGTCTCATTTTTCTCATATCCCCTCCAACTTTTGTCATTTTCCTTTTCTCTCCTATTAGCCAATCTAATAGATATGTGATAATATTCAGAATTGTTTTAATTTGCATTTCTCCAATCAATAATAAAGTTAGAACATTTTTTTTGCATGACTATATATAGCTATTTGAGCAGTTATCAATTGTGGAATGACTTATTTTTATACATTTTACTCAATTCTCTATATATTTGAGAAATGAGGCCTTTATCAGAGAAATTTGCTTCAACTTTTTTTCACAATTACTCTAACTGTATTTTCCCTCTGCTTATTCTATTCTCTCTCCTTTCACCTGTCCTTCCTCAAAAGTGTTTTGTTTCTGACTAACCCCTCCCCCAATCTGTCTTTCCTTTTGTCACTACCAACAGCTTTCTCTTATCCCCTTCCCTTCCCATTTTCCAGTAGGATAAAATAGATTTCCATACCCAATTAAATGTGTATGTTATTTACTTTTTATGTCAATTCTGATGAATCTTAAATATTTTTATATGAACAGGAGCATCTTATTGGAGCAAAACATTTTTCTCTGAATTCTTGTAGTATTTTCTGTCTGAATCATTCATTTTGGCATTTATCTGCAACCTTGCATAATTATCAATATTTTCATGTATATATCATGGTCTTTTGTTGGGAAAAAGGAATTTTGAATTTGTTTTTAAAAATTTTCAAAACACAAAAGGCATGATATATCAATCATCTCAAGCAAGCTGAATCTATATCAAGCATTTTGGTGCTGTAATTAGAGCTAATTTGTAAATAAATCAGATCACAAGACTCTGTGTGTGTGTGTGTGTGTGTGTAAATATGTATATAAATTCTGAGGTTAACACAAACTGAAATGAACACTTCTATGTACAGATTAGAACAGTAATAAGTTGTACACAAAACTGCAAATCTCTCTAATGTATGGCTGGATTTTCTTTATAAGCACATAATAAATTCAATATAGTGAGGGTTTTTTTTTTGGTCCTGCCTTTTTGTGATTCATATATGTGTGTGTGTGTGTGTGTGTGTGTGTGTGTGTGTGTGTGTATAATATATATATTTTAAATGCGTCTCCTTTCTTTTTTTTTTTTTGCAACTATTCCTCAACCTTTTTCCCTTTTGTCTCTCCCTCACATTGGGGGGAAAAAAGAAAACAAAACCTTTGTAACATTTGTATAATCAAGCAGAACAAGTTCCCACATCGGCTGTGACCAAAAGATCTATTTCTTATTCTGCAGTTTAAGTCCCCCACCTCTCTATCAAGAGAGATATGCAACATACCTTATTATTAGTTTTTAGGAATTGTGTTTGATAATTGCATTGAATAGAATTCTTAAGTCTTTCAAAGCTATTTCTCTTTACAATGTTATTGTATGAATTGTTCTCTTGAATATGCACACTATATTGTACACAGTCACACAAATCTTCCCAAGTTTCTCTGAAAACATCCTTTTCTTCATTTCTTTCAATTTACTAATGTTCTATTACATTCATATCCCACAATTTGTTCAGTCATTTCCCAAATGAAGAGCATTCCTTTTAGTATCTAAATTTTTACTATTAAAAAAAAAAGAATTTTAAAATATTTTAAATATTTTCAGTATATATGTGGATCTTCTTCCTGATTGATATTTTTGTGCTATAAACTTCATAATGGTTTCACAGGGTCAAAACATATGCACAGTTTAGTAACTTTGGGGGCATTGTTAAATGTTGATTTGCACAATGATTGGACCAATTCACAGATCCACCAACAATTCATTAAAGTTCCTGTTTTTTCTCAGTCCCTCAACAATTGCCATTTTCTTATTTTCAGTCTTAGCCAATCAGTTGGGTGAGTGAAATTCAGAAATTGTTCTAATTTGCATTATTAGTAATATAGAATATTTTTATATGATTTTTGATAGCTTATCTTTCTTCTTTTGAGAACTGCCTACTGATATGCTTTGATTTTTTTTATTGATTTTTTATTTTTATTATAAAATAAAATCAATTCAATTCCTTATATATTTTATCTGATAAACTGTTGTCAAGTTCTCCCTCCCTCCAAAGTTAGTTATACTTCTCTTCTAATTTTTACTTCATTGACACTATTTATACAAAACCTTTTTCAATTTTATATAAAAATTCTAAATCTTTTATCTTGAGATCTTCTTTATGCCTAATTTGGCCATAAAATCTTCCCCTATTTATAGTTTTAAATTTAAAGTTTAAAATTAATAGTTTTAAATAGTATTTTCTTCTTTGCTCTTCTAATTTGTTTATGAAATGACTTTTAATATCTGTTATTTTTCCAGTTGAAGCTTGTCATTGTGTGTGTGTGTGTGTGTGTGTGTGTGTGTGTGTGTAAGATGTTGGTCTATACCTAACTTTTGTCAGATTGTTTTTCAGTTTTCCGAGTATTTTTTGTCAAATAGTGAGTTAGAACCTTTGGATTTATCAGATACTCTGTTAGTATGTGTTATATATGTAACTAATTACCTCTCTTAACTTTTAAAAACCAATACTAAATAGTTGTGATGGTTACTACTGTTTGGTATAGTTTGAGATCTATTATTTTTAAGTCCTATTCCCTGTTACTTCAAAAAATTATTCTAAAAAAATTGTTTTTTACCTTTTTTTCCTCCAGATGAATTTTATTATTAATAAATATCATTAATGTGAGAAGATAACAAAACTGTCATATATGAAATCTACTTTTATTTTTCATTTATATCTTTTTAATTCCCAGTATTCTCCCTTGTGCTTCTGCCACCTCTCCTATCTTAAGTATTCTCTTTATCTTTCCATAAATCCATCCATCAGCAATCATTAAGTATTTCCAATGAGATATTGTTAAGCACTTGGGGATACAAATATAGAAATCAGATCATCTGCTTGTATATTATTTCTTTTTAAATTTGTCTTAAACTTCACATTTGGCAAGAAGCATATTCTGCCTATACTCTGTAGAGCTATTTTGCAAATACTGTTTTAGAGATGCCCTCTTTTATTCTATAAGACACATTGCAGCCATGGCTACCCAGTGATACAATAGTACTTCATATAATAATAAGACTTTCTGTCCGAATTGATTTGTTGATAAAAACTTTTTTAGTTCCATATTTAAGTGTTAGAATTTTAATTATCTTAGGCAGCACATTTTGCTTTGTGGCTTCAAGGATCCTATGATCTAGAAGTAGAAGACCCTTAGAGACCATCTAGTCCAACTCCACTATTTTATAGATGAAGAAAGTAATCTGCCCAAGGTCATGGCCTTGGTTCAAACCCAAGTCTTGACATCACAGCCAATAATGTTTTCCATAGAATCATGTGCCATCCCATCTAAATTACAGCACTGAGCTCCCAGGATTTTGGGATGTTCATTTACTGAAAATTTCACCTGTCCTATTTATTAAGTTCCCATTGGACAGACAACACAACAAGCAAATTTATTCCCTCTCCTCACATATATGTTCTTAGATATTTTTAAATCAACTTTAGGCAAGTGTTTAGCAATATTTATGATACCTGGAATAGTTAATAGTAGGTACAGGACAATCACTATTAATATTGGAGAAAATATAATTTTCAGGATTTTTTTCCTAAGAAAGTTCAATAACAACATCAAGGCATTAAGTTTACCAATACTGCTTTTCTGAACCAAAAAAAAAAAAAAAAAGAAAAAGAAAAAAGAAAAATCTGTCTTGCATACAACCAGTTTTTGACTTATAATTTGTCTAACATCACCATTATAATCTCCCATTATTGTTTGACATGCCACTTCAACTCATTTTCTTCTCATTGTAAGACTTTGTTTAAGAATAAAAATTTTGTATTTTTCTGGCTGCAGCTTGGTTCATAGTTTCAAATAGATGAAAAATTATATTTTAAGATATTATTTCACTTGGCAAAGTTTCTCAAAAGTTCCTTGTTGATTTTCAGTTGTTAGAAATTCAAAAAGCAATGCTCTTGAATTTTCAAGAAGTAATTCAAGAAATTGAATTAAAGAAAATTCAAACTGAATTTTCAAGAAGAAAATAAACACTATAAATTTCTTATGCTATATCAACTAGCTGAATTATAGCATCAAAAATCATAACTTTCAGATTGTGGACATAACAAAAACTATGTTTTGATTTTTCATATTCATTCTGTAGACATGGAGTGTAGGGACAATGACAGATAAACATGACTGTTGTCAGAGGACCAGTCTAATTAAATTTGGAAAAGCTTTTCACCAGGTTTATGTCAGCATCAAGAACTTTTAACTGCTCTCAAAGTTCACCTGCTAAACCATAGAAAATTTGTGCTGGTAGAAAGAATAACCATTTCAACTCATATATCTATAGCTATTCAAAGTATTAAGTATATTCTGTGTCTATATTCAATGGCCAGATAATCTATAAATAACTATTATAACATTTAAGAAAGTCCCTCACATTAACAACAACAAAAATATACCAAAAGCTTTTTGTTGGTTTTTCACAAACACAAGTGATCCATCTTAATATTGTTGAAATTTTTATAAGGTATGTCTAGAGTATAATCCATATGTATACTGTATTATTTAGCAGTTTGTGAAACTACTGGTACTAGTATTATTAAAAGCATTCTGAATATCTTTTGACAGATAATGAATTACTTTTCCAACTGAGTCAATTATATGCATTTGTGATCTTGCCATAATTAGATTATAAACCCCCAACAAGTCAATAAAATCTAAGAATTCTTCAATTGGATGAGACCCTGTAACCTTCTGTTCACTTCTATATGTCAACTTTCATCCATCAAGAAATGACTCAATGGGTAATTTTTTGAAGAATCTACTATAGTACCTTTTTCTCTTATATAAATGTATTTTGCAAAGTTTGATTTATGAAGTTCTTTTCAAGATATTTTCTTTCCCATTCTATGAATGGTAGACATAAGAACATTTGTGTACTTATTGAATTAATTTTTCCTAAAATCCAAGGAATCAAAAAAATCAGGATTATAGAATAAGCACCAGCATGAGACTTTGAAGAATATCCAATTCCAAAATAAGTAGAAATAGCAGAGCTATAATTCAAACCTAGTACTAGTGAGTTCCAATCCAATACTCTTTCCATATCTTTTTGTCCTTTAACTCCTATGATAAAAGAAACAAATAATTGCTTTGGTTCCCACGGATGACATTCATGAGCTTTGACCTCTATCCTGCACACAATAATTGTCATATTTTGAATTGCCTCACAATGCAGTGGGCTTCCCTATTCAATAAATAGTAAGCCTTTTTACAACTGATGTGTTCAAAAAAAGGCAGAGGCAACCTCTTTTTAAAAGATATTGGAGAAAGTATTTTCTCATTTGATGGAAGGATAATAACAATAACTTATTTTCCTTCTGGATAGAGGCTGTGAAATGGCTAAGATCCAAGAGTGGAATCAAAAGGCCCTCAATGGGTGACATCCACGTGAATTCAGTCAAGAATATGTCAACAAAGAAGCATCAAACAACTGAGTCATGCAGATTTTTGTTTACAAAAATAGAAGAGTTTATGATAAGGATATCTGACCACATCATTGCCACTACAAATTGTAGATAAGTTATTTTTAAGGAGCTTGAACTGACTAATCAATGCTGACTATTCGCAAAACATTAAAAACTACAGTATTGTATTACATGTAAAAATTTAGCATCCCACATTATACATATAGATTCCCATGTATCTTTGAGAATTCAACAAATAAACTCTACTGGATTTAGGGCATTGTTGCAGGGAAAAAAAAAAAAAAGGCTGTTCATAATTAACTATACATAGGATTGATCCATTAAAATTTAGGAACATTGCTTTTAATCACTACCACCATACCTCCAAACTGTATGAAATGAAAAACTTTCAAGAAACAGAAATCTAGCTAAAGAAATAAAAATCATTTGGGAGCAGAGAATACAAATCATTCTTGTTATCCTGTGTGCTACTATAGTTCTCTCCAAAATATTTTCAATAAGAGTGTATGTATAAATATATATTTAAATGCTTTTGTCCAGTTGTGATGAAATTAGTCTTTTATCCCACCTGTATAGCAATTTATAGAATTTAAGTATTTAATGAAATAGAAGACAAATAGTTGATCTCGAACCACTTCTACATGAGCTCTTATCGAAAAAGGATAAGATAATAACAGCTAACATTTATAATGTACTTAAATCTTTGCAAAATGTCTCCCATATTATCTTAATTCTCACAATAATCATGTAGTTACTAATAATAATACTTCAACTTTACAAATAGGGGAAATAAGGCACAGAAAAGTAAAGTGACTTGCCCAGAATCAGAAAATCTAGTTAAGTGTCAAAGCAGGATTTGACTTCCTTACTCCAGCAAAAGGTGTCAACAAGCATGTAACCCATAACACTGCCAAGCATGGCCTGAACTAGATTAAAATGTAGTTCTTAACAGTTTATATTTTTGCTACATATATTTGTATTTGTCATTCAGTTATATAAACTCACTACAAATAGAGACTATTTCATGAATTCTTTGTACTTCTATCCCAGTGCCTGCCACATGAAAAAGGACTTAAATACTTGTTTGATTATGATCAATGCATTGTTTAGTGTATACCTATACTTTTTTCCTTTAAAAGATTTAGTTTTAGAAGTACACCTATAATCTTTACTGCAAATAGTGCTGCTTTCCATATCTACCAGTAGAGTTCTGCCGTAGTTAAGCTTTATTAGGCCTAGATATATAGATATAGATATAGATAGATAAATATACAGATTCTTTAAAGATATATTGAACTGTTTTTTAAAATGCAAAAATTAAGCTTGGAAGGAAGAACAGCCATCAACTATTTTAAAGCCTGTTTTACTTTTTATTATTTTGGTTATACATGTAATTTATTAGCTAATTAAAATGATTTTTGGATCAGACCTATTCCTTACCAAGGGAACTTCCAGTGAGGATACTTCCTCTACCACTGCAGCTTTCACATATTCTACAACTTACAAATTGCCTAACAAACTAAAAAGTCAAATGATTCATGCCAGCATGTTAAAATTGGGACCTGAATTTAGGCCTTCAAAATTTTAAAACCAGTTCTCTATCCTCTGTGTCATACTGTTTCTGGTCATTAATTAACTTAAAAAGGGTATTTGCCTTTTTCAACTTGATAAAACTTCAGAATGCTTTATAAAATATAAATGTTATATTGAACAACAAAGATTGTCTGGCCAGTTTTAACATAAGCCAGATACATAAGCCAACAAATCTAAAATTGTAGGAGATCAGATATAATGTTACAACATTTTATTCAATAAAACTCAGAAATTATAATTTGTTCATTTATGAGAGTTATCTTAGTGTTCAATTAAATTTTAACACACATTCTTGCCTTGTCTCACAATTGATAATATTTAGTTCTAACATTAAGGTTATTTGCGTTAATTGTGGCAGAATTTGGAGTTTGCACTTAATATCTGTACAAATAAGTTCTTTCCCCTTATTCATAAATACCATTAGACCTAGAACATCATAGCTGTTTATTGCACATAAAATCACATTATCCCTCTGTGTGTGCGTGTGTGTATAAATAGTATGAATTGCACATTTTACAATTCTTTTATCCCTGGCTAGATTTAATAAGATGATTTTTTTGAACAAAATTATCTCTGTGGTGGCATCTATTAAGGAATCTTGAATGATCTCAACACATCCAAGATATCTTCTTGAATCTTATTCCTTTTAACTGGCATTTTGCTCTACTGCTTTTTAATTATCTACAACAATAAATTACTTACCATGATGTCTCTACAACTTTTGAAAACTGTAGAAAAATCCTTTGTGAAAACCTGCCAGATAGAAACACACACACATACAACACAATTACTAATCTTCTTAATGTGTGTGTAAATCAGAGATGAGAAAGAAAGTAGGCATATAGATTGGTAGTTACTGGTATTTTTTTTAATGCCCTTTTTGTAGAAGTAATTATATTATGTTTTCCCCCTTCATTCAACATATTCCTGTCTTCCAGAGACCTTGAAAAATAAACAATAGTAGAGTATCTTCTTGTTAGTTTAATTGACCCATGATATCATCAGTGTTGGTACTCTAACACCACAGATCACAACTCATACACACCTTACAATATGCAGGTCTTAATCATACTTCCCCATAAATCCTCCATAGGTAGATTTTCCTAACATGTTGGAGCCCTTTCAACATTATGTGTTTGAAGAAAATGCTGTACTCCTTCATGTGGATACCAGGTGTTCAAGACTTGGGCTCTTTATCAATTAATTATCTTTCACTTCATATTTGGCCCATCTTCTGTTTCATGGTCTTACACTTTCTGGATGAGCCAGGTATCTAGACCCAGATACAGTTGATATAACTACTTAAATGCAAGTGACCATTGGTCATATATCTCTCCATTATCCTTTGGATTAGCCACAGTTTTGAGTTTTGGGTGATTATGGCATTCATGATTTGTAGCTTAGAATTGTAGGAAGTATTTATACTTTGCCAGGTTAAATCTTGCCTGTTCTTCTTAATTTGAATAGAATGACACAACTTTAAAAAACAGTGAACTTCAATGCATTAGAATTACTTTTAGTTTAGGTTAATCCGTTTTATATCACTATGAGACATTAGAAGAGCAGTTTCAAAAGAAGAATATTACTGGAATTCCATTACTTTACATTGAGATTTTTGAATAATGATTTAACGATCTGGTTGAAAAACAATATCATTATGAAATAACATCAAGATAACCTAATTGGGATATACTTGTATATCCATTGCATCATTGTGTGTAACAACCTAAAAGAATAGGAGCAACTTTCAGAAGTTCTCAATCTTACTGTGAGAGAGTTATTTACTCCCTAAGTGATTTGGTGCTGCTTCATCTAATATTTAACATGCTAGGTTCAGTGTAGTTTTCTCTAGTTGAAATCACTGACATATTGCCAATATATAAACTCATATATTTGCCAAATGCCCCCATACTTTTTTTCTCAGTAACATTTTATTTTTCCAAATACATGTAGAAATAGTTTAACATTCATTGAGACCTTAATCCTCATAATGACATTTTCTGTCAAATGTAAACAAAGGCACAGGATCTTAAGGATCTTGCAGTCTAGATAGGGAGAACAGAAGTAGTTGAAATAGGTAGCATGTAGTGTAGAAGTGTCAAACACCTGGCAAGCATTCTGGGCAGAACCAGATGAAAAGGTAAGAAGAAAACTAAGCAAAGTAAATAAAAACACAATCAAATATGACTAACATGACATTTTAAAATGGTGGTGTGTGGTGGCACCCAGGAATCTTTCTGTGCATGTGAGTGGCCCCTGTTTCTATTTGAGTTTGATACAACTGGCGTAGAGGGCTGAAACTATTGAATTCAATGCACTGAGGTCAGGACTGCTGAGCACTTGAAGCTAACTATTGATTGGACAATACTCTATGGGCATATGCTTGGAAAATGGTCCTTTTCGCTATCCATGCTGGCTCAATGATTGGTGTATACAGAGGACTATAAGGGGGACTAAGGAGTGGAGTAAAGCTAGCCAGAGACACACACTCTCAGTGGTGGACGAGGGAGAAGGAGGTCACAGAGATTCTGCTTCCATCCTGTTCAATCCTGAATCTAAGACCAAGAATAAAGATTAAGGACTTTTGCTTATCCTGACTCTGGCTGATTCTGGGGTGTCCTGGGTGCTAGCGGTTACAAACTGGTAGTGTTAGTTTTGGTCAATCTGAGTTTAAATCTTGTCTCAGACACTTAGTAGCATTATGACTATAGACAAGTCACTTAAGATCTCAGTCTCAGTTTCTTCATCTGTAAAATATATATTATAACAATACCTTCATAGAGAGGTTGTGAAGACTCATTGAGATACTTCACATAAATTATTGCAAACTTTTAAAGTACTGTATAATTATTGGTTGGGTTTTTTTTAGTACAGTAATGCAAGCATAAGATGATACTATAGGGTAATGACAGTAGGAATAGAAGGAAAATAATGAATTTAGTGAATTTCTCTAGAAAAAGTAAATTTGATTTTTGCTTATTTGAGTCAAGGTGATTTTTAGGTATTCAAGTAGAGATGTCCTAGAATCTGAATTATGGAACTGCAATACAAGTGAATGAGACTAGAGATGGAAATTTACGAATCAAATGTGTAGGTGTGATCTCACCAAGGAAGACTATAAATTATGAAAGGAAAAAAAAAAGGCAGTGGAGACAGGTTACAGGCTACAGTCTTTTCCCAAAGGGCTAGGACTATGTGTGAATTAAAAGTCAAAATTGTGGATGCCAGATCATTAGGCAAGGAATTTTTGCCTGAATTGTGACCATGGGAAGGTCAGGAAAGATTTAGAGTAGATTTTCTTCCATGGTGAACCGACCATATGATCCATTCAAGAATCAGCACAGTTTCTTAAAGATATGGCTCTAGGCTCACTGGAAGTAAATGAACTTTTTGGGAGGTGAGGAGAGTGATCTGGAGAAAAAGGAAAAGGCAATAACCCAGGGATACCTACCTGGTTCCTAATGAGATCTTGTTTGAATGAAAGCATACTTCACATACTTATAAATTTGTAAGAAAAAAAAACAAAAAAAAACAAAAAGCTTAGGTGGTAAACTAATGCAGAGATTAACAGAGCATTCCAAAAAAATCTCAGTCTAAAATCCTGAGCCAATTTTAATAAAACTAAACACTTAAAAAAAAATAAATGTAATATAGAATATAATTGGACTTTTAAAAATGAACTATACAAAGGATTGAGGTAGATAGCTAAATGAAGATTCCTATGAAGAACATTTGGTGATTTAAATGGATTGTAAGCTCAATATGAATCAAAAGTATAACATAGCAGCCAAAAATCAAATGAAGTATCTGCAAAGTGATTAGTACAGTGCTTAACACAGAGTAGGCATCTAATAAATGCTTGTTTCCTTTACTTTTCCCCCCAACTGCTTTTGCAATGTTCAAGACTGTTATTAATTGTTTAATAAAAAGTATCCAGAATTAGGAAGCTGATAGTCCTGCTGAACCTGCTTTGGTCAAATGATATTGGGCATATTATATTCTGGTTCTGGATGCTATATTTTAGGCCATGAACTGTTTTTACCTTTTTTAATATCCCCAGCACATAACATAGGCCCTGGCAAAATAGTAAATGCTCATACACAAATTAAGACAGTATATATATAGCTGAAATTTAACATGTTTAATGAATGGTAAATTTGTAATCACATTTGAATAAATTATACTTTTTCAATAGTATTTTATTTTTCAGTTACATGTAAAGATACATATGAAGAATGTTTTCAACATTCATTTTTGTAAGATTTTCAGTTCCAAATGTTTTCTCCCTTGCTCCCTTACCTCCCCCCTTTCCAAGATAGCAAATAATCTCATATAGGTTATATATATATACAATCATTTTAAAAATATTTCCATATTAGTCATATTGTGAAAGAAAATCAAAACAAAAGTGAAAAACAATGGGAAAAAAAGCAACAAGGTAAAAATAGTATGCTTCAATCAACATTCAGTATCCATAAATCTCTCTGGACACAGATGATTATTTTCCATTCCCAAGTCTATTGAAATTGTCTTGGATCACTGTTATTGCTGAGAGACCTAAGTCTATCATAGTTGATTATTACAGAATTTTGCTATTTCTATGTATAATGTTTTCTTGGTACTGCTCACTTCACTCAGCATCAGCTTATGTAAGTCTTTCCAGGATTTTCTGAAATCAGCCTGCTCATTTTTTTTTTTTTTTGTTATAAATGTTGATTTATTTTTTCTTTCAGTAGCATTTTATTTTTTCAATTACATGTAAAGACAGTTTTCAACACTCATTTTTATTTTTTCTTTTTACATAAAGCTTTTTATTTTCAAATCACATGCATAGTTTTCAACATTCAACCTTGCAAAAATCTTGTGTTCCAGTTTTTTCTTCTTTCCCCTATCTCTTTTCTTAGACAGCAAGTAATCTATGTTAATTAAATATGGGCAATTCTTCTATACATAATTCCACAATTGTCAAGCTGCACAAGAAAAATCAGATCAAAAAGAAAAAAATGAGAAAGAAAATAAAATGCAAGCAAACAATAACAACCAAAAAAATTAAAATTACTATATTGTAATCCACACTCAGTCTCCATAGTATTCTCTCTGAATGCAGATGTCATTTTCTATCCCAAGTCTATCGACTTGTCTTGGATCACTATTGCTGAGAAGAGCTAAGTTTAGCACAGTTGATCATCACATAATCTTGCTATTACTGTGAACAATGTTCTGCTCTCTTTGCTCAGTATCAGTTTATGTATGTTTTTCCAAACATTTCTGAAATCAGTCATTATTTCTTATAGAACAACAATATTCCATTGCATTCGTATACCACAACTTGTTTAACCACTCTCAATTGAAGGGCATCTACTAAGTTTCCAGTTCCATACCACTACAAAAACGGCTGCCACAAACATTTTTGCATATGTGGGTCCCTTTCCCTCCTTTAAGATCTCTTTGGGATACAGACCAGTAGAGATACTGCTGAATTAAAGAGTATGCAATTTTATAGCCCTTTGGACATAGTTCCAAATTGCTCTCCAGAATGATTGGATCAGTTCACAGTTCCACCAACAATGCATTAGAGTCCTAGGTTTCCCACATGTCTTCCAACATTCATCATTATCTTTTTCTATCATTTTAGCCAATCTGAGAGGTATAAAGTGGTATCAGAAGTATTTTAATTTGCATTTCTCTAATCAATAGAAAAGTAGAATTTAGAATATTTTTATATGACTATAGATGGCTTTGTAAATTGTGCTTTTAAATATACCAAACTTCTTTATTTTATATGCAATGCAATTTACAAAAGCAGTAATACATTTTAATATTTCTAAACTAAAAAGATATTTCAGGGGCAGCTAGATGATGCAGTGGATAGAGTGCCAGCCCTGAAGTCAAAAGGACCTGAGTTCAAATTTGTCTCAAGACACTTAACACTTTTTAGCTGTGTGACCCTGGGCAAGTCACTTAACCCCAATTGCCTCAACAAAAAAATAAAAATAAAAAGATACTTCATATTGGTAGAGAGTGATCCAAGAACAGTTCAAACAATGAAACAATTTCAATGGCAGTTTCCTGAAGGAGTTTAGAACTATTAGTTCATCTAAAGAACCATGAAATATACACATAAAGGAAATTATTTTGTTTTCTGATTCAGTGATTACCAATTACCAATCATTTGTCCCAATGCAAACTGGTCTTTTTGCCAGAGGATAAGGTGAAAGTATTCATATTTTGATTTATTAAAAGGAATGGAGGACTCTTGATATAAAAACAAACAAAAATATGCTGAGGAAGATTGAAGGAAATCAGAATGAAGAGTTAAATGTACAGAAAGTAACAAAATAGATAGCGAAAGAAGAGAACCTTCCATTAATATAGTACAGTACAAATGAAGATCCTCTTATGAAGGGTGATTGATTCCTGACATTTAAAAGAAACACTGCCATATGGTTGTTCTACAAAGGTTGCAGAAAAATTCTGTTCCTGATTCAAGAAAGAAGAAATGCTTCAGTCTTCCTCAGCATATTTTTGTTTAGAGAAGAAAAATGTAATGAATATCTCAACATTTTGAAGTTTGGGTATGAAACAAAGCTTTGGAAGTAGGATTTTCACTTTTTCTTCTGGTTAATCATAGCTGTGGATGAAGAAAGGAGGATGTGGGAGAAGTCAATTTTTGCCTACACTGCTGGTTTAGTAGGGAAAGAACTGAATTTAGAATCATAAAATATGGCTTTAAAGCCTGACTCTCCACTAGGAGTTGTTAACTTGGGGTCAATGAATTTGATTTTTATAAAACATGTTCATAACTATTATAATATTATTCATTTGTTTTGTTATCCTGTGCATTTAAAAACATTATTCTGAGAAGGAATTCATAGGCTTCACTAATGGGGATTCATGACACAGAGAAGATTCAGAATGCCTGATCAAGATAAAAATGAAATAACACATGCTATGAAGGAAACTATGAGTAATGTTGAAATGCCCAGTAATTGTCAGATGAAAATAAAAAGAAAGCTGATAAGGAAAAATATTTGTGAGTCCATATAGCTATATATGAGTATACTAAGATCATCATATAAGGGTTATAAGAATCAAAGAAAATGAATGGCTGAATAAGTTATGGAATGTGAAAGTAATGGAATAATATTGTTCTATAAAAAGTGATGAACAAGCTGATTTTAGAAAGGTCTGGAAAATTTTACATGAACTTATGTTGAGCAAAACAAGTAGAATCAGGAATACATTGTATGCAGTAATAGGAAGACTGTACAATGATGAACTATAAATGTCTTGGTTCTTCTCAGTAGTTCAGCGATCCAAAATAATCCCATTAAATTTTGGGTAGAAAACACCATCTGCATCCAAAGAGAGAACCTGAGGAATGAATGTAAATCAGCATATGCTATGTTCACTTTTTCCCCCTTTTTCCTTGTTTTTTTTTTTCTATCATAGTTTTCCCCTTTTGTTCTGTTTTTACTCTTCCAACATAACTCAAAGAAATTTGCATTAAAAAATTAATGTATATGTATAACCAGAAAATAAAAACAATTTTTATTTTCAAAATATATGCACAGGTGATTCACCCCTGCAAAAATCTTGTGTTCCAAATATTTTCTCTTCCTCAAGGAGACACTAAACAGTAAACTGTGCTATTTTTCTCTAAATATTTCCATAATTATCATGCTGCACAAGAAAAATCAGATTAAAAAGGAAAAAAAATGAGAAAGAAAACAAAAAGCAAACAAAACAAAAACAAAAAGGTGAAAATACTATGTTGTGATCCATATTCAGTCTCCACAGTCCTCTCTCTCTGAGTGCAGATGGCTCACTCTATCACAAGACCACTGGAACAGGCCTGAATTACTTCACTGTTGAAAAGGGCCACTTCCATCAGAATTGATTATTGCATAATCTTGTTGTTACTGTGTACATTGTTCTCTTGGTTCTACTCACTTCACTCAGCATCAGTTCATCTAAGTCTCTCCAGCCCTTTCTCAAATCATCCTGCTCATCATTTTTTACAGAACAACAATATTCTATAACATTCATAGACCATAACTTATTCAGCCATTCTCCAACTGATGGGCATCCACTCAGTTTCCAGTTCCCTGTCACTATAAAAATGGCTGCCACAAACATTGTTATACATCTGGGTCCTTTTCCCTTTCTTATAATCTCTTTGGGATGTAAACCCAGTAGTGACACTGCTAGATCAAAGAGTATGCAATTTTATAGTCCTTTGTTCAAATTGTCCTATAGTCCAAATTGTTCTCCAGAATGATTAGATTAGTTCACAACTCAACCAACAATGTATTAGTGTCTCAGTTAAAAAAAAACAAACTATGAAAATGCTTTAAAAACTGACAGCCATGTACAAAGATGGCATACCCTCCCCCATATATATAAAGATTAGCTACTCTCATAGTATGCTTTGACATTTCAGAGGCAAATAGCATCAATGTGATTTGATGGGGAAAAACTCTTGACTGAAATGTGGCAAGGGAAGAATATACATTTTTCAGGAGAAACATCTAATAAAAAGAAGGGGGCAAAAAACATTGTACATGAAGAAAGCATATTAGTATATGTTAATCTAGAACCTTGAAAGGAAAATATAGTTGAAAGCATTTTGGTTAGAATAGAAAAAAGAAACATAAGAGATATTATATTGTTGGGGAATATATTACAGAATTTTATGGTGGGTATGGAAGACACTCTCCTCATATAGAACACAAAACTAGTTGAGAAACAAATTCTTTTAATAATGAGGTACATCAACTATTGTATTTTTAGCAAAAATGGTCTTTAAACTTGAGAGAATATAAAAGATACAGATCATCTATTAGATAGCCTTGCCAACAATTTCATTTCTCAACAACATAGCAAAGAGGACTACTCTCATGGACCTAATTCTAATAAGGAAAAACTGGTGCATGATGAAGAATTAGAGTAGGATTTCAAAAGAGGAGGAAAAGTGCTAAAGATAACAAGTCACTTAAAAACATTTTTTCAAGCAAGAACAACAAAGAGGACAATCTTACACTGGGGAAGATGGAATAATGTTAATAGTAACCTGAAAGAAAGAAAACTCCTGGTATTGGGATAGGGACTGGATCTATGATCTCGACAAAAGGCAATTCAGTAAGTATGACATACATAGAATATATAGCCTTGTACTATAGCAAAAGAAACTTCAAAATTCTTGGAAATTTTATATCTCTGTCATGAAACAGGATGTTAGAAAAATAGGAGAGTGAAAAACATAATTTTACATTAGCAGTATCCAAAATAGAGGTTATCTGTTCCAAAATTTAACCTCTGTTAACCTTGGAATTTTCAGACACCTGTTTCACTTATCCTGGCTCTCCTTTAGCATTATTTCCTTTCATGCCAAAATCTGGAGCCCGTGAGTTTTCCAGTTACCAGATCTGCTGGGGACCCTATGTGTCTTCTGTTACTTGAAATAATTCTTTCATTGTTATATATCTAGACTAACTATTCCTTTCTCCCTCCCAGAGCAGAAAGGTCTATAAAGAGCATTAACAAATGAATTAAGCTTTTGAAATAGGATTTGGAAACACCTGGGCTATTGGGAACAAATGATTACAGGCTAAGATCCTAGGCATGAATATAAAAAGACTTCTTAAATCTTGTGGTAATAATAGCACCAAAAGATGGGGCTGCTTTTGTTAACCTCAAGAAATTCTGTCCATATGCCATGTGGGTAGGACATATACAACAATTTTAGTTCTGTTTTTCTCAGTCTTCATTTTTTTTTTAAATCAAGGATTTAAGTAAAATCTGAATTTTCATAAAGTATAAATGTTGTCCTACAAAGAGGCAAATACTTAGTAATATAATCTGAGATAGGGTAAACCAAATAATTCATTAACTTTTTGAAGGGATCTACTATGTCCTATTTAAAATCTCAAAGATTCTTGATTTTTCCCCTCATTGTTTCTTACAGGGATGCTTATCCAGGAACAGGCAATAGTGTCCCACTAATACTGCCCACGCTTAAACAGATCTGAACCCTGCTTATTGAATTTGCTCAATTGCTATTAACTATTAAGCACCGGACAATAATCCAGAAAGTTTGTATTTGGCAATGGATTTTATTTTGGGGAAAAGTATCTTCTTTTTTTATTAACAATTCTGAATTAAAGTGGGAGTTTTGAGTAATTAAGAAAGAAATAATAGAGGTGGGCAGGGAGAAGATAATATGAATAAAAGGAAAAAGTGGCAGAATTCGGTAGCATACTTGAGATGAGTGATAAAAGATAACATCAAAGTTTCTTACCTAAGGGATTAGAACAAAGGTGATACCAGTGACAGAAATGGAGTGGATAGGAATGGAGGGAGATAGTATTATGAATTTAGTCTTCGATATCCAAAGTTATATGAGTGGAATTTTATCTAGATAGGTGGAAATATAGGACTAGAGTGTAAATAGGAAGTTAAGGCTTTAAAGTTAATGACTGGAACCATGAGAATAATTTATAGAGAGAGACAGGGAGTCTTAGGAGACTTATGACATGTTCATAGTAAGGAGTAAAATGAAGATGAGGAATTAGCAAGGAAGAAAAGAGCATAATGTAATGTTACAGAATCCATGGAAGAAAAGAATTTAAAATAGCTAATAGACATTAATATGAAGCAGCAAAAGAGACTGAGAAGCATATTTATTTTATATAAAAAGGACATATTTTGAACGAAATAGGGCTCATTGGTAGTACTTTCAGTCATGATAGGGAAAGAAGATGGATTAAAAAGTAAGGGGTAGATAGAAAGCAGAGGCAGCATATAGTCAATGAATTTGTCCATACTAGGAAGGATACTTAGAAGTAATATTGGTGTCAATTCAGCTGAATTTTCATTATGTGTGATTGTGAAAAACAAATAGATCAATTTTGTTATTATTTTATTAAATTTAATAATACTTTTATAAAATATGTTATTTCTTATACAGTACTTTCCTGATCTTTGTAAATTGAAATGTTGTTTGATGATTGTTTTAAATTCATAATAAAAAGGACAAGTAAAAATAGACAAAGAGCAATGATGGCATCAAGAAAACCTGGACTCAAATCTTATCTCTGACACATGCTGGATTTCAATGGACAAATCACTTAACATTTCATTGTCCCATACCCAGTCATTTACAAATGAGTTACCTGGTAAACTATTCAAGGAGTCTCCCACACTGATAAAATTACTGGTCCAGACCTGGAAAAAGGGATGATGAAAGAAACTTATGGAAAGATTCAAATATGAAGAGGACAAAATAATTGTATGTTAGTAATATTTGTCTCCTTTCCATTCCCACTACAGCCATTCTAATTTAGACTATGATTTCTTTTCATCTATACTATTGTGATAGCCTCCCAGTGATATTCTGTATTTTATCATCACATGCTTTTTCATAATAAGCAATACACAATAGTTTTGTATTAGGGATACAATATTAGGATAGGGAGTTGGCCTTGAAGCCAGGAAGACTTGTGTTCAAGTTTGGATTTTGATATATACTGGTTGTGTGATCATGGATAAGATACTTAAACTTTCTAAGACTGCAGAGGGGAGGCTGATGATTTATATTGGAAGAGAGAGATTCTTCAATTGAGATTTCTCCTTGAGATTATAGTTTTGGAGTTTTACAACAATATTCCTTAGGGTTTTCTTTATGGGATCTTTTTCTAGAGGTGATTGATAATATTTTTTCCCCTGAGGCAATTGAGGTTAAGTGACTTGCCTAGGGTCACACAGCTAGGACCTGTTGGCACTGGATTTGAACTCAATCCTTCTGACTTCAGGGTACTTTATCCACTGCACTATCTAGCTGCTCTCTGATAGAGTCTTTCAATGATTATTTTCCCCTCTGCTTCTAGTATATTAGAGCAGTTTTCCTTGATGATCTCTTGAGAAATGCTGTCCAGGTTCTTGTTTTGGTCATGGCCAACACATCTGAGCTAGATTGAACATTCCTTTCATCCCAGTGAGACTGATCTTTCTTGAAGTTTTTTCAGTCTATTTTGAGGTAGAAAATGGCTTGATTCCATCAGGCTGTTCAGAGGCTTGGTTTTCAAGGGAATTTGGGAGAACTCAAGCAGCTTCCTGGTTTCACTCCACCATCTTGGCTCTGCCCCTTGAAAATCTAATTGAAGATTTCTCTATCCCAATGAAACTACAGGTCAAATCCCCTATCCCTATCTTTTAATTAATTGTAGTATATTGAAGTTGTGGTTTATTGTGCATATTGCCTGTAAAAGCCTATTTTTTCTGACTATACTCATCAAGGATTATTTCAATTTGTATAAATAGGATTCATAAAGACAAGTGTGCTGAAATTCTAAGAGAGAGAACAAGGAGTAGCCCAGACAAAGGCATGCTAGGAAAAGTGAGGTAAAGGGGAATGGAGCCAAAGAACACTTACCCCAAAATAATGTATTTGACTCCCCACATGAAAAACTGCAAGACAAGGCTTGTAGTGCTCAAAAAAAGAATGGAAAATCCTGCCTTTTAAGGGGAGTACTAAGGAGCTCTACCTTGCCAGCAAGAACAACAAGTAATCCTAGAGAAGGTAGAAAAAACTCAAAAGGATGTCCTACGTATATAAGAAAATTGGTCCGTAACACTGGCCAGGACAATATGGCCATAACCCAGATGAAGAAAAAATTGGCAGAAACCCAGAAGGAACAGAAAAATCTTTAAGCCCAGGGGGCAGTTTTGACTTGGAAACAGAATGCTGCTGGTGCATACACAAGAAAATGACTAAGTTTTAGTGTTGAAGCAAAGCTTCTAAGTTTGCACCTAAGTATATCTTTTCATCCCCTTTCCTACAAGCAATTGGTATGACCCAAGTCAAGGAGTCACTGTGTTTCCTCAACATATCCCAAACTGAATTCACTATCTTTTCCTAAAAATTCTTTTTTTCTCTCTCTCTCTTTTAAAATATTTCAATAGTATTTAACTTTTTCAATTACATGTAAAGATAGTTTTCAATATTTATTTTTGTAAGATTTTGACTCCTCAATTTTTTTTTCTGTCTTCCTTAACTCTTCCTTCCCCAATCATTTTAAATATATTTCCATATTATTCATGTGATGAAAGAAAAATCAGAACAAAAGGGAAAAACCACAAGGGAAACCAACCAATAAACAAAGATGAAGAGTATGCTTCAATTCATATTCAGTCTTGAAAATAGAAATTGTGCTTTTTCTTTCAGGACTTAGCACATATATTGTATAGTCAGTGCTAAATAAACATTGACTAAATTGTGCAATAAGCTTATTAGGTTAGTCTTTTGTAGTTTACAGAAAGCCTGTCCCAACCCCTTTTAATTCAAGTGTTTTCCTATGAATTATTTCCTATTTATCCTTGCTTTGTATATTTATTTGCATATTGTCTCCCAGGCCTCCCCTCCTTCCCCCATTAGATTGTAATTCCTAGAGAGCAGAGACTTGTCTTTTATGGGTTTTTTTGTATTCCAAGTGCTTACCACAGGACTTGGCACATAGGTGCTTAATAAATGTCTACTGACTGATTGTTATTTAAGTTCTCTTTATTGCCTTTAAAAATATTAATAAAATCCATGATTTTTTCTATACCTTTGGTATTTTTCCCTCCATCAGATTGTTTGTATGTGGAGTCTCAATGGAGTCTGTATGTCTAGAATTAAATTTCCTTTATATAAAATCGTTCCATTCTAACTATTTTTCCCATCTTTATATCTTTAGTGTCATTTCAATTTCTTATAGAAGCATGTCAGGGATAACGATGTTAGGTTCCAAGTGTGATGTTCTGACAAGAGAACTCCAAAACTCTAAAACTCCTTGAAGGACAGATTCTCCTTGAATCCTGCCTCTGTAAAGATCCCACCTGAGGACAAACAGCTTCATTCTATTATCTAGGTGGGGCTGGTTGACTCCTGAGCTAGAGAATTCCAAGCCTATTGAACTGAAGATTTTCTTTTTTCTTTTTATTTATTTTTATTATGATAGCTTTTTATTTACAAGATATATGCATGGTTAATTTTTCAGCATTGACAATTGCAAAACCTTTTGTTCCAATTTTTCCCCTCCTTTCCCCGACCCCCTCCCCCAGATGGCAGGTTGACCAATACATGTTAAACATGTTAAAGTCGAAATTAAATACAATATACATACACATGTCCATAGTTATTTTGCTGTACAAAAAGAATCAGACTTTGAAATAGTGTACAATTAGCCTGTGAAGGAAATAAAAAATGCAGGTGGACAAAAATAGAGGGATTGGGAATTCTATGTAGTGGTTCATACGCATCTCCCAGAGTTCTTTCACTGGGTGTATTTGGTTCAATTCATTACTGCTCTATTATGTGCTGTTCTCTTCTTTAAAATATAATGGTTCTCTCTGGGGGCAGGTTTCTGGGGGAGGTTTTCTGGAGGCAGCCTTAGTTTCAATTCAGAGTAATAATCACCTCAAATACAGCCAGCTAATAACATCCAAACATTTATTTCTTATCTCTTTCCTTGGGCCTGGTTAGCTTTCTTAGAGACCTATCTCTCTGCTTGGTTCCAAGAGCTCTTGAGCTTTGTCCTTTGCCTCTGCTTTCTTCAGCCTCCAGCCAACACAAAGGTGGAAGATGGAATGAATCTGACTCCACCTCCGAGAGTGGGCTTGTGGGCTTCCTCCCAGAATGCTCTTTGGCCCTGAGAATTTCTTGCTTATATGCTGTTCACTGAGTACACACCAATCATTATATCACTGGGAAACCATTATTTGTTGTAGGATTAAATCAGTGCTAAACTAGATTAACCATTATCTCCTCCATTCCACTTAGTACCTTGTTTCAAGTTCTGGCCCATAACATCTCCTCGTAGGATCAGATCAATCATACTGAACCATGCTAAATTAGATAATTATTGTCTCTATCAACTCTAATGAGTTAACACTTTGTAAGGATTCCAACACTATTGGAACTGATTTGGTTCATCTCATTGCTGAAGATAGCCAGGTCCATCAGAATTGATCATCATACAGTATTGTTGTTGAAGTAGATAATAATCTCCTGGTCCTGCTCATTTTTCTCAGCATCAGTTCATGTAAGTCTCTCCAGGCCTTTCTGAAATCATCCTGCTGGTCATTTCTTTTTCTTTTCTTTCTTTTCTTTCTTTCTTTCTTTTTTTTTTTTTTAAATAATTATAACTTTTTATTGACAGAACCCATTCCAGGGCAATTTTTTTACAACATTATCCCTTGCAGTCACTTCTGTTCCAACTTTTCCCCTCTTTCCCTCCCTCCCCTCCCCCAGATGGCAAGCAGTCCTATACATGTTAAATATGTCACAGTATATCCTAGATACAATATATGTGTGCAGAACTGAACAGTTCTCTTGTTGCACAGGAATAATTGGATTCAGAAGGTAAAAAATAACCCGGGAAGAAAAACAAAAATGCAGTTTACATTCATTTCCCAGTGTTCTTTGGGTGTAGCTGCTTCTGTCCATCATTGATCAATTGAAATTGAAGTGAATCCACTTCCATCAGAATATATCCTCATACAGTATCGTTACTGAAGTGTATAGTGATCTCCTGGTTCTGCTCATTTCACTTAGCATCAGTTCATCTAAGTCTCTCCAATCCTCTCTGTATTCATCCTGCTGGTCATTTCTTACAGAACAATAATATTCCATAACATTCATATACCACAATTTACCCACTCATTCTCCAATTGATGGGCATCCAGTCAGTTTTGAACTGAAGATTTTCTATTCAATTGCAGCTCAAGGTGAAACTCCACCCACCAGCCCCCATGGGGAGCAGGCCTCATCTTGTAGCTAAGGCTTCTATTATAAAAAGAACACATTTTAAATCCTCTCCTGTTGGAATCTAAGTAATTAGAATTGATAGAGACAATAGTTATCTAATTTAGCATGTCATTAGAATCTAAGTCATTAGAATTGATAGAGAGAATAGTTATCTAATTTAGCATGGTTCAATATGATTGATTTGATCTTAGAAGGAGATATTTTGGGCCAGAACTTGAAACAAGGTACTAAGTACAAGTGATAGAAACAATGCTTGTGTTCACACCTTTAGAGAGCTCTTATAAGCAAGAAGTATTTAAGTACTCATTGGAGTTCACATGTTTGGGTGATTTCAGGGTTTAGTATGAGATATCTGAATTCATATCTCCCTTGAAGTTCTTAGGGCCAGAGAGCACTCTGGGAGATAACCCATAATCCCATTCTCTCAGAGGAGGAGTTAACCTTTGGGAGATCATATATATAGAGCTCTTAGACCTTGAAAGAATTTCTCTGGAACATTGACTGGGGTTGGAGAGGAGCACTCTGGGAGGAAGCCCACAAGCCCTATCTTTGAGGCAAGAGAAGATTCATTGCATCTTGGTGCTGGCTGGAGACTGAAGAAAGCAGAGGCAGAAGCAAAGGACAAAGCTGCAAGAGCTGTTGAAATCAAGCAGAGAGATAGGCCTCTAAGAAAGCTAACCGGGCTATATATTGGAGACAATAAAAGATCTGAACTTTTAACACCTGAATGCTTTTGGAGTAATTATTGATTTTAATTGAAACTAAGGCTGCCTCCAGAAAACCTCCCCCAGAAAACCTCTCTCCCAGAGAGAACCATCTTATTATATTTTAAAGAACAAGAACACCACATTTTGGCCTAGCAGAGGACCCAACATGCCATGCTATACCATGCCAAGGAAACCTCTGCCCGCTAGAATATTCTCTTCCAGTGTTACCCTCTCTTTATCCTCACCTAATTCCCTAATGAGACTTTATACCTCTCTGTCAGGATCTCTCTACTAGAAACTGTACTTCCCTGCCAGGACTCCTCCATTACTTTACTCCCCTGTCAGGACCTTGCCACTAAGGAATCCAGCCTTTCTATTCATGCATAGCAAAGGCCGACTTCCCAATGCCTATAATAAACTTCAGTCTAGTTTTTTGGGTTCGTAAATACTAAGGACCTCTGCACCACCAGAAGAGGGTTCCACAACTCCCTACTTTGCATGAATCCTAAAGGGGATTTTGGGGAGCCAAGCCTCTTCATTTGGTTCTCTGAACCCCGAATCTGCCACTAACTTCATCATTTAATTCCTTGACCACCAAGAACCCTAATCTTATTATTTAGGTCCCCTGAATCTAATCTCATCAGTTCTACTATCCTTGAAATCAATTTGTTAAAATGTTTTTTTGCAAATCTTCCAGTTTATAAGCCTATGTCCATTTTCATCTTTGAATGTCCTTGGAATAATTTTGTTTAGCTCATTATCAAACCAAACTTTCTTTAAATTAGTTTTACTTTCTACTGTTTCTCCCTTTTTTGAGTCAATAGTATTCATAATCACTCATCATACTTCTTAAGGTTTTATGGTTAAATTTATGTTCTAATCCAGTATTGCCTTTGGTATCCATCTCACTTGGCAAGTAAGTTAGATGTTTGTTTGCTGATTAAGATACTTGCTGTCCTTGTTTTCTTGTGGCATTTAAATTTCTGGATAAAAGGATTTTATTCAATGTCCATTGTCCATTTTGAATTTTTTGTTTTCAATTACTTTTTTTTTTTTTTTACCTAGGATTAAATAATTTTAATTGCATGCCCTATCTTTTACTCATTATTATTCTTGTGTTTTTGTTTTCTTACAAACTGTTGTTAGCTCTGACATGTTGATGGTCTGACTGCACCAATAGCTGACTCAGAAATAAACAAGTCATACTATACTTTTCATGAATTTTAATTTCTGTTAAACTGGATGTTTATTCTCCGTTTCCTTGACTTTGCTCAAACTATACCCAGTGCTAAAAATAAATTCCTTCTGAGTCCCTCACTTGACTAACTGAAAACTTAATTCAGATATTTCTGCCTCCATGAAGCCTTTCCTGATATTTTGTAAGTAAAAGCAATGTGTGTCTGATCACAATTTTTAATTTACCCAGCAATCTCTTACCCCTGTTCAAATTCTTTCTTTTATCATATCTATTTGTATAGATCTCTTATTCCCCATTTGAGTATAAGCTCCTTTTGAAGGCAGGGAATATATCATTTATCCTTGGTACTTGGCACAGCACACATCTTTGGCAATGAAAAAATTTTTAATTGAATAAAGTTCATGGAAAAAGAATAAAGCCAAGTCCAAACAGAAAAGATGGCTTAACAGGAAAGAATAAGAATGTTTCTCAACTTGATACCTTATAAGTAGTGCTTTGTAAGGGGAAGAAAGGGAAGAAGAAGAATCTATATTGCATTTATTATGTCAAGCACTCTACTAAATGCTATACAAATATTTTTTCATTGAATCCTCACAATTTTACTGCAAGATAAGATTTTAATATTTCCATTTTACAGTTGAGCAACTTGAGATAGAGATGCAAGTGATTTGCATAAGGTCAAATAGCTAGTGAGACTATTCAGATCTTCCTGACTGACACTAGAGCCCAGTGGTCTATACACTGTTACCAAGTTGCTACAATGCCTTTGTATGGTGACAACTCTCTGTCTTCAAAATTCCCTACTATTAAATCTCGTGTACTTTACCCAAGAAGACTAGATAAGTTCCTTCCCTGCTTATTGGTGCCTTTCCTATATTTTCACAGCACCAAGAACTTAGGTCTTCTATTTTTTTTTTTTTTGACTGAGGCAACTGGGGCTAAGTGACTTGCCCAGGGTCACACCGCTAGGAAGTGGTAAGTGTCTGAAGCCAAATTTGAACTCAGGTCCTCCTGACTTCAGGGCTCTGTGTCACCTCGCTGCTCCTCCTACTATTCTTGCTGGGTATTAATAATAGTGAAAATACCTAAGATGTGATGTGAATTTGATATAAAATGAGACCTTTTGGAAGGAAGGGTTAGAGAGACCCTGATGTGAACTGTGTCCCCTTTATTCTATAGGGGAAAGGTGATTGGGATTTCAAACTCTCCTCTAGGAGGGGCACACTCTTCTGTCCACAAGGGAAACTCCCAATATAAGTAATCTCATTCAATTTTGAATTGTATTGAATTGAATTGAAAAACAGTCTCCTAGATTCAGCTGGTGATTAGGCACCCCTCCCCCCCCCAGCTTGGGGACCAAAGATCAAAGCAGCCCCAATATGTCTAGTTCTGTATGCCCAGGACTTGCAGAAGTCCTAACAGGACCTTGCCCACTGGGAAGATTGTCTTCCTAACAAGCTGTCTCCTTGGTGTAAATAAATCCCATTCTTTGCCACAAACCTTGTGCCCATATTCATTGGGGTTTGGGAATTTTTTCACAAAGCCTGCCACCAGCCAAGGGGATTCCATACCCTCAATTCTCTCCCCTCATCAAATTTAATAGGCTCCATTATCTAAGATAATATGCCCCAAGTCTAAAAATTCCTAAGTTTGAAGCTTTTTGCTCCTTACAAATGTATTATTACCCCATTTATGAATGTTATGAATAAAAAATTCTTCAAATTAAATTAATTTAAAACTATTTAACCCTATTTAAGTTCTTTGAGGGCAGAAACTCTCTTTTGTATTTTGTTTTTGTTGCCTGGTGCTTTGTATATGTTGATTACTTTTAAAATGTTCACTGAATTAAATGCATTTCAATTCCTTTCTACTCAGGGCCAAACAAGAAGCTTGTATTGGTTACCACCTGGTAGTTGCAGAGAGTTGCAACATTGGCTCACACTAAAAGCCTCAGGTTTTAATTCCCTACAGTGCCACATACATCTTAATGAAGGTCCAAAGGGATGATTCATGGATGCCTATTTATTAAAAATTGCTTCATTTGCTTTTGATTCATTTGTTTGCCTTCTCAGAACTTCTATGCATTATTTTTTGTTTTGCATTAATCATGATTGTAGATTGTTGACCAAACGTGTTATTATCATTGAACTATCTAAGGTTACAAGGAAATCTTCTCAGGTATCTTTCCAGCTGGTATATCAATTCTTTGCTTGTAAACTGCATTCAGCAGTGTCATCTTATAGTCAAGCTAATCCTGTAATAGTATTTGACTATTCAGTATGAAGGTTTGTCTTTCACTTATGACTTAGGGTTTAAGGTTGGGAGAGAAGAAAAAGGAAAGGATGATTATATTCCTTTTGACAAGGGATTCTCAAAGTGGGCTCCAGGGGAGGTCATTGGTAGACTAAACTTAATGCCAAAGGGAAAACATCCTGGTAACAGTAAAAGAAAAAAAATCACTTTAGGGACTTCACTGCTGGTGATAACCAGTCAAAAACATTGAGAGACAACATGGTAAAGCAAATAGAACATTCTTCCAATAACTAGTTATGACCTAATGCAAGTCACTTTAGTCTTGAACTTCACTTTCCTCATTTGTAAGATGGAGAGCTTCAATTAGATATTTAAGATCCTTTGCATATTTAAATAATATGTCATCTTTTATCCCAGTTTATAAAGTATGTTTGTAATAGTAACCCTCTGAGGATAGTTACTATATTCTATTTTACAGGTAAGGAAATCGAGACTAAGATGAAATAAATAAAAAAGGAAGATGAAATTTTTGCCTATAGCACCAACTCATAAGTGGTAGGGCCCAGAGTTAAATCTAGGTTTTTTAACTTCAATCCCTTTATACCATGCTCCCTGTAAAAGATTCTTTAAATCTATGGTGGACCATCTGTGGGCTTCTCTCAGACCTGTCTTGTCCTGAAATTTCCTGTGACTAAAGACTTCACAAAAACCATCACTTTAAATAGCACCACAAATTAACCCAAGAACTAAGTTAGAAAAGAATAAAAGGAGTTAGTATTGATTATTGGTGTCTCTAATCTAATAAACTCTAAAGAATAAAAGCATAATTAAAAATAAAATTTATAATTTAGGTCCCCCAAAAGGCATTATCCTAGGGAATCCAAAAACTTCCCTCACAGAAGTGTCAGACAAGATAACCAGTAGGGAACACAGGAAGTGACTTGACCACACAGGTGAGATTGCACAGGTATTAGATCTGATATCTGATAGAACAGTTCAATATAATTCATCAAACATTAACAGGTGCCTACTATGTGCCAATCATTGTACTTGATGCTTAAGGTACAAAGAAGAGATGACACATATCTATTCTCATGATGCTTATGTCTCATGAGGGAGAGAAGAGATATAATATATACACAAGGATTATATACAAAGAAGATGATAATACAACCAAATGAGAATCAGGGAAAAAATACTTTAGAAATGTGTTCAGGAAGATCACTTAGGGAAGGGTTAATGGCACTGCCTGTCAAATTAGAAAAGTCTACTTTGTAGGGATAAAAGTAAAACAACAATTATATAGTGCTTTAAAATTTCCCAAGCATTTCCATTTCCATTGGTTCATTTGGATCCAGTTTCAACTACAGAATTATAGAAACTGAGAATTGTAAGGGAATTAAAACAGTTGTCTATTCCAGCCTAAATACAGAATTTCCTTTAAAAACATAACTTGACTGCTTGAAGACCTTCAAAGAGAAGAATTCCACAGTCTCTTGACACAGTTTAAGCCATTTTCAGATGGCTCTAAATGTTAAATTTTTCCTGAAATCAAATCTAATTTGACCCTTTTTTACTTCCATCCATTGCTCCTGATCCTGTTCTCTAAGGCTAAATAGAACAAACCTGAATTCTCTTCCATATGATAAACTTTCATATATTTGAAGACATTACCACATCCTTCCTAAGTCTTATTTCTTCCAGGTCAAAATAATCTACTTACGTGGAGATATGGCCATATCACTCCTCTGCTCAAAAACATCCAGTGATTATTGGCCTTATTTTCAATATTTCAGTGGATCTGTGATCTCCTCCATCTAGGGTATCTTTTCCAGAGAAAAAGTCACCCAGCCTTGTCCTTTTCATACCATGTTGGAAATCCTCCACAGAGGGCCTTCCTCAGAATCTCTTCCTGTAGCTTTCCATCGCATATATTCCAGTAGATATTATCCTTGATTCTTGCTACATGACCATCTCACCTTCTTTTCTAGCTATATTCCTTAAAGTGCTTGCTCTGTGATAATAGTATGGTATTTTGCTGGTAATTATGTCACAGCCAACTTAAAAATGCTGGGTTTTTCTCTATTGCTTTATGTGTGAGTTATGACTTAAGGTCTTGGAAGAGTCTCATATTTCATGGTGCACAGGCATGGTATCACCAGAATAATAATCATGTTAAAAAGGTAGGCTTTGTTTCAAAGAAGAGTTTGACATCAATAAAATCCCTGATTAATTGCCTTCAGCCAGTAATCTAGTTTTAATCCAGCGTGTTGAGAAGGTGAAGTAGAATTTTTTGGCATAACATTTAAACTCCTTAACCTGGCCTTTTAAGGCACCCATAGCCTGACTTCAACCTACTTTTCCAGCTTTATTTCACACTTCTTTCCTTCATTTACTCTGTATTCCAGCCAAATTAAACTGCTGAATATTCTAAAATTTTATGTTGCCTCTTTGCATTCCCATGTATTCTTTTCTCATCTCCAACCTATTGAAATCTCTTACTTTGAGGCCACTTCCCATCCCCAAATTGTTTTCTGATGTTTCCAGCTAAAAATGATCTCTTCTTTCTCAGATTTTAGATAGCAACTTGTCTAGATATCTTTACTCTTATCACGTTCCATCTTGTATCATTCTTATTTGGATATTGTTTATTTCCTTTGTCTCGTTAGATGGAAAGCTACTTGAAAGCAAAACTTGTTTTGTTTTAATTCACTTATCATGATTTATAGGGAGACAAATAACACCAGAATAAAGTTATAAAGCTTTGCTAAGGAGTATAAAGCCCTGAGCAAAAAGAATAAAAGCCTTTGGGATAGATTATTGTCATCCCTATTTTAAGTTGGAAGTATGGAATTGAGAAAAGAAAAGCAGGTATGAAAAATGGCATATAACTCTGAACATGGCAATAACAAAAATAACTACAGAAGAAAATACTAATAACATTAACATATGATAGTTTGTAATGCAATCAGTATACAATCCATAGCCTCACATGATTATATACAAATTCCCATCGTGGGTAATAAACATGTATGGAGTGAAATCTGCCACTGGTATTGCTGAAACTTTTGGTGAGATATGTTCTTTGACTACAGTATTTCTCTGTAAGAGGATATACCTTATTCAAAAGAAATGGAATAGAAATGGGGAGGGTATCATTTTATATTAAAAAACTATATCCTTGGGAGGCACATCCAGGAGTTCAAAAGAAAAAATTTTGATAACAGTAGGGCAAGAATAAACAACAACAACAAAAAAAAATAGGAGTGATATTGTTTTGAGAATATATAAGACAACCTAGGTAAAGGAAGAAAAAGATACAAAATTCGCACATAAAATGAGCAGCTATGATATTATAATGATGAAAGGACTTCATTTTTCTAAATATGTTGGAAATTGTATTGGCTAAGAGCAAAGGAGGGGGGGATAAATTTAGGACCTGAATTTATATTTTTTTCCTTTCAAAAAATGAAGGGCTATTTAAAGTAGTCCTTTTTCTAGTGGCAAAGAAATAGAAATTGAGTGGATGTTTATAAGTTGAGAAATGACTAAGTTATGGTATATGAATAATGGAATATTTTTGTTCCATAATAAATAATGAGCAGGCTGATTTCAGAAAAGTTTGGAAAGACTTAGATGAATTGATGCTGAGTGAAATGAGCAGAACCAGGAGAACATAGTATACAGTAACAAGATTATGTGATTATCAACTGTGATAGACTTGGCTCTTTTCAAGAATGAGGTGATTCAAGGCAATTCCAATAAAACTGGAATGGGAAAGTGTCGTCCACATCTAGGGAGAGAACTATGGCTACTGAATGTGGATCAAAGTGGAGTGTTTTCATCTTTTTGGATTATTTGTTTAATGGGTAATACGTTTAAATGAATTGCACATGTTTGACCTATATTGAATTGCTTGCTGTCTTGGGGAGAGAGAGGTAGAACAATTTAAAACACAAAGTTTTGTGAAAATAAATGTTTAAAATAATCTATACATGTATTTGGGGAAACAAAATACTATTTTTAAAATGGAGGGAACATCATAAGAAACACTTATTCTGGAAGTAAAAATGATAGGAACCTTCAAAAGTAAATTCCTTGAATTCAAGACTATTATATTTCTTTCTTTCTTTCTTTCTTTCTTTTTTTTTTTAAATCCCTAGCATCTAGCACAATGCCTTGAGCGGCGGCTCTGATTTCACTGGTGTAGGAAACTCCCAGTATGAAAATTTTCTTGACCAGTACATATCAAACAATTAACTTAAATGTAATAACAATTACCTGATGGCACTAAGATATTAATATAGTTTACCCATGCCAATGAAATGGTGGTGATTTTTTTTTTTTAATAAACACAAGTTTTCTTAACTCTTAAGGCTATGTTCTATTTCAGATACACTGTCTAGTCTCATAGTAACCTTGAGCATTTTGTTTTGTCCTTTTTCATGATCCTATTGGGGTTTTCTTGGTGGATGCAATAGAATAGTATGTCACTTTCTTCTCCAGTCCATTTTGAAGATGAGCAAACTGAGACAGAGTTACATGACTTGCCCAGGATCATAGTTTATGTCTGAGAAGAGATTTGAATTCAGGAAGATGAGCCTTCTTGACTTCACACCTGGCTATCTATCACACTGTGCTACTTCGATGCCTCAACCTTAACCATAGTGGATGCTTAATTAAATATCTTGAATTAAACCCTGAGGGCAAGTTCATTATAGGAAAATAAAGTATATCCAAGATTCATCATAGATTTGGGGAAAACAAATTTCAGAAGTTTAAGTGAAAGAATATGCAGGGTTCATCAACCTAATATTCTATAGAAGCTTGAGACATGGAAACCTCAAGAACCAAAGTTATAGATACAGAACTATGATTCTGATAAGGAAAAAGTAAATATTTCTAAAAAAACCAATGTGTTTTCACAGAAAATTCATCAGCCAGCTTGGGCTTTTTAGACATAATGTAGAATATGTATATAAAGGATTAGTGTAGCCGTGTGAGAATGTCAAGAATGTGGACACATATAATGAAGCTCTGAGGTTAACTATGCTAACCAGAAATGTTTAAATACTTTTTACAGGAATAGAGACAGACTTAAATAATTCAAGAGAGAGTAATTATTCATAGTTTGGTTCTGCCATTATAATAAAAACTAATTTTTTAATTCAGTAGCATATCAATCAGATGATTGGTTATAAATAGGATTTTTAAAAATAACCTTTTGTTCTTTCAGATGAATTTTGTTAAGAATCTCAAAGGAAATAATGAAGAGAGAGAGAAACATTACAATAGAATGTAGAAACTTGTCTTTCTTTTTGTTTTTATTTTTATTTCCAATACTTAGTACCTGGTACAAAGTAAGCATTTAATAAATGCCTGTTGACTTGATTTGGATTGACAAAGAAAGGGAAGGGGGCCTAGCAGTGCCAGGGCTCAAACTACACTACAAAACTATATGGTACTAATTTAAAAATAGAAAAGCTAGTCGGTAGAACAGATTAGATATGCAACATTCAAAAACAATCAAAAAATACAGAATTTGAAAAACCAGTCTGGTAGAAATTAGGTTTAAACATCAGACCTCATGTACCATGTATGTACCATGTAACTTTCACATGGATCCACAACCTTGAAAGAAATGTTAACCTACCTTTCACAATTATGGATAGAGACATACTTTTCAACTAAACAAGGGGTATACATATAGCTATAAATATAGACAGATATGTAGAAATTATAGGAGATAAACAGTTTGGGTTATATAAAATTGAGTTCACACAAATTAGTTCAGTATAATTAGAATTAGGAAAAAAGTTAACTAAGACAGTAACTTTGTAGAAAATTTCTCTGATAAATGTCTGATATTAAGGATCTGTAGGGAATTTATATAAATATATAATAACAATAACCAATAATCAAAGGATATGGGAAAAAATTTCTCAAAATAAGAACAGGTTATAACAGTCTTTTGGAAAAACACTCTAAGTCACTAATTGTGATGACCGCGTATTTTAAAATCAGCCGGAGTCAGGAATTCAGGTTGGGGAAAATCGTCAATCTTTATTCTCAGTGAAGAAAGATCGGAGGTGTGAGAGAATCAGCAATAGCAATGTGTGCGGCTGAGTTAAGAAGCTAGCTAGACCAGAAGCCACAAGACCAGCACCAACAGAGTAGAACCCAGGCCCAGTCTCTCCCAGCCTCTCTTCCTGTCTCTCTCTGCCTCTACCCACCAAAATCATCATTTCCTATACAACACATCAGGACTTGCACAGAGAGTGGGCGGGGGCCATTCTTTATCCAAGCATGTATATTAATAGAGTATAGTCCAATTACTATTTAGCCTCACGTGCTTGGGACCTCAGTGCATCAACTCAAGCCTCAGCCCATTACAACTAATAAGAGAAATGCAAATAAAGCCACTCAGTTTCTACCTCATAGCCATCAGATTAGCAAAATGAAGAAATTTCTATTGTAAGAGGCATTTTATAGGAGAATATGCATCTTTTGTAACACCAAATTGGTGTTTTTATGTTGTTAGTGAATTTCTGAAGTTTTCCAACCATTACAGAAATCACTTTGAAATTATTTACACAAACTAACTAAAATGTACATATCTTTGACCCAGTGATATCACTATTTGGCATATATCACCAAAAGGTCAAAAAAAGAGGGAAAGGACCCACATGTGCAAAAATATTTATAGCAATACTTTCTGTTGAAGCAAAGAAGAAAAGAAAATGAGTGCCCATTGAGAGAGAGCGCTCTAAGCTAAGTCTTAAATTAGATAAAGATTTTGAAAGGTAAGATAAGATGAAGTGCTTTTCTAGCACTATAACAAACTATTCAAAGGATGAAGATGAAGTAGAATTCTGCTTTAGAGAACTATTCATCGGAGAGGACACTGGATTTCTATAGGCTTGGGTTTGTTTAAAGAATCTTGGGAAAAGTAAGAAAACTTTATTTACTGATTGATAAAAATAACAAATTATCAATTAAATATTATATTCATTAGAATGAAATCATTCCTTAGGAAGGAATGAAAACAGGGCTTATAAAATGAAATATTTCTCATAGTTCAGTTGAATAATCAGATTCTAGATAATGTTCCTCATATACATTTTTAATCAATGAGAATACCATATTATGCTCTCCAATTTCCAATCTTAGCTATTCCATGTGAATAGAAGCATCAGTAAACCACTGCAATGGTTTATTCAGTTTGGACAACCTTAGATAGTTTTAATTTTGTTTTACTACTTTACTTGGAAATAGCCTTTACAAAAATATTAAATATTCAGCAAATGATGAGAATACTTTAAGAGGAATGAAATATAGTTACACCTGAACTTCTGTGATGAGCAAACCCACGAAGTCCTTGAGGATAAAGGACTGTGCAAACATTAGTGAGCCTTCTAAGATTTGCCTTTAATCTATAAGAATTCTTCCTGTTCTTTAGAGGGTGTTTGCTCCTTTGTGTGCTAGCTATAGACTAGCATTCTACTGAGGCAGTTCACACTTTCCTAGAAGAGGCCCAGAGAAGTTAATTGAAGTACTGCCATCCATCCGTACAATTAGAATTACAGTTTATTCATTTCAGTATTACGTTCCTAACAATGGCATGTTTTGAAAGGATTTAATATTTCTAATTGATGTCAGATTCATAATTTTGGGAAGAACTCTCAAGGAATACTACTTTTTTGGGGGGAATTGTTACTCATAAATTCATATAAACTCTTTTTAAGCTATTTATATATTCAAGAGATAACACAGTATAATAGAGAGCAAGCTGATATTGCAGCCAAAAAAAAAGTTGGGTTCAAGTCCAAGATATGTCCACTGTGTGACCCAGAACAAGTCACTTAATCTGTTGGCATTCTAAATAACTTTCTAAGACTGGACCATCAGTTAAAGAAAAATTATTGATCTGCATGCATTGGTAGAGGGAGTTTCCTATATCAGTAAAATAATAGTTCTAACTCCCATCCCCATTCATCTTTACAGCTCTCTGCTTTATTTATCTATTTATTTATTTATCTGTTCATTTTTTTAAAATACTGCCTGCCTTACATCAATAGTTCTCAAACTATTTTCATAATAAAATGCAAAACCCTTTCCTAAATGGATCTCAAATTTTTTAAGTTGCCATCTTATCCCAAAGGTGTCCTGTTATATGCAAAAGTTACTTAAAGGAAACTCTTAAACTGATCTTAAAATACAAGCCACATATATAATATTTCTGCTTTTAAAATACATTAACAGCCTCACTAAAGATTAATAACACCCAAAGCATTCTTAGGCCCTGTGAATCCTATATTTTGAGAAAGTCCGTGTTACAGATAATAAGCATCACCTTGTTATCATGTACATTAGCTCTTGGAGGCAGCAGGTGGAGACAAGATACCTTTGTTTCATAGTGTCCTAAAAGACATGGAATTCTACCAGCCAAAATCTATATCTCCACCATCCCCAAGACAGAGGTGGGGCAACTTCCTCCTTCTACACATTTCCTCCTCAGTGTGCATGTCACCATATTGAGACTTCTTTTTCTCTTCAAAATAATTCAAGTATTCATTTTTACATTTTTTTAAACTGTGATACTGGAAACTCCTTCCAGTGCCAAGCGCACAAAAGACTTGCATCCATGGTCAAATGGCTGTGTGTCAGAGGTAGGACTTGAATCCACCAGGTCTTCCTGTCTCGGGACCAGTTTTGTTAAGCCACAAATCTTAGGTTTAGTCTCAATATAATTTACCTCTTCAGAAACACTGGAGGTTTTTTTTTTTTTCCCATAAACCCTTTTTTTCCATAGCCCCTTACCCACAAAGCAGCCTCCTGTAACTCCAGCTAATGTATTCAGCAGACAAAAGATTAGATGGGAAATGGAAGGTCAGCACAAAGTAGAATCTATCAGGCTCCTCTCTGTTCTGGTCTTGTTACATTCACATCCAGACCTCAATATTCGCATCTCCTTGGGCCACATCCATGCTAGAACTCTTATTGTATTATTGTATGCTTTGTGTTTAACATTACCACAGTGGCTGTAGCAACCAAGTAGGAGTATAGCCAAATGAGAAGGAAGTAATTCCAGAACTAAAAAATAAGGTTGGGTTGAAGTAATCTTGTGAGGATAGAGACAGTTGTGCTAGACAGACTTCCTTGTCTTCCTTATGGTCTTCCCTTTACAACAAGAACAGCAATATATTTTTGTCATTACCTATATTGTTTGTGGATAATAACCCTTGAGGTCCAGGTTTAATTAAAGTGTCTTATATTCTTGTGTTGTTATCCTTTCCTAATACTTTGATGTAGAAAAATCAAACTGTTTTATCACCTATTAGACTTTATGTCTGGTCTGCGCTAATGAAGGAGATGGAAAACACATTCTCTGAACTAGAAACTACCTAAAAAGAAAAATCTTAGAAATATGTCTAGTGGGAAACTCCTCTTATCAAACTAGGCATAGCAGTTCTGAGAAAGTTCTTCAATAATGGTGCATAAATGGAAGAGAGAATTACTTCTCACTAGGAAAAATGACAAACTCTAACCTATGGTTTAAAAGATAAAATTACAGAGTCAAAAACAAATAGGAATATTTTTCACCCTTAGCTAGGGTCATCGGGTCAAAAACCTAATGGCCTTTTTAAAGTCAACGATATAAACATAAGTCAATGCAATCCAAAAGGGAGAAGAGTGATTTTTGTTTGGTTTTTACAAAACCAAGAATTACCTTAAAAAGAAAAATAACAAAAGGCTCTGTGCTGTCTTTATTCTATCTACCAAATGTCATTGATCCCTTCCCTGAAATAAGGCTAAGGAAAGAGAAATGCACCAAGAATTAAGTGCTGTAAGTTTTCCATCTGGGCTTTGTATACTGGATGAGAGTACACAGTGGAAGTGAGGCTGCTCTGTTATCTGGAATACTAGCAGATTATTCTTTAGGTTTAGTATTTTGTGTGTTAGAATAAAGTAAAGAAATGAATATAGACATGGATGGGAAGCAAGAATTCAGCATTTAGGATGCCATGAGTATATGTTTTTAAATTCTTTCAATAACCCTGCTTCTGGGAACTACATTTGACAGCTGTTTTTATGCCCCCTAATGTGAGGCAGGAAAGGTAGTAGACAATTGAGGCTTTTGTTTAGTTTGTTGCCTGGGAGCTTTGTGCATCCCTTTTCCTTAGGGATGATTGGGAATAGGGTGAGGTGCTATAATCAAAAGAAATACTCAAATTCTTTGGTGTAGTGTAAAGACTACTGGATTTGAAGTCACAGGACCTATGTTCAAAACTTTTCTCCTTAACTAAGAACGTATCCTTTCCAAAAATCATAGATCCAAGTCATCTGAGACCATAGGGATCTTGATACCAGGTTTCTCTTCATAATATTGATTTATCCTTTTTGAATTATGACTCTCAATTAGCCATTACCCTTTCTGGCTGTAAATTCATTTGACTTTTAATGAGCTTTTAAAAGTCAATGAAACACAGAAGGAAAAAGAAAAAATATTTGTTTTATTTCCACAGAAGTAAGGATTACTAAAAAAGAGTAAAGCCAAAATTGTTTAACTTCACCTCAAAACTGAATGTAGTGTTGAATAGGTAAAGTGTGCGAAGTAGTTTTCTTTATTTTCCAAAACAAGTATTCTTTGTGAGACTAAATGAAAAGCAAGAAAATCCTATATTTTTTCTGGGAGGAAAAGGAACGAGGAAGGAAAGCAGCAGGGGAGAGAATGGGAAGGAGGGAGAGAAAATTAAGTCCTAGGGAAAGAAAAGGAAGCAAAAAGAAAGATAGCCTTTGTCTTCAATGAGTTTACATTCCAGTAGAAGACCACCACACAGAGCTGAAAAGCTGGAGGTAGGAGGAGTGGAGATACTAAATGAAGGTTTTACAGTCTGGGGAAGAGGACTGAAGGGAAAAGAAAGTAGACTAACCTAGGCCCTTCCACAAAATGGAGGATCCAGAAGAACTCACCGATGAAAGTAGGGATAAAATTTACAGAAGGAGATTCATGGTGAATGGCACATGAGAGTAGTAAGTTGTTCCAGGGCAAGAAGAACCTATGCTGGGAAAAGTCCAAAGATTAGTAGCAGGAGAGATGGCATGGTGTTGAAATGCAGAGAAAGTCAGAAACAGGTTCAAGATAGGAATAAGGCTAGACTGCCCTGAATCTCTCCACAAAAACTTTAAGGTGTGTCTCAGGTGTCTTTGTCTCTCTTTATTCCTTCTCCCTCCAACCACTTGTTAAACATTAAACATTTACTAGCACATCCCTAGGTAAACCAGGATGAGTAGAATTTGAGTATGGGAGGTTGTTTACTATGAGGAGGTTTCAGGTGCCGAGGGAAGTTCCACATGGAGTCAGAACTAGAAAAGAGGGTATGGTTTTAGATTCCCGAGCCAACATCCAGGTCTAGAGAGGAATGAAGGCAGACTGGCCTGAGTCCCTACACAGAATGGTTTCCTTACTCCTCCTCAACAGGGTTTAGCATTTGTCTACCATCATTTAGTCAGTAAACAGTGGCAGAATCAACATTCCCTCTAAATGGAGCACTTGAAGGTAGCTGCTCTGAAGCAGAATTTCCCCATTTGGGGTTTCCTTAGCAAAGACACTGGAGTGGTTCATCATTTCTTTCTTTAAATTCATTTCCACAGATGAGGAAAATGAATCAGACAGGGCTAAATGACTTGCTCAGGGTCACATAGTTCAGTATCTGAGGCCAGATTAGAACTCTGGAAGATGAGCCTTCCAGACTCCAGACCCTTCACTCTATCCACCAAGCTACCCAGCTGACACACAATTACTGAGTGACAATGAGCAAATAGCTTAACTTCTCGTGCTGTAGGCAGCTAAGCCTCAAATTAAACATGGACTGGTTCAGAGAAGAGATTTCCTACATGGGGAATTTTCCACATTGATGAAATTCCTGCTCTGTCTATATATCTAGCTAGCTAGATAATATGTGTATATATGCATGTACATATGTACACATATACACTCTCTACATCTTTATAGCACATTAAGACTTTGAAAATACTTCCATCACAGCAGTCTTGTGAGGAAATTCTGGCTAGTGTTATTATCCCCATTTTACATATGAGAAAACTTAGGTTCAGGTTAAGTAATTTGCCCAAAGTCACAGAACTAACAAGTATTATTAGAATTCAAATTAGGAGCAGCATGGTGGCTCAATAAAAAGAGTACTGGGCCCAGAGCCAGGAAGACCTGGGGTCAAGTGTGTTCTAATGATGAGGTGTGAGAATTGAGGATTGAGAGATTCCCCTGGTTAATGTCGGGAAGTTTGTGACAAAAGTGATTTTTAATACATTTTCTTAATGGGCAAATCCTGTTAGGATATTTTTGCAAAATGTCTGGGCACATAGCACTAGATAGAATGGGGTTTCTTTGATCTTTGGCCCTGAAACTATGGGGTCAATCTCTGGATGAATCAGGGCATAGACCATGCCCCAGGCTGAGATTTCCAATGGAATAAAATTACTTATCTAGGAGTTTCCCTTATGGACCAAAGAGGTCCAGAGAGTTTGAGACCCCATCACCCTTTCCCCAGATATTCCTTTCAGACCCTTCCCTCCCAAAGATTAAAGGGGACACAGTTTACATCACTTTTAGCTCAATGACTCTTGGCTAGAGCTGTCTGACTCAGTTTCCTCAACTGTAAAATGAGGATTACAATGACAACTAAACCTTCAAGATGGTGGAAGGATCAAATGAGATGATACTTATAAACTACAGTGCTGTGCCTACATTAGAGGCATAGGCATTTAATATTTGCTTATTCTCTCCCATTCCATATCCTTCCTGATTCCAAACCCAATATTCTTTCCACTATCTTTTAGTACTATCAAGTATTTACCACTCTATTTCTCCCTCAGTTATTAAAAATGCATTTATTTGCTGCTTACTGTGAATAAGGTTCATTGTGGGGTATACATAGATGTATAAGACATAGTCTCTACCTTAAGGGCTTACCATCTATATAGAACAACACTGTATACACAGAAAACTGACACTAGGAGGCAGTGATGAGTGGTGATAATAATAAATGCTAAAATAGCTCAGAGAGAGGAAAGATTGCTACAAGCTAGAAATGTAGCATCTGAGCTGGGTTTGAAGGGGTAGAATTCAGATCAGCATCCAGTTAGGACTTGGGAGGGAGAGGTGGAAAGAAGAGTATGTCATAAGCAAAAGCTTGGTTGGCCAGGAAAGTACAAGACATTTTTAGAGGGAAAAGAGTCAAACAGACCTCCTAGACCAGAAAATGTCCTCAACAAACCTCTATATATGGCAAATAAACTGGTCATAAAAGCCGACTTTAATGTTACAAATTAATTCATTAGCAAGCCAGAGCCCTTTTAATATGAGAATTGCAAAAATGAGTTTGTAAGTAAATCTCCCTGAATGTCAGCTTAAAAAAAAAAATCTTCATCCAAATAGTGAGAAAAATGAAAGTCTAATGCAGAGAAAATTGTCTTATATAATCAGTTGGGAAGAAGGAAAGACAGGAGTTATGAAAATATTCAGAATGAACATAGGCGCTCTGAAGCTGGCTATCTAACTAATAATAACAGTGCTAGCTTATATTCATCATAATTCTTGACTGTTTGCTTAACACTGCATGTTTTTAAAAAAAATTTGTTCCACAACAACTTTGTAAGCTAGTTAAAGTATTAATCCCATTTTATAAATGAGAAAGTCAACTTCAGAAAGGTTGAACAACTTCCCAAATATAATTACTGAATCAGAGATTAAACTCAACTCTTCTGATTTCACATCCACTACCTTCTCTACTATATCATTTTGCCTTTCTAGAGAAGGTAGGCCTTGAACCCTGTTCTTGAAAAGGCATATTAACATGCAAGAGGACTAAGTAAGAGGGTAAGAGCTATATATATACATACATACATACATATATATATATATATGTATATATATGTATCTGTTAAACTTGGAGACAACTGAAAGAAAAGCATGGTAAATGTTGCTTAGGAGGTATAGCTTTTTGCTAAGCTTCAGTGAAGAGTACAGTCCAAAGTTAAGGAGGACAGAAGAATACTGGGGAAAGGGAAAAAGAGAGGCAATTAGTATAAAAGCTGGAATTCCAGTATTAAGATATGTAACCAATTGGGAGTCACTGTTAGTGCCAAAAGAAAAAGCCAATCAAAAGTTGAATGCTGTTGCTTTGTGAAGCAAAGATTAAAATAGGTAGAATAAAGGCATTTTTTTTTTTTTTTTTGCAATAGTTTAAAGTCTAGAAGTTAAATAGAATTGTGGAGTTTGAAAGGAAGAGTCAGGTCTGGTAAATATCAAGGAAGACAGGTCAGTAATATTGATGGTAAACCAAATGCATAGAGAGGAAAAAAGATCGCTCCAAGCACATGAATCTAGAGGCATGGTGCTAATACTAATAATACTTAAGGGAAATTCATGGAAGAAGACCTTGGGGGGGAGGGGAGGAAGGAGCTCTTTTAAGCATGTTTCATTTTGAATGACAGCATAACATTCAAAGAAGCAGTTTGTCAAAAGAACATTGACTTTGGAATCAAAGACCCGAGTTCTACCCATCCTGCCTTTGATCTTTATCATTGGCAAATTATTTCATTTTGGCCTCAATTTCCTCATCTCTGAAATGGGAATAAAATCTGTAGTCCTTGCTTCACAGATTTAATATGAAGGTTAATTAAGAACTTATAAAGCACTTTCTGAACTTTAACACACTATATATAATGTCAGAATACAATACCTTGGTGACATCAGGGAAAGAGATAAGCAATATCGTATCTGTATTGAAATTATATTTGAAGTCATACCTAAAGGATTGTAGAGGAAAGAGTACACAGGGTAGATTCTTGGGAGACAGAAATGAAAGAGTCAAATAAAGGGAACAAAAACAAAGTCAGAAAGGCATGAGAAAAAATAGGACCTAGAGTGTTCTTGAAAGCAGGGTTAGCAAAAATGTCAGGAAGTGATTTGACTGTCAAATATGATCAAAAGCATTAGAAAATTGAAATAATATCAAGATTTGGGATAAAAACTTTTTTGAATTCTTTTTCTTCTCCTTCCTCCTTCTCTCTTCTGTTTCACATACGCACAATACTCATCCCCTAAACTCTTGTGTTTTCTGTTAAAAACTTAGTTGGGGGGCAACTAGGTGGTAAGTGGATAGAGCACCAGCCCTGAAGTCAGGAGGACCCGAGTTCAAATGTGGTCTCTGACACTTTACACTTCCTAGCTGTATGACCCTGGGCAAGTCACTTAATCCCAATTGCCCCAGGAAAAAGCAAAAAATAAAAATTAAAAAAAAAAATAAAAACTTAATTGGATTGCTTTTAAAAAGGTTCAAAACAAGATTTCAGATTCATTTTACAAAGCTGAGAGAATACGCTCATATTTAGAGCTGAAAGGGGCACACTCTCATTGTACAGTTCAGGAAAACTGAAGCCTCAAAGGGACTTGCCCAAAGACATCTCCAGCAAAAGTTACATAAGTAGGATTTGAACCCAAGGCTCTCTGGTTCCACATTCCCCTCTGTTTCTCTCATAGGCAGTCAATCTTCATTTTCTCTTCAGCACCTTTCCTCCCCGCCGCTCAGCAGATTGGGGCAGCACTAATAAGACCAAGACCCAGGATTTCCTCCTTCGGCATTAACTGTACTCCTCACAGCCTCACCCCAGTCAGTCATCAGGAAATCCACATCTTCCCCAGAGAAGACAGAAGGTGAATGAAGGCGAATCCATCTCAGCTATTAAAAAAGCAACTAAAAGTTGATGCCCTCCTGAGGTTGGGGTGATTAGAGTGTGTGCTTATGTGAGGTACAGCATATCCTTGTAGAGATGAAAACAATGCACTTAGTATGCTCATTTAGAAAATGAGACGCATTGTCCAACACCTATTCCCTGGACTGAGGACTCCAGTGCTTCTGGTAGCAGTGCTGCAAGAGCTTCTCCTCCCTCCAACAAAAGGAAGACAGAGCTCTGAAGAAAGGATTAGAAAGCATTGCTCTAGGTTCACTGATTTTTGAGGTATGGACCTGAAAGGTCATCTAGTCCAATCCTTTCATTTTGCAGATGTGAAAACTGGGTACCAGGAAAATTCAATGATTTGTCCAAAATCTCACACACACTAAAGGGAGGGTTGGAACCCAGAGCTTTTTCCTTCTGTACTCTCCTGTCTGCCTCCCAGGGACAAGGGGAGCAAATATCCCTCCCTTTAATTTTGGAAGAATCTCTTGCCTTCTAGTTCACAGACTTGTAGCACTCCTGTATTACCAGGGCAGATTAAGCATTCTGCTGTGGGCTTGAGAATTACAGCTTTAGGAATATGAACCTACAAACTGTCCCTGAAACTGTGGTTGGCCCCCCAAAGAGTACCAAGTTGGAAAGAAACTACAGAGGAAGTACTCCATCTGAAGAAACAAGGAATTTCTTGAGGTAAATTGGGCCCACCTTCATAATGTATGGCACTCAGACTGACCAATTCTTAGAAGAGAAATCTAGACAGGAAAAATTGCTGATTGTTCTTCTGCCCACTTGTTAAAGAGAGCAGCATCTGCAATCCTCTGCATCACTTGGAAGATAAAGAAGAAAACTTTACAAACTCTTGCTTACTTTTCTTTAGAAGAGATTCAGAGCACTTATAATTCATCTCCTTAAAAGACTTCTATCTTTAAGCCTTCTCTGCTACTGCCAGGCATTTCAGACCATATGCTAGATGCCTCCAGGTCAAGCCACTTAATTTTTCTAACCAGCAGTTTTCACACTTATAAAAAAAACAAGGATAATAATATCTTAAATACCTGCCTCACAGGATTGTGAGATTCAAATGAAATGCTTCATGTAGACTGATTTATAGACTTTAATTTACTATAAAAATATCAGATATTATTTTCCCTCTCACAAGGGGTCTTTAAAGGAAAGCTGGATGACCACTTGGAGAAGGGATTTTCAATCAAGCCCAACTTGAATTCAGTGGCCTCTGAGGCCCCCCATCTCTGAATCTGTAGTATAAATTTTTCATTTCCCAGAGCCCCTCTGATCCAGACAATAATCTTTATCCTAATGACACCATTTGCCCCCCATGTTTTGAGGGACATATAACCTTCTCTTCTATGGACAGGACACCATTTCATATTCCAAACTAGAATCATAAGCACTGTCTACCTGCCCCATAATCTTGGAACAGTGTTCTTACAGCTGAAACTTAGAACAGAGTATAACAGTCTATTATGTAATTTAGAGTTGAAAATCACCTCATCTCTCTTGTTGTACACATGAAGAAACTAAGGCTTAGAGCAGGGGTGGGGAACATTTATCCTGCAGGCAATATAAGGTCCAAGAAATTATTTTCTAAGGCAACCTCAGGAGATGATGAACTGAAAGATAAAACAACCTCCCACTACTTGAGTTCTATAAGTTGATAACTTTGGCCTGCAAATGATGTTCTAAATATCCAAATGGCCCTTGGCAGAAAAAGGTTCTTCATGCCTGGTTTAGAAAGGCTAAATGATATCCCAAAGGTCACAAAAACATTAAGTAGAAATGCAGGAATTTGACTCCAAAAGTCAGTGCTCTTTTCACTGTCATAGCTATTCCTGAATAGCAATATCTTTGTAAATGTTTGCTAAATTAAATTTAATTAATTCAATAAATTTAATGTCTGGCAAACTCAATAGTCAGGGGAAATAGAGGAAATGACTTGAGCAATACAAAGAAAAGTGAAAAAGAAAATTCTTCCCTTATTAGAAGGTTCTAGTATCCTATGGGAATAAATTTTTTTTACAATAATTATTATTTTTTATTATAGTTTTTTATATACAAAACATATGCATGAGTAATTTTTCAACATTGACCCTTGCAAAAACTTCTATTTCATCCCCTCTCCTCCCCTCCCCTAGATGGTAAATAGCCCCATACATGTTAAATATGTTAAGTACATAAGTATATGTTAAATACAATATATGTATACATATTTATACAGTTATCTTGTTACACAGGAAAGATTGGATTTAGAAAGAAAGTAAAAATAACTTGAGAAGAAAAAACAAAAATGCAAGCAAACAATAACAGAAAGAGTGTAAATGCTATGTTGTGGTCCACACTCATTTCCCAATGTTCTTTCTCTGGGTGTAGCTGGTTCTGTCCATTACACATCAATTGGAACTGATTTGGATCCTCTCATTGTTGAAGAGGGTCACTTCTGTCAGAATTGATTCTCATTGTTGTTGATGTATATAATGACCTCCTGGTTCTGCTCATTTCCCTCAGCATCAGTTCGTGTAAGTCTCTCCAAGCCTTTCTGTATTCATCCTGCTGGTCATTTCTTATAGAACAATAATATTCCATAACAGTGAATCTAAGATTGACCTTTTTGACTTACAGGTTCTTTTCCCAACAAACCAGGCTCCCTTCTTAGGCATTCCATCTAGTTCTGTTACTTGTTGGTGGCATGTAGTAAATCCTATTTACAGAGAAAAGGTTATTTACCTGTAAAACCATTTTTCTGAATGCAAATGCAGTATATGACATGTAGGCAGCTCAGTGGACAGAGTATGAGGCCTGGAGTAAGAAAGCCTCATCTTCCTGAGTTCAAACCCAATCTCAGACATTTACTAACTGTGTGATTCTGAATAAGTCACTTAACCCTGTTTGCCTCAATTTCCTCATCTATAAATGAGTAGAGAAGGAAATGGCAAGCCAGTCTACTGTCTTAGCCAAGGTCCTAAGAGGAATATAAAGCATTGAATATGACTGAAAAAATGTCTGAATAGCAACAAAAATGCAATATGGCCAATATCCATCTTCCAGAGGCTTTTCATAGATGAAACAAAGTTATACAGAGAAGTTTAGTTACACAGTATGCAAGAGGTAAATTTAAAATGGACTTCATGGCAAGTAAATAAATTAACCCTGTCATAGCTTTTTCTTTTTCTTTATCTTTTTTTTTTTTTTGGCCTGGCCTTTCTTTATGAGCCATTTTGTCTTTATGATTATTACTCCTCTTAATAAGTTATATTGTGTTAATTGTCTATGGTTTTATATACTGAGGTCAGTCTTTAGTGCCCATAGTGTACAAGAGCAAAAATCAACTGAATCTTCAGTTTCATTTTGGTGGATAAAGCTGCAGAATCCATTGAGAAAGAAGCACTGATTATCTTCCATTTCAAATAAAGGGGCTTATGAGTCATCTCCCCTTCTAAGTAATATTTGTATGTGAAGCTAGGGAAGAGAAATTTCGAGAGAATACCTTAGAAGGATGGGATCAATATTTACCTTGTTCCTTGACCATATCTCAGAGACATCCTTTTATAAATACCTTACATGTCAATTGAGATTCCACTTCCCCTCATCTCAGGGCAAGAGAGTGACCAAAAAGTGAAGTCTGTATCATTTGGCTTGAATGGTTAAAGATTAGTAGAACAGTAATAATGACTGTAAATTCTCAGAACTGACAGACTTCTGAGAAATGCTTTTAATAAGCCTAATTCCAGCTCTCAGTTTTAGAAAGAGAACTAAGAAGACAGAAAGCCAACAAAGAAAGCTAGAGAAAATTCCCCTCTGAAGTTTGTTTCCCAGCACAACTCAAAGCTTTTGTTTTTTAGCCCTTCTCTCAAGGTAAGCATGACTCAAGCTTTGTTTTTAGAACTCATGTGTACACACTAGTACAGATCCATCTTTATTTTCATAATCAGAAGGTATGGCCAGCTGACTCTGAGCAAGTCATTTTCCTTCTCAGGAAAACCTGAGTTCAAATGTGACTTCAGACACATAATAATTGCAAGTAAGTCCCTTAACCTGTTTTGCCTCAGTTTCCTGCATGAGGATGCATATGTCAAACTAAATCTCTCTCTCCTAACCTTTGCCAATAGGCAAGCTCTCTCTTCCCCCTTTCTGACAGACACAGAGAAGAGAGAATGGGAGTAAATTTCCCTTTTTCTAATTGCCTCCCAAACATACTTCCACTAAGAATCCCATTCAGCAAGTCGGTGTATCAACAATCATTTATTAAACACTTACTTACTCTGTGTTGAGCACTTTGCTAAATGTTGGGAATATATCTACAAACAAAGAAGAAAAATAATCTTTGCCCTTGAGGAGCTTACAATCTAATGAAGAAGGTATAAAAAGAGGGTACTGGTAGTAGATGGGATCAGCTCTGAGCTGTGGCAGGAGAATTTCAGAGGAATGTATCCTGGGGGCAGATAGGTGATACAGTGGATACAGCACCAGGCCTGGAGTCAGGAAGGCTAAACTTCCCAATTCACATTTCAGACATCTGACACTCACGAGCTGTGTGACTTTGGAAAAGTCTCTTAGTCCTCTTTGCCTCAATTATTTATCTGCAAAATGAGCTGCAGAAGCAAATGACAAACCACTCCTGTATCTTTGCTAAGAAAACCCCAAATGAGTTATTGTAATGTTCTCTCTAAAATGTAATGTTCTCTGTTGAGGTTTTCTTGGGGTCTCTGGGAGCAACGTTCCTTTCAGTTCAGTAATCACCATGAGAGTAGCCAAGGGTTAAAGTCCAAATCCTTTATTGTCTCCTTCAAAGTCCTATCTCCTTGGGGCTCGGCTAGTTTTCTGGAGGCCTTCCGGATCTTGGTTCCACTTCTCTATCTTCCCTAGTTTTCATTCTGGCTGAGTTTGTCAGAGCTTATATGCTCTCTTATCAAAGGTGTGAATCTTGTATTACAATAGTAAGTACTAAGTACATGTACTGAACTAGAGAATTGTTAAGCACCATGCTAAACTAGATAACTATTGTCTATCAATTCCACTGACTTAGTAGTACTTTGTAAGAATCCTTTGTTTCAAGTTCAGAGTTCTGGCCCATAACAAGTCATGACATAACTGAAAAACCAACTATAAAGCAAGTAGTCTGGGTGAAACAAAGAGATGGCTGGTCAGGTACCATCTTTAAATAAAAGTTCTGAAAGAACCCCTCCAATCTCAGTGGAGGGAGGGAAGGGTGGAGTTAGGAGCAGAATACTTCTGAGGTATGAGTTCCAGGGCTGAAGTAATCTTCCACAATGAAAAGATTTCTGGGGCACAATGAATAATTCCAGAGGAGTATAGCCTGCTGGGAAATGAATAGACCCAGATTCAGATTAAGATTTTCCCTTACCCATCAGGCCCAGATGAGTCTGATCATTCAAGAGATTAATCTTATGGAGAGTATATAGGATTGATTGGGCAAGGAGCTTACATTCTAATATGGGAAGACAAAACAAAAGGATATCTAGGATAACTGGTGGGGAGGTGAAGCAGACTATCATATGAACTGGAAGTAAAATGATCCTAACAATGGAGAGAGAAGGACAGATAGCTGAAACATTTTGAAGAAAATGCCCTGATTTGGTGACTAAGGCAGCAGGAAACATTAAAAAGAGATTAGAACTTGGGAGTCAAAAGACTTGGGTTCAAATCTCTGTTCTGCCATGAACTAGCTATGTGGTCTTGAATAAGTCACTCCTTCAAACCACAGCTTACTCATTTATCAACTATTGAGTTAGGTGATCTCTAAACTGTAAAATCAGAGATTCTAATTCTGAAATAGGGAGATTTTAAAATCTAAATGGTTAAAGATAGTAGGACTCATAACAAAAATTAGGATATGAGAAGAGAAAACCCTATTTAGTGGTTGAGAATGTTGGTTTCCTGTTTCGGATGTGTCAAGTTTGAGATGACAATGAGACTTCCAGGTAAGCAGCTGAAGAAGTGCCTAGAGCTCTAGTGTAGAAGTTTGAGCTAAAGAGCATGAGCAAGTCAGGAGATGATCAATTCACCAAAGGAAAGACTTCAACAAAACAAGAGCAGGAGCAAAGTACTGAGACTTAAAGAAACCCACAGTTCCTCAAAACCACAATAAGTGTGAAAAATGTGAAAGAGAAAGGAGGATTCTGATTATAATGATGCCAGAGCTGTGGGACATGATTCAAGTAACAGAACGGTACTGGGGAATAACAGAACTCTACTTGTTTTGTAATCACTAGGTTATGAAATTGCTGAGGAAGTCTCCTTTAAGGCAGATATGAAGTCATTGTTCTGTTTTCCCACTTATTTTTCCACTTTGTATATTTCTTGTACACTCATAGTTTGAGAAGACAAATTGAGAATTCCTTCTTATTCTTCACAGTTCCATGTATTTTTTCTACTTTGAAATGGGTTGTCACCAGAAATTGTTGGTTTTTTCCCCTCAACAGAATATACTTTGTCTTTGCCAGAACAGCAAACAAGGGTTCCCCAAAGATGCACATGCCTATAAGGTTTAAAACCTTTCCCCTTTATTCAGTTCCCTCTCCTATAGTGTTCAGAGTACATCATCTGATCTTCAATCAAAAAACATTTTGACACTATACTGTTTTGAAAGAAGTAGCTACAAACTTATGAATAAATTAGGTAACTCTTAAGTACAGTATCATTATTAGCAGAAATTAACAGACCAGTGAGTCAACATGGTGCAACAGGGAAGAACAATGGACTTGGGAGTCAGAAAGCTGGATTCTAGTTCTTACTCTCCAATTTAATAGCTGTGTGATATGGACAAATCATGTTAGCACTGCATGCAAATATCATTGCTATACATATATATACATGCTATGCAAATATGCATTGCCTATTTATAAAAGCATTTTATAAGCTTTTCAATGCTTCTTTTGCCGGTACATGAGTCAGCCTCATGTCTTTTCAGGATGTTCAGCACACCCTTCTTGTCTCACCTTGCCCTTTCTCATTAAGTAAATTCTTAATTATTTCTTTTCTTTCCTTCTTTCTTTTTCTTTTCTTTTCTTTCTTTTTTTTGGCTGAGGCATTTGGAGTTAAGTGACTTGCCCAGGGTCACACAGCTAGGAAGTGTTAAGTGTCTGAAACCAAATTTGAACTCAAGTCCTCCTGACTTCAGGGCTGGTGCTTTATCCACTGCACTACCTGGCTGCCCAAATCCTCAATTATTTATACAATTTCCAAGTTAGAAAAATATTTCTCTCAATTTGCTTGGTTTGTGAAAAATAAGGTTCTTTTCTGTCTACAACCACCAGAACCTTATTCAGGCAGCTTCTATGTTTTCTAAACCTCAGTAATACATTCCTATTAGTTAGCCTGCCTTTCTTAAACGTATAACCCTAACTTTCTGCATTCTTTCCAGTCTATTCTATCTGAATTATTCCTGGTGGATTAGTCTACTTATCTGGTGCCCCTATGCATTTCTACCTCTTTCATTAGTCGTCATCATGCTTCATATCCAGTTCTTTTTTTTTTTCCTTTTTCTGAATAGTATATCTAAATAGCTTCTTTATTCTTCATATCCCTACTGTTTCTGACTTGTTCTGTATTACTTGATTTAATGTCCTGCACACCTCTCCAGGTCACTGGCATGTGGAGGTGTCATATCCACGGGGTGAGGGTTTCTCTGATTTTGTAATAAATAACAGACTAAATATTGATATAACTAAAACCTACTTTCCAATTTGACTACTTCTGCCAATGCAAATTGGAATTTTTTTTCAGTCATCTCTGTTTTGGGGGAGGGATTTCATACCACAGTTCAATCCCAGGATTCCTAATAATGATGACAAACCATTCTTAAGATGATATAGTATGTTTCTTTTTACAAGGTTCAAATTCCATCATTCATGTGACCTTCTTTAATTTAACTTCCTACTCTCCTAGTAAAATAAAACAAAAAAAAAATTACTGAATTTTGGAAAAGTTAAATAATGTTCTCCTGAATATACTGTCACAGTAAATTCAAGAATTTTCAATTAATCTTCCAGATACGTTACCAAGTTAAACATTGTAGCTAAATCTTATACTAGTTTTATTAAAATAATACAAAAGAGAATAGAATACTTACTCAGATCTCATAATTGGTCAGGGAATTCTAGTATGAGTGAGAATTTCAGCATGAGTCCTGCAATCCAGACTATTTTATTACCTTCGTTGCTATGATCAGATAGAGTAACAACTAGGAGTATTATGTCTAATTGCTTTCACTCAATAAATCATTCCCAGGTGGAGCTGCTATTTTAGAAGACAGAACTATACCCAATAGGTAGAAGTGAAAAAGGGATGACTTTTTTTTTCCTGAGCTATCTAGCAATGAGATTAGCTCTCATGCCAAAGAGCAAGTTGTTACTGGAAAGTATCAGAGTACCTGGATAACTTGTAAGACTCTAATTCTAAAATCTACAATGAAGTAGAGAAAGCAGGAGCAGTGTACAGAATTCCTTATGGTCTAGCTCCAATATTTCCTCCACCTCCATGAAGATCTCCCTAATTGCATCTGCAGGATATTATACCATTGAGTGAACATTAAGTCATAAAACAGATTTGGATACTATAGCTCAAATCGTGTCCTTGAAACAACAAAAACACACTATAAAAAACTCGTTCCAGTGGGATTATCTTAAAAGGCAGTTGTTAGTTTCCAACATCTGTTTTGAAAGTATTCCATCTAGTTACTCTATGAACTGCATGTATGAGAGCATATCCAGCACAGATAAATGCTTCAGTCTTAGCGTATTGAGAGGTGACATTTATTTGTTCTTTTTAGAGCAGTGTGGTATTTCAGTATCTTGCTGTGTGTATATAACAAACCTAAAGAAACAAACGTCCTCATCCTTTGGTGTCAATGTATGTCTATTAGTTTTGGTGTTATGAAACTGAAGATAAGATTTTTGGAGACCTGTGGATGCCTGTGTTGTAAGCCAGAGAGAAAATATAGGGGCATACATTTAGAACTTGAAAAGATCTTGAGAAGTAAAGGAGAACATAGAGATCCAAAGGTTGAGCGAACTAAGGAAGGTTTCCATTAGGAAGAAAGATAAAAGGCAGCTTCCAGTTATTTGAGGACTGAAGTAATACAAAAAGTCAGTGTCCATTCTCCAATCTACATGGATGCTGAGGAGACTGGACCCAAAATTTATAGTATTATACTGTATTTAAAGAAGCCAAGCTTTTCGAAAGGGTAATGTTGATCTCAAGAACTAGTTAGTGAGTATGAACATGTATACATATATTGTATTTAACTTATACTTTAACATATTTAACATGTATTGGTCAACCTGCCATCTGGGGGAGGGTATGTGGGAGGAAGGAGGGGAAAAGTTGGAACAAAAGTTTTGCAACTGTCAATGCTGAAAAATTACCCATGCATATATCTTGTAAATAAAAAGCTATTAAAAAATAAAAATTTAAATTAAAAAAAAAGAACTAGTTAGTGAATATGCTTGCCTATTTTAGAACAGAAATTTGAGCAGGTGAATCATGCACAGTTCTAGGTATGTAATTTATACTTCTGTTTACTCCCCCCTTCCCTTACTTCTATCTATGCTTAGAGATCTTACTGATCATTAAGGATCCAACTTAATCCCTATCTCCTCCTTGATCTAGCTCAGCTAACAGCAATCTCCTCCCTTCCCTGATACAAAGAGAGTAATAATGTAACAGGAAACATTGGGTTGTAGAGTAGGAAGATTTTTGTCAATCCTGACTGCTATTTTAAATAAATGTGTGGCCTTGGATTTATCATTTAATCTTTCAGTGTCTTATTTCCTTATAAAACAGAAATAAATATTGCAAAATAGAAATAACATTGTATAAGCTACCTCAAAGGGTACTGTGAGAAAAACATTTTGGAAACTTCAAAAAGTGGTATATAAATTAGATAATACTACTATGTAAATATTTACTGAATGTATTTTGTCTCCTCAGATCAGAAAAAATATATATATATATATAAACATATATATATTCTGTATATACATCTCTTCAAGTCAGTTTTATTCAGAACTGTCCCAAGAGTTTAGTTAAATAGGAAAAGGTCTGCCAAATATCATAAATTACAGGTGGGGAGTGGGGATGGGTGGGGAGAAGAGTTCTGCAAAAAAGTCAACAAAAACCCAAGAGGTGGAAGGTGACAAAAGTTTAGGGAGATAAAGAATTAAGTTCAGGAAAGTCGCCTAGATTAGTTTAAAAAAAAAAAAAAAAAAAAAGCTCAAATTCCTGTAAGTCAAACAGGAAAAAAATCAACAACTTAGGATAACCAACTAGGGAACAGAGGGGTCAGTAGCCCAGGCAAAGGGTCTGGACAGCAGCAATAATAGCTGTCTTTCAGTAAGTTTTTAGGTTTGCAAAGTATTTTCATCTCATTTAATCCTTATTCCAAGTCTGAGTGTTTATCAGTTTTATTAATATCTTTTAAGGTTATGGTTAGTAGAAGATGAGCTTAATGGAGGGCAGGCAGCATAGAAATACAGATACCTGGGAAATGGAGTGGAGACCTAATTTGAGACAAGATGGGGCAAAAGTTCACCTATCAGAGTAGGATTCAAACTCAGATCCTTCCAGTCTTCAAATCCAGCTTTTTCTACTAAGCCACATGGTTTTGGGTCTGAGGAGGAGGAATGGGGACCAAGGGATAGAATGGAACTAGTTAAAGATCCTTAAAGGCAGTTGTTTCTTCTTCCTTCCATGCCCTAGAACTGTTCTCCCAGTGTGAGAAGCCCAATTCTGCAAGTAGGGAATGTGACGAGTACAGAAAGAATGTGACATAAGTTTATAAAATTAATGTTTTTGGCTTAAGTGGTATAAAAGATCATCTTTGTAAACAACTAAAATTTTTTACTAAATTAATCGAGGACAAACTTAGTTAAGAATTTCTGCGTTATTATCCCAAGCCATTTGCAACTATCTATATAAATTACTGTAATAGCTTTTGAGGAACTTATTCTGCAAAACTAGTGAATCACAAAACTGATAGATGATTTTTATTTTTGTAATTTACTCTTCTAGAGTTCAGTAATAGGAGATAATCTACTCAGGAATATTTGGAGAGGGAAATTTTAAATGGGGGAAAAATCAAGAAACAAGAGCTGAGGTTATGATTATTTTATTTTATTATTTAAAGAAAAGATAGACTACTGGTCATCCTGCCATTTAGGGGAGGGGGTGGGGGGGGTAAGAGGTGAAAAATTGGAACAAGAGGTTTGGCAATTGTTAATGCTGTAAAGTTACCCATGTATATATCCTGTAAATAAAAGGCTATTAAATAAAATAAAAAAAAAAAGAAAAAAAAGAAAAGATAGAGAATGAGAAAAGAAAAAAACAGAACTTGAAAGGGAAGAAGATATCACTTTTCCTCTTCATAATGATAAGTAAATCCTTTTTTAACATATAAACACTTTTTATAAGATTTACAAATTTATTTTTAATAGTATTTACTTTTTAATAATGATAAATAATTTACTTTTAATAGTATTACTTTTTCCAATTACACATAAAAACAATTTTTGGCATTTTTAATGAGTTCCATATTTTCTTACTCCTTAAAATAGTAAGCAATTTTATATAGCACATACATTACATATGTGCTAGAATTTAAAAGATGAGAAGAATATGAAGAAAATAAAGCATAGGTTAGTGAATTTCATGATAATAAAGTTACTCGGATCACCTTTTGAGAGACTTTAGGCAAGTGATTTTTTTGTTTTTTTGAAATTCAACATAATCAGAAGCAAATTTTAGTTTTTTATTTGGGTTTTGGTTTTCCCCCCTCAATCATACTAATACTTTTAGGCCTATCTCTACACTCTAAATAGAGGAGAGCTCATTATAAGAAACTTGGCTATCAATCAGCAAACATTTATTAAGTGCCACACTGTGCTAAGAATACATGCATTAGGAATACAAAAAGAGGGGGGAAATCCCAGCTATTACGGAACAAATCTTTTTTGGCTACAGCAATTCCAAAAGTCCATCTGTTACAATATAAAGGGATTGGAGTGTATAGTGGTGAAAGGGATACCTATACTAAAAGAATCAGTAATCGAACTAGAAAATATTTGCCTGAATGTGTCTAAAAGAGTTAACTCATTTGAGCATATTACTAATAAGTTGAGGTTACAGGTTTTATCCTTGAAGATAGGCATAAAACCTGTAATACTGCATTATTTAGTTAAGGATCAATAAGTTAATATGATTAATATATGTTATTATAAGGATGAAAGGACATATACATGTGAAAGGCTTTACAATCACAGTTGTCATTTTTACAGATTATGCATAGTTCAAAAGTCATGAATACGCACTTATATTTTAAATTTGCTAAGTAGTTTCTTTTATTTTTTTTTTTCAGAGCACCTGAAATTATCCTTGGTTTACCTTTTTGTGAGGCAATTGACATGTGGTCCTTGGGTTGTGTCATTGCAGAGCTATTTTTGGGCTGGCCTTTATACCCAGGAGCATCAGAATATGATCAGGTGAGTCAAGATAGTCCCACAAGTCACAAGTCTCCATTTAATTTTCTTTATTTCCTCTTGTAGAAAATGTGATAAATTAGAATTTTATATAACATACATAGGCATTTTTGTTGTTGCTTTTTTTTAAATATCTGCTTAACCACCAACTTTTCAGAATTCAAACATTATTCCTCTAAATTTTTCCATTTTTCTTTCCTACTCTTTCTCCTCCTCCTTTATTTCTTTTCTTTTTGTTTTTATGTATAAAATTGCAATTTTTTTTATCCTCAAATCTCCTTGAATGACCAACCCAACAGAAGGTCAGTGATACCCTGACCTTATCCTCTCTTCTTTCACAGATTCGATATATTTCACAAACACAAGGTTTGCCAGCAGAGTATTTATTAAGTGCAGGAACAAAGACAACAAGGTTTTTCAACCGTGATACAGACTCACCATATCCTTTGTGGAGGCTAAAGGTAAGAAGTTCCTCTTCATCTGTCAGATTAGCCTTGGAAGGAGGGAACAGTCTGATCAGTAGAGATCATTTTGAAACCTAGAGGCTTTTCACTGGGTAAGGTTTTGAGGAAGTTTGAAAAATTGAAAGCCTTTGAAAGGTTTCCTTTGAAATAAAGGGAAGGAATCATAGACTAGAATTGCTAAGTGTGTTACTCATGCTGATCTAGGAGGAATTCAGATAATCAGTCAATTCTTACGTATTTTGACCAGACACCAGACGATCATGAAGCAGAGACAGGGATTAAGTCGAAGGAAGCAAGGAAGTACATTTTTAACTGTTTGGATGACATGGCACAGGTAAGCTTTATGAGTAAGTGGAACCTTTTGATTACCCAGTACCAAAGGACTTAATGAATGCCAAGATCTTTGACAGATGAAATGAAGAATGACTGGTGGATATCCACAAGCCACTCAGTTGTGTTATTTGGCCCTGAATTACTTTGAACATGAGTATAAGATATACATAAGCCTAATTAGCTTTGGTAAGGTTACTATGTTTGGGCCTGTGAAATATCTTAAAAGTATGATATTTTTGGGCACAAGACTTATCAGTAAAGGAATTCATTTTTCAAGACAAATAATTACCTATTCTGCTGATATTTCTTTTAGAAGAATTTAGTAATATCAGTAAACTTAAAGAATGAATTATTTTTATAATAAGTATAAGTTACTAGATTAAGTGTGAAAAATTAGTCTAGAATCATGCCAAAATAAAACTCTTAAATAGGAACAAAAGCTTACACTGAAGCCTTGTAGAGTTGGGGATATAACACTTTGAAAATTTTTTTCCTATAACTAGGATAAGCAAAAATTTTAATGAAACTGCTATGTTTTTTACTTAGAAGTAATGTTATAATGGATCAACAGAAAATAGTCTGCAGAAAGCATCTTAGAAAAATAGAGCAAGTCATGGAGAATAAGAATCTTAGCAGATATGTAAACTACAAACATTGAACTCTGACCCTTCTATCCATGTTGATCAGAGATCATTCCAGGAAAGGCATTTTCAAAATAGAAAAAGAATTCTGGCTGTGAAATTAATTTTGTTGCAACTTAAAAAAAAAAAAACTAGAGGTGGCATTCAGTATCTGATTTCTTCCATGGGGTGATAATATTTAGATTAGAAAAGATTATTCATAAAGTAACTTTTTCCTAACTTATTATTGCTCAATTGTCATTAATTTTTTTTTATAAAGAAGAATAACAAATAATTTTGCTTCACTTTAAGGGGTCAAAATATTGATAAGCTCATAGCTTATTCTTTAGTAGGCTTATATCTGAGAGGTCCTTTTGCCTCCTTCCCCTTTTTGCTGTCATGCCTCTACTACAGAGTCCTAAACCACATCCTGAGCAGTCAAATTAGCAAAGCAGTGCTGTGAGGAGTTGTTACCTAGCCTCTTGAAATGCAAGATGTAGCTATTGGGGTATAGTGTGGGCTAAGGGTGAGCTAAAGCGAAACAAACAGAGAGGGTCAAGGGAAGGATCCACCCTAACTTGACCTGATCTCTCTCTAGGTGAATATGACCACAGATCTGGAAGGAAGCGACATGTTAGTGGAAAAAGCTGACCGACGAGAGTTTATAGACCTATTGAAGAAGATGCTGACCATCGATGCAGATAAGAGGGTCACGCCAATCGAAACCCTGAACCATCCTTTTGTCACCATGACACATTTGCTTGATTTTCCCCATAGTACACAGTAAGTCTACTTCTTGGTGTTTTATAACAATTAAAAAAAAAAAAAAAGAACAGTGGGAAAATAGGAGACAACCAAAACAAGATGAATTATCAGGCCCTTCTAAACACTGGGGAACCATATACAGATGGTTGTGCCAATGATGACAATAATCCTAAAGTACAATTATTTTAAATATTAAATGGTAGAATTATTTTTAGACCATCCTAAAATGGACCCAGTCTCAGCAGTGCCTGACACATTATAGGTGCTTAATAAATACTTGTTTATTGATTGATCTCTGTTTGCACTACCATGACTATAACTAGCTAGGCCTGAATTCTCAGTGTTGACCCTCATCCCTAGCTAGCCTTGATTGATATTGGATATATGCAGTATATTTGTATATAGGAATATAAAGAGGACATGAGTCTTTAAACAGCTGGCTAGGCATTTTTCTGTTTCCATACAAGATTAACACAAGAAGAAATGGACTTAAATTAAAACCAAAAAGCCTTTGATGGGCAGAAAAGAAGATTTTTTAAATTGTCATGGTGATAGGATGGTGGGATGAATTACTGGAAAGGTTTGTCGTGTCTCTATGTCAAGAAAATAATCAAGAAACCATGTGTCCTGGATAATTTATAAATTCACCTGCCTGAAGGCAGGAACCTGAGCCACATGATTCCAAGTCCCTTTTAGTTCTGTTCTAAGGTTTGAGAAGAAAACTGTTATATAATCCTACACTCAGTAATACTTATCAACTTAAAGAAAATCCTTTAACTGCCCTGGGGCCTCAGTCTCTTCATCTGTAAAATGAAGAGATTAGACCAGGTGATGTCTTAAACCTTTCTAACTCAAAATTTTATAATCATTATTAGATGTTGTCAATATAAATACAATATGGAGAATATGAATAAAACTATATTTAATTAAGAGGACAACAAGAAGGTAGTTCTGGAGATCTCTGGGTACTTTATACTCTGGTACACTTTTCTTTAATACATATGCCACTAGCATCATTCTTAGCAATCATTAAACATTTCTTAGGTCCCTAGTATTATGCCAGGCACTGTGCTGAATATTAGAGAAGCAAAAACAAAGAATGAAACATTCTTTACTCTCAAGGAGCTTCTACTCTATCAGGAAGAAAACTAATAGATAACCACACAGAGATAAAGAGAATAAATACACATGATTACACAATAGGAGAACAGGGCATCAGGAAAGGCTTCATATAGAAGGTGGAACTTACACTTCAGTTGTCAAAAATGAGGAGAATGAAAGCCAGGCATTGGGGGAAGGCCATTTCAGAGGCGCAGAGATAAAAGATAAGAGTACTGGGTGTGAAAAAGAGAAAGAAAGCCAGTTTGGCTGAATCATGAATTCAGAAAGGAAAATAATGCTGAAAACTAAAAAAGTAGGTTAAGCCTAAGCTGTAAAGGATTTTAAAAGCCAGTAGGTTTGTATTTTATTCTGTAAATAGTAGGAAACCATTGGAGTTTATTGGATAAACTAGTCATTCCATTTCATCTCAGCTTATGGAAAATCTCTTTGGCAGATTTCTTTTGGAAAATGGATTGGAATGAATAGAAACATGAGGCAAAAAGCCATTTAGGAAGACACTGAACAAGACACTGCCTTAATTCAGATGAGGTGATAAGGTCCTGAATTAAGTCATTAGCTGCATGATTAAAGACAAAGGGTTAAATACAAAAAATATTGTAGAGATAGATAAACCTAGATTTGATAACTGCTTGAATTTGTGGGGTAAAGGAAAATAAAAAGTTGAAAATAAAGCTGAAGTAAGACACTTGAGAGACTAGAAGGATTTTGTTGCCTTCAATAGGAAAAAGGAATTCTGAAAGAGATGGATTGGGGAAGCAACAATAACGAACGAGTTGTAAAGTTTTGGTCATGTTGTTTGAGATGTCCCTAGAATCTCCCCTTTGAAATGTCCAGTAGTGATATGGAACTGAGTCAACTCAAGGGGAAGCCTGAGGCTATACAGATAAAAAGATATAGATTCTTATAGACATGATAAAGTCAAGGGATAATGTCAACAAGATATAGGATATATGGGGATATGGAAATAATTTATATGAATAAGGAGAAAAGAGAAGCCTTAGAACACAGCCTTGAGTACACTTACAGTTAAGGGGTGTTACAAGTAAAAGAAGAACTAGGAAATGGCAAAGTCACAAAAGCCTAAAGAAAAAAGGGGAGGAAGTAACCCACAACATCGAAACATAGAGGTCAAGAAGGATAAGCACTAAGAAAACCAATAGATTTGGCCTTTCAAGATAAGTGGTCATTTTGGAGAGAGCAGTTTGTTGAATTATGAGGTCCAGTTATCAAGTTATGAGGAACCAAACTGTTAAGGATTGGAGTGTGAAAGGATGTTCAGGCAACAAATGTAAATAGCATATTATAGGAATTTAACTGAAAAAGGAAAGAGATATACAATGATAACTTGAGAATAGAGTAAGGTCTAGGATAAAGGATTTGTTTGAAGGCTAAAAGAGAGGAAATATGATTGGTGAAGTTGAAGAGAGGAGATGATTAAGAGACAAATGTACTAGAGAAGACAGGAGAGGGTGATTTAAAAGACCTATGGAAAGAAGTTGGCTTCAGCAAAGAGAAACATCACCTCATCATCAAAGCATGGAGGAAGGGAGCCAGAATAGAGGAGAATGTCTAGAGATTTTGTGGAGTGAAGAAGGAGCTCGTGAATAAGAGTTCCAATTTACTCAATAAAGAAGTAAAATCCTCTGCTCAGATATTATCTGTATAGGCTTCCCCCCCCCCCTTTTTAACTTATAATTAATGAAGAGAAAAAGAGGGAAGGGAAAAGAGGAGTTAAAAACTGATATTTATGCATAAAGAAGCATGTACCTTACTGGTATGTGAACACAATACCCCTGAGAGAAAATAAAGGATGTAGTAGAGAAAAGAAAAGTTGTTGGGTCAAGCAATTATATCTGGACCAGCCTTCAGATGATAGTCATCCTTAGGACCTCTAGCTCTTCTGGAATTAGAGTGAAAAACAGAGAATGTTCTCAGGAACAGAGTGGAAGTTGGGGCCAAACAGCCATTTGTATGAAAGTGTTGACAAATCAGGAAGTTTCCATAATGTCCTAGACATGGGATATACAAAAGAAGGAGAAAATGTGGTTTCTACTCTTAAAGGCCTTAAAATTATATTTATGTGCATAAAAACCTTTTAAGGATTGAAATTAAGAATAGAAAGATGAGCTAGAACATGGGATCTTAAACTGGAATTAGTGAACATTTTTTTTAATATTTCAATAATTAATTTTTCCTTATAATTCTACATATTTTATTTTATCACTTAAAAACATTCAGACTGCCAAAAAAGGTTAAGAATCTTTTGACTAGAGAATTGTTAAAAATATAAAGAATATAAGATTCTAACTAGATCCACTACGTAGCTGTATATGCTATATATTTCCTTTACCAATGGGTGGTAGGAATATTTTTTTTCCCTTTCTTTAAAGAATTTCAACTATTGCTAATACATAGTCTTTGCTTAGAGAAGCAGGAAATTTTAACTTTAAAGTTGAAATTCTGTTGTTGATTTCATTAAGTTCTTTTTAACACCTTCTATTCTCTACCTCCTTTCCATCCACATCTCCTTTTGCCCCAATTCTTTTGTCTCCTTTCATCTTTTCCTTCCCTTTTTTTTTTGTCTCCCTTTCCTTCTTGATGAAAAGTGTCAAGTCTTGCTTCCAGAACATGGAGATTTGCAAACGCCGGGTGAATATGTATGATACAGTGAACCAGAGTAAAACACCTTTCATCACCCACGTGGCCCCCAGCACATCTACCAACCTAACCATGACCTTTAACAACCAGCTGAACACTGTCCACAACCAGGTAAGACAAGAGCCAAGGGTGGGAGGAAAAGAAAGAACATGTCATTGACATCATTAGCTGCAATGTATAATATAAGAGGGCCTCTGCTCTCTGTATTTTATAGAACATTCTGGGGATTGGGTATCATCTTCCACCAAACTTGTTTTAAAGCCAGAATTCAACACAATTAAATATGAAACTAGACAGAAAAATAAATGGATAGGTATTTAATAATGTTTGTTTCTGGTCATATTTTCCTTGAGAGACTAAATTCCTTTTGTGTTGGACATTAGTTTAGTTTTCTCAAATGAGTCACATGTTAGGCATTTTGTAATTCTTTCTCTCTTCCATTGTGGGACTGATGGCAGGGAGATGCTAGCTTTTATCTTTGATATTTATTCAGCACTGAATATTAAAATTTGTTAGTACTTATATTCTAGAAAACAAATCACCCAATCACTTCCTTTTGCATATGGGGAAATTGAGATATGGGCAGTTTATGTAACTAGTTTACGGTCACAGGACTGATTAATGGCACAACCAAGACCAGAAACTATAGCTCTAGAGCAGGAGTCCTCAAACTTTTTAAATAAGGGGCCAGTTCACTGTCCCTCAGACTGTTGGAGAGCCGGACTATAGTAAAAACAAAAACTTTGTTTTGTGGGCCTTTAAATAAAGAAACTTCATAGCCCTGGGTGAGGGGGATAATCATCCTCAGCTGCTGCACCTGACCCGTGGGCCTTAGTTTGAGGACCCCTCTAGAGTCTAGAGCTTCACGAAACTAAATTTCAGCAACCCATAATAGCTAGTAGTCTTTGTATATTGAAGAATTTTAAAACTATTTTTCATGTTCTGGATGGAAAAAACCCAGTGTGGAAAGAAGGGCATTCTGAAGAGAAAAGAAAGGTTTTATACCTAAGGATGGGGAGAAATTAGAGGCTGAGATAAGTGAGATAAAAAAAAAATACTAAGGAAAGGAGAATGTACATTTAGATATCTTCTACTTTTTTCTCCTCCTATCCAACTCAGTCACCATTTCTACTCTCCCAATAAGTTGCACAAATATATACCTTCTCTCCTCCAAAAGACAAACATATACTTCATATCAGGCATTAATCGAATGCCTGTATTCCAAGGCACTGTGCCTAGATAGATGGAGAGATATAAGAGAAGCAATGTTTCCAAGGAGCTTACAGTTTAAGAAAAAAAATGAGCCTTCTACATAAAAAAATCACCAAAAATAGAGCATTCACTAAATACCAAATATGAGTAATGTACACAATCAATGCTATAGTAGTTAAAATATGGAGAAATGACTTTAAGTTCAATCAGAGGTTTCATGGAATCACTAGGACATTAGCTATACTTTAAAAAAAAAAAAAGGACTTAAATATATGTAGAAAGCTGGGGAAGTTTAGCAGTATTCGAGAAATAAAATCGTGCCAGCTATGTTTGGGAACTAGAAATAAATTCGTTTGGATGGAACAGAAGGTTCTCAATCAGCAATCACATGTTCAATACTTATTATGTGCCAGGCATGTGTTGAGCAATGATGATAGAGATGAAAGAGCAATTCCCATGCTCAGAGAATATATGTTAAATTGAAGACAGTATATATAAATAAGATGTGAAATGTATACAAAAGTTTTGGGAGTGAATGCACTTAGCAGCTGGGGGGAGAAGGGAAAGGAAAAGAAACCACTAAAGGCTAATGGAGAAGGTGGCTCTTGAGCAGTTTTATGGTAAGCCATGATGTGAAGACTGTATGCAGATAGAAGTGTACTTTTTAAACTTTTCTTTATTTTTCCTGTTTTTTTTTTTTAATCCGTGTTTTCTTTTGCAACAAGGTTAATATGGAAATGTTTTGCATGATTGCTTATCTATATGAAGGTGCTTGCCTTCTCAATAAGGGAAAAGAAAGGCAAGGAAGGAAGGAATTTAGAATCCAAAAATTATAAAAAGCAAATGTTAACAATTGTTTTTACATATTAGTAGGGAAAGAAAATAAAAACATTATTAAAAAAAAAAATGGTGGGCAAAAAGAAGATTGTTGATCATTCCTTTCTTTCTAAACAATTGCAGTAATCTGAAAAGTAATTCCTGGATGGTTTCTGAATAAACACTAAAAAGCTTGAATAATTTTTTAAAATGCAAAGCAAAAACAAATAAAGAATAAAGTAAGCCATGTCTACCAAGCAAGGGAGATGAGAAAGGAATCCATTCCAAGCAGGAGAGACAGCTGTTGCAAAAGCAAAGATGGGAAATGGAATACTACATACGCAATACAGTGAGAGACCAGTAGATTGGAGCCACAAATATGAGGAAAATAATGTGTAAGAAGACTGGAAAGTTACAAAGGGCCAAGTTGTTTAGAACTTTAAATGTCAAACAGAGGACTTCAAAGTATATTTGATTATATTTTATTTTAGAGGTAATAAGGAACCACTAAGTTTCAGGGTTTTTTTTTCCTTTTTTAGGTGGGGGGCTGGCTGTTGTAATAATCCAATTGGATATAATGAGGGCCTAAATTAGGGTAGTAGGTATGAAAGTGGAGGGGGGGAGGTAATCCAAAACTGTAACGGGGCTGCCTCAAGAGGCAGTAAATTCTCTCTAGTAATAATTTTCAATCAAAGGTTGGATACCAGTTGTCAGGTGTGATATGAAGGACAATCTTGTTCAGTCTCTAAGTCCTTTCCAACTCTTGAGAGTCTAATTCATTAATTCTACATCTTTGCTTTTGGTCTTTTCTTCTAATCAAATTTTACACATCCTACAAAAGTCCCAGCTTAAGTCACCTCTGCTTGAAGGATTCTTTGATTATTTCAGACTTCACTGATATTCCTCTCTTAATTCTGACAGGATTTGTAATATCTATTAAGAGACACATTTTTGCATTTATTTACATATTCATTGTTTACTCATTTTTCACATAATTAGTTGTTCTCCTATCTAGATTTTAAGCAGGGGCTACTTTAAGTTCTTCAGCTTCTTCCATAGTACCAAGCAGTGTATATGCTACATAACGAACATGTTATAAATACTTCTTGATTGATTCAATTAACACAGCTTTGTCAAATAAAGCACAAAACCTCACGGGCAATGTTATTAAAGAACAAACAAACATTACTCTGTTTACTCTCTGAAGGAACAGAGGAAAATCCTGATATGGAGTATGAGGAGTAGAACTTGATTTCCTTCTGAAGTTTTTGCCTACTACTTAGATAATTCTAAAAGAATGTTTTTGAAATGAGAGGAAGTGAGGTGACAATTTCAGTGACCCATGGTGAGACTTTAGTTAAATTCTCTTGACTATTTGTTCTCATTTTTGCTGTTCATAAACTTTAACAGTTAAATACAATACCATGAGAACATATAGACCTAAAACAATAAACCTAATTGTGATAAGAATTTATTTCTTCCTGTTAAATAAATATAACCTCTTTGCAGAGGGAATTGGCACTCTAGCTATTAGAGCAGTGTGTGTAATCACAGAAAAGTGTTGTGGATCCTTAATTGGCTACAGTTACCTATGTTTCTTTGATATCTTTTAAGTCTTTTTTCCACTCCCCTCTGTCTTTGCTTTTGCTCTTGATTTTTGTTTGTTCTTTGTGTTCATTTATTTGCTTTAGCTTTGTGTCTTCCAACATATCACCTCCCTCATTTTTTATTTTTATTTATTTTTGTTTAATTCCCATCATTCCTTTAGGCCACCAACCTGGCTCCCACCTCCACCAGTGCCACTATTTCCTTAGCCAATCCCGAAGTCTCCATACTAAACTACCAATCTACACTCTACCAGCCCTCAGCGGCATCCATGGCTGCAGTGGCCCAGCGGAGTATGCCCCTGCAGACTGGAGCAGCGCAGATTTGTGCCCGGCCTGACCCCTTCCAGCAAGCGCTTATCGTGTGTCCCCCAGGTTTCCAAGGTAAGGAAGAACAGATCCTTGTAGAATGATGGCTACTTCCCATACTATGCATGTTCTTGTCTACTAGTTCATTTAAAAAGCTTCAATTTTTTTGACATCCAAAAATTCTTCCATAGGTGATATTGGTGTTATTATGCTTTTCTTTCAAGTTCTGGAGGTAGAAGAGTGTGTGAGCATTTTAATGAGAATATTAGTGTTTTTTCCATAATGTTTAGGACTGGTGTAACAGCATGTTCTTGGCTTAATTAGATTCTACTTCCTGTTTTTTTTTAAATCAATTTAGAAATAATATCACACTTCTGGATAAAATTAATTTGCTGGTAAGGCTCAATATTTGAATGTTGCTGCCACCACTAGAATCAGGTAATATTAAAAAAAAAAAAATTATACTGTTTTATTATAGAAATGAGTCAATTTCTTGATCCATTAAGTATCAGAGGTAAATCAAATAACTACTTTTTAACTTCCTACATATCACACTGCTTCTCCATTAGTATAGCTTTATTATAGAATTTTTGTTTTCATATAAAGAGATTTTAAAACCATGTAAATAAATTTAATTATGAAAACTCAGTCTGTTAGATAAAAAGATTTTAAAGCCAAATGGGTTTTGGATTGCCTAATTAATACTCAGCCTAATCCTACCTCTCATAGACACAAATGATCAAAAGCTGACTATATGTCCCTGTTTATTTAGAAATCTCAAATATTGTTTCTCTTAACCTTCATGAGCTAAACAATATGATACTTGCTTATAAGTCAGGAAATAGGTCTAAAAGGAAAGCTAGCATTAAAGTTAGTGGAATCCAGGATTTAGGATATTTAGTCTTTATTTCCTGGAAGCAAACATTAACTTTGAAAGGGAGCTACTTGAAGATCTTTCTAATACAGTTTCCTCAGTAGCAGCTGACTCTAGCCTAAATATATTGCTTATTTTCACAAAATCATAGATTATGATTCCCTTCTGATAACATGCATCATTTTTTTTTCAAAGTTGGCTTCAGTATTTTCCATGTAGTTAAGTAGCACGGTTGATAGCATGCCAGGTTTGAAGTGAAGAAGACTCATCTTCTTAAGTTCAAATCTAGCCTCAGACACTTACTAGCTGTGTGACCCTGGGTAAGTCACTTAACTTAACTCCCTTAATTTCTTCACCTGTAAAATGAGCTGAAGAAGCAAATGGTGAACTACTTTAGTATCTTTGTTAAGAAATGGGGTCATGAAGAGTCAAGACATGACTGAAAAATGACTAAATAACAATTAAGCATTTCTTTGAAAAAGTACCTTTTTTCAGCTAAAATTGCAGCCAGATTAAGAAAGGTTTCTGCCAACTAATAACTTACTAACAGGTATTTTTATTCATTTTTTGATAAAGGATTACAAGCCTCCCCTTCAAAGCATGCTGGTTATTCTGTGCGGATGGAGAATGCAGTTCCAATTGTCACTCAGGCTCCAGGAGCTCAGCCTCTCCAGATCCAACCAGGGCTACTTGCACAGGTAATTTTTTTTGTCCGTTACAACTTTCAGATCTAGTAAAGTCAAGTGACCATCATTGAATGTTATGTAGCAGTTGTAGAATACCTACATCTAAAAACACAGAACTAAAAAGGGGCAAATGTTGACAAAATAAAATCCTCATGCATTAATACTGACAAAATTCAATCCTTAATTCCTTTATTCAGCCCTTTCCCCTCTAACCTCCCCACTTTTACAAGAGGAATACTTCTTGTAGGATAACAACTGACTCAAAGGTTTGTGCTTGAGGTATGCTGAGGGATTTATGCACTTCATTGGCAGAGATTTTGCTAAGATATTCCTCTTTAGGTATCCCACAACCAATGGCATAAACTAACTCTTCTCAGCCTGGTAAAGAGGAAGGAGAAGAAATGAAATGTGCTGCCTTCTGAATGGGACCTGACTCCAGGTTAGGGATTCCAAAAGGTTTTAGAGACTCTACCTTAATAACACTCCTTATTCAGCAAAAAGTAGCAGTTTATGATTTGGAGTAGAAATCAAAAAAGGGAAGAAAGAGAGCCAAGAGAGGAACTAGGAGGAAGAGTGATGAAGCCAACAATTATGGTTTTACCAAATCTGAAGGAAAGGGGACTGAAACCCAGTCTTATCCCTTTAGAGTTGGGATAGGAATCCAGACTGGTGAACCCATTATCTCCCAATTCAGGGAACACTGAGGTAGCTATGAAGCTCCACTTAACAAAGGTAGAAGCTAGAAAGTGAATGTTGGAAGGACATATCCTTCAAAAGGCTTAAACACCAAAGATAGAATCGAAAAATTTTCAATAACAGAGCACTAGTATATAATAACTCAATCCTAATCAGGAGGAAGAATGAGTACTAAATCTTCAAAGAGAATACAAAGTTCTCTTAGCAAATATACAAGACAAAAGAAAATTGAACCAATGACTTATGAAATCCTGTGGACTTCCAAGAGAAACTACAGCAGTGAGACGCTCCAGAATGTTTTAGAAGATAAATGAAATCCATGAAAGGAGAGACTAGGAATGTAGTCAGAATTTAGAGTATTCAATGCAGAATTTTAAAATTCAACTAGGAAAAAAAAAATGAGTCCACAATGAAAGGTATCTTAAAGAAGTAAGTAGGTTAGCAGATTTGGAACAAAAAATACTGAGGAAGGGGAAAATTTTTCAGAAGAGAAATGATTACAACATTGTATGTAGCCAATGGCTATATGTGCCAAAGTCATTGACCTAAAAGATAAGATATACCAAAGTAATTTAAAACTCATAGATCCCCCCAGAAGAATATGAAAAATATTTTTGGGGGGGAAAACCACAAATGGCATGATACAGGAAATAATAGGTGAAAACTGCCCAAAACTTCTAAGTAGAGACAACAAAGTACCAATTGAAAAAATATACAAGATTTCCTCCAGAAGAAAATCCCAGGTTCCAACTTTTAAGGTATAAAAGTGGTAAATCAAAAAATTTAAATGAAAAACAACAAACATTTTAAGCAACCAGAAGAAAAATCTTTAAGTATAAAGTAAGCTTGAATAACATAAAATGATGTAGCCATAAGAAGTCACAGAAGGAAATGGAATATGTTCTGAGAAGCAAAGGAGCACAAACAGCAAACCAAACTGATCCATTTTATAAATCTAAGACTTATAAGAAATGAAGATAGATATTCAATAAGAGGCATTTTTACAACAAAACTATTTTTTTAGATGTGAACAAAATATTAAAATAAACATAAGAGGTAAAAGTAATGAAATTACCCCATGTTTAGAGAGATTAAAACTTGTGCTGTTGAAGAGAAAAAAGAAATCAAAGGGATTTTTTTTTTTCAAAAAGGGACACATTAAGATAAAAATACAAACCGAATTTAAACAAGAAAAGTGAATACAAAGAACAGATTTAAATACCACCAAGTAAACCTCATAACCCCTATTTTTGTGGGACAGAATAGCAGAAAAAGAAAACTATGAACAGGAAGAGGAAAAGTGAGCAAACATAAGGAAATAGATTATGAATCCTACCAAGTCCACAGATGAATAGGGAGAAATATTCTATTCATCCACTATGTCGGTTAAAAAGGGCAACTGCCAGAAAAAGAGTCCGAGACTTCATGATAGATTTAATTTGTGGAGAATACAAATGCTAGAAGAGTATTTTATTAGATAAGTATTGTTCATCCAAGGGGAATAACAATTTAGTCCAGATTAAGGAATATTTGAACTCTTAAGAGTAGCTGGTATCCAAAATGGTGGAGTAAGAAAGAGATTTGGACCCAAAGAAAAAACAGTCTCTGGGAAATGAAATTATCATGGAAAAGGCAGAGAATAGAATCATATTGCATAATTTGGACCACAAGACATGCTGCCTTCACTCAACTTTGCTTCCCTAATTGATGCTTCTTAAAATGAAGAGTGGGGAGGTGGGGCGAGAAGGTTAAAATAAGACAAAATCTATCAAGTCAACAATAGAGAATCTAGTTAGAATGATGAACCTCTGACTCTTACACTTCAGAAACTTTAGCTCCAATGAGGAATACAAAAATTAGAAAAGAAATAAATAAGAGTATGTGTGTGTGTATACATATATATACATACACACACATATGTATGTATGTATGTGTGTATAAACCAGAGAATATAATTTAAAAACTGGAAATGAAAAAAAATTAATGACTACAAAGTAAAGAAAAACTCCTTAGAAAAAGGCACAGTATAAAGAAAATTAAACAAGTTCAGTGAGAGAAAAAGATCTTGAATTACATCAATTTAAGCAAAACTAATCACAGTGAAAGTTAAGTATGAGAAAATTATTTTTGTTGTATTTTTATAATGCGGACTTTTAGTCCCAAAGATGTGTCTTCTTAAATGGCAAGAGTTAAAGAATACATAAAAATAAACTAGGTACTAAGGCATATACTAGATTTGTAACTAAAGCTAGTTTGAAGTACAGAGAACTATTTCCTCAGATATAAAATTAAATAATAAATATGAAAATGGAAAACTCAAGAAAATAAATTAAAAGTAAGTTAAAATGATAATAATATATGTAGGGTTTTCATTATGATCCTAATAAAATGAATCTGAGTAAAGGACAATAACTTATTGTTAGTAGCAAGGCTGAATTTTAATAATTACCAGCATTTAAAGCACACCCAGGAGTCTCCCATGTCTTCAACCCCCTTTTAGGTCCATGCAGTTTTCTTCTATCCTCTTAATTCTCAACTTTAAATGGCTTTTCTTGGGTCATTAGGAAGTTAAAAAGAAAAGGGTTAGGTCTAAGGAAGTTTGAGGTGAGAATGAAAAATACATCCTCTCCAGAAGCCAAGGGTTCATCTTTTTTAGTGCTTAATCTGATTGTTCTATGTCTAGGCCTGGCTTTGAGGATCTTACCTGTGATTTTAGAGCTTCGTGTATATTTTCAGTACATCAAAGAACTCCTCCTACAAAGAAAATAAGCTCCATACTGGAACAAAGTATCAAAGATTTCAGAGTGGCTTTATTTTATTTTATTTTATTTGTTTTTGCTGAAGTAGTTGGAGTTGAGTGATTTGCCCAAGATCACACAGCTAGCAGAGTGGTTTTATAGGAGTTCTAAGGATCTTATTGCAATAGGAAGACAGGGAGTTCAGCTTTTCTTGACTGAATGTTTCCAATCAGTTTCTTCATCATAAAAGATTCTGCTCATGCCAAAGAAGTATGTATCTTTGGGCAACTTGGAAGAGAACTAAGAAACTTCAAGACCTACCTTCTGGTCTCTGTTTTGGTATATAAATTTCCTAGTAATGTAGCAAATGTCCACAAGTTACTTTTTTAAATTACCATCCCTCCAACAGATGGTAGATTTCCATTTCTATAACATGTCCAAATTCTACATGAAATCATGCTAGTTGTCAATATAACTGACTTCCCTTTGGCACTCAATTTTTACATTTCCTTTTTTTAAATCTGCCAAATCTATACCTTAATTCTTTTTACTTAGGATTCTGTGGTGCCTAGTTTATGGAGACAGCTCCATAAGAAAGTTCCACTTAAAGATCTAACTCAGTTTCAATCGATCAATGATGGACAGAAGCAGCTATACCCAAAGAAAGAACACTGGGAAATGAATGCAAACTGTTTATTTTTGTTTTTCTTTCCGGGTTATTTTTATCTTCTGAATCCAATTTTTCCTGTGCAACAAGAGAACTGTTTGGTTCTGCACAGATAAATTGTATTTAGGATATACTGTGACATATTTAACATGTATAGGACTGCTTGCCATGTGAGGGAAAGAGAGGAGAGGGAGGGGAAACGTCGGAACAGAAGTGAGCACAAGGGATAATGTAAAAAATTACCCAGACATGAGTTCTGTCAATAAAAAGTTATAATTATGAAAAAAAAAAAGTTCCACTTAAAAAAAAATAGCAAAATTTCTGATTTGTTAGACAAGAGATTTTTAGAAACATGTCTCCTTTGTATACTACTGCTATATGTATTATATATAATCTTTACTCAAGGAAGAAAATATTATATTCTACCAAGACTATACTTTTAGTCATTTTAAAAGTCTGATAGTATTTGCAGAATCATAAATACAGTTTTTAATTGTTCAGTAAATATTACTTATATCTTAACCATGTAGCATGACTAAATGACTGCATGAAATTTTATGTTTTCTCTGGGTGACAACATTTTTAAACTGCCAAGCTCACAACAGGAGAAGAACACTGAAGATGAGTGGCACAGCGTAGAGTTATCTTAAGGAAAACTGTAAAGTAGATGAGGTCTGTCTAGGATATTTTTTAATCTTTTTTTTCATTGCCTCTTTATACTCTTTCCTGGCATTTCCTAGCCCCAGATCGCATGCTTGGTTTCAGCAGCCTATTAAAATACAAATGTGTGAATCTAAGGTATGAAAGGTATGAGTGATCATAGAAATAAGGGATTTTTAGAAAGATTTCTGGATAAACAGCAATATTATTATTTGTTTTCCTATATGTCTTCCCTTCTAGGACAGCATTTTTTAAAATACACATTTGGAGAAAATCTAGCAGGCAATTCCATAGCAAAAGGGGGATTTTCAATATTTTTTAAAACTAAAGGTAGATATGAGCTTAAGCTGTGATATCTCCAATGAATATTCAGTTTAAGAGGAAACAGTAGGGTTGGAGACACAGAACTCCAAAAAGTTTCATTAGTCCTGCTTCCAGGTGTTATTTCTGCAAAAAAAAAAAAAAAAAAAACTGACCTAGATTTCCTAAACCCCAACTTGTCTTAATCAAGAGATCATAGATTTAGAGCTGTTAAAAAATATTAGAGGGCTAGTCCATATTTCTCATTTAATAGCTAAAGAAACTGAAACTTAGAGAGTCTAAGGTACTCACTCAGTGCGACTTTAGAAAGTCAGGATTCAAACTCCTCCTTCCATATGACATTGTTCAATGCACCCTGCTATGGGCACATTATTTCCCCTAATCCTCAGATTGCCCCTGACTGAGAAACAGAACCTTTAAGCCTCCTGTGATTCCTTGGAACTGTCTTACCAGCTTGTTTAATGAGTAAAACTTCACTAACAAATGATCATGAAAGCTTTTGCTCAGACCTACTCTACTTTGGGACCACTCTTGTTAAAAAGTTTTTCTTTACATTCACTCTATCTTTGCCTGTGTAGTTTTCCTTCACTGATGCCAGTTAAACCGTTTAGTGCCAAGCAGAGTTAAGTCTAATACTTTTTCCATCTGAGAGCCCTTCATATACTAAAGACAGCCATTTCCCTTCCTCACCCACCTTAAACTTCATCACAACAGCTCATTTCCCTATTTTTGCCAGGTTGGTTGTTTTTTTTTTTAATCCATTCATTCATTTTATTCATTTATTTAATCCTCTTGTCTTTTTTAACCATTCCTTCTCCTAAGGGACTTTCATGACTCTTCTCCCTTTCCTATATTAACCTTATTTTGTTCTTTCTTTCTCTTCCCTAAGATCACTATACTGGATTAATCCAAAAATAGCCACATAGAGCTGCATGCAGGTCACCTTATATTTTTACAGTTCGTCCCTTGATGGTTACACAATACACATTTGTAAATTCAAAACAATTTTTATAGTTTTCACAAGCCCTTATGGAAATTAAAAACTTATGCTCAATTCTTCCTTCCCCATGTTCACATACATATCAGCTGTGAGATCTCTCTCCAAAAGTCCAAGCTAACATTTTAAAGAAATGAGTATTTTAAGTACACAGCCACAAATTCAGGAAGCATTTGCCTCCAGAGTGTTCCCCATCGTGTGTCTGTCTACTGCATAGATAAAGGCAGGTAGGGCAAGATGACCTAAATTAGGCTTATCCTTGTTAGAGAGGAAGAATGCACCATGTGTCATCCTGACTCTGATACTTAATAACTATTATGTAGTCACCTTCCTACTCTGGGCTTTACTTCTCTTGTCTGTCAAACCAAGAGATTACCTGAATTACTGCTAAGATATCTTCCAGTCCGAAATGAACACTTTTGGAAAGGACAATGAAGCCTGAGGAGATGTTTCAAACCCCAGCTCTCCTGCCAACTGCAGGACTTGGCCTAAGTCCCTTCCTTAGGGCCTGCCTACATGCTCTCTAAAGGTCCTTTCAAGTTCTAAAGATCTGCTTAGAAGACAAAAAGAAAGCACCATTAGAACTAGTGTAGAAAAGGGGAGAGGAGGTTAAAATATATAATGTATAAAATGAAATGCCTAAATTGCCTTAGATGACTACAGACAGAGTGGCTACAACCACTAACCCCTTCTTTAGATATAGAAACCAAGACCATCCTTCTGAAAGACAAAGCAACACAAAAGATTAAGACCAAAGTTATGAAATTATTTTTTTAAAGAATCTGTCAACCACTTATATTAATAATGGCCTGCTAGGGATCCAGGATTAACTAACACTTTGGGGCCTAGTTTTGTAGATGTGACAAATATGGTGGAAAGCATTTTTTAAAGATAATGCAACATCTCGATCAAAATTTAAGTTAAGGCTGGGAGTTTCAATTTTTGAGTCAGGAAGGGGAGGAGAGGTATTAAGGGTCACCCAAATCTACTTTTCAAGCCATTTGCCTAAAACAGCCTTAGGAACAAACTGGTGAAATAAACAGAATATTTGTCATTTTAAAACTATATATATATACATACATACATACACATATGTGAGTGTTTATGTGAGAGATGTATATAATGTATATACTATATACACTACATATATATAGTATAATACATAAACTATATATATTTTGTGTGTGTGTGGGTGTGTGTGTGTGTGTGTGTGTATGATTGGGGTGGGGAGGTGTATACACTAAACATATCAAGTACTTTGCTGCTGAAGTAGAAGAGTCAGATCAAGCTTCAAGGCATCAAAACTAGATCATATGGGCAGGTTATAAGATACTAACATTGCAGTTGTATTTCATCAGGATCACACAGAAAAAGTACATCACAGATTATTAATTTGAAGATATAAATTGGAATGCATTTTTTATCTTTAGGGAACCTTGACTACATATATGTTAATACCCATACAAAAAACAGATCTATTTACAAATAGACCAGCCCACTTTCTCTGTCAGAATCAATTTTTAAATTGATTTAACCATTTTCAAGCTCATTTATAAATTTACTGTCCTCCCCCCAATTAATTTCATTACTTAAGCCTTGAATCAGTTATATAGATGGCCAATCTATTTAGAAATAGTCTAATTTCTTCAGTTTGAATGATTTTCTTCAGAATCCAAAATAATACTTGCAACATGTAGAATATCACATTGAATATATTGCCCTAAAGGACATAATACCATATGTAGATGGGACCTGGGAGGCCATCTAATCCAACTAGATAAATCTACAAATTGACTGCTGGGCTTGAAATTTGACCCCAGCCTCTTACTAGCTATGTGATCCTAGGCAAGTCACTAAATCTGTCTTAGTTTTATCAAATATAAAATGGGGATAATTACACCTACCTCTTGGGGTATCATGAGGATCAAATGAGATGTTTGTAAAAAACATTTAACAAACACCCGTTTTGTAATCCTACAATATTTATAGTTCTTTACACATAATTTTGTACTTAATTAAATCCTGAATTTTATTTGCAAATTGTTTCACATTTGTTCCTCTACTAAACTCTTTTTATGATGCCTCATCAGGGCATTGTAACCACTCTGTTCTCAAAAGCTATAGGATACAAATTATAGTAGATTATACCAACTTGGAAAAGCTCCAAATCCAGATCATGGATGAACTCTATATTTCTTGTAAGGACCAGCAAAGTTTTGAAGAGTTAAATCATTATTTTAGTTATATGGATAAAAGTTTGTTTTCTTCTCCCCCCCCCCCTTTTTTTAAAATTCTTACCATGGCAACTCTCAAACTACCAGTAACCCACAATAATGAAATTATAAATAAGGTTCTGAATAATGGGTGCGTTAGACAGAAAGAAACTGAAGAATTTATCCCTGAAAAAAGCAGGAAAGAAGACTTGGAGAGATCAGTTTAGTTCCATGGTCCCATCCTTCTGGGGAGGTCATCTAGTCTGAAATCCAAATTATAACAAACCTAAGGTCCACCCTCTGTAAGGGTCTTGGGCAGCCTCACTTTGCCATACCCTGTCAAAAATACTAGTCATGTTCCTGAGGTGAAATTGTCCTTATTAAGTACTTATGGCCATGTCATATTCTCTGCCCTCCTTTGGGTCAGCCTTCCACAGCATTCTGCCTTGTGGCGTCTTTCTCCTTATCCCTTCCCCATACCATGTGCTATCTCTTTTAATGTGCTAAATCCCTTTCAGGATTTAGCCTGCCAACTAAGGCATGTCCCAACCTCATGGAGTGTGTTTCCTTTCTTCTGATGAATGGCAAGTTCCCTAAGGGAACTTGTCCCTTCCATCATTAATTATTAAAACCCTTTTCCTATGCTCTCCTGAGTATTTAATATTTACCATTCCAATGTTGTATCCCTTCATTTTGTCTGTAATCTATTCCCTAAATAAATCTACCTTTTGTCAAAAAGAATGGCCATTGTGAATTCTTCACATGATTGAACCCCAACTTTTGCTGCCTGCTATCATCTAGTATCTCCATTATATTTATTCATCTTGTATCTCCTGCTAGGTCATAAACTCCGAGAGCCAAAACTTATACTTTATTTTATTCCCTTTTAGCACCCATAGCATCCAATTGCATATATTATTTAGTTAATACAGAGAAGCAAAAAAGAAGAAATTGGTCATTTTTTATTAAAAAGAAATATGCTAAACCTCCAAGAAAGAAAAAAGGAGAAGGAAACAAAGAACAGAATGGGGCTTGGTCAATCCTTGGAGCCCCATGTTGTATAACAAAGATTTGGACTGAGGCCTAGTTTTCTCATTTGCTAAATAAGAGTGCTGTGAACTACTTCTGAGGTTCCTTTCAGATGTAAATCTATGATCCTATATGACCAACAAATCACATTAATGGGTAAATATATAAAGTGTCCAAGCAAATAATATTCTCAACCAAACATTCCTCATCACCTCAAATTATTAAAAGTTAAAAAAAAAACCCTCAACTTCAGTGTTTTCAACTTCAGAAAAAGTGATTAATGTATGGTTCTATTAGTCCATCTGTGTAAGCTCCTAATGTGTTTATAATGGCAGAAATTACACATTCCATGAGGTCAGCATAACTTTCAAAATGGTTCTGAATGTCATCTTGGGGAACAGTTGCCCTCTGGTATCCTGCTTTGGTAAATATATCTGAAATTCAGTCCAATTGTATTTAAATGCCAACAGAAAAAAACTGTGATTATAGAGAGAGATTTGGGGAAAAAAATGCAAATTAGGGGGAAATAAATTGAAATTTTAAGTTGAAAAGATTTAGGTCTTTAATGTAATAAAAGAGTACATTACAGCTTAAGCCCTTCCTTTCAGAATGTTCACCACAAATTCTTAACAAATCTTTTAAAATTGTAGCTAAGAATTTTATCTTGTTTTTTTAAAAACTGTTTTACTGTTACCAGGTGTGCTTGCAGTAATTTAACAATTTCAGAACTATTTAACAAATTCAGAGATGACACAAATCGGAATTTTTGATCTTAGCAAAGAACAAAATGAACTAAATTATAAAATAATATTTCTAAGTATCATTAAAGCATATTACAAAGGCTAGGCAAGGCCCTACTTAGGAATGAAACTTACTATACATAAAGATCCCTCCTCCCCAAAACATTCCTCTCTGGCTGTCTTCCTATACTCTTTTTTCCTTCTCTATTCCTTCCATGAGAATGGTGGGGTGATGGTGACAACTCTGCTACCATTTCTCAGTTTCTTCCTTTCTTGCCCCAACTTTTACTGTCAACCTCAGGGAAGGGAAAGGGAAGAAGCAGCCATCATCTCTTCAGCCTTTTCTGTCACAGTAAAGAAAAAAGGCTTAAGAGGAGAAAAATCAGTCACAAATATCACCCCTTCCTTGCCCCATTCTTGACCCAAGGACCCCCAGATCCCACTGCCCCTCTTTACTACAAAAGCCTTAGATATAAACTCATTATAATAGATAGTTAAGTTCAGAAGTATTGTCCATGATTTACTCCATGAAAAGCATCCTTGTGGGGTAACTAAGGGATCAAAAATCTATATTTGAGTGCCTGATATCTATTTTGTAGATGAAACTGTGCTAGAGTCTAAAGGAGATCAAAGTAGTGTGAGGGAAGGAAAACTGGAAAGTCCACCTATGGTATCTCCTTTCCCCAAGGCCTTACAATCTAGTTGAGACAATAAGACAGGTTTGTAAAATGTTACATTTAAATAAACACTTCAGAACAATGTCCCAAAGTGACACAATATCAAATCACATATAAACAAATGTTACAAGGAATGTTTTTTTTTTAAATTGTGATACATAAATATAAGTATTGATACATAGTAAAAAAAAATTTAGAATCAGAATCACAACATATTATTTTCACCTTTTTGGTTGCTGTTTGCTTGCTTGCTTTTTTCTCTCATTTTTTCACCTTTTTGATCTGATTTTTCTTGTGCAACATGATAAATGTGGAAATGTTTTGAAAAATGCACATGTTTAATTAACCTCTATTGGATTCGTTGGCTATCGTTGGAGGTGTGTGAGGGGAGAGAGGGAGAAAAATTTCCAATAGAGTCTTGCAAGGATGATATTGAAAACTATCTGCACATATTTTGAAAACAAAAGGCTATTATTAAAAAAAGTTAAATAGAATCAGGAAAATAACATATACAATAAATACAACTACATAAATAGAACAAATATTAAAAACAAAACAATGTTTTGCAATTAACATGACCAGTCTTGCATGAGAATAGATGTGAGACTATGGATGTGGAATGATGTTTCTATCAGATGTGGAGATTTTATTGGTTGATTTTACCGAACTGCTTTTCTTTGTTAATCTTTGTTCTAAGAGAAGGTTCAACCTGGCAGAAATAAGTGTGATATACGAACAAAAGACACCAATAAAACTTTGGGGGGAAAGGGCAAAGTTTTATTTTGGAGTGTTATTCAGAAATGGGGTTGGGGAAAGGAATAAATTTAGGCTATGGTGACCTGGAAAGGTACTGTGAAGAATGGAGGCATTCTCTCCCCAGCTGACCCAATTGTCATTCTTACACATTTCTTTTTTGAGTTTGTTTAAAGGTCCTATTAACTTAACAAATAAGTGTGCCTCCTTTGAGTAAAATAAGTGCTTTCACCTTGGGAGATTAGCTCTATCACAGAAACAGCATTATTGCTTTGTAATGATCAGATTGTGTTTCATGAGTCACATTCTGATTTAGAATGACATCTTTTAAAAGGAATATGTTCAAATTGTCCTTCATTTCCTTAAGATTTCATTTTAAGTCCATTTTATAAAATCTAATGTCTTCATACAAGTAAAAAGGATTTAGGGTTTGGTTGGTTGGTTTTTGATGCTTATAAATATTAGGATAAAATCTATGCTGAGAGGAAAGGACATGAGTTGAGAAGAGATGAAATAATAAAATTTTTTTTAAATCGTTGGCTAGAATAGTGTTGGCATTTTCAGAGATTCAAAACTACACCACTGGCCTCTAAATAAGATATTCTGCATTAGAAGTACATCTATTAAGCTTGATTGACATTTTGCTTTTTTCATTTTATAATTAACCATTTAATGCATATTAGTGTAATCTGTAGTTCATTTTTTGCAATCTCTTCTCAATCCTATACCTTTAATGTCAACTAACTATATTTGTAGGTTGTAATTTAGATAGGAGGGGAAAAAAAGAGATTGAGAATGGATCTACCTACATTTTTCTTCTTCCCTAATTAATCATCTTCTTCCTTTTCCTTTTGCTGTTGCCCTATATGCAGTCTGTTTTCTAAATTCCTGGAGACATGAAACCTCCTTTCTACTTTTACTAAAACTAAATCTCCAAATATTTCTGTTTATCTCCTTGTTTTAAAGATCCAATTGACTATTCTCAGTCCTCAGTCTTCACTTCCATTCATTCTTTTAACTATTTACTTTTTTTTTTTTTTTTGCTTTCATGCAATTCCACTTTACTGGTCCTGGTTCTCCTTTCATTTCTGATTATTCCATTTCCTTTGTAATCCCTATGGGTATTTTCTCCCAAGATTCTCTGTGCTCATATTCTATGACTTCTCTCTCTCTCTGCTGAATTCCATTTTCTAATCACTCCATTTTTATGAGCACTCCAGGGCTATGTATATAGGAGATACTCAGTAAAAATTTGTGACTATAAATAGTAGTTCTAATATCCCATGTTGGAAATCTTGGAATCTGCCATATTTCTAAGCTATGTCCCATATAGGAAGCAGCATGGCATTCATAAAAAGAGCACTGGATTAGAATTGTTAACTCTTAATTCTGGTTCTGGATCTTCAACAAGTTTTAACTATATAGCAATTACATAGATATGTCATTAGGCCTTCATTGGGCCTCTGTGCTCTCCTTCAATTATTTCCAACAGGTTAGGAAATTGCCTAGATAATTCCAATGTCTCCACTTCCACGCCACACTCCAATAGAAAAGAAAAATAAATCTCTTATAGTAAACTTGCATGGACTAGACAATTTTTAAAGGGCCCCTACATAGTGATTCTATATAGATTACCAAGCTCTGTCATTTTTCTTGGAAATGTCTTATACTTCCTTCCTTTATTGTTCCAAAATCCTTTCCCTGACAAGTTTTCCTCAATGTCCCTTTTATCATGTAATTTATGTCTTCAAAACTTACTCTGTCTCCCTATTGCTTCCTGTAAATAACCCAGTTTCTCATGCCCAATTTTTTTTTTTTATTACAGCTTTTTATTTACAAGATATATGCATGGGTAATTTTTCAGCATTGACAATTGCAAAACCTTTTGTTCCAATTCCCCCCCCCCCCACCTTCTCCCAACCTCCTCCCCCATATGGCAGATAGACCAATATCATGCCTAATTTTTAAGGTCCACCATAATATAAGTCTAAACTACCAGTCCAATTTTATTATCCACTAAACCAGTGTATTCTCTTCTTTAATCAAGCTAAATTCGTCTCTGTCATTGGCCTATTGTTGTCAGTCCTACTCCAAAGCTCATTCTGCTTTAGCTATGTTAAATGTCTTTGCCTTTCTCTATTCTAGACAGATGGGTAGTACAATGAATAGATTGTGAGACCTGGGAATCAGGAAGACCCGAGTTTGAATCCTGTCTTAGATACTTAACTAAATGGCTGACCCTAGACAAATCACTTAACGCCCCTACCTTGTCTTCTTCATCTGTATAGTAATGATAAAATAGCACTTACCTCATAAGATTGTTGTCAGGATCAAATAAGGTCACAGATGTGAAGTGCTTTCTAAACCTTAAAGTGCTGTATAAATGCTAGTTATAATTATTATCCAAATGTTATTCATTAATCAAAGCCTAATTCAAATTATTCCTTCTCCACAAAACCTTCTCTACCTTTTTCTAGCCCATTCTGTTCTGTCCTATTTTTCAAATTCTCACAGGATATAATACTTCGTGGTATGTATTAGTTTCATCACTCCCAACTAATAATAATAAGCCCCATTAAGACTCAGACCAGTACTAGTCAGTTGATAAAGACAAGAAATAATTGAACATCTTTTCTGTTCTATAGCAGGCCTGGCCAAGTGGGACCCAACAAATTCTGCTTCCCCCAGCCTGGCAGCAGTTGACTGGAGTGGCCACACATACCTCAGTGCAGCATGCAACTGTAATTCCTGAGACTATGGCAGGGACCCAGCAGTTGGCAGACTGGAGGTAAGGAGGCAATTCTGAATGTTAAGGATTAAGGATATTAAGGGGGTGTTTGTCTAAAGAATTATTAAGCTCTTCCCTGCATGAATTTACTATTTGCAAAGAGACTTGTTAGGCAAAAGCACAAAATATCATATGATCAGATGGATTTTTTTTTTTGTCAGTTTACTATAATATTGAGTTTAGTGCCATCCTTCAAAATAGTCACCTTGGCAAACTGTATCCTTAATCTAGTTCCATTTTTGGAATTCCCCTTTAGGAATTGTTTTCAAAGCCAACTTAATACCTAACAAGTCCCTTTGCTTTATGGTCACACCTCTTTTTTGGGGGGAGGGGAAAACCAAAAATAGGAGAGCCAGCACCCATCTTATTCATGTTTTATAAATGACTGTTTACTGTGAAAAGACAAAGATTTGACCCATTAAAAGTAATTCCAAAAAAGGAATTTCAAAATCATTTTTGAGCCATTACACATCATTAGACATCCCCCCCAACACACACACACACACACACACACACATTTTGCCTGCCAGGTCCTTCTGAAATGTTTAATGTGTTAAGTCTCATTCTAGTCATACTTTGATAACTAAGCCACATGTACTATATTCCAACCACATTAAATCTGATATCTTGTCCCTAATACATAATTCCCCTGATCCAAAAACAGTTTCTAATTTGATATTTCATTGACTTTAAGAATACTGAGCCAATTATTTCTAATTCCCTTCACCTTCTCTTCCCTGCCCACTTTAGTCTTTTTTCTCCCTCCTTCCTTCAAAGCATGTTCTCCAAACTTTACCAGGACTACCTTGCTTCCTAGCAGCCTTCTTCCTAGTACAGTTGATTTTGTTCCCATTCCACAGAAAGCCACATACCAGAGAAGCTGGAGATCTTTGCACTGTTTGAGAAGTGAGACTAGATGATCACTAAAGTCTATTCCAGCTCCAAAATTATTTATTTTATTGAAGCTTTATTATTATTTTTTTTTTTACAAAACATATGCATGAGTAATTTTTCAACACCGACCCTTGAAAAACTTTCTATTCCAATTTTCCCCTCCTTCCCCCCACTCACTCCCCAAGATGGCAGGTAGTCCAATACATGTTAAATATGTTAAAATATATGTTAAATCAAATATGTGCATACATATTTATACAGTTATCTTGCTGCACAAGAAAAATCGGATCAAGAAGGGAAAAAAAAAAACCTGAGAAAGAAAACAAAATGCAAGCAAACATCAACAAAAAGTAAAAATGCTATGTTGTAGTCCACATTCAGTTCCCACAGTCCTCTCTCTGGGTGTATATGGCTCTCTTCATCACTGAACAATTGGAACTGGTTTGAATCATCTCATTGTTGAAAAGAGCCAAGTCCATCAGAATTGATCATTGTGTAATCTTGTTGTTGCCTGTTGCCATGTTGCCTGGTTCTGCTCGTTTCACTTAGCATTAGTTCATGTAAGTCTCTTCAAGACTCTCTGAAATCATCCTACTGGTGCTTTCTTACAGAACAATAATATTCCATAACATTCATATAATATAATTTATTCAGCCATTTTCCAACTGATGAGCATCCACTCAGTTTCCAGTTTCCTGCCACTACAAAAAGGGTTGCCAAAAACATTTTTGCACATGTAGGTCCCTTTCTTTCCTTTAAAATCTCTTTGGGATATAGGCCCAGGAGACACACTGCTGGGTCAAAGAGTATGCACAGTTTGATAACTTTTTGCCAGCTCTAAAATTTTACGATTCTTACCTCAGAGAGAGTGCATTCTTTTGTTTTAGATATTTAAGCTGCTTCCTAGTCTCTCCATAACTACTGAGCCAACTAGAAGGCCAAAAAGTAAACCACTCTCCATTCCTTCTCAAATTTCTCTCTCCATTTCCCTTCCTCCCAACCTCTAATATTTTCCTAGAGCCCCTCTTCTATCTCAAATGTCATTATTTACAAATAGCTAGAGAAAAAAAGGATAGATAAGTACATCTATTTCCTGAAAAGCTATTGTCAAATTCTCCTCTTGACACTACTCATGTCAGGGCACACAGGTACCTTTTTACACTAATCTCACTCACCTCATGCTAATTCCCAGAGAAAGAATGCGTATTATTAAATGTGTATTAACATATTAATACACACAGCTTCATAAGAAATATAAATGCAATTACACAGGCCAGCCCCAGGCAAATTTTAAAAACAGCCAAAATTTTATCTGTTCTCACATTAGGCTCCCAGTACTTTGTGGTACATTCCTAAATTCCTGATAATGGATGTCAGTAGTTCATTATCTCTGAGACACATGAACAAACTGAGAGAGTTCTTAGGTAGTCAATAATCAATTTATTAGACTGCCTAATAATCAACAAATTGATGATCAGTGATTTCTCTCAGTCACCAGAAATATTTTTTGGAAAGAGAATCCCCCTGACAGGAGAAATCAACCTGGACTGGTAAACACTTGAGGGGTGGGGCCCTAACAGTCTTCATTCAGCTCCTCTGCTGAAAATGGAGCTTGATCCTGATACTCCACCAGTTTTGGCAAGGTGGCCAGAGGAACCCATCTCCAGAAAGACCTCTTAGGTTGGGTTTTCTCCTTCATTTACTGGGTCACCATGAAGGCATCCAAAAATGCAGGCTTAATGCTTTGGGCTGAAATTTCACTTAGAATAGATTCCATTTACACTCTGAAAAGAAGTAAAATTTTCTAACTGGGAGACAGAGGAACATATTCATTGGGCAATCTCCATTTATCAGCCCTGACACTTTGAGACTGGCTGATTGATCTACAGGGACTAGTCCCTGAATAAAAAAATATAAAATCTGGATCCAAATGACTAATAGGTTATTAATAGAATAGAATAACTATTTCTCTCATCTAGTATAAGAACCTCATCATATCTCCTGAACACATTTATATATTCTGAGAGCATTCTTCAGTAGGCCAATGCTTAATGTATTTTTTTTTTTTCCTTGAGGCAATTGGGGTTAAGTGATTTAACCCCAGGATCACACGGCTAGGAAATGTTAAGTGTCTGAGATGTCACATTTGAACTCAGGTCTTCCTGACTTCAGGGCTGGTGCTGTATTCACGGCACCACCTACCTGCCCCAGCCAATGCTTCATCTAACAGAAGAATTGATGGTGTGGAATTTCTAGAATCATTAGAATTATTAGTGTGAAGCAAAATAAGCCTGGCTCACCTGGTTTTCTTACAGCCCCACCCCAGCATGATAAGCTTTATGGCCACGGTTTAAGTCCTGAACAAAGAAATTTAACTGCAGCAATTCACCTCTCCCCACTTTTCTACATGTCCTCTAGTAGCTCTAGAGAGGGAGAAAGGTCAGTCCCTCCTAGATGTTATTGGCAACCCCTGCTACTTTATTGTTTCCATAATTCAGTTACCCTGTTTCCACAACTATAATAACTCTGGATTAAATTATTTACTGTAGGACTATAAGTATGGGATGAGGATAACTGTAGCTATCAGAGATGTAATAAAGTCGAAAGCAAAACTAAAAAGCCAAAGGGCTTTGTGAAAGCCATCTTACTTGCACGGACTCCTTAGCATTTGTCTTTCACTCACAAAGCTTCTCCTTCCCTTTTTCTCCAGCCTCTACACTTTAGTCAGGTACAATGCAGGAAACCCCGAAGAGTTGGAGTCCTGATTGAGCTTTTGAGACAGACTAGACTGTCTCCCATCCATGCCCTGGGCAAATCCCTTAAATTCTGTTAGTTTCTTTTGCATCATGAAGGTAAAAATAAATGTTCTCTAATCTCACTTCCAACTCTAAATCCACTCTCAGAGTTCATAAAAGGTTGACTTTAAGAGAGTTTTAACTAGTAATTAATAGGAAATGTTTTAAAAATCCCAAAACTTTGTTTGCTTTTTTCATTGTTTGTGAATTGAAAAGTAACCCTTAATGGCTAATAAGCTTTTTTTAGATGCTTAATAATTAATGTTTCATTATACTTTTTCATGTTAAATATGCTAAAGTATATCTTAAATACAGTTCTCTTGTTGCACAAGAAAAATTGGATTTATAAAGGTAAACATAACCTGGGAAGAAAAGCAAAAATGTAAGCAATGGCTAATAAGCTTTATCATGTTTGTGATCTACCTATATCAAGGAAAAGGAAAACCCTTAAGTTTCAAGTGAAAAACAAAATAAGTGAAAAGTAAAACCATCATCCTACAAAGCCCTAAGCATCTAAATCCTCTCACTATTTCCATAAATATCTATCTACTCAACTTCAGGCATTCAAACCTTATTTTCAAACACCAACTTTCACAATAAATAAAAGCTACTTTAAATCACTCATTTTTATAATGTAATTATTAGTACTGAAAACATGTTCTATTTTTAACCAACAAATACGTAGCATGTTTAGATACTTTACGTTAAAAAAAAAAAAAAAAAAGGTTGATATGGCTAGACTGGGAATCCAGCCACTAATATGCAACACTTTCTGTATGGGAAATCATTTCTTTGTCCAAACAGCTGGCTTTTTAAAAAATGTTGGGACATAATTAGCTTATAGGCTAGTGATTGTTTAATTTCAATTTAAGTTATTTCACCAAATTCTGATCATGGGTATTTTATTTTTAATTAAAAAAACTTTTTTTGGCTACTGAAAAAGTTTATTGGGTTGTCTCCTTTGGGCATACCACTATATTAACTAGTTATATAGAAATAAGTGACTTCTAGAAGTTTACTCTCTCCAGTTTTCATAGTTTATTGTTCATGAACGTAAAAAACAAATTTAGAAGTAACCTTAATCTTCACCTCAACTCACTTAATTCGTCAGAGCCCATACACATTGGGACTACCCTTTTAACAAAACAAAGTCCTCTTTCTCCTTCGAAACAATACTTCAACTCTCTCTCCTCTTGACATAATTAACTCCATCTGGCTACTGCGCCCTCCTCCGAGCAGCAGCTCCATCGAACCAGTGTACATCCTTTTCATTCTTCCATTCAATTAAAAATGTATTAAACACCTCCTACGTGCCAGGAACTGGGCAGAGTCCTGGGGACACAAAAAAAGCCCACAAGTCCGATCCTGCCTTCAAGGAGCTTGGAGAGGACAACTTGCAAACAGGAAATGGTTCAAAGAGGGAAAGTTCTGCAGCTGAGAGACATTAGGGATGGCTTGCTGTAGAAGGTGGGGTTTTAGTTTGGCACTGAAAGGACTCCAGAAAGGTCAGGATTTGTGCAGAGGAGGGAGCGCCTTCCGGGGAGGAGGCCCAGCCTGAGAAAACCGCTGGGGCGAGAGCCGAGGCGACTGGTTTGTAGACCGGCCAGGAGAGAGAGCAGAGGAGCCCCAAGGGGGAGGAAGAGCGAAGGAGGCTGCGCTGCAGAGGAATCTGCATTTAATCCTGAAAGCTTTAAAGCCCCCTAGAGTTAATCCATCAGTGGAATGGCAGGGTCTTGCTAGGCGGACCGCCTGACGGGAGGGGATGAAGGCCGGCGCGTGGCGGGCGGCGGGCCTGGGAAGCCATCGGATACGCTGTGCCTGGCGCGTGCCTAACCTACCCGCCCGTGGTAGAAGCTCTCCAAGAGCAGGGGCAGCGACGGCGCTTTATGCGCAGGCAGAGCTGGGCCCGCGAGAACCCTCCGGGCCGCTGCTCTCCCAGCTGCCTCTGCCTCGTGTCTTCGCTGTGGCAACGAGACCCGAGCAGGGCACTTTTAACAACGGGACAATGCTTTGTTTCTCAAAGAGCTCTGAGTCAAAAAAGTAAAGTGGGGCCGCTTTGTCTCTGCTCCCTCAGGAACACGCACGCGCACGGAAGCCACTACAACCCCATCATGCAGCAGCCGGCGCTTTTGACTGGCCACGTGACCCTCCCGGCGGCCCAGCCCTTGAATGTGGGCGTGGCCCACGTGATGAGGCAGCAGCCCACCGGCACGACGGCCTCGCGGAAGAACAAGCAGCACCAGACAGCAGCCAGGTGCGTGTGGAGGCGGGAGGTGGCGGGCTCTCGGCGGCGGGCTCTCGGCGGCGGGCTCTCGGCGGCGGGCTCTCGGCGGCGGGCTCTCGGCCGCGGTCTGAGGCGCTGAGCCGGGCCTTTCTGGGCTTTGCGGGCGGTTGTCAGGCGCGCGGGCGGCCCACGCCAGCCAGGGCAGCGCGCGTGACTTCCCGCGGGAGGACAGACCCCACGCCAACCAAGGTTCCTCTTTGCTTGAAAACTTCTAGGGAGGGGGCTTCCGCTATCTCCCCGGTCAGCCTCGTCGGTTTTTACATAAGTGAGGAGATGTTCTCTTTCGGAGTCGTGACAGTAGCCACAGTTCTTATTGCACTTTTTGTTGTTCAGTAGTGCTTGACCTGGGAAAACATTTATAAGTTATCCACTTTGCATTTCGAAACACCAAACTAAGCCAAAATCGTAGATGCCTCCTATGGATAAAGCAAGGCTTTTAGGTGACTTGGCCAGGACCTTCGTGCCGGTTTCACGCCTTCCGGACTGCGATCCAGCCCCTGTTAGCTGCTTCATGAATGCAGTTTGCTTCTGCGTCATTTTCATCCATTAAGCCGTTTTCCACATAATAGTTCTTGAAATACTTGGAGACAAGTTATCAGATTCTCTCTCCCCCAGTAAGTTTTCTGCTAAATATTGCTGATATTTTGAATTTGCAAATGTTTTTATTAAATGCTAACTCTCTGGAAGGCACTGCTTGGGGAGGGCAAATTCAAAAACACTATTCCTTGCCCTCATAGAGCTTCCTTTCTTTTGGGAATAAGTCTTTACACAATACTTTGAAGAGGGAAGACAGCATTAATAACTAGGGAGATCAGGAAAATGATTCCAAATGAAATAATACAGAAGCAAACTCTTGAGCAATCTTGGAATTCTAAGAGGCTGGGGGAAGGAAGAGATGGGCGTGCATTTCAAGTATAGACATGTGCAAAAGCATGGAAAAGGAAGATGAAATGCCAAATTTGGGGAACAAGAAGTATGACAGTTTGGGTAGAACAAGAAATTTCCCTTTGTGATGGGAAATAAACCTGGAAAGGAAGATCAGAGCCAGATTGTGAAGAACTTTAAGTGCCAAGCTGTGGAGTTTACTTTTTCCCCCCAAACTGTTGTCTAGACATAACTATTCTATTTTGTACTTAATGAAGTTGATTTTAAATCGAGTGTAAGAATGTTTCAACAAATCTGTCCCTATTATATTTTATATTAGATTTGAATGCTTGTTCCTAGACTAACAAGATCTTGTAATTGATTTCTTCAATACTCAAGCCTTTATTTTTCTCCCACTCTAGCCCATTCTACCCCCTAAAAAGAAAAAACAACTCATGATAAATATACATGGTCAAACAAAACATTTTCACATTAGCCACATCTACAAAATAGGTGTCCCATCTTCATATTTAGTCCAACATCTTCCTGTCAGGAAACCAGCAGCATTCTCCATCATTGGTCCTTTCTAGTCATGATTAAATATTGCATTGATCTTAATCTTAAGTATTCTTAACTATTTCCAAATTGTTCATTTTCATAATGTTGGTATTATAGTATAATTGTTCTTCTAGATCATCTTTCTTCCTTCTGCACCTCTTCATACAAGTATTCCCAGGTTTTTTGTGGAAACCATCTTTTTTATTACTTTTTAAAGCAGAATAGCATTCTATTACATTCATATGTCATTCTCTGCTCAGCCATTCCTCAGTTGATGAGCATTTCTTTTCTTTCTTTGGCACCAGAAAAAGAGCTCTATCAAGATATTTTTGAATCCTTATTTCCCAGTTTTGTTTCATGTGAAAATTTGATATGCATGCATTCTATCTACACCTTTATCCAAGTCATTGATAAAAATGTTGAGCAGTATAACAGTAAGGCCAGATCCCTACTGCTTTCCTTAGTATCCTTCTTCCAAGATAACATTAAACCTTTAATCACAACATTTTGGGTCCTGGAATTCAACCAGATCTAACTCTACCAAACTGATTGCCATCAAATCATACCTCTCTTCTTCTCCACAAGGATTATATTAGAGATTTTTTTTCAAATGCAGCCCTAAAACCCAAGTAAACTACATTTACAGGATTCCCTTGATTACAATGAGGAAATGCCAAAAGAAAAAGAAATAAGCTAAGTGTGGGAAAACCTGTTCTTGATGAAGGCATACTCACTTTTAGTGATACCATTTCCTCTTCAATTCCTATTAACTAGTTTTCTTCTCTCCTAATCCAAAAATCATTCTCTTTGACAGAGAAAGTAGAAATAGAATGAGTTGAGTAATAATAATGACATGTCTAGTTTTTAAGGTTTGCAAAATCTTTACATTTAAAATCCAATTTGACAGTTACCCAATAAAGCAGTTCTCCTTTTGTCTTCCATTAATATTGACTTTCTACCCCAAATAATAGTTCTCTCCTTTCTTTCATCCTATTTTCTCCAATATAGCTTTGAAAAAAAAGTCCTTTTGTCCTTATTACACATAACCAACTTCATCTCATTCTGAACTGCCATGCTTCACACTATTCTTACAGAACTTTTGTATTCATCCTCTGTTATCTGACTTTGCTTCCATCTTCTTCACATATCTTTAAAAAATTTAACGACTTGATGAATTCTCTTTTCCTCTGCATTTGTGTCTTCACATAGTTCTCTCTTCAGATAGCTTGGGCTCAAAAAGTCATCTGTACAAGGATAAATATGGGAAAAACATGATTTGACAGACTTCTTGTGAAAAAGATCTGGGAATATTAGTAGAATTACAAACCCAAGAGGAGACACTATTAATAGCCAAAATTGCTTAGGTTGCACTAATGGATAAAAGGTATTAAAAAATGAGGAAGGTGACAGTCTCACTGTATTCTATCCTGACTGTTCCACATCTGAGCATTGGATTTAATTCTGAGCATTACCTTTAAGGACATGGATTAACTTGATTATACAAGGAGGAGAGTAATTAGGGTAGGAACAAGACTGGAGATGATAACTATATGAGGATTAACTAAGTAACTGGGAATGTTTAGCCTGGAGAAGACAAGACTTAGAAAGAGATTTGACACCTGTTTTCAAGTTTTTGGGAGGCTCTTACATGGAAGAAAAAATTAAACTAATTTTTCTTTTTTAAATTTTATATATATATTTTATTAAAGATTTTTTATTTTAAAAACATATGCATGGATAATTTTTTTTAACACTGGCCTTTGCAAAACCTTTGGTTCCAGTTTTTTCCCCCTTCCCTTTACCTCCTCCCCTAGATGGCAAGTAATCCAATATATGTTAAACATGATAAAAATATATATTAAATCCAGTATAGGCACACATATTTATATAATTATCTTGCTGCACAAAAAAGATCAGATCAAAAAAGGAAAAAAAATGAGAAAAAATAAAATGCAAGCAAACAACAAAAAGAGTGAAAATGCTATACTGTGATCCACACTCAGTTCCCACAGTCCTCTCTTTGGATGTATATGGCTCTTTTTATCACAAGATCATTGGAACTGACCTGAATCATCTCATTGTTGAAGAGAGCCAAGTCCATCAGAATTGATCATCGTGTAATCTTGTTGTTGCCGTGTACACTAATATCCTGGTTCTCTTGTTGTTGCCGTGTACACTAATATCCTGGTTCTGCTCATTTCACTTAGCATCAGTTCGTATAAGTCTCTCCAGGCCTTTCTGAAATCATCTTGCTGGTCAATAATACTCCATAACATTCATAATACATAACTTATTCAGCCATTCTCCAGTTGATGGATCCACTCAATTTCCAGTTTCTTGCCACTACAAAAAGGTCTGCCACAAACATTTTTGCACATGTGGGTCCCTTTTCCTTCTTTAAGATCTCTTTGGATAGAAGCACAGTAGAAACACTGCTGGATCAAAAGAAATGTATATTTTGATAGCCCATAGGGCATAATTTCATATTGCTCTCCAGAATGGTTGGATCAGTTCACAACTCCACTAACAATATATTAGTGTTGCAGTTTTCCTGCCATTTTAGGCAATCTGAGAGGTATGTAATAATATCTCAGAGTTGTCTTAATTTGCATTTCTTTGATCAATAGTGATTTAGAGCATCTTTTCATATGACTAAAAGTGGTTTCAATTTCTTTATCTGGAAATTGGCTGTTCCATATCCTTTGACCATTTATCAGTTGGAGAATGGCTTGAATTCTTATAAAAGTGAGTCAATTATCTATATATTTTAGAAATGAGGCCCATATCAGAACTCTTGAATGTAAAAATGTTTTTCCATAAACTAATTTTTCTTGGCCCTAGAAGACAGATTTTGGAAAAATGGATGCAAACTGCGGAGAGACAGATTACATGTCAGTATGAAAGAAACTATCCCAACAATTAGAATTGCCCAAAATTGTAATGAGCTGTTTTGTAACATAAGAAATTCCCCCATCTTGTCAAAACCTGCATGACCTCTTTTCAAGGACTATAAATGGTATTCCTATTCAGGGAAATATTGAACCCAGTGATCGCCAAGTTCCCTTTTACGTGTGCGATTCTGTGATAAGCCTAAATAGACTTGTCTGCCTTTCTCTTCTGTCACAGTATTCTTCTTGGCTAATTTGCAAATCTTATTGAATTTAGGTAAGATGGGATTTCAGGATAGAGTATGTAGTTAAGGTAAATTACAGTCTGATATTACTCTTGATATAGGTTAAACCCTCTGTGCAGTGCCATCTATATCTATACTCTTCTTCTTCCTCCCTCTTTTTTATTGGGTATTCATTTAGCCCCTTGAGATTAGGATCATGTGTTCCTCAACTCTTCTTTTCCACTTTTTCTTCCAAGGCTGATATGTTCTTTAGCCTGACCCTGTTTTGACATGTGGAAGAACAGCATCATTTTCCATTTGGGTCAGGTTAATTCCTTCTCTTAACAGCCATTTTCCCAGTAATATTGTCAGTGCTCCCCTAAGCTTTGCCACAAGAATATGTTTTCATTCAATTCCTTCCTCCTGCTCTTGGGCTCTCTTGGTAGCTTTTAACTTCTTCATTTTGTATTACAGCAGTTCTTATTCTGGATTGTTTTTATCCTTTGACTAAATGGAAAGGCCAGTTTCCCCCTCAGATTTGTATCCCCTTCACCTTATCTTTTCATGTGAGAATGTATAGCATTTTGGTGTTACTTTATATAGCCCATTGTTCTTTTTAGCATTTAAGATGCCACATTTATTAACAATTAGCAGAAATCTCCCACTCCAGGTCTGGGTCCCCTCTTTACAGAGGGCAAGATTTTAGCTTTGTGGGGCCATCCAGTGACCATGGCCCTTCTTGGGGTATTTGTGCAGCTGACATTTTACAATTATGTCTGCCTAGAATAACCAGGAGTCCAGATACCTGGTCTTTAATACTGGTTTTATCACTAAGTCAGTGTAAGTTTATGAAAAGTGACTTAATTTTTCTGTGCCTCAGTTTCTTCACTTCTCTATGAGGAACTAACTCTACCCTGTCCTCTTATAAAGATTCAAATGGTTTAAAGTTTGTGAAAATGCTTTCAAAAAGAAAAAAGTCCTGCAGAAGGATGAGGTCTGGTTAATAACAAGACTCATGTTCTTTATTCCCAGTCCCTTTCCATCCCATGCTGTCAGATGGTGTCACCTTCTTAGGGATCTTGTAATCATTATCCCTAGTGTCATGTAGCATTCATATCACTTTTCTCAAAATTAAATTTACTATCAGAAAAAAGTAGAAGACAGAATCAGTGCTTTCTGAATCTAAGACAGTGGTGTGTTTTATTCATAATTAAGACCAGACTTGATCTGAAGACTATCTCGCCTTTGCTGTCCTTAAAAAGCAATTGTTATATCTTTTTATAATTCATCTAATGCTTCATTTATCATGAGATTTAGCCCATTCATAATTGGAAACCAAGCAGTCAAAGCAGCATTTGAGTATGATCACACATAACCCATTTCTTTGTCCCAAAGCTCAAGAAAATAGACCTGAACTGGAAAAGAAAACAGAGGGGTAGATGGGTTGTGGCTGACACAGCTAAATCATCTCTAAACAAAAGGGGGAAAGATCAGTCTCAGCATCCATCCAGAGCTTCAGATTTCAAGCAGTCCAGGGGCTCAGTATATAAAGATCCCTCATACATTTCTTGAAGTTCAGTACCAAATTTTTTTTTTTTTACTTGTGATTTCAGTAGTGTAAGGAACTTCCAGCATGGAAAGTTTCTTCACTAGTGTGGAGAGAGCATTTATTATTTGGTCTTAAGAAAGTTACCTGGGTCTTGTCCATAGTTACACAGCTGTTATACATCAGAAGAAGGACTTGCATGCAGGTCTTCCAAACTCCGAAGGCTCTCTGATCACTGCATCATGCTATTTGATGCTAAGATTTATCTAATTTGACTGGAGTGTAATTACAGAAGTATTTATTCCTTATGTGAGGCCTAGAGAGAGTACATTTAATGGATGAGGATTCCAGGACAAGTCATTTAGCCATTGTCTACCTCAGTTTTCCCAAATATAAAATGGGGATAATAACACTTCCTTCCTAGGGCTATTGTGACTATCAAATGAGATTATATTTGTAAAGCACTTAGCACATAACACCCAGCATATAACAGGTACTTAATAAATGCTTTTTGGCTTTCTTCTTTCCTTTATTAAATCCAAAGCATAGCTAATACAGTACTGTAAACTGGAGTCAGGAGACTTGGGTTTGAATGCCACCTCTGGCACTTTCTGGCTGCCAGACCCTGAGTAAGTCATATAACTTCTCAGAGGCTCATTGTCCTCATTTGTGAAATGAAATGAGAGACTGAGACCTGAACTCTGAGCTCTCTTCTACCTCTGAATCTTTGAACCTATGAATTCCTCACTTTGTAGCTTCATGACCACATAACCCATCTGTCTGATTGGTCACAGAAGGAAGTAACCCTTCCTCTGTGTCCTTGTTTTATAACCTGCTAGCTGTGCATACAAAATATCTGCTTACGGTCCAATGAACCTCACTAGGGAGAGGAGTCTCATCAAGCAAAATTGTGCCAGTGGAACATCCTTTCCACTGAACTGCTTTTACTGCAGAATGTCCACTACCAGAAAATTCTTTAAAACTTTGTAGAATTATTTACAAATAAGGTTTTTGTGCCGATTCTTTTTTTTTTATTTTATTTTAAGATTTTTTTTAAAGAATTTTTATTTTAATTTACAACATATATTTTGACAATTTTTATTTTAATTTATTGTAGATATTTTGACCATGTAATAATTTTTTTTGCCTTCATAGGTATTTTTAAATTGTTTTATTTTTGAGACTTACAAAAATTTTGATTTCCATTTTTCTCTCCCTTCCTCTCTTTGCTCCTCCCAAGACGGCAGTCTGTTACAGGTTAAACATGTACAATCATATTAAACAAAAACAAAAGGGAAAAACAACAAAAGTGAAAATAGTATGCTTTAATCAGCATTCAGAGATCATGATTCTTTTCTCTGGATGTAAATAACTTTTCCATCATGAGTTTTTTAGAATTGTCTTATATTATTGTATTGCTGAAAAGAGCAAAATCTATAAAGTTGATGATCCCACACAATGTTGCTGTTACTGTGTACAATGTTCTACTGATTCTGCTCAATTCTTTCAACATCAGTTCATGTAAGTCTTTGCAGGTATTTTTGATATCTGCCTGCTCATCATTTCTTATAGAGCAAAAGTATTCTATTACATTCATATACTTTAATTTGTTTAGCCATTCCCCCAATTGATGGATATTCCTTTGATTTCTAATTTTTTGCCACCACAAAGAAAGCTGCTATAAACACATTTATATATGTGGATCCTTTTCTATTTTTTATCTCTTTGGAATACAGACCTAATAGAGATATTGCTTTGTCAAAGGACATACTTAAAGTCCTTTGGGTATAGTTCCAAATTGCTCTCCAGAATGGTTGGATCAATTTATAACTCCACCAACAATGCATTAGTATCCCAGTATTTCACTTCTTCTCCAGCATTTATTATTTCCTTTTTCTCTCTTGTTAGCCAATCTGGTAATTGTGAAGTGGTACTTCAGAGATGTTTTAATTTGCATTTCTCTAATCAATAGTGATTTAGAAAATTTTTTCATATAACTATTTTTTCATCTGAAAACTGCTTGTTCATATTCTTTGACTATTTATCAATTGGGAAATAACTTGTTTCCTTATCAATTTGACTTAGTTCCCTATTTGTTTTGGAAATGAGTCATTTGCCAACCCTTAAGATCAATGCTTTAAATTAGACTGAAAGACAGAATTATACTTTGGCTCTAGTTATCCTAGATCTTAGATAATACAATTTAGATTGGGAAGGAGGCAGGAGAAACTAAATAAAGTAACTTCACAATGCTAATGGACATGATTATACCTCCCAGATTAATTAGAACATTTTAAAACAATAACATTTATTATGAATTTCTCAGTTCAAAAACATAAGTGATTTCAATGTGAGACTCCTCCTGATGCATAGCAGGTGGCCATTATCTTAATCACCTCACGGCCAAGTTAGTAGTGAAGAATCTTTGCAAACTTAGCCAAGCAGAACTTTAGACAGATGGAATCTGGCATCAGGCTGGAGCAAGAAGCCTTTTCAGCTTGGTAGAATCTGCCAAAATTTGCACCTTCCCAGCACAGCCTTCCAAAACACAGGGGTCACTTCCACAGAAAAGGGCTAAGAACATTTTGAGAAATAAAATGAAGATATTTATTATTTACATGAACAAAAATACCTTAACATGCTAATAACAGCAATAACATATCTATAACTTCCTCCATACCCTCTCCCAATCTGTTTTTATTTACATTCTCTATGTTAAATTTAATGACACTCAACAAAAACAAACAAAAAAGAAAATAACCTCCTCCTGCAACTATGCAACTAACTTCCCCAAAAGAACTATGCAATCAAAATTATTTACAATAAAAAGTACTGTATAGCAAATTAATTACCATAATAACCATCTCCTTTGTAACTCCTGCCTAATTTTTTAATGATTGTCTTTTTATATGTTTTGGTATATGTAGATTTTTATATAGTCACAAGAAATGAATATGCTATTCTAGTTCTATGTTCTTCATTCTTCACCTTATGTTATTTCATATGTTTTTCCATATTTATTTGTATTTTTCACAGTTGTCATTTTATGGCACAATAGTATGCCACTACATTGATAGATTATATGTTTTTTGAAACATTTCCCAACCATTGAATTTCCAGTTTTTCATATTAGAAATAATTATAAATGTTTTTTAAAATTTTTAAAATAAAAAATTTATTTTTAATTACTTCCTTAGGAAATAATCCCAGCAGTGGGATCACTTGAATAAGGGAAATGATCAGTTTTGTAGTTCATATTGTGTACTGCCAAATTTCTTACCAAAAAAAAATTACATTCATTTGTAAATTCTGCCAACATTAGTATGAGTATACCTGTGTTTCTGCCAGCATCAGCACTTATTTTTGCCAACTTAATAGATGTGAGGTAGAACCTCAAAACTGTTTTTAACTTTAATTTCTTCAATTATTAGTGAGTTTAAATCTTTGAGATTATTTACATTTTGCTTTTTTAAATTATTTTTTTATTTATTAATTATTTTAAACATAATATATATGCTTTGACCATTAATCCACTGGGGACTAAGTCTTGTCTTATAAAGTTATGTCAGTTCATTATAGATTGTGAATGTCAGGCTTTTATCTGATAAATTTACCACAAAGATTTATTCTTATTGTTTTTTATTCTTATTTTTATTTTAATGATTTTTTTTTCATTTTTGCACAATCAAATCCATGCACTTTGCTCCCAATAATCACTTCCATTTATTCAGTAGAAAAGATGTTGCTTCCCTACAATTAACATCATTACGTTAATGATTTTTTTTTTTAAATTTCTGGACCAGCTGGAATTTATTATATATTGTTGAGGTATGAGATTAAACTCATGTTTTACCATATTGCTTCCCAATTTCCAAGCAATATTTGTTGAACAATGATTCCTTTCCTTATTATATAATATCACTAAATCCATTATGTCTTATACGTACATCTTATGTAAATTTAGTTCTATTTCTGGGATCTCTATTGGGTCCTCTTTCTGTGATCTGTGTTCTGCTCCATTTATCTGTTTTTGTTAGTATTACATAGGTATTATAGTTAACATTTTTTGATATGCTTAAAACTATTAAAAAGGCAGTAAGTTCTCTTTCATCACTTTTCCTGCCAGAGTTCCATAGATTTTTTTCCCCTTTGTTTTTCCATAAAAATGTTGTAATTTTATCTGGTTCTGTAAAATTAAAAATTGGTATCCAATTAGTTTTGCAATGAAAATATTAATTAATTTGCAAAGTATTAACATTTTTATTATATTGTCCTAAACAATGTCCTGTGTTGAAGAGAGATCCTTCATTTCAATTCTTCCATTATTTTGGCAAAACTGGTAATTTTCTTTTTATGTGTCTTGGTAAGTTAATATCTAAATACTTAATACTTATTGTAAATAATATTTCCTATTGTATTAGTTTTTCTTAGTCTTTATTGATAGCATACAAGAGTTCTGATTATGTTTGTGAGTTTTATCCTTTATCTTGCTACCTTGGCTCAATTTGTTATCTCACTTAAATTTTTTTGTCCAGTCTCTTATATTTCCTAAATAACATAAGGCCTCCAACAGTTGGCATAGGACCTGACACATAGTGAATTCTTCAACAATGCTAGTGGGCTGATAAATGAACAATGTTAAATATGGAGCTGTGGGCAGTGAGGTAGGCCAGTGGGTAGAGTGCTGGGCCTGGAGTCAGGAAGACTGCTCTTCCTGAATGAAATCTGGCCTCACATACTTTCCATCCATGTGACCCTGGACAGGCCACTTAACCCTCTTTGCCTCAGCTTCTTCATTTTTAAAATAAACTGAAGAAGGACATGGCAAACCATTGCAGTAACTTTTTCCAGAAAATCTCAAATGGGGTCACAGAAAGTCAAAACATGAATAAAAAACAACTGAACAACAACAAATATAGAGTTACATATTTGGGACATTAATTGAGTATTGCTAAAAAGTAACATATTCATTAGTGAAAGAAAGGAAAACAGCATAGCCAGTGACTGCTGAATAGAAAATTAACGACATTTTACTGATTATCCTGTTCCTTGGCTTCTCTTTCCTGGGAAGCTCTTCAGTAAGATGTTGATAGATTCTCTAAAGACAGAGTAGGTTCTGGACTAGATGGTTGTTTTAGCCTGAATCTTCCTTTTTGGTTGGCACAGGTATGCCTGTACATAGCAAAGAGCAGTGTGGGGAAAGCAGGAAAGATTTTTTTTTTTCCTGAAATGTCAAAAAAAAAAAAATCACTCTTTTCTTCCCCTTACTTTAAGCAAGGAAGATGTGCTTAGGTGTTTCTTGTCACAAATAGTTGATCACATCAAGTCCAAATGTTTCCAATTCAGATTGGAAAGGAGCAGACTGAATTGCTAGTAGAAATCCACTTGTGATTATATGTCACCAATCACATATAGTGATAGAGCACTAGACCTAAAGTCAGTTACCCTCATTGAAAACCCACTTCAGAAATTTGACAGCAGTGTGACTCTGCATGAGTGATAAAACATCTCTGTACCTCTGTTTCATTTCTGTAAATAAGGAGATTGGCTTCTATAGTGTCTAAAATTCCTTCTTAGAGATTAAATCTGTGAACCTCAGACCCTGAGAAATGAGCCTGAAGAAACTTTTGCTTTAAGACCAAAGGCAATGAATTCCAAATCCATTCAATAAAACCAAGAAAAGTCTTTTTAAGGGGTATCTAGATGGCTCACTGGCCAAAGCATCAGCCTTGGAGTCAAGATGACACAAATTCAAATCCAACGTCATTTACTTAACCCTTCTTAGCTGTATGATCCTGGGCAAGTCACTTAACCCCGATTGCCTCATTCCCCAGCTCCAAAAAATAAAAAGTCTTTTTAAGCAAGAAGTGAAGTAGGGATTTTAAGATCACATCCCTTTCCAAGGAGAAATGAGGGCTTACTTAAAATCACCAGATTTGGGCCTTTTAATATAAAGTCCTAAAATTCGACAATTGTTTTACTAAGCTTTCAAAGAAATTTACAAACTTGAATGTGAGAGGGAATCAAAAATATAGACAGATAATTGCCCCTAAAAGGCTCTGATGAGTATATAAGCAAGATGTAGAGGCAGTATAGCTTAGAGGACAGAGTGCTGCCCTCAGAGTCAGGAAGATCTGAGTTAAGTTCTTTTTCTGATAACCAAGTGTATATTAAGTCATTAGGATCAACCTTTTATGTTGATAGAGAGAGTGACACTGGTCATCATCTATGTTAATGAGCATCTTAGGAAAGTATCAAAAAATAGGCAAATTTCAAGAAACAAGTGAATGTTTATGACTTGGAAAGTCAAACAAAGGTAACCCCCAAAGACTTCATGGAAGAGGTGAAATTTTTATATAATTTTAAAGAATGGAGTAGGAATTTATCAGGTGGAGATAAAAAAAGAGAACAGGATGAACACAGGCACAAATGTAAGAAATAGGCATTGGAATATTCTCGGAAGATGACAGAGGTCAGAAAATTCCAAACTCTCCAGATTTCCTACACAAGTAAAACAAAATTGCTCCTGGGAGTAGAACAGGAGTCTAGTTAGTGCAGAACAGTGGGCCAGGGAAGCTGCTGAATGCTGGCACTTGCAGGAGGGTGGAAATCCTGATTTGGAGTTCCAGGACAAAGGAGAAAACTGAACTGGAGCCAGAAGCATCATCCCCACCACCCCAGGAGTAGAGGTGGTTACACTAATAAATTCTCATTTAACAACAACAACAACAACAAAAAGAGCAGGCAAAGGAGAAGGCACCCAATCATAGAAATTTACTATGGAAATAGGGAAGACCAGGGTTTATCTTCAGAGGAGGACATTGAAGTAAAAAAAAAATCTCCCAGACAGTAACATTAAATGTCTATCACCAAGAAAGAATTTGTAGAACTCAAAAAAACTTCAAGAACCAAATGAGATTGAGGAAAAAACTAAAAGAAAAAAAGAAGAAGAAGAAGAATCATCCAAGAAAAAACAAAAAGATTACAAAAAGAGAATCAACTAACTAGAAAAGGAGATTCAGAGACTTAAAGAAAATGTTTGTTTGAAAATTAGAATTGGGCTTGGGGAAGCCAGTGAAACTGTAAGAGACCAAGAATTACAAATCTAAATATAAAGAATGAAAAAAATAGAAGAGAATGTGAAACACAACAAATCTGAAGAATAGATCAAAAACAGAAATCCAAGAATAATTCTACTACCTGAAAGCTGTGACCAAAAGAAAGAACCTTGACATAACTATACAAGAAATAATCAAAGAAAATTATCCCTAAGTGATAGAACAGGAGGGGAGGGGAAAGTAGAAATAGAAAAAAAATCCATCGATCACCTCCTCAGAGACATTCTAGGTTCCTCTACAAGGAGAACCTATCAGAACATTATGGCTAAGTTTTTAAAACCCCTGATCAAAGAGAAAATTTTACAAGAAACAAAACAAAAAATTCAATTCATTTATGCTGCAGACACAATTAGAATTATATGGAATCAGCAGCTACAATAAAAGAATATTAATATTCTGGAATATTATACATCAACAATTAAAAGAACTAGTCCTGCAGGCAAAAATATATCCAGCAAAATTGGGTATAATAGTGAATGAAAAAAATGGACATTCAATGAACTCACAGACTCATAGGATTTTGTTTTAACCAAACCTGAAGTCAATTTAACCTATAAGAGCTAACATCAAATTCCAAGGGACTCTTTAGCAGCAAACTCTTTGTTTTATACATGGAAACATAAACCATTAGTTACTGGGTAGTCCAAAAGAAAAGATTGCAGCAGAGCTGAGTATGATCTGACTCTGAAAAACACAACTGCTTAGGAAATGATAAAAAATCCTTTTTACCATTTTTACCATTTACCAAAAATCTATAAAGAGATACAGGGGTTGGGAGGGAGGGGACAGAATAAGATGGGGTAAAAAAGGTTGTATAAATTTAAGGCAGTTGAATATGGTACATGAAGATTATTGGGAAAGGGATAAAGAGAGGGAAAGGGTGGCATGAGATTAGGCAGGGTCCAGAAGGTATTAATGGGAGTGGAAGAATGTGTATAGATTAATGGTAACAGGATAAAGAGGGAGGAAAAGGATGAGGGGAGAAGATAAAGGAGGGATCCATAGGTGGTGAGAGGTTAAGTAATAATGAGGCAAGTTAAAGAGTTGAAAATAAAGCAGAAGAGTTTGCAGGAATAAGAATTAAGAGATACATACAAACCCAAAAACAAGGATCAGGCGTAGAATTAAGAAAAAAAAGTAGGGCTAGTAATCATTGATCTCAGACAAAGTCATAAGTAAAGATTCAATCAGGAGAGATCTATATTATGTCAGTCATATTAATATTGTTTTAGTTGCATGTATATGTACTTATAAATGTATATGTAAAAGTGTAGGCATGCAAATATGTATACGTGTATATAGATATCTGTATTGTGAAGGTGTGTATATATGTGTATACATATGTATATACATATAAATATATCTGTGCTTAACTGTATCCGGTTTGGGAGAGGTAGGGGGATGAAAGGGGAAAAAAGAATGAAGTAAAAAGTTACACAGCAGAGAATAGAATAACCTACAAGAAAGCAAAGAAAAGATGATCAGTCATGAATATAATATCTTCCATTATTATATATCCTTTTTTCAGAAAATTGATTGTTATATATTTTGAATCTTTCCTGATGTTCTGTTGGGCACATGACAATGTTTTGTTTTGTTGTGTTTTTCCTTTTTCTTTCTTTTTCTATGTGTTTTTTTTTCTTATTTTATATTTAGTTTTAAATAAATACATTTAAAAAAGAAAGAGAGAGAAAACAGGCAGTTTGGTACAACAGACCCAAAGGCCTTCATTGGTTTTGGAGTTAGACTATCTGGCTCACATCACAATTGTGCATTTACTGCTTGTATGGATTTGGGCAAGTCATTGCCTCAGCTTCCTTGTCTTTAAAATGAGAGCTGTGATTCCAGAAGCCTGCATGGTTTCTCTTTGGAATAGAAAGGAGTGCAGCGTGACTGGAGGAGTTAGTATAGGATAGGACCAAAAAGAATGTGACTAGAAGATCTCCAGGTCACTTTCAGTATTACAATTCTGTAAGATGCTTAACATGAGTCTTCTGTACTATCTTGATTCATCCTCTCTGATAAGCCAAATCTTATACTTCTTTCAAAGCTTAGTTCAGAATTTACCACATCAAAAAAAGCATTCTCTGATGTTATTTTTTTAAATGAACTTTGAACTTTATTTTATAGGCATTTGAAAGTTACTGAAGGATTCTGGGTGATAAAGTGATCTTATTAAATTTGTGCATAAGTAAAATTTTTCTTGTAGCACTGTGAGGGATAGAATTGGATTGGAATAAGGTTAGACATGGAAAGATTAAGTTAATGCAATGGTTGAGACTTGGATTGGCATGAATGTTGTGGTAATTCATTACCAGTGAATGTGGTAAAGGAAGGGACAGAAGGAAGAAATATCATGGAGGAGACTGAACAGAACTTGGCAGCTCTTTGAAGGTGGAATATAACAGAGGAAAGAGACAATAGTGACATTAAGTATTAGATTTTAAGCTTTTGACTAGAACATTGAAATTCAGGAAATGATGCTCTGCCTCCATCTTGTCTCTGAGAGTTTGTGTTTGTGTCATTCCAGAAACGTGTCGGCCTATGAGGTTTCCTCCTCCCAGACCATCACTTCTCCTCAGCGGTCCAAGCGAGTCAAAGAGAACACACCTCCCCGCTGTGCGATGGTGCACAACAGCCCCGCCTGCAGCACCTCTGTCACGTGTGGCTGGGGCGACGTGGCTTCCAGCACCACCAAGGAGCGCCAGCGGCAGACAATTGTCATCCCTGATACCCCCAGCCCCACAGTCAGCGTCATCACCATCAGCAGTGACACAGATGACGAAGAAGAACAGAAGCACGCCCCCACCAGGTAAGGGGATAATGTGTAATAGGGCCAAGGAGATCACTGAGTGTGGGTGCATTTGCGTGTATGAGGAGAGTTAGGTTCAAACAAAATCTCTGGGATCATCTGGACCAATCCCCCATTATTAAGCAGTCCACAAGCCTTTATTAAATGCTTCCTACATTCTACCCCCTATACTGATGGGCTCTGGGATACGACATCAGGAAGAAAGCAGCCCTTGTCTTTGAGACAACATACACATTAGAAGTCAACATAAGGGTGGGTGGCAAAAGGAGGCCTAGCCTCCTGCTGAGATAAGGAAGGGCCTCACGCAAAAGCTAGTTCTTAAGCTGAATTTTGAAGGAAACTAAGGATTCTATGAGGAAATGGGGACAGTGGACACCAAGGCAGGAGATGGAAAATCACTTATGAGTGGCAGCAAAACAACCAAATGTGTGGACTGTGAAGCACATAAAGGGGCCAGTCATTGACACCTACTCCAGTGTTGTAAATTGCATTAGGGAATGTCACAAATGTTAGCCAAAAAATTCTGATTGGCAAATTAATTTTCTATAGTATAACACTTTGGGGTGTGATTGGTACAGAATAAAACAATAGTATTTTAGCTCCAAATGATCTCTGCCTCACTCCACATCAGAATAGTACAGGATTTTCTTTTACTACAGTTTCAGGTTCTTTGAAATCTTATATGTATATATACATATATATATATATATATATATATATATATATATATATATATATATACACACGTGTGTGTGTGTGTGTCTAATGAAGCACAAATTTACTGTCTTGGATGGTAAGACTCTGACCAGATTTTACAAACTTCAAATTGCCTCTTCATCCAGTGTCTAAACACTTTATTCCAGGAAAGTTATATAATTATATAATTCATTGTACTACTTGTTCTTCCTAGAAAAAGAGAGAGCTTAAATCTGCAAGGCTGAATTAACACCACTATTAAAGCTCTTTCTCCCAGATTTTTATGTTGTGCAGCAGGAAATTGCAGTTTCTGTCTGGGCTGGTGCACTTAAATAGTTATTACATAGTGCTAATGAGGTTACTAAGGTTTGCTAAATCCCATTCACCTTTCTCTAATTCAGGTCTCCCCTCTACCCCCCCCCCCTTCCCCCCCCCACACACACACACTTTTAGTTGTTGCATATGGATTCTCCTTAAAGCCTAGCCATGAGGGTTTATTAAGCCTACTTGTTATATCTTGTGAAGTGGGAATAAGCCTCAAGGGAGGTGTACACTCCACTCTTAAACCACAAAGCCAGTAAATTAACAATCAAGCACACATCTTATGAGTGGATATAAAACATTAACATCTGTAGTCATACTCAAAATATTAATTTATTATCAGATACAACATTATAATCATGCTCCATTAGTAGTCACATCATTTTGATTGGATAATAAATGCTCACTCTTGTAATTCATCCATCATTACAAAATATCACAGTGATTGGTTAAAATGTACTTGCACTTTAGCAGCCCCTCCATGGGAACCTACCAATTATCTGTCACTCATAAAACCAAGCTAAGCATGTTTATTTATGACCACACTTGCCTTGCCATGATGTAGCTCATCTGAAAGTTCCCCTTTTTCTTCAGTTCTGATCTTAACAAAGGTACTGTCCCTCAATTTATTCCATGTGTTTCCTATACACTGATTCTAGACCTTTTTGTCTCCTCTTTTTTTTTTTTCCTCTGGCTCCTGCCTACTGCCAAGTCTTTTACTGATTAATCTCTGGGGCACACCAACCAAGTTAGAGGTTCATTTCCAAGTTGAAAGATTGCATTCCTATATCTTGATTAGCTTTCTCACAGATGTGCATTGTTGTTTACAGTAGGCACCACACAACTCAGTGTAATCCATCTGCACAAATACCAAGTAAGAAAACAGACAGGATCATTTTTTTTTTCAGGAAGGGACTTAAGAAGTCACTTAGTCTGACACTTTACAGATGAGGAGACTAAGGCCTAGAAAAGTAACATAACATATCCAAGTTTCCCCCGGGAGTGAGAGTGCAAACCAAGACTCCTGATCTGAGGTCAAGGCTATTTACACTCCCCACTTTGCATTGCTTCTCCTCATCCTCCAGCTGGTGATCAGGGTAGAACTAATCTACCTGCCATATGTTGCCAGCAGGATTTAGGTCAAGGTTCGCAATCAGGAATGGATGGTAGAGAGAGGTAAAGAGAAAATGGGCCAGTTCAGAAGACATGTGTTAGAAGCAAGAAAAAGCCACTTGTTGGTTTAAGTCTGAATCAAGAATTAAACCAAAGAGTCAGGAGAATAGTGTTACCAAACTCTAGAAGGCAGAAAGTTTAGGGCTAGATCACCTGTTTGGAAAGTACAGACTAGAACAGGAGTAGGAAACTCAGTGTAAGGATGAACGAGAAGGGCATCAAGAAAAGCCAACACATTACACAGACTCTCATCCAACAAATAAAGGACAATTTGTTTTGACCAATATGTGCTCTAGCAGAGCATCCTCTTTGCCCTGTGCCATGCTTCTGTTTTAGGTGTGTGTATCCTACCCCCCAATCAGGTAGTTGAAAATATGAGAAGTAACTAGAACCAAAAGTCAAAGTTTTGTATATTCTTCAATATTAATATTAAAACTAGTAATCAATTAAAATGATTGTAACCCTTCTGTTGCTTCCACTATCATTTTCTCAATTGTCCAACCATAAAATCTTGTATTTATCACTCTTCCTTCTACCTTGCTCCCCCACATTCTATTAATTGCCAAGTCCCATTATTAGTTGCCTTTGTTCATAATATCCCTTGCATCTTTATCATTCTCTCCAATCACACTTCATCACCTCTCTAACTGATCCTTCATAACATCTGTAAAAATAATCTTTCTCCTGTTCAAAACCCTTCATTATTGCCCTATCATCTATAGGACAAAATAGAAATTCCTTATATTTAAGATTCTCCACAATCTAACTTCTTAGTCATATTTTACTCCCAATTTATATTGCAACCAAATTCACTGCTCTTTGATCTTATCTATTCTCCCCCAATTCTTGCATTCCTAGAATCAATCTATTGCCAGGCCTGGTGGCACACACTAGTGATCCCTGCTACTGGGGAGGCTGAGGCTCATGGAGCATTTGAATAAGAAGTTCTGAGCTATGGTAGGGCTAACGCCATTCTTTTATCTACACTAAGTATGGCACTGATACAGTGAACCCCTGGGATTGGGAAGCTACCAGACCGCCTAAGGAGTGACAAACCAGCTGAAGTTAGGTCGAAACTTCTGTGCTAGTCAGTAGTGAAATTAAACTTATAAGTGGCTGTTAAATTTTCAGCCTAGGTGGAAACGCAGTTTCTCCCCCTCCCTTTCCAATTCCCAGCAATAATAATAATAATAATAATAATAATAATAATAATGATAATAATCTCACCATTTATGGGAAGTACCCTTCCTCTTCATCCTTGCCTGTCAAAAATTTTTTTAATTTTCTTCATGGTTTGATTCAGGGGCTATCTCCATGAACCCTATGGGATCTTCCTATTTGAAAATGGTTCCTCTCTCATCAGAATCTCTCAAAATTACCCTGTCTGGTTCTGGTTCTTTTTTTTTTTTTTTAAACCTCTATCACATTTTATCTTGTATCATTTTGATTTGTATTTATATCATGTCTACCCATCAGCATATAAACTCCCTGAGAGCAAAAATTGTATTGGATTTGGGGTTTAAATTTGTTTTTTAATTTTTGTATTTCCAGAATCTTGCATTAATAAATATGCAAACTAAATATCTGTTGAATGTAATTGAAGTTGGAATGCTTAGCAATCTGTAAGAACACTGATATATTTGGCAATTCAAGATAACCAATGAAATATAGTATTTTTAAGAAGAATGTATGTAAATGGAAGTTCCATACTTAATTAATGGGGTTATGAACAATGATCAAAGGAGGTCAGAGCAAGCTATAGATGCTGGTATCTATATACTATCCAGGTTAATAAAAACTGGAAAGAATTAAGATTGCAGAAGCTACAGAATTTAGCTTGGTGATAATAATGGAGGACATTTCAGCTGTCCACAGATTAATTAGTAAAAATTATCAAGAGAAGATATGGCAAAATTTTTAGACAATACCTCCTTGGGAAAGTAATTTTAAAATCCATGATAAAAAGCAATAATACTATACTTGATTCTTTATGAGGGATAGGTAATAGTTCAAGAGAAAACTATGTAATAGTGATCCTAACTTGACTAAGTTTAGCATTCTGATGAGAAAGAAAGGCAAAGACTATAATTGTTCTGCTGATCAACTTAGAAAAAGGCATTGCAAAAAATGTGGTCATTTAGTGGAGTAAATGAAAGGAAAAAGTTAGAGATTACTAGATTACTCATATAATGCCAGGAGTGGTTAAAAATTCTTTCTTAGAAAGACAGAATGAATGTGTGCCTCCCCATCGGGAAGCCCTGTGTGGCTGATTAGAAAAATAAGAAGCCAATGTAGTGATCAGGTGGGTGATTGCCTATGGAAGGACAAGAAAGTTCACAAAAAACCTGACTGATGGGGAATTAGGTAAGCCAAAAAGTTTGAATAAGAATGCTTAAGTATTCTTTAAGTAAAACAGAAGCCAAATGGGTGTTAATATCAGGATTTGGGACATGACAGGTAAGCCAAATGAATCCAAAAGGAAGAGGAGCCACAGCTATCGAGGACTCTTAACTTTCCTCTTCCTGTAAACTCCAACCAGTGTGCCCCTCTTACATCCAGTTCTAATGACTGTTATTCCTGACCTCAGCTTAGCTAGACTGACTATAGGATCATTATTTTAGAAGGGATCTTAGAGGCCATTGAATGCAAGCTCTTCATTTTACAGGTGAGGAAACCTGAGACACAAAGCAGTTGAGCGACTTGCCCAGTTTCACATGGTTTTAACAAGTGCCTGAGATTTGAACTTGGGTCTTCCTGACTTCAACTCTGGTGCTCTACTAGTGTCAGGCTACACTAGTACACTACATTACTGACTTCTTGATCATTTAATTCTAAGCTCCTCTGTCACACCATTTCCTACTTCTATATCTGCTTTACCCATTCTAGTGTGTTCTCATACTAGTAATTTAACTTCTGATTTCAGGAGTACCTTCTGTGGCATATCAGTGAGAAGAGCCTGAGCTACTAGCCCTGACAGATTTTCCAGTCAACTATTTGTGCTTTTCCCCAAGCCACATAGTCTTCACAGATGCCCTGTGCTTCACTGACAGATCTTCCAGACAAGTACAAGACTTCAGAAAACAAAAAAAAGACTGAAAGATGTCTCTCACATGCACATACTACAGCACTCTTTTATGTGTGAGACTGAAAAGTTTCTTGCACTATCTAGTCTTCTAAACCCAGTCTCAAGCTCATTATTCAAACAGGATGCAAATTCTATTAGAATTTACAATCACTTTTTTGATGATAACTCCCTTTGGGGGAGCTTACAGAATTTTTAGTAACCAGTAACTTCATGTAATTACACAACATACATATATAAAGAGATATTGTGAGTACCATTTTGAGGATTTTCTGAGGGACACTCAGTTTCCAAACCACATTTTAGAATCCAACTCCTTGTGCCAACTCTCAGTTGCTTTGTTTGTATGATCCAGGTATACTTTCAACAAGAACTTGAAAATGTTTAAAATTAGGAAAATTTTAAATCTGATCAAGTCCAACCCCCCAAATATAGAGGTACTAAATAGTAAAGCCAGCATTTGAATTCAAATCAAATCAAGGAATTTTTTTCCACAGTGCCTTCAATTCTCACTGTCCACTTCTTTTGAATCCCTTAGCCCGTTAGCATATATCACCAAACTTGTCCTACAAAGCCTCAGCCTTAGTTCACTCTCAGCACACTCATCCCTGCCTTCATCATGCCTTGACTCCTAATTTGCTACTGACTTCATCATGCAACCCTCTGAAGCGACTACTAATCTTTGCCAAATCTAATGGCCTTTTCTCAATCTTCCTTGACCTCTCTCTAGCCTTGGTCTTGTCAGTCACCCTTTTTCTCCCCCTTGATACACTCTTTATAGGTTTTAGTGACTTTACTCTTGACTGCTCCTTCCCAGTCTCCTTTGCTGAGTTTTCATCCAGGTCACATCCTCTAACTGGGGATGTCTTATGGGTTCTTTCTTGGGCCCTCTTTCTTTTCTCCCTTGATACTATTTTCACTTGGTAATCTCATTTGCTCCATGTATTCAGTGATCAGCTTTATGCTAATGATTCACAAATCTACTTAGCCAACCCTAAACTCTGCTAACCTTCAGTTTCACATCACCAACTGCCTGTTAGACATCTTGCATCTGGATATACTATAGATATCTTAAATTCAAAACATCCAACAAATTTGAGCTCATTATTTTTCCCCAACTTTTCTATTACTGTTGAACATACCACAGTCCTCATAGTCTCCCAGACTCTCCCTGACTCCTCATTCTTTCTTACTTCCTATAGCCAGTCTAGTGTCAATCTGTAAGTTTTACTTCTACAAGATCTCTCCCATGTCCCACTTCTCTACCCTAACATTGCCATCCTCAGAGCAGCCTCAGGCATAGATTTCTAGCTAGAAGATACCATCTTTTCTTTCTTTCTTTCTTTTTTTTTTCTTTGCTGAGGCAATTGGGGGTAAGTGACTTGCTCAGGATCACACAGCTAGGAAGTGTTAAGTGTCTGAGGCCAAATTTGAACCCAGGTCCTCCTGACTTCAGGGCTGGTGCTCTATCCACTATGCCACCTAACTGCCCCCCAGTTAGGCCCCCAAAGGGACCATTTTTTCAATGTGGACCATTGTTTTGACTCCCCCTCCCACATCCCCCCTCAAAAAAAAGTTTTTGAACTAAGAAAAACATTTGATTAGGGAAAGTTTTGTGGATTTATGAGAATACCATGATTACTGAATCTGATAGACAAGACTATCCAAAAGTAGTAAAAAAAAAAAAAAAAAAAAAAAAAATTTTTTTTTGACCCAAAACATGTCCCCTTCTCAATATATGCTGATTATAAAAGAAGTAAGCTACTTTTTGATGAAAGTAGAGCTACTGAGGAAATGACTACCAATCTGAATCCTTTGAACTAAATAAAATCTGCCTCCATAGGAGGAACAAAAGTAGGCACAATAGGGGAACTAATTCTCACATTGAAACATTTCCATCCACAGCTATATGACTCCTTTAATTCCTATAACTGGATTGTAAACTTCTTGGAGATGAAGAATTGCCTGCTTGCACAATATACAAAGTTATGCCCACAGTAGAAATTCAGTAAATGCTTGTTAAATGAATAAATTAATATTTGTTATTATATAGCCACTAAACATTGGTCAAACTTTCATTATGTTTTAGTTTGAAGAAATATTATGTTCACAAGGTTATTAGAAGTAGTAATAATACATCTAACTTCCATCCAGACAGACAAGACAGTTTTGTTTGGCTGACTCAAATGTATTATCATTATTGAGAATTTGTTGTATGATGAGTTGATTAGAACTGTCAAAAGCCATGTTATAAAGAGGAGCTAGTCTATGTTATTGTTTCCTAGCCAATGTCCTGACACTTTAGCAAGTTACAAAGACATCTTTGAAGTGCTGCAGTGCCCTGGATTTCCTTGTTCCCTACTGTCACTTTCGGACCAGAAAAGTGGTTGATTTGGGGGTAAGCAGGAGGAGGGAGGGGAAGAGTAATTACCATAGGAGAAGGAAAATAATGTGTGTGTATGTAAATTGTGTTATTAGGAAAGGAGATTTATTGGCCTGGATAAGTAAGACCAAGAAGGGAAAGTAGCAGAGGAATGTGTCACAAACTAAAAGATTCGAAAATGCTGTTTCATGTAATGGCTTAGATGTTACCCTGACAAAGGGCTGGCGAATCAAAACTAGATGACCTCTCACAGTTCCTTCCGATCCAACAATTCTATTATTCCCAAGGAAGCAACTGAATTTAAAGAATTGCTTTTGTTGGCTAGAGCTTATGAAAAAATCACCAACTAGAAAATTTTTGGCTCGATATATAAAGTACATTGTTTCTAAGCTAAAATTTAAAAGCCAGTCTCAAATAGAAGCTTCCACTGTTCCTATCAGTGACAAAAGCTGATCATTTCTAGGTCTGTGGGTTTTGCCAAAACATACAGTAGAGCTGAAAAGACGCAACTCCCTTGCGAGAGACTGTCTGAAGTACTTGTTCCTACAACATAGTATAATTCATAAAACTAATGGCTCCTATCACTTCATATTGCCTCCGCATGAACCAGGTCAAAGACCTTAGGCTCATTCTAGATATTATTTATTAAGCTGTGTGTGTCACACTAAAATCATAATAATTCTCATTTAGGTAGCATTTAGTTTTGCTTTCATATCCATCATTTTGCTGGCAACCCCATGAAATAGGTAGTATTTAGTACATATCACCCTGCTAGATTCTATATTATGTAATATAAATGTATATTCATTTCATAGATGAAGAAACTGAAACTCAGAAGTCACTTAGCCAATGAAACCTAAAAAAATTCAGCTGAATGACATGTTTTCACATTTCAAACATGGTGCTCTTCTAGCTCTGAGAGACAAAATATATAAGAAACAATTAAAGAATACAAGCTAGTAGTGGATAATACAGTATAAATTTTACATCTGTGTCATGAATTAGAAAGTGAGAGAATAATTAAAATAATGTAAGGGTTGTCAGGGAATGTTTCTTTATGCAAACCATTTTGTCTATTGCTTAAAGAATGTGGTGGATAGAGATTAGCAAAAAAAGGTCAAGGGGCTTAAAGAAAGTAGTGGGTAAAGATTAGCACAAAAAGGTCAAGGGGCACAATATGAAGAAAGACTTGTCTTATGGACTGGAAAGCTTGCTGCGTATAGAGTTAGACAAGGGAGACAAGGATATAGTTTTTTACAAAAGGCTAGGAAGATGAAGAATTGGGGTTTTAAAGAGACTAGGCCCCCTTCCTAGCTAGAATGAGCTGCTTTTTCTATTTGATGTATTTGTTCCTATTGGAGTTGTTTCCAGTATTGAGTCTGATTTCTTTACTCATTGCTATCCATTTCCTTTTTATCATGCTGGAATCATCTATTGCCATGACAACATAATGCAATCAGTGAACTGTAGCAGCTATATTTTCTATATTCAGGAGTGTTGTGACATCAAGGCCATTTAAACAAACCTCTCTGCTACCCTCTCTCTATCTCTGTATTGCTTTTATTAAACTAACTCATACCAAAATTGATAAACCATCAACAATAATTAGACACAATGGTAGAGTGAATCTCCCAATAATGTCAACAAAAATAAACCTAATGAACTCTCAATTGTAATCTCAAATATTTAATGCTTTTTAAAAATCAGTTCTTTAATGTCTTCATATTTGACTTATGTTTAAATGTCACTAAAGTATAAATAGGAATTTTTGGATTTAAAATGGACAGAAAATAATGCTAGGAAACAGATTCACTGAGACTTTTCCTAAACTCTGAACACTTAACATGTTTCATGCAAATCTGGAAATATGTGGAATATACTCATGCTTGAGTGTGTGTGTGTATACACACACACACACACACACACACCCATATATATAACTACTCAAATTAAGTCAAAACATAATATCAACATATATATGTAAATATATATATGAGAATATATGTGATATAATATATAAATAAATAAATAAATTACAATTTGCCTCACTAAATTTTTTAATTCTTGCTTTGATTATTTTCTGGCTCTGGTCTCATTGATGTGGGTACTCCTTCCATCAGGATAGCTTACTTCCATGTATGACTCTTCTTCATGGTCTCTCAAGTCCAGTGTAAGGGGATTTTACCCAGTATCCTGGGAGCCAGCTCTTGATGTCTTTTGATTTTAGGTAGGTACCAGTAGAGCATTTAGGATATCCATCAGGTGGTATCGTTTGGTTTTTTCTAGACCATTAGACTACCTCATTTTTCAGTTGTACATCTTTCTGATAACCTTTAAGGCATTTTTGTAGTTTCTCATTGGTAACATGCTGTAACTTATTCTCATACACCTCCACCCTCTCTGTGCCCATGGATAATCTGCTACTTTAATTTCTCAGAGCCTATGATATTCCATATCTCATAGTTTTAAGATACTAAAAATGTTGTTTTTGTTATAGGTAAACAACTGCCCCTTTAGTTTGGGGGACACTTCCACTTCAAACAGAAAGAGAATTTCAGGAATTTGAAAAGAGTATTGGGTATATTCCTTAACAGGTTATTAACAAAAAAACTGATTTTACTTTAATCTATACCAGACCTCATGCAAGTTATTTCTTATAAGAAATTCTTAGCATTGAAAGTGACTTTATCTAGTCCATCCTCTGACCCCATGTACAAATCAGTTCTTCTGTGTTCAAATTCATATTCAGTAAGCATTCTACTGAGAAATGGAATATGTTCACAGTTAAATAAATTCAAAATAGACACAAAAGCATTTCAGGGAGGAGAGATCAGAAAAAGGCCCAGTAAGTGATACTTGAATAGAGCTTTGAAAGAATCCCAAACATTTCAAGTAGATATGAGAAGGAAAAGTGCTCAAGACACGGAGGCACTGAGGCCACAGGTGGCATATCCTATAGAGAGAATTGAAACTGGCCAGTTTGATTAGTAATATAGAGCATGTAAGGTAGGCTGATATGAAATCAGTCTGGAAAGATAAATTGAAGCCAGATTACAAAGTGTCTTAAATCCCAAAAAATGGCAGCAGGAAGTCACTGAAATGATTTGATCAGAGGTGAGCATGGTCAGAACTGTGCTTTAGAAGTATCACTTAGGTAGCTGTATGGAGGATGGGTTGGAGAAGGGAGAGGCCAATTAGGAAAATTTTGCAGGAATTCAGGTAAGAGAAGAATGAGAATCTAAATTCAGCTGAAAAGAGTAGGGAAGAGGACATGGAGATGAAATATCGATTGGGCATAGGAGTCAAGGGAAGGGTAAAGAATCAAGAATGACTCTGAAGTTGTGACCCAGGTTTAAGATAGCCCAGAAGGAATGGCCTTTTGTCAGAAATAGAAAAGTTAGGAAGGCCCTCACCTTCCACTGGAATAGAGTGCTGTGGGACCTCGCTTTTATTCCAATGTCAGATAATAAAAGTTTTTCTTTGTATTGAATTGGCATTTGTTTCTCTATAATCTACAAATTTAGATGGGTGATGCCATATATGCCTAATTTGAATGCCATTTACAGTCTGTCTAGTTACCATGTTCCTTATTAAGCTTTGTCTACATATAGTATGTATATATTTTACTATAGTAATCAAAACAACAAAAAAGTTAACCTTTTTTCTCTACAGGTGATATGTTCCTCAAAAGTTTAGCATGTTACAAAAGAATTGTAACATACATTGACCTTGAGTTCAGAGGATGTGGGTTCAAATCCCATCTCTGCTGATACTCTGTATGACTTTGGGGAAGTCACCTAACCAACCAGAGTCTTAAGTTTACTCATCTGTAAAATGAAAGGATTGGATTGGATAGCCTCATGGTTATTTTCTGGTGCTGAAGTTACAGTCCTATAAGTTATGCTGTAATCATGCTTTAAATGCACTACAGGCATTTTTAAAGAAAACTTACTGTGAACTCTTTGTAAATGTGAATTATAATCTCCCCCAATACACACACTGTTTTTACCTATGACTATTCAAGAAAGATGGCTTATGCATATCAAACAGAATATATTTTTATTTTGTTTCATTTCAGTGTGAAGCAATATGCTTTTGTGTGTGCTTCAGGTAATTATCAAAGGATTTCGTGACTTTATTGGGGTCCTACAAACTCTGATGGACATATTCCCCCCACTGACACAGGTACCTAAGAGATAACTCAGAAGATATTGTTGTCCAAGACACAGCTATCACTGACTTTGTGGTCTAGAGATAGCCCAGCCCATTTAAAATCCCTTGGTTCCTTGCTGGAAGAGGCACTCCAGCTTAAACTTATGTACAAGAATTTTCCAGGGAACATAGACCCAAGAAAGCTGTCCAGGAATAGAAGATTCCCCACAGTGCTGGAGCCTCGCTGCTTCTCACGAAAGAGACCTCACCAGGTTTTCTACTTCCCTTCATGTTAAAACCATTTATCAGCTCTGCAAACCAGTGTAGAAAGCCCATTCTAAGGACAAAAGCTGAGAAGTTCTGATTCTCCCTCCTTTTTTCTATTGCCTGGAGAGGGGCTTTTGGCTATGGTGGCTGCTTTCCTGCTCTCATAGTCCTGCCCCACTAATTGTGGTCATGAGGACAAGGGTGGGGGCATCCCAGGTGTACCTGTGTCTACAGAGGAACCACAGAATCACACATCTCACCCTTCTTTTGTAGTAGTCAGCACAAAATTAGCTCTTCTTTCCTGGAAACCCTTGAAACTTGGTGGTTTTTCATTTCATAAATCACTTCCCAGAGAATCTCATTGTGTACTGTGGATGAACATTTGGGGAGACTGAACTCCTATGCTGTGCTCAGCCTCTGCTATTTTCAGTTCCACTTTCCCCTTTTTGTGCCCACACTAGAGTGTTTAATGGGGCAAACTCCACTTCCTACACATTGCTTTCATGCAGGAAAGATCCCTGTCCTCTCCTCTAACTCCAGTTCCTTTGAAGGCCCAGATTGAACACCTTTCTTTGGGCATTCTGCATATACATAAATGGTCATAGCATGATTTCTAGCAGGCTCCAAGGTATATGGTGAGCTGCATAAAGCTGAGGTGCATTCTTTGGCCATTTTTACCCTGAATCTCTTGCTAACTCAACAGTAAAAATGTCATGTTCTTTCTGAGCTGAAGGTTCCACCCATCATCTTTTCTTAATTTCTAAATCTACAGTCATTTTTCATTCCTCTTTTTCCAAACCTTCTCTCCTTACTCTGAGTACACACTTGGTCAGCAGCTGGTCTTGCTGATTATTTGCTCTACACCCTCTTTCATGGTAAGCAGCCAGCATAAAGAAGAGAGCTGCCTCCATCTCTGAGGCTTGGCTCAAGGCCTGCCTGGACAAGTCCTAGCTGGGAAGCAAATCACTTAGCCTCTCATCGCTCCAAGCTACTCCTTGGGACCGTTGCGCAGAAAAGATGAGACTCTGCTTTGGTAGAGGGAATTCTCTAGCTCCTTCCTGTCAGTTCCATGAAAACCTAGTTTAAGTCCCCATCATCTCCCAGCCAGACAGCATCCAGCCTGGATCCCCGCTTCCAGTCTTTCCTCTTTCAAATCCAGAGTCTCAGAGGGTGAAGGGACATTAGAGGCCATCTAGTCAAGAAGTCAAGAATTCCCTCTACAAAATGGCCAACGTTGTCATTTAGCCTTTCTTTCAAGAACTCCAAAGGCAGGTAACTCATGATCTCCCAAGATATTCCATACTACCTTTGGATATCCTTACATCAAAATTAAAGTCTTTCCATTCGTTGGTCTTGGGTCTTCCCTTCTGGACCAGTCTAGTCCTTTTCTATGCAACAGTCCTTTGAATACTTGAAGACTGATTTATTTCCCTTAAATCTTATCTTGTCCAAACTAAATAGCCTTAGTGCCTTCAGCCCTTTCTTTACTATCCCGGTTGTACTCCTTTGCCCTTCCTAATTCATGGTAGCCAAAACTAAACATAATTACACTCCAGGTGTCATCAGACCATGGCAAAATATGATGCAACTGTCACCTTTCTAGTCCCAAACACTTTGCTTCTCTGAATGAAGTTTAAGATTGCATTAGCTTTTTTGGCCATCTGTCATCCCACTGTTGATTGGGATTGAGCTTACAGGCCAATAAAAGCTCCAGATCTTTTCCAGATAAACCCTTATTTTTAGCCATCCTTCCTTCCCCCTCCCCCGCAGAATAACATTTCACATGTATTACTACAGACTGTCATCTTGCTGACCCCATTTCTGCTCCGCGCGGGAAGTGCATCTCCTCGTTTTGTGCTCCCCTGCCTCAAGGCAGCGCAGGAGGAGCTGCCGAATCACCGGCGAGAGGATGTTTCAGTCTGCAGCCTTTCTCACGGTGTCTATTCTTTTCCTCCTTGTGTTTTCAGCACTCTCTCCAAACAAAGAAAAAATGTCATCAGCTGTGTCACGGTTCATGATTCTCCTTACTCTGATTCCTCCAGCAACAACAGCCCCTACACCATGCAGCATCGAACAGGCCACAATGCAAACACCTATGACCCCAAGGGGGCGCTGGAGAGCCACTGCAGCGGGAATCCCCGAACTATTATTGTGCCGCCCCTGAAAACCCAGGCCAGCGAGGTGTTGGTGGAGTGTGATAGCCTGGTTCCAGGTAACGTGGGCGCGCCGGGGCGGCTCCCCGGAGCGCCGCCCTCCCGCTATCCTGGGCCCGAGTGGGGGGGGGGGGGGGGGGGGGGGGGGGGGGGGGGGGGGGGGGGGGGGGGGGGGGGGGGGGGGGGGGGGGGGGCAGCGCGAGCGCTGACGGGGCCGGCCGGCCCGAGGGGGCGTGTCAGGAGGCCGCACCTGGAGGAGGGAGGGAGGGCGGGGCCAGGAGCCCCCTGGAACCTCCCGGGAAAAGGGATTTGCAAAGGAAGCTCGTCGTGCCAGCAAGGCTATAAGGACATTGTCTAATTGTAAAAAGTAGTTCGTAACTCAGGGCACACTGTCAGACCGTGTTCTTTCTGATCCAAATGAGTGAGGTCTGGCTGCACTAAGTAACGCAAAACTAGAGTAACTCGGTGCAGTCTGATGGGCTGGTTGGGAACGCGGAGCGTCTCCATTAGCAGTCGGCCCTCTTCACAGGTAAGCACCGGGTCTGGTTTGTAGGGCGGTGAGAGAGAGATCTTCAAGGCCCAAGGCAAGGCCAAAAAGAGCGGAAAGAACGAAAGGGTCATAACCAGATGAGCTCTTGTTCCCATGCCTCTGCTTTAGGAGGGTTTCTATCATATTCTAAACGGGGACTCTGCTGCGTCTTGAAATAGGAAAAAATGGCACCTGGGGAAAGTAAAGCTCAGGGATAATTTAATTAACATAGATAAGTGTGACAGTCCATGTTAACTTATAGCCTCTTACATTCCTATCCAGTCTCACGCTAGTGGAAAAATAAGAAGGGTGCCACCTGTACCAGTGTTCCTTTAGGTTTTCCTCGCAGAGGTGGCTTTGCTCCCTGTCACAAGTAGGCATAGAGCTAGACACATTAAATTTCAGAACTGGATGGGATCGTGGAACTCTCTGTTATTTCCCCGTCAGGATACTGTTTCCCAAGGCTGTTGTTTTGAGGAGAATAATGACCAGTTGATCTTCACGTGGTAGAATTGGAAGCAGCCATTGAGATCAGTTACTTTGCATTCTTCTCCATCATTTGATAGATGAGGGAAATGAGGCTCAAAGGAAGATTAGTAGGAACAGGTTATAAATTACAGGAAGGATTTTATTCACACAGGAAGAGTGACCAAATAATAAAGAATGCTCTCTTGGGATTGACTCTGACACATACTGCTCTGGGAGATGTGCAGTCCACGTGATCAAAAGCAATTCTGATGCCATCACTCCAAGGGATAGACAAGTAGAAAAGTACTCATTATTAAGCTTTGAAGTTCTAAGGTTGGTGGGTTGTTTGGTTGTTGTTGCTGCTGTTTTCCCAGCCGGTTGATTTTCAAAGTCTACAATAGACCAGTCTCATTTTTGAGAGGAAGACTAGGATGTACTTCTGCACTTTGTCCACATGATATGCTGCCTCTCCTACATAACCAAACCTGTCTTTCACCTATCAGAGCTTGCCCATTCCTAATAGTTTCCTTTTTTTTTTTTTTCTGAGGCAATTGAGGTTAAATGACTTGCCCAGGTAAGTCCAACTAAGTCCAACTTAGTCTTAGTCCAACTAAGAAAATAGCGTCCATTTTTTATCTCAGAAGGTAGTGATACTTTATTTTGAATCTGGGAGTATGTTATGGTAGAAAAAGTTGTAAAATTGGAGTCAGAGCATCTGGGTTCAAATCTTGACTCTGCCACTATTTGTCTATATTGATGTTTGGCAAGTTATTTAATATCAGAAGAGGAGGGAGTAAACTAGATAACCTCTGTGGTTCCTTCCAATCCCAAATCTGTGATCTTGTTTTAGAAAAATACAGATTTGTTTACACTGAGATTCACTGAGCTCTTGTCCATCTCTCCAATTTTGTCACTCTGTACTTACAGATAGCACTTAGCATCATTTGACCACCCACTGTATCCTAGATGCTTAGGAACTAATATATGGTCTTCTGTGTGTTTTTCCCATACTCTGGTTAAATATAACTACAGGGGCATAACTCTAAACTATGACAGATATCCACAGCCCATTTCAAAACCCTGTTGTCGGGCCTTTGGAATGGGGCTAATATTTAATTCAGCTCAGAGGGTTTCTCTGGTATCAGTGACACAAATTTTGGTTTTGCTTCCTCATCAAAGGTCATTTTACAAAAATATCTATAAATCTGAGGTTAGAATCATTTTTTTTCCTAGTCCCAGCACATCTTAAGGTCATGCAGTTAGAGCTGGAAGGGATCTCTGAGGGAATTTGATCTTATTCCCTCATTTTAGAAGTGAGGAAACTGGGGCCTAGAGGAGTTGAATGATTTGCAGAAGATTACATGAGTAGTAAGTTAGGACAGCATTTACTTAAGCTTGTTTGTTTGTTTGTTTGTTTGTTTGTTTGTTTGTTTTGAAGCATTAGGTTTGCATTATAACATTCCAGTGTCTATAGTCTATTCACATGCTAATGAAACCTGGTTTGGGGACACATCTTATCAATCTTAGGTTTAACATCTCTTCCTTTTTTGATGTTCTTCTAATAAACTGATCCTTTTTGTCTTACCTGACATTTATATGAATTTTTAAAATTTTCTTGATGTTTAAGTAGTTACATAAATAACTCCATGCTTATGGTTAAATACTTGATTTTTACTTATTCTTTAATCATATAGGGATCCACTTCCATATAGTTTTGAACTTACTCTTGACCAGAGACAAGAACATCATTACCATGACTCCCATTCAGAGAGCTTTAAAGATGGTATCTGTAAACTCTTTATCTGAAATAATTTCTGAAAGAAGGCAGTTGCCAAGAGAAATTGGCTTAAAATTAAATCAGACTATCTCCATGAAAAAGAAGAGATATGAAGGCTACCCCAACCCATTCTCTGCTTCAGCCCCAAGAATATAGAACATCATGTCTTGATACACAGGGTTTTAGAGCTACACAGGAAGAGATATGATTTCATGTCCTCTGGAGAAGAAAACTCTCACAACAAGAAGCTAAGAGAGACAAGAAGAAACCTTAACTAATTCCTTCCATTTCATTGGTTTAGAAACAATCAAAATCCTTTTCAATGTAGAGAAGAGAGCCAAACAGAAGTGATTAAAGGAAGACTTTAATTCCAAATTAAGACTGAAATTATAAAGGTTAGCATTTCCATCAGTCTGAATATGAGGGGGAACAAAAAGAAACTTATAAAAATTGAAAGGAAATATAAATACAATAGTCAGTTATTATTTGGAGTTTTCCATTGCTCTCAAGTAAATGCTTAAATTTGGCTGTTTTGATATTTTATGTTAAAAGATATAGAAAATCGTGGCTGTGAATGAGCAAAGCAGTTACAAGGAAAGTATGCCACTTGCAGCTGAAGCCTTGAGAAGGTGAAATGAAACATAAAAGTATGAAAATGTTCCTGCAGCTAAAGCTGCAGAAGCCCTGACCCAGAGAGCACTCCCTGAAAAGTTCACTTCTTTTTCCTCAGGAGATCATCCTTAATTCATGTGTCTCTCTGCTTTAAAATAGCAGCCCAAAGGGTGAGGTACTTAGGATCATGATTGCATGAAGAACGTGCCCAATTTAATTTAAGTGGCAGACAGGTATAAAACTACTTTAGAAGGGTTCATGTTTCTTGTTTTATATTAAAAACTGGATTGGGGCCTCATCAGTGCTCCTGCTAGTTTGTTTGGGGGCTTTTTGTTTGTTTTTCTAAGTTGCGGATAAATGACACCATGCTACATGAGCAACAAATTTAAAATTTGATATATGTGAGCATTTAGTTTATTAAAGGCTTAGTTTGTTTTATTTGTCCAAATGAATCTCTTAAATGGTAAAATTGCTAACAGTATGATAGAAATTTAGTACAAGGGACCATACATTAATTATCAGTTTTAAGGCTCACTCTGGAAAAAGATAAGATATTCATTTCTAACTTGCCACTCTCTCCAAGAAGATTCTCAAAGGTAGCCTGACACTTCAACTGTCCTTCCCCCCTCTCCCACCCACACCCACCCCTTGTTTTAGACAATACAGAAAGAACTGGGAAATTTTCACCAGAGAGAGGAGGGAGGAGAGTGCCTATCTTCTTTCGATCCTATGTATTCTAATCCTATTTGTACCAGCCCTACCTCAGCTCTCAATACTGAATGAGGAGCAGACCTGACAGCTAGAAGTTAAGCCATAGGTGTTCCTTGCTCAAGAAACTAGAAAATGCAAGCATCCTGGAGCACTTGGGTTGTGACTTCAGGGATACGCAGAGGGGCTTCTAAGGAACCTTCTATTTTGTCTAGTTGCCATCTCTCACCAGAAAAAAAGTAGAAATACTCTCTAGATAGCAGTGCCTGTCAGTGCTCCTCAGCACCTTTCCCAGCTCCAGTCTCCACTCTGTTGTTCAGTACTTTTTCAGTCACGTCTGATCCTTTGTGACCCCTTTTGGACTTATCTTAGCAAAGACACAGGGTTAAGTGACTTACCTATGGTAACATAGCTAGTAAATGTCTGAGGCCAGGTTTGAACTCAGGAAGTTGAATCTTCCTGACTTCAGGCTTGGCACTCTACTCACTATGCCCCCTATCTCTTCCACATGGTTGCTTTATCCTCTAAAGCAGTAGTGTCTGTCGTCTGTCTCTGTTTCTCTCTCTCTCTGTCTCTCTGTCTGTCTGTCTCTCTCCCTCTCTCTCACACACACATACACACACAATGCAGAGGCATTCCTGCAGCCACATATTAACATTATCTGTGTTTTGTATTTAATTGCATTTTTATCTTATGAAATTTAGCTTATGAAATGTTTCCTAGTGACATATTAATCTGGTTCAGCTACACTTGGGAAGTTTTCATGAACACTTCTGTTTTAAGGAGTTGAGCCAAGCTGTGACTCACTAGGGTACTTTTAGCCTTATTACAATTTTGACAAGATACTGTCTAACCTGAGAGATAGTCCCAACCTTAGCAAAGCTTGCATTAGCCACATGCCTGCCTCCAGATAAACTCTACTAGAACAAATGGGTTAGGAATTAAAAAGGGGAAGAAAAGGGTTGTACAATCTAAAGAAGCAAGAGGATTTTCTTTGTTGAGAAATTTGGGAAGAAAAAAATCCCTATTCTTCCCAAATTTAAGTAGGAAACTTTTTACATCTGTAGAGAGGCCAAACATCTGAAGTGATAATACATTTGTTAAACCTATTCAGCCTTTTGCAGGTTCTCAGAGAAATTCTAATAATAGCTACTGTACCAAAAAAAGGCCAAATGATCATTTGTGATTACCAGTAATATTAATTATAATAAAAGATTTTATGTAATGCTTTTATTTCTGCAAATCCCAGTAGAAAACTGAATTAAATTCTCAAAATAATCATGTGAAATTTTTATAAGTATATTATCCCTATTTTATAAATAAGCAGAGGCTCAAGGACGTTATAAATTCTTCTAATCGAAAGAAGTTACCAACAAATATAAAGAATCTGCAGTAGAAAAAGATAAGATCCTGCTGAATATTAGCTACTAGAATTTGTTTCCTTGATATGTGTTCAAACCTAATTTTTTTTTCTATGAGTCTGTATAGCAAGAACAATGAAAAGCCCATGTACAGGTACACACATAAAAATAAGAGATCTAGAGGAAAGTAAAAGTCTCAATGTGTTGGAGGGAGAATTTATTGGAGAATACAGACAAAGATGTTAGAGGATGAGGAAAAAAGATATGAGTGGTTTATAGCCTGTGCCATTGTGGACAGAGTCCACATAGATGAGATCACAGGTCCACTGAATTATATTAACTGGTATTAACTGCCTCCAGTGGGAGTGGGGCAATGAAAGAGGGACCTGCAGGAATAGCAAGGATAATAGTTATGGGTACACAGGAAGAAGAAATCCCACAGCTTCTGTCATTGTCTGCTATGGCAAATGGAGTGAAGAAGCAGTAACAGATAAGAGTAGTGAATCCTACTCACAGTTTGAAAAAAAAAAAAAAAAAAGAATCTGAAGAACATGGGGCAAAGTGTTTTATGTTCAAGAGGATTCCTACAATTTTCAGCGAATTGAGCTAGGAATCTCTAAATAGTTCAAACAAAGTCTTAAGGCTACAGAATTAGATTAGGAAGGTGCTACTCTCTGGGAGGGGGGTTACTCTTTTACTGAACAGGAGAGGGAAAAACCAGGAAAAATGGGTTGGTAAGATATACTTAAGATTCAAAAAATCCTATGGCACATCATAAATAACTTGTAGTTCCACAAAAACATAGGCTAAGATTGTAAGGTTTGAGTCATAGTTTACCTTGTATAGGTCACTCACAATTTGGTAGGAAGAGAAGACACACATTGCTCAGTTTCTTCTGGTCAGTTGTGACATGGTAGTCTTCAGAATATTTTAAGACATTTGAAACAAGTCATAGGATGGGAAAATAAGCACTAGACTAAAGTTCAAATTCATTATCACAGGCGTTTTCCAAAGAGTGAGTGAGACAGGTCCAAGTTTGAATCCTGAAACTATCATCTCATAATGGCTTTATAAAACTGCAATAAAAGTTAGAGATTGAGGCACAAGTGCTGCAGGAATGTGTTATCAGAATGTATTGCCTTCTAACAAGGAGATAAATAAGATTAATCTGTTCTTTCTGGTTGGCTTTCCATCATTAACTACACATAATTCACAAGTCATGGGTGAGGGTGAGGATGGGGATGTGTGTGTGTACACGTGTGTACATGCACGACGTTTTCTCAGACTACATTAATTTCCAATAGGCCAATTTCATCTTAGTCTATAAGTGGGAAGTCCCAGGTGAAAAGATCTTTGCACAAAGGTTCATGCCACTGCCTTTGGATGCCTTTTGGAATGACTTATACTGAAAGGATATTGGAATTTTTGTTGCAGGACTTTAGGAAAGAAATGTGTTGTTTTGATTCTGTGGAAAACTTCTCTAATTATGAACGGGAGTCTGGTACTCCTGGTTTTGTCATATGTTATTAGCTTTATTATTCAAGACCAACAAAAAATTAGAAAGAAAAAAGCATAATCTCTTCTTAATAATTTGTAGATGAGCTTCACAAGATAGTTAATAATTTCCAGTGACCTTGATCTATGTTTCTGTTGGGCAATCAATTACTTGTGTTCAATAAAGCTACTTTTTTTTCTGGCCGATCCTGGATCTTTGAAGACTTCTTCTTGAGAAAGCTCTTATAAAAGACTTCTGGAAAGAAATCCTCTAGGTTCTCATTGTGTTCATCTTCTTTAATAATTTCCACTGACCTTGACCTATGTTTCTGTTGGGCAATCAGTTACTTGTATTCGATAAAGCTACTTCTTTCTGGCCAAGTCTGGATCTTTGAAGACTTCTTATTGAGAAGACACTTACAAAAGACTCCTGGAAAGAAATTCTCTAGGTTCTCAAATTGTGTTCATCTTCTTTGGTTTTCGGGCACTATATTATTCTTCTGGGGCCCAATTCCCTCTACTAAGCATTCTGTAATTTAGTAAATCAAAGTAATAGGGACTTGCCCAAGCCAGAGAGGCACTTAGGAGAGGAAGAAATGGGATTTGAAGCTCATCTCAGCTTGTGACTCCAAGGCCCTATGCATCACAATGTGTTGCTTTTCTGGCCCTAGATTCAGTATAAATCTCTTCATATAAAGCTTTCCCATCAAAATGTTTTATTTGTGGATTCTTTAGTTAACTTCTTGCTTAATATATAATTGTAAGACCAAAACAGAGTTCTTTCTTGGCTACTATATCTAGTCTGTAAGGTGGAAGGATACATTGATTCCATATCGACTAGGACCAGGCATCTATGAAGCTTTGTGTTTCAGAGTACAATCCCTTAATTATCTTTGCCCCCTCACAGAAGTAATCATTTTCTTAACTTTAAAAAGGCTACTTACATTAGAAATTATTTTTAATTTGGCTCCAAAAATAAACCTTCCAGATTGGGGTCTCAGTCTGGGACTTATATAATTGACATTCATATGTGATAACTCTTATCTGTTTGAACCAGAGAAAGGTAAGCATGTAGTGGGGGGTACTGGAAAAAGTAGCATCAGGCGGGGAATTAAAGGAACTTTATTCAGAGCTTGACTATGTTATTTAACTGTGTGACCTTGCACAAACCACTTTCTTGGTCTCTCTGGAACTCCATTTTCTCTTTGTAAAATGAGACACTTAGATTTGTATACCCTTCCAGCTCTGAGTCTGGAATGCTGGGGTCTTAGTATGATTACAACCTCCCTTATCTTCTCCCTACTCTTTGTGAACTGTGTGTGGGTCTTTGATGTCACACTATTCTCTGTTCATCAGCAGCCAATCAGCATTCTTGACTGGTAAGGCCATAGAAGACTTCCTAATCTTGCCCTTTAGTTTAATATTATTGGAAAGTTGGTAACAGATTTGGTCCCATCTAACTAAAATCAAGTACTCAATCTTTTATTATTCATCTTAGCACCTTCTGTCCACTGAATTATCAAACCTATCAATCAGTTCTCTACCAAACCATCTGGACCTGACCTACATACATTTTGTTTCCTTCAATTGAGCTTAAAAATTATCTCTTTTGAGCTAATAGTTCTTTCTACATATCTGTCAGTTTGTTTCTACTTAAAATACAAACTTGACAAACCTCCTTAAAGAGATCAATGAAACAGTACTTATAGACTGTTGCAAGTGCTGTCAGATTTGATCCATGTATTGATTTACTTAACATTTCTTTTTACAAGATTCAGAAAAAAAAACTACTTCAGAAATGACATAAAAACCAATCATTTGTAAACTTTTGTAAAAATAGAAATTTTCATCTCATTTACCTCCTTGACACCTCCACTTTTGAATTATTTCAAAAGTGGTCAGGAAAGCTTCCACAATGGAAGCTAGCTGTATATAACCTTTTCAGGTGACTTTAGATGGCTTTTAATTTTTCATCTGTAGTCTTTATGTTTTCACTTGGTAATGCCTCAACTTTTACCTCTTCTAGGCATTACTTGTGGAGAGAAACTTAATGGAGGAAACCCATAAAAATGAGAGTAAAGATGAAGAGGTCCCCTAATTCTTCAGCCTTCTTGCCATCCCCATGTCCTCAGCTTGGCAAGGTTCCAAGAGCAGGTGCTCTTATTCCCTCTGTGTGTCTCAGCCTCTTTGTCAGGTGAAAGCCCATGGCAACCATGATGTTTATAAATGCATTGAATAAAGTACATACTGTTAGAACCCAGAGATTACTAAAAAATAATGGTTGTCAAAAATAATAATAAAACCTTAAAATCTAAACTAAAAACTAAAATCTTTAAAATAATAAAAAATGGCTTTTTTCCCATCTAAGCTCCTGGACCCCCTGAAATTTGTTCTTGGATCCCAATTGTTAATTGAGACAAACTGCTGTTGAGAATTCACATATCTCATCAAGCCAAACTTTTAGAAAATCTTTGCTTTGAAGGTGCTTCTTCACTTTCTTGATGTTTAGTTTGGTTTGCTTGTTGACGCAGATATTTACTCCCTGTAATTTTGTTCAGTCCACTGTAATTCAGCAGATAGCTTTTGAGCACCCACTTTGTGTAAAAAAAAAAGACTTCATACTGAAACCCTGCTGAGTACAACTCTCAGGGAGCTAGTTTCCTTTTAACTCTTCCACACCTGGCTCTGCACACCAGCTACAATCCATGGTTGTAGTTGGATTTAGGGTTTTCATTCTTCTGTTTAGTCTTCACTCTTCCAGTATTTTTCACATCCACTAGATGGTGATAAGAAAGTTTAACAGAGCTTGCAAAGTACAGAAATGCTAGGAATAAGTATTTTCCTAATGAAGGTTTAAAAAGTAAGATATCTTTATAATATAATCTGAAAATGTAATAGGTGAACAAAATTACAAATCACAAAAAAGAACAGGTCCAAAATAAACAAATGCAAGTGAAATGAGATAATCCTTTATTCAGCTCTCTTTAAGATTTGTATTTTTCACTTTTTTCTACCCTCCCTCAGCTTTATTCTCAGACTGAAATAGTAGGTCTTTTAAACTTTGCTCTCACAATTCACTCTGACTTAAATTATTTTTTCCTCACAGAAAACCTGTGACAACCACCTATATCATTCAGGCTCTATTTCCCTTGTGCTCCCTGAGCAGGTACAGCTGGTCTCAGAGCCTGCCCCCCCCCCCCACCCCCCTTCACCTCTCATTGCCTAAGAGCCCTGTCGGTCCACTCCATTTTTAGGCTCAATTCTCCTTGAGAAGGACAAGTTCCTCCCTTGAACTTTTGGCTTTTTAATCACCTTGTGATTTCATTGAATAAGAAGTTTGAGGAACTTCTAGAACTGCAGGTCACCACCCTTTCTGACATTTCACAGTATTACAGAGAAGCCCAAACCACAAAGAGGTTAGATAAATTACCCAAAAAAGTGGATGAGGCAGAACTTAAATCTAGTTTGTCTTAGCACCAGAAGCAATTCTTTAGTCACTATATCATGCCCATGTGATCTACAAGTATTTATAAGTTTAATATAACAAAGAATGCAATAATTATAAAAAATATTTTAGTTTATTTCTTCATAGTCCTTTTCAAACTCAACTATCTTTCCTTCTGAACACATACCACAAACTAGAACATTAGAGGGCGACTGGAACTGTCCACATCCAGTATTTTCCTAGTTTCTTGTTCATTCCTTCTACTGATGGCCAAAGAAGACTAAGAAAAGAGAAAAATTCTGGTTGGTTGGGATTTTTTTTTTTATTATTAGATGAATAGAACATATCTTTGGGGGCAGCTAATGGCACAGAGCCTAAAGTCAAGAAGATTCATCTTCTTGAGTTCATTTCCGATCTCAGACACTTTTAGACTCCGAGCAAGTCACTTAACCCTATTTGTCCCAGTTTGCTCATCTTTAAAAATGAGCTAAAGAAGGAAATGGCAAACCCCTCCAGTAACTTTGGCAAGAAAATCCCAGTGGGGTCATGAAAAGTTAGATATGACTGAAAAACAACTATACAACAAGCAACAAGTCTGCCATGGCCTACCATATTTGGTAGAGTTTCTTTGTGATTTTTGCCTATCAGTCAATCAGGTATTTATTTCAAGAGATTAAATATCAAGTGCCTTTTATTTTGAAAGTCCCAGTGCTGGGTCCATAATGAAGAACTATGATACAAGAACCTCCAAGCTTTCTGGCACCTTCTTCATCCCCTAGGAATTAGTTCATTTTTAATCTTTCAAATTCTACTTCTGATTTCAAATGCATATATGAACTCTATGATCTACACATTTGAAGCAGAGAGAAAAGTCTCTGCTCTAAGAAGAAAGCTTCCCTACATGTCTTCTGCCTACTGATGCCATTTCTGATTATTCTCAGACCTCCTGGATTCTTGACCACACCTGCCTATATAAACATTTCTGCCTGTTGACCTCTTTAATTATCTCATTTGACTTGAGCTATTGCCTCTCAGATCTTCAATTCCCATCTGCTCTTTCCAGCCTTGCCTACCCACCTTGTTTTGACTGGTATACCCATCAGATGCCTCCTCCCATGCTAGACACTTAAATATGGCCCCATTTAGCCACCTCAGCCTTGTTGTCAATGAACATGTAGCCAAGTCCTGTAGAAGTTGGCACTCACTTTGGGTGGAAAAGTGGTGTATAATTTGAGGTGGGGCCCTCCTTTTGAAACACAATTTGGTTACTGTTTTTCTTCTGATTGCTTCATGCTCACAAATTACTAGCACTGGAATATTTCTAGTATCTTGCCACCATTTCATACCTCCAACACTCCATCTGAATATCTCTACACCACTCTTTGACAGTATAGAATTTTACAGTTTTCAATGCATTTTAATTTGTGCTATTCCATTGGATTCATAAGTATCCATTTGAGAAGACTTAAAATGGGAGATTTAAAAAAAAAAACCTCAATTTTAAAGCAATAAAAACTTAGTAGCCAAAAAATGAGGTGAACTTGATGAAGAGTATAGATGGTAAATGGCAGAACTATATTAAAACTGTCTGGCCCTTTAACATTTGATAATGTGTGAAGTATGTGGTATAGTAAAGAGAGAGTGCTGGATGTGGTTTAAATCCTGCTTCCAACACTCACTAGCTCTGTCTGCGACCATGGACTTGTCCCTGAGCCCAGTAACCTTCTTTGTAATACTATTGTGCCTGTCTGCCTTGTTTGGAGGAAGAAAACACGAGTATGTATCTAAAGTACTTTACAAACCTTCCTAACTTCAAGAATCTGTCTTTTCCTTGGTATGAGTACTTCTTCTACCAAGATAGATCATGGCTACCACTTAGGAGATCATCTATAGGAGTTGTTGTGGTCCAAAAAAAAAAAAAAAAAAAAAAAAAATCACACACACAAGCCCCCACCTCCGGTTAACTTGATGCTTTTTCAAACTTTGGTTGGTTCTAGCCTACATAATAGACATGTGGCCTATCCCTAGACCCTGAATGTCAACTGTTGTGATAGCTGTGAACTCTTCTTCTAAATTGTGCTTTTCCCTTTTCATTTCTGTGCAACAAATATGTGCAAACAATCTTTTTATAGGGTAAATAGGAAATAATTTGTCCTTTGACCTCCATTGAAGTTACCTCACTTATATTCAGGACCTAATTCTATCCCAACGAGGAATAAAAGGTTGGAATTCAAATAAGACAATGCTAGTAATTCTATCAACTTGAAGATGTCTTTTTTTTATCATTTGGCTTCATTGGAGCTTTTTTGGAGGGGATTTTGAGCCTTAGTGATTTGATTTAACATGTAACCATGTTTCCTCTTCCTGACAGTCAATACCAGTCACCACTCATCCTCCTACAAGTCTAAGTCCTCCAGCATCGTGACCTCCACTAGTGGTCACTCTTCAGGGAACTCGTCTGGAGCCATCGCCTATAGGCAGCCGCGGCCAGGACCACATTTCCAGCAACAGCAGCCTCTTAATCTCAGCCAGGTAAGCCAGCATCTTAAAGAGAGCCCAACCGAGTGTTGAGTTTGCTGTCTTGCCTTACAACTGGCTTCTAGGTGGTGCAATGGATTGAACACTACTAACCTGCAGTCATGAAGACCTGACTTCGAATCCAGCCTCAAATACTTAACTAGCTATGTGACCCTGGGCAAGGTTGTTAACCTCTATTTGCTTTCATTTCCTAATCTGTAAAGTGAGGTTAATAATACTGACTACCTCACAGGGTTATTGGTGAGGATAAAATGAGATAAAACTTGTAAAGTACTTTAGCTTAGGACCTGGAACGTAGAAAGTGCTATGTAAATGTTAGCAATTGTTGAGTTGTTTTGTGATCCCTTTTAGAGTTTCTGGACAGGGATACGGGTCTGGTTTGCCATTTCTTTCTCCACTTCATTTTACAGGTGAAGAAAATGAGGCTTACAGGGTCATACAGCTACTAGGTATATGAGGCCAGATTTGAATTTAGGTTTTCCTGACTCCAAATCTGGTGCCCTCTCCCCACTGCACCACCTGATTGTCCAGAAAAATTATCTTAGAGCTTCAGCCTTCAGTTACCTCATCTTAAACATTAAAAAGATAACATGCTCAGCCCTTACTCACTCATATCACAGAACTACTACAGAGATGAATTAATTCTAATCCTACCTGCCTGAGGGCAATTTGTAACAACTGTGTACAAATAAGCTTCCTATAGGAAAAACAGGAAAAGATCAAAAGAGAGAAGGTACTAGAATTTAGAGAGACTGGAAGGCTTTCTATAGAAGATGGCATTTCACCTGAGACCTGACTGAAAGCAGGGAGGCCAGGAGGTGAAGATGAGGAGGAAGAGCTTATTCCCTGTGTGTGGGACAACTGGAAAAACAGCCAAAGTCAGGAGATGGAAGAGTGTTATTTAAAGAATAGTGAGGAGCCTTGGGTCACTGGCTGGAACAATATGAAGACCAAAAAGTTTAGTGAGACAGGAGTGAAAGGCTTTGAATGCCGAACAAGATTTTCTGTTTGATCCTGGAGGTGATGGGGAATCCCGGGATGGGGAGGAGGGGAGAGTCAGATGTGTGCTTTAGAGAAAGCACCTTGATGACTGAATGGAGGGTGGGCTGGAGTTGTGACAGACACATCAGCCAACTAGTCTGAGGGCAGAGATGAGGCCCTTGTGACAGGAACAGAAGAGAGAAGGGATATGGTTGAAAAATGCTCCAAAGGTGAATCAGCAGACTGGATCTACATGCAGTGCCGAGCTGTGGATGACCCTCCAGGTTCACGTGTGGGAGATGGTGTGAAGGAGGCTGCAGCAAGGGAAAAAGATGTAGCTCAGGTGACAGTCCTAGAGACTCTAGCTAATGAACCCCAGAGGGTTCCCCTGTTCTCCCCGCGCCTCATCTCCTGCCGGATAGAGTCTAACCCAGCATCTTGGTGCTTGTCTTTTTTAGGCCCAGCAGCACATCACCACGGATCGAGCCGGACCTCACCGGCGCCAACAAGCCTACATCACTCCTACAATTGCTCAGGCTCCGTACTCCTTTCCGCACAACAGCCCCAGTCACGGCACAGTCCACCCTCACCTGGCTGCTGCTGCCGCCCACCTCCCAACCCAGCCTCACCTCTACACCTACACCACCCCTGCGGCTTTGGGCTCCACCGGCACCGTAGCCCACCTTGTGGCCTCCCAGGGCTCTGCTCGCCACACCGTGCAGCACGCTGCCTACCCAGCAAGCATTGTTCACCAAGTCCCTGTTAGCATGGGGCCTAGAGTCCTGCCCTCACCCACCATCCACCCAAGTCAATATCAAGCTCAATTTGCCCACCAGACCTACATCAGCGCCTCTCCGGCCTCCACCGTCTACACTGGATACCCATTGAGCCCTGCCAAGGTCAACCAGTACCCTTACATATAAATACTGGAGTATGGGAGGAGGGTGAAGAGAGAAAGGTTTGAAAGAAGGGAGGGGAAGAAAGGAGAAGGAGAGAGAAAGGGAGCACCTTGGATTGAAATGGGAGCGAGGCTGCTTTTTATACAGGAGGATGCAGCTCACAAACAATGCAAATGGGGCCGGGGAGACAGAGGAGAAAGGTAAGGAAGTGAGAGTTAGGGGCTGTCAGTGAAACTTGAACAAGGAAGTAGAAGGAGAGGACAGAGGAAAGACATTTTGAAAAAAAGAAGGGACTGAGGAGGGGAAGTTATTCTATGCTTTTTATTTTTAAAAAGAAAAAGAAAAAAAAAAAGAAAACAATAACAACAACAACAAAAAAACCCCACAGAATCATGTATCCATTCTGCACCAAACTGGAGAGGAGAAGAGAGCACCAGGAAGATCCCAGAATTTGGGGGCCCCAGTTTTTAAAGAACTTTATCTATAGACTTTTGAAAGATTATTTTCATATGACAGCAAGTGACATTTGAAGTTGCTGTCAGAGACACCTGAAACCGAAATCCAATAGGTTTTTAATCAATTGAACATAATAAGAAAAAGGGATTTTTCCAGAACTCTGAAGGGCCCACAGCCCTCCTGTGCATCTGGCTGTGATCCAAGGGCATTGATATGTAATCGTTATTTTGGGGATGGAGAAAAGAGGGTGAGGGTGAAAGTGAGGCAAGATATAAGAGAGGGGCAGTCGGGGCTTCTCATTGCCTTGGAGTCAAATTCATGCCCTTGTGTTTGGCCAGCTGGTAGATGATCTGTAGAGGGTCTAATTTTCCCTTCCGGGCATTCTGGATCAATCCCTAAACAATGTTATTCCTAAAATGTCATTAATAATGTATGTTGAAATTCTGAGTTTTCTTTTCTGTTGTTTTCTTTTCACTTTGAATCCCTAGCCATGTAGGAGGTAGCAGAAGTTTTAGCCACCCCCCTCCCTCCCCACCTCCACATAGGATGTAGCACTGTAGCCCTTTTTTTCTTACTTTGTGTTCAACTTCAGTGATACCAATAGATTTATCTTCAATGTGATTGCACAAAAAAGTGATATAACATAGGCATGTAACAAATGTGATTGTCTAGGTTTGTGTGTGAGAGCGTGTGTTGAGCGTGTGTGAGCGTGTGTGAGCGAGAGACCAGAGAGCTGGTGCTGCCTTCTCTCTGCAATGCGTTCCTCGGCACAGCCATTACAACTGTCACAGTCTTAGTTTTACATCATTCCCTCCTAGTGCCTTACCAAATTACAGACGTGCTGTAAGGGTTTACTTCCACTGGTACTCTTAGAAACTGCCTGAGGCTAGTCAGACTAGAATCCCAGCCCTCCTTTTTTGCTGTAATCTGGCTCGGGCTTTTTCTTCTTTTACTCCTAATCCTTATTTTCTTGTGGCCAGTTGTCCTTCCCACTTTCCGTGTCAGGGAGGCTTCGCAGGGGCTGCAGGATTTGCCCATGTGGCTTTGGAGGATTGGGTAGGAGCAGCAGCCGACTCAGAACAGGACTTTGGGCCAGGTTCTCATGTGTTGGCCGGACGAATGAGGCATTCCCGCCTTCCCAGGGACTTGGAGGCTGTAGGCCCTTTAGAAGTGAGGATCTTCAGCAGCTTACTGTCTGCAAATGGGGAAAATGGAGCCACTCATTGGGAGAGTAGGGATATCTCACCAGAAGTCAGGCCAGCCTAGGGATGAGAGAAGACCCTACAAATTCTGGGTGCTCTTGGCCCCTCCCTTCATTCCTCCTTTCTCTATGCTTGCCCTGGGAATTCAGAGTCCGGACCAAGAGTCAGATGGTCCAGTTTCTCCTCCTGGTTTTTCTACTACGCACTCTGTGACTTTGGCTGGGCTGGCCATCCCTTTGGGCCTCAGTTTTCTGGCTAGATGGTCCCCAAGGCCCCTCCCAGTTCTCCTGTTCTGTGATTCAGTCTCTTGGCCCCTCTGCAGTTCCCACACCCGGCTTTCCTCCTGTCATCACTTTATCCTTGCACTATTCCCAGACCCTGCTTGTCTGGCTTCTCCCCTCTTCACCTCCATGGAAAACCACCAGCCTAGACATTTTGCTGCTAAATTCTTTCCTCCAATTCCCTAATTTTCTTTGAGTCCTGGTTTGCAGGAAGTTTTTTGGGGGAAGAGGAGTTCCATATGAACACCCCAACCTCACTGTTGTCATAAAGTCCTTTGCACTGCTGCAGGGTCACTTCAAGCAATATCTAGTAGGCGCTGATAAATGTACTGAAAATGTCTTGAGGGGCTGGGAATTCAGGTTAAGAAAACATCCTCCTCAAGCAGAGAGAACCTCTCAGAATTTGATTAATGGAGACAAAAAGCAATATCCTGCTACTGATAGGCCCTTTCAAAATTCTTTCCAGACCTTTGATTGAAGGTGACTCTGAATTCAAGTTTCAAAAGTATAAAGAAGTAATTGAAAGAAATCCCAGATTTTACTTTGGGGATACAGTGGGAACTTGGACTTGGAAGTCAGGGAGGTGTGAATTCAAATCCTGCCTCAGATTTTACCTGTGGCCTGAGCAAATCACTTTACTTCTTCCTGCTTGCGTTTCCTCCTCATCTGTAAAATGAGATTGGATTCAATGGCTTTCAAGGTCCCTTCCAGCTCTAAATATATGATCCTTTGACCTCTATGTCATATTTTCTTAATCCCCCTTTGCTCTCACCTCTACATCCCTCCCCAGCTCTGCAACTCTAGACTTGCCCAGATAATCTTCTGCAAATAGTGTTTCCTTAATGATGACTTAGTTTCATCTCAGTAAAGTTGTTAATTTAGTTCTTAATTGCAAAGGAACTCTGGAAACTTCCCTCACTCCTTCCCCACACATCTTAGAAATTTTACAAAGAACAGTCTCTCCCGATGGAGGAGTAAACAGCCCTGACAGAAATGAGTATAAGATTAGACCACATTCCCCAGGGACATATCTGAAAGAACATTTTTACCCCTTTGTGGCCCTGTACACCATCTAAGCCTGAGCAATATTTGTTGTCTGACCTGAAGCGTTAGGCGGAATGTGAAATAGAACTGGGAAAGTGCTTGCAGCAGGGATCGGATTTACTCTTACCTTATACCACAGTACCACTCACCCTCATTTAGGACAAAGGGATTGAAACACAGCCTCAGTGAAGAAGGGAGCTCTCCCATAGTCACATGACCTTGAAAGATCAGTCTGCAGTTGCATATATGTGAGTTATCCAACAGTAGCATTCTTCCCAGATGCAAAAGTGTCCAGCAACTAACAAATAAAACTCAAGTTGGCCATGTTAGTTTCTTGGGAATCTCCAGAAGACATCATTCCAATACCGACTTCACTAAAATCAAAACATTCTGGTTTTCCTGGGGACAAAAGCACCTTCTCTATTAAAGAGATAAAAAAAAAAAAAAGGAAACTGTTCATATCCAAAATTTCCTGTTCTTTTTCCCATTTCCTCTCTGTTTCTTCTTCTCTTGTCACACTTCCCCTTCAGGTCAGCACTGAAAATTTAGTGCGATTTATATACTCAAGGAGGGTCACCATTATTTTATTGTAATTGTGACTACTATTATAATGCTGATATTTAGCTTGAGTTTTAATTTCCTCCATTCCAGCTTCTTGATGAATGTTTTCTTCTTTATATTTTAACTGTATCATTTTATGGTATTTGAATGGGATGAAGGCTATCAGAGCGTCTAATCACGCGAAACAAAAAAGAACCAAATACAGAACATTGACTAGGAACAACAGGTAGGACTTTGATTTTCTTTTCATCTCTGTTATTCTAGAATCTTCCAGTAATATCTGTATTGGACAGGACAGGAATGAAGTACAGAAGACATAGAAGCTAGCTGTATTCCATACTTTGCACATAACTTCCATTGGTTTGGGAACCAATTTTTTGAATTGATATTTCATTGGTTGAATGATTGGACCTGAAACCTTGATATAATTCTCACCACCTTCCCTGCTCTTACCTCCATTTCCAAACCTCACTGCCCTCCTCAGTTCTTTCCTAACCTCCTAATTGACCTAAAAGCCCTATTTAGCTTTCAGAATAAAGTACCCTAGCTCTGAAAATTACTGTGTATAATAAGTTGCCGTGATGGTCAGGTAATCGTAACCACTATAAGCTCCTAGAGGGATGAGAAGAAAAAATGGGAAATATACCTTTTCCCAGGGGAAAAGTCCCCTTTCTCTCCGTGTCCCCCTTCACTTTACACACACTTATACAAACCCTTCTTCAACCACTTATTCCCCTTTAGGTACACAGTCCCAGGGATGCTCCACTTAGGATACAGGCATACAAACACATGTGAAGAGTTAGCCATTTAAATAACCACAGATAATACCTGAGCCCAAAAGCCTTTGAAGAGCCAAAAGTTATTTAGATGTGATGGGTCAGATCTCATGTGAAATCATTGAGTAGGACTATAATAATGTTTCCTACAATCATCAGCATCATCATAAATATTTATGGAACAACCTAATCTCAATACACCATATATATTCCTTTAAAAAAAAAAACAATGTTTTAGGTACCACATATTCCATATTCTTGGGTAAGGATAAAGGATTTAAATATCAGATATCTATTAGCCTGATAACACCTCCTATGAAACCTTTAATCCAGAATCCCAAATAAAAAAATTCTGAATCTAACCCAACATAGCAATAACCATGTTTCCAATTCAGCATCCTCCCCTCAATCTCTAGCCCTGTACTTTTAGCACTGAACTTCTTTGGCAGTTTGAAAAAGGTAAATAGGCTTCTCTCTCCCTAAGAACAGGAATTTTGAGTACAGAACTTCTTCCTGCTATGTCCCTTATCTATTTCACAAAATTGTTGGTTTACCTAGAACAACATACCAATCTTTAGCAGAATTTTTCCTTCCTGTTTGGTGGAAACATGTAAAGAACAAGGCAAGAAGGGGAGAAAAATGAGTATCATGATTTGTCTTCTGCAGGTGAATTTGCTTCTGGTTGATTGGTTTCTTTTGGCCCATGTGGATGATTACACCTGTCTCTGTGACTAGATCCTCTTTCATGATATGACAGCTGTTTCCAGGAAAGGCAGGGAGGGGTAAGCAGACTGATGTGATGGTGGTGGAATCTGAGGCACAGTGCCAATTAAGGTTGCAAAGTGGAGCGTTGTGGTACTTCTAATACTGAGGGGAAAGAAAGGCCGGATCAAATTGATGTTTGTAATAGTGACAGGCAATCAGTATGGACTCTATTTGCTTTTCTAGCCCTACTGGAGAGAAGGATTTTTTAAGGGTAGGGAAAAGATCTGGGCTTTTTCCTCTTTTCAGGGAAAGACCCAAGCCGTTAAAAATGCAGGACCATTGGCCATAAGGAAGGGATGGTTGTGATAGTAGCAAAAACGATGGCTATATCTTGAATTGACCTCTGGAGTTGAAAATTGAAAACATTATTGAATAAGATTATGGTAGACATTTCAGGGTGTGTGACTGTGCGTGTGTTAGTGTGCATGGAGCAGGCTTTACTTGGAAACTGGAGGGAAGGAGATGAAGAGATTTAAGGAAGTATTCTTGGTGGTCCATGTTGGATATAGACTGGAAGCATCCCTTGTCCCCATTCTTTGCTTCCTGGTAGCAAGGGGAGGGAAAGGAGGGGATGTGTGCAAACATAGCTTCTCTTACTAGCCTGTCAGACAGCTGTTGTGAAAGAAAAAGACAGAAAGACAAGAAGGAAATAGGTAGGTGGCCTCTGCTCCAGATGGGAATTCAGTGGAAGAACAGAAGTTTGTTCTGTAACTGGAGTTTGGGACTTCATTACCCCATCGCACTCGTGATTTTGTCATGAAACATTCCAGCACAGGGACACTTTCAGTGCTTGTTTTTGTTTGTTTCTTTCCTTTTCTTTGTGATAAATTTCAGAAGGCGTAGCCTAAAAACTGGGCACAGCAGAAATCCCATTACCAAACTTGAAAGGAAGATGAAAATCTTCATTTCCTTAGCCAAAGAAACCTTTGCAGAACCATCATCATGTGCAGACAGAATAATGTTCCTGTCTTTCTTTTACAGGCAATAATAACATCGTTAAAGACCAAATTCCTTTTTTTTTTCTCTTTCTCTCCCTCCCCTGATTTGTAAGATGTTTTGTTGTGGGGATTTTTGTCACATTCATTTCAAAACCACACTCACCTAATAAAGAAATATGAAGATTAGCAACACTAAATACTGCTGCTATCCCAAACTGTGAGCATACTGTAATAATACTGGGGCTGAAGCTTTTCCCAAGATTATATCCAACATGAATTTAAATAAACATTCCCTGTGGTTGGAAACCAATATTAGGAGCATCAAATGAAACTGGAAACTGTTTGGCATAATTCATCCTTGCTAGTCCACTTGGATGCCTTAGAACTCACATTTAGTCTCTATAGAAGAGTTCCAGTAATATCTCAGTCAGGGACCTATGGAATTGGAAGAACATGCAGGAGTGTGGAGATTCAAAGGAAGCACTTTAAAGTCTTAGTTCTCCACTAATTGATAACCATTGAGAGTGGGGGTGGGAGTGCCTAAATGCTTCCTACTACTCCTAGGTGTCTAAGAAAGAGATGCCCCTTTCAGATGTGAAGAGATGTGCAGGGAAGTGAGTGGGGAAGCTGTGTCCTTGGAAGAAGGCACAGCTAGATTTTGCCTCCGCGGTCATGGTCTTTCTACCTCCCCTTGCATAATTCCTCCATGAATCTTTGACAGCCTCTGCTCTCAAGCCACCACTTTGGAGAATTAACTTTATTAATCTCTATTTAAAAAAAAAAGAGTCCTCCATATCCCCCAAGCAGTGACCTTGTATATGTACAGTCACAGAATATGGTGAAGAAAAACCCAAGGTTCTTGAGGTGATGGAGCAGAGCTGTTGTAAATCAGGACATTGGAATGTGGGGGTGAGGATAGAGGTGGGCATGGGGGAGGGAGTTGCTTTGTTTTCAAATTCAAGGTCATGGCTGTCATCACCACCAGACTCCCCCAGAGTCATCAGCTTCTCTGGAGAACCAGATGTTAGACCATTCAGAATCATTCACCCTCGATCCCCCCATTCCTATACTGTGACCTCCTTTAAAAGGAGGCACATAATGCTGTGTGCTATAGGATTAAATCAGAATAAGAATCCTAAGGGCAGCTCTAAACTGGGCTTTTTAAAAGAGAAAAAAACAGGAAAAGACCTTGAATTTGACTGCAACTGGAGTGGGCAGAATCAGTTTGATCTGTGGAAAAATTGGGGGAGGGGGTTAGCTAAGGTTATTTTGAGGCCATGTTCAGTGATTTTTAGAAAATAACAATTGAAATGTATTTCTTGTGTATGGACTAGCTTTATCCTTCAGTCTTAGCAGTGCTGCTATAACAAACTTAAGTGTGAAGAAAAAAAAAATATGTTCTTTTCTTTTTAAAAAGTATCTTTTGCTTGCTTATAGTTAATCCAAGAAAGGCAATACTAAAGGTATATTTTTTTCAGAATGCTATTTTTTACTGCACTGATAAATATTATGACAACTCTGATCTCTGTAACAGATCAACTGTTCAGCTGTGGGTGGAACCATATGAAGGATTCACACCAATCTTGTAAATACCACGTGTAGGTCTGTCATCCAGAGGCTCCTTTTTCTTTATTTAAAAAAAGCAAATACAAAAACAGAAACAAAACTAAGGTTTCCTTTCTGAGACAGACGGGCAACCCTCTCAAAAGAGACTGGAGAGCAGCAGCCCTGAGGAAACCCGGCCAGGTTTGAGGACCCAGTTGCCGGTCTCAAGAGCCCAGGAGAGGGAATCATTAATGCAGAGGCATTTTGATTTGAGTTGAAAGGTTACATGAAGTTAGAAAAGTTTGAGGGCCAGAATTCTGTCAGATATCTATTAAACTGCTGTGGAACATCCTTTGAATACTTTTTTTTTCCATTTGTTTTAACTTTTAAAAATGATTTCCCTGGCTCCAGGGTGGTTTGCCTCAATCCTTGGGTAGTTTACATGAATTCCAGAATCTTCAAGAACTCTGCCTCCATTGGAAGCAAACCCAGCTGATCAGAATGCAGGATCCTGGGTTGTTTCAGTAGGTATTCTGGAATTCTGAGGATTTTTTTTTAGAAGGTTTTAGATACATTTATCTTACACAAACTGTGACCTAGTGGCAATAAATTACCTCAAATGTGGGCATTCATCCTGGTTTTAGCCTTTTTGAAAACATGTAGCCAGCTTGAACTTGGGATTAAAAAAAAAAAAAAAAAAGACTACAGACTCCATATGGGCTGGAAATAATGATAAATGCTCACCCTGGTCATTGTTGCTTGAGTGAATTCTGAAGATAGTGATTCTTTACAATAAAAAAATTAAACCAAGGAATAGATTACTGTGTGTGTTGTACTCAAATGTGATGTTAAAATGCACATGTACGTATATATGTTCATAGCTACTGTAACATACTTTAGCCTTCTAGAAGATATTTAAAAGAGTCACGTTTTAAATTAGTATAAACTAAATCATCGACTGTGGATAGTTACAGATACCTGGCTACATTTTATAGTTAAGGTGTTTTCTAGTTTACATTTAAACTGGTACTTTTAAAAGGAAATTTTTGTTTGTTAAATGACATCTTCAAGCCCCCGGTGGTTTGTTTGCCTCTTTACTTTGAGGCCGTGTCCACATGAGGCAAGCGTTTATTAACCATGCTGTGTTCCTTGGCCAAATATAAGTTTCCCCTTCTGTATTCTTGGATTCCATGGGATTCAGAGAAGGTATCCAAAAGAAAGTCTTAGGGAAAGTGAAGGGGAAGAAGATCCAAGAGCCCGGTTCTCAAGTTTTATACCATATTTTTAGCTTCTGTATTAAACTCTTCTCTGACGAGGAGAACAAACTGGCGCAGTGAGTTTTGTCTTCAATGGAATTCTTTGTCATCACAAGTGTGGCCATCAGCAGTCAGCCAGAAATGAGATCTGTGGACACTTATTTCCCAGTTACCCTGCTGTAATATTGCAGAGCACAGGGGCTTGAAACAAATATTGAACAAAGGTTTTGTAAAAGGGGAGCATCCTTTCCCCAGATAGAAACTGATATCCACTCCCATGTTCACTGGCTAATTCTTTCCCAAAGGTATATTTCTGTCCTGTATACCCAGCCCTTCATTTTGTTCTTTGAAAACAGGCAAGAAGTGTCAAAGTAGCTCTTTTAGTTTTGCTTTGGTTGTCTAACTTAGTATTTAAGAAGCATAAAACCCTGTTTAGCCAAGAAACCCCCAGTGAAGACTGGGGGATGTGTAGAGACTTGAGTGAGCAAATAGGAACAGATAACAAGAAGAAAACTTGGAGGATTGTAGGAGCTTTTAGTAAATCTGTGATCCTACTAGTAATAAAAGATATTTATAATGATACTAAAGACTCTTCAAAGGGAGGGATAGAATGTATAGTTCATAACTCATCGATGAGTCAGATTATTAGAACTCTGGATTCCCTCTCTTAATTAATCCCTCCTAGAAGATTTTGATGATTTTTCTTTGTCTTTTATTTCCTTCTTGACAGTCATTCTGGAAAGATAGTGCTGTGATTTAAATCTTATCCCTTAGCAGGTAATACCTATTTAAAATTTTTAAAAAGTTTTTATCCAGACCTAGGGAACTGAAAAGAATAAAAATGCATTTACTGTTCCCTTGTAAGCTGCATTTGATTATATATTTTTATTACTATTTGCTTGCTATGAATTCTGATGTAAAAAAAAAAAAAAATCACTTTCTCTCTTGATTGTACCCCTGATTTGGTTTGGTTCTGATTTGTTTTCCTTTTAGTAACCAAATGAATTTTATGTCAATGGCTTTGGGGCTCAGCCATGTTCTTGAGACTAAAAGTACAGAAAGTGGTATAGCTCTTCTCCCCTCCCCTTTTAAAACAAAGTCCTTTGAAGGAAGGGCTCTGCCATACCTCTTTGGGCACTGCCAGCTAAACTTTTTGTTCGCTGTCCATTATTGGCATTGCTATCCCCAGTGACCCCAGCTGCTAACTAAATTCCTGGGAAGTTATCAATACCGGGCAGTTTGCCATCCCATAACTAAACTGAAATAGGACCATTCCAATTTCGGCTCCTGCCTCATCCTGTGCCAGGTTGACTCAATTAGTTGCCCCAGATGCAGATCAAGGGCTCAAAGAAGCCTTTACAACCCATCACTCTTTATATCCAATCAAAATCTTGGATAAACTCACTCACTTGTCCCTAAGATGAGTGGGCTTACCTAGCTGTTAGTTATACAAAGAATTTCTTTTTAAATTACTGTTTGAATAGCTTGGCTCAGGTTATAGGAAGGATTTGCAAAATGAAAAGGAATTTGATTCAAATGTTAACCATATTCATCCTTGAGAGATTTCCTTAACTTCCAATGGTTACATGAAGTACTCCAGCCCTACAAAAGCAAATGACTTTCTTTTCAAAATTTCTAATTTTAGTAATTACCCACAATACCCCAACCTTTATATTGCTCATTTCAAGGATTCTTCATGGATTATCCAGGACACAATCATATTAGGCCCCAAGGCATCTCCTTATCCTCCGCATGTTTTTGTTTTATTTTGTTTTTAACCAAATAAAGTAGAAAAGGAAGTTACACTTTGGGGCAGCAGAATTTCTAGTTCGGTAGAATCACTGTATAGCCTTTATATCTCCATATATGTCTGTATGTTTGCATATAGATATAGATGTTGATATATGTGTGTGTGTGTGTGTGTATATATATAAATATATATCAAACCAAATTCTGATAGGAGAAAAGTATAGCTTTATGACTAAGGAGAAAGAGGCATTTTTAAAGTTAGAATTAGACTTGGACTATTTAAAGGAAAAAAAAAAAAAAAAACATCACCACCATGAAATATGTTACAGGCTGCATCAGTAACACATGCAAGGAGACCAGACATGACTAACAGTTTGCTCCACTTTTTCAAGTGGTCCTAAAGGGTAGGAATGGTGTTTCCAGATCCCCAGCACTTGAGGGGATATGTAGGTGGGCAGCAGCCAATCGTAATAACTGATCTTCCCATTACATCTATTTTGATCTGATGATTAGCCTCTTACATGGTATCATGTTTCCAAAAATGGAATCTATTAGGAGGAAAAGAGGAAGGGCCTAGAGAAATGCTTACCTTTCAACTGCCCATGAATCCAAGCTACTCTGGAAAGATTCACTCCCCAGAATGGTAACAGGGAAGAGGAGAAACTGATGTTCTATCACCAACTCAAGAAAAAATGGCTCCCTCCCCATTGCTATCTCACATAGATCTTTCTCTACAGTGTCATCTCAGCTCAGTAACCCTATAAAAGCCCTGGTCTATTGTGTTCCTTCACTGTATGGTTTCTGTAATAAAAGTGTTAATCCATGTTAATCTTTGTGAAAAATTATTGCGTGCAACAGTATTTTCTTGTGTACCTCTTTTTCCTATGTGAATTGTCCTTCTTTTTTCTTTACTTATAAATGTCTACTTTTTTTTTTTAAGACAAACCAATGTGTTGTAGACCTATATGTAACCTATTCCTTAGTCTCATATTATAGGTATAAGAATGGATATTTTACTTGGCTTTAGAATGTTTTACAAGAAAATTAATTCTTAACCGATCAAGTTCTTGCTACTAAAAAATGCTTGTGTTTTTCATCATGACGTCGTGTGCTTCTAAATTAATAATCATTTTCGTTGTAGAAAAATGGAGTGAATTTATATTAGTCTTGGAAACTAATAATAGCATTGTAAATTTATGAGATGATTTTAACAGAAAAAAATTATAGAAGAATATAGTTATTTTAATTGTAATATTACTAACTGTAGGGTGAGAAAGGGGGTCCCATTGTGGTGAACTATGTTATAGCTTGTTACTCACAGTTTCTTTTTGATCATTTTTTCGGTCTCTGAGGTGAAACGAGTTATTAATTGAAATTTGTAAACTCACATATGCATATTGTATATGTGTAGAAATGTAATCACACTTTGTCTTGGAATTACATTAAACTGTTTGAAATCACTGCACACCCTGCTTGGTCCTGTCATTCATGTAACCAGGCAAATCATGATCCCGAAAGAGTTCATCTGAGAAATCATATCTCATGGAGTCCTACGGCCCCTTAGCTGTAGCTATATATCATTTAAAATGGTAACAACCCCACCCTCTGCATTAAGGAAGCTGTACTCACTCCACCTGGGGAATGGGGAAAACCCATTATTCTTAATTGTAGTACAGAGCCAAATAACAAACACTTCAGAAACTTTGAAATTCCTCTAGAAATGAGCTGCCTGGCTGCCCACTGTTCTCATGTCATTCATCCTAGTGATAGGAGAGTAGAACAAGCACAAGCCCCTTGTCTATGTCTCAATAAAGACTATCTCGGCAAGGTCACGCCGACCAGCATGACTGGACACTAATAAAAGTGTTCCCTTGCCGAGTCCATACCTTCTGCTCCCCACCAATAGTCAGCTCCAAACTTCTGTTCCAAGGAGTCAGAGGACCCACACTTGAGGCTTAAAACGGTCTTCTGCTCTGGCCAACCCATGAAATAAAAGAGGTGATAGTCTTTTGTGAACTTTGGAGATAAAGTGTGCGTCAGGTTGAACTATTTTTTTTGATTTATTGGGAATTGAATTTATGGGAGAAGGGAAGGAATAGCACAGCTAAAATACCTTTTATCAAGATAATCCCTCCTTGGGGAGCATGAAGAAGTAGTTACTGATGATTCCATGGTCAGTCAACAACCATTTTATTAATCTGTGGTTTTATTAGATCACCAAGAGCTTGCTATCCGTTGGGAGGCTTACTGATTTCTGAGATCTCTTAAGTTTAAGATTCTAAACTCAAATAATGAACTTAGTCCAGGGCATTCTGGGAGGTGACCCTAGATCGGTAGCTGATGATTTGTGAGAAAGGTCATTTTTATTTTGGATCCAGGAGGGAGTTAGGTATTTTTTCATAGGCTCCTGGTCTAGGGAGAGTAATCTAAGCTGGACCTACTATAGCATCAGTCCCAAAGGTTGAGATAGTGAGGGGAAAGACTGGAACAGACCTCTGAGCCCAAAGAACAAAACAGGTTTGCAAAAAGATCCAGAAGTCCAGTGGACCTCAGTACCAAAATCTCCATGCTAGCCCTGAGGAGAGACATTGTTTTAAGAAGCCACGGTGGTCAGAATAATGGTGGTCAAGGTAATCCTCATACCCGCATGATTTTGTTTGCTTTTTCTGTCTCCTCAACCCTGAAGTAGTCTGCAGGTTATTGCTAAGATTTCTTCAATCCTTTCCACAAGGGTTAATTCTCTCTCCCAACTCCACTGTTAGGTGCTCAATGATAAGTACTGTTTTCCCAATGCACTTTTGAGGTTTGCCAAATATTTAATCCTAATAGCCCTGTGAGATTGATAGTATGAATACTGAGGCAGGATGTGGAGGGGGAAATCTGGACCTGTAATTCCATCAGTGTGAAGAATTCCCAGAATATAAACACCCTCTCCAGATTTAGATCAGCAGCATTTCCGGAATATATTGTTAGACAGTTGTCCTAAAGTCACACAACTCATATGTGAATCAGTCAGGACTTGAACTCAGGCCTTGCTGGCACCAAGAACCGCCCTCTCTCCACTCCAGACACCAGGCTGCCTCTCAGCCAGAAGTCATTATCCACATTTCTCAGTTGAGAAAACAGACTAGAAGAAGCACTTGCCCAACTGACACAGCTCCGAAGTGATCTCTTGTGTTTCATTCGGTCTAATGACCAATGGACTAGCTCGTGGGGTTCAGGCTCCCTGCCCGTGAACTATGAGGGGAAATCCCAGCCTCTCCTTAACTCACAGGGTTCCATAAAAGAAATGTTTATCCTAGTAAAAATCTATAAAGATAAAATGAGCTAATAAAAAACTAGCAGACATTTCCGTTATCCCCTAAGTAAAGTGCTTTGAAAATGGCAGGTGTTTGTGAGTTGTAGTTAATTTGCTCAGTGGTTAGAATCAGCCACTCACAATTTCTGTGATCTTGGGACAGAGACAAACTATTATAGTCACAGTCATAATCATCTTGCAAATGTATGTAATTGGTAAATATTTAGCCACCAAAGTCAGAGGTGGAGTGGGGGATGACACACTAGGGAAACAGGCTTTTAAGTTTAAACTGTATCATTAACATTTTTCCCATTATTTTCTTCAATCTAGACAATAAATAAAATTAGCCTTGATTTGTAGTATTTGCCAACTTCCACAGTATAAACGGGCGGGCAACAAGCTGGTGCGGTAGAGTATTGGGCTGGAAATCAGGAACAGTAATTTTGCTGAGTTTAAACCCAGGCTCAGGCATTTATTAACTGTGACCCCAGGCAAGTCACTTACCCAATAGGGTTGGTGGTAGGTTTGCCCGAATTTCCTCATCCGTAAAACGACCAGGTTAAGGAAGTCACAACTCCAGAATGTTCGCCAGGAACACCCCAAATGTGATTATAAGGAGTGGGGCTGGAACTGAACTATATAATAAGGTGCTCGTGCTCCCTCACGTTGAAAATTTAACATCTGGCTTTTAGGGACTGGTCGGAGCTGCTCTGGCTGGGCCCAGAAGGAACCAATTCAGGGCTCAACCTCCAAATTTCTAAGCATAACTTAGAACATCCTTTCCTGCCAATTGGGGCATTTAGGGGCGGGCGATTGGGGGTTCTGAGAACGAAAGGTAGGGTCCACAGAATTATTGGAATACTAGAAACAATATTGGACAATAAAATAAATTGGACTAGAATTTGGGTTCTTTTCCAGCATGACCATTGACTGACCTTGGACAAGAAATTTTCCTCTTTCTTTATATTAAAACAAAGGGATTAGTTTCTATTATTTCTGAGGTCACTTAGAAATCTAGGATTTACAAGTAATCTTCAACTGCCCCCTAGTGGCCTTGGGGAGCCAAAGCGCCAAAGAAGAATACCAAGAGGAGCTCCTATTGATCTCTCTTTGGACGAGATGTTGTGGTCCATTTATAGAGTCCTGGCTGATTTGCATATGGGAAGGGAACGAGCATTTATTAACTGCCTATTATGTGCCTGGCACTGTGCTAATCACTTTAGATGGCTAGAAACTCAGGAGCAAATTAACTGTGTGACAATTTCTGCTGGGTCAATATTAAGACAATGGTCAACTTGCTTTTGTGAATTTTTGGAAAGATTTTCAAACTTTTTTAAAAGCCTTGTTTTTTTTTTTAAATTTTCATTTCCTTGGGAATTTTATGAGTACTCTGTACAGCGGGGGAAGAGGGAATTAAACACTATTAAGCCCTCAGATTGGGTACTTTCTTTGCTAGACTTCAATTTTTGCTTTGTTTTTATCTTATAATAGGAGGTAGAAAAAGGTCAAAATTTAGTATGAGTTGTAGGAAGATTACCTGCTAGTTTTTTGCCATAGAGACATCCTCATGCTCCCATTTTGAAACTCTTGTGATGTTGGTTTGAATTCTGAGAAATTTAGAAAGGAGATGCTTTGGTTTGGTTTGTTTTTTCAGGAAATCCAATAATTTAGGTAAAATTATAGTTGTGTGAATTAATGATTTTCTGTTTCAACCCCTTGCCCACAATCTCCCTCCCACTTCTTAGTATCCAATGGAAGGAGAAATGAACCTTTCAATATTTCAGCCTGAGCTTTCACATTGTACCAGTGAGAACCCTGTTTATTCATGGGGATGAAGGAGAAGAAAACATATTATCTAGTTACAAACTTTCTTAACTGTACATCAATGTCTTTCTAATGACCTTCCCAATTCTATAGTAAGGATTCACATAAATCTTTGGGACCAGAAAAGCTCTTTTTGTCCAAGGAAGAATTTATAGCTATTGTAGAATAGGACTTTTTTTTTTTTTAAGCTGAAAATAAAAAAAAAAAAAGCCCTAGAAAGAAGACAGAAGTGGGGAGAAAGGAGATTGGCTAGCTGGGCAAAGAATCCCATATGCTGCTTCTCTTTCGAGCCTGAGGATTTGGTTCTGCTGCCCAGCATGGTTTACCCCATTCAATCTGTAATGGGAGAAGCAATGATTGATTCTTAACCTGTGAGCCTTCCTTGAAGCACATAGCACTGGCAACCCCAACACTGAGAGGGAGCTTCCTCTGTGTTCACAAGAAGGACAAGTTGTCACCCTAAAGCTTATAGCTTCCCTGGACTGAATTTGGGGGCACAGTCCACGCTGGACTCCCAAACTTCCATCTTTGAGGGGGTTGAGAGGAAATAGCAAAGTATGCTTAAAGTCATGGACCTTCGAAAGAACTTGTGTTTAACGTTTTTTCTTGCTACCACAATGTTTCCTATTAGAGTTAAATATTCTTGCTCTTGCTACCATAATTTGAGGTCGTGTGATAAATTTTGATTGGTCTAAAAGAAGGAGATTCATTGGATAGGAGGTTCTGTTAGTACTGTTGCTGTTAGTAATTTTGGATCCCTCTTCCCAATATTTGCAACATCATGATATAGTAGAAAGAGATTTGTGGCCATAGGATGTAGGTTCAAACCTTACTTCTACCACTTACTACCTCTGAGACTGTGGGCAAGTTACTTAACCTCAATTTCTTCATCTCTACAATGAGGAGGTTGGATTAAGTGACCTAAAGTCCCTTCTAGCTCTAAATTTATTAATTCTATTTATGATCCTGGACACAATCAAATTTGTCAGCTACATAAATCTTATTTCAACACTTAATTCCCTTAACCACATCATCACTCTATTACACAGTACCTTACAGACGTCCTAATTTTTAAAAAGGAAAAAAAAAACCCTACTACCTATAAAATGTTTTTGCCAAAAAACACAAAAATCTTTTACCAGTATAATATAGCAATTTCAGATTAACTTTGACCCAGTAAATGTTCTGACAGGGAGACAAGGATCTAGTTTGTAGCTGGGCACAATCTCTGAAAATGAGCTATGGGCTATATATAACCATAGGCCATGCAGGCTGTCCCACATCCCTACTTTCACCCACTCTTGTGTGAAGAGGAGAAGTCAAAATTACTAACTCTTCTCATTGTTTCATAGTCAGTGAGGAAGGTGTGGGAACACAGCAATATCCCTCTGAGACCTAGTTTTCCTTATCTGTAAAGTGAAGGTTTGGAACTGCTTGCTCTCTAATGATCCTACAATAAAGGTAAATTTCTCCAGGATCATGCAAGTAAATGGTGGAAAAGGCTTCCTCAAGTTTTCTAATTCCCCAGATGAATACCCTACCTCCCGTGACCACTACAAATTTCTTCCCATGGGCTGCTTTTATAAAAGTATAATGATGGGGCTTCATTGATCATCCCATTATACTTAAAAGATTACCTTTCTTAGGTAAAAACATGTACTGACTGAGTTAAAACAATTTATCACAACTGAGTGTAAATAGGATCTGTAAACTCCTTGAATCAAGCAAAGCCATTGCATGAGACACTTGATCACATGAACTATGTATAAAAAGGTGGAGTTATTTCAGAACCAGATAGAGATTGAGAGGGTTTGGAAGCCGAGAAAAAAGACAGGGCTGAGTTGTAAAAAAGAAAAAAAATATTGAGGAAAGTCATCGACCCTATGGGGATTTCAGAGCAAAAGATTCAGCTTGAATCTGCTACCGGAAATAGCAGAAGGACCAGTTTTATCCCCCTATTAAAGGATGGAGGGAAATGCCAAGAAAAAGGTTTGTTCTATCCCCAATTTCCCTACTAGATCCTATCTATCCACAAACACTATAATAAAATCGATTGCCTTGTTACTCAGACATTTCTGGTTACCCGAATTTTGCCTCAACTACAGAACTAGTAAGTAGAGTTTAGATATAAGTATAAATTAAGGCAGACAGTTCCAATAGATTTGTTTTGGAGAGAGCCATCTGCATCCAGAAAGAGCTCTATGGGAACTGAATATGGAAAACACAGCATTTTCACCTTTTTTGTTGTTGTTTGCTTGCTTTTTTCCCCCTCATTTTCCCCCTTTTTGATCTGATTTTTCTTGAACAGCATAATAAATGTAGAAATATGTTTAAAAGAATTGCATTGCAATTGATAGTGGGGAGGAAGGGTATCGTCTAGGGGAAGAAGGGTGCAAGAAAAGGAGGGAGAAAAATTTAGAACAAAGATTTTACAAGGATGAATGTTGAAAACTATTGTTTTTCATGAAAAATAAAAAGCTACTATTTAAAAAATGTAAAAATTAAAATTAATTAAGGCAGAGATCTATGTCTCTGCTTAAATATTAGGAATCTTCCTAACTGAAAGCTCATTAACAACTGTGATTATACTTTTTGTCTAAAACTTATAGGTTTTGTTATTCAGTCCCATCAGATTCTTCATGACCCCAGTTAAGGTTTTCTTGGCAAAGATACTGGAGTGGTTGGCTATTTCTTTCTCCAGCCCATCGTACAGATGAGGAAAATGAGGCAAACAGGGTGAAGTGACCTTGCCCAGTCACACAGCTAGTTAATGTCTAAGTCCCGAGAAGACTCTCAGGGAGTCTTCTTGACCTCAGACCAGCATTCTGTTTGCTGCACCATTTAAAATAAACTCCCCAAGTCCCTAGAGGGGGGCACCACATAGAGATCAGGAATATTGTATTTCCCCTAAGCTTAAAACAAGCTAAATACTATAATAAAGGGTTACACATGTCAATAAGGAACTAGGCTTCCAAGGAGCCTTTGGAGTGAATTCGAGTACCCACAAATCTAAAGCAGAAACACGAGAAAGACACAAATGCTTTCTCTATGGGAGTTTGCGGTCTTTATTCCATTAGTAATCAGTACACCATTCACAGATACAATCAGGGAGCCTGCCAGAGGAGCAGTAAGGAAGCAGAAGGGGAGGCAAAGCAAGGGGCTGAGAGTGGACCTCCCCTAGAACGCGGGGGGCTTTTTCTACATGATGGGTAGGAACCTTCCTTCTCATTATGATGAGACAGAAATGGTTGGAGTGGGAAAGTGGGTTGTGATTTGGGGAAGGCTGGTGTGCTCCCCGTTGTATTGTTATTTTTGACAGTTGTTATTTTTCTATAAGCACCAGTACTACTGTGTTGTGCAATAAAAACACTCCAAAGCAGGTGTCAGGACAATGTCACTGGACAAAGGCAGCTCGCTCTAAGCTGAGTCCTCTGAGGCAAGTCTCGAAGCCGACATTGGAAAGAACAACCTGGGAGGACAAGGTCTCCTGCCACAATCAGAAAGTGCAAAAATCCAGGGGGTTGGGAAGACGGTGATTATAATCGGCAAGAGGAGGGATTAAGTATTTCCAAAGAATAATATCAATACTTGACTTTTCAAAAAAAAAAAAAGTCAAAAACTAGTGGGAATAAGGTAAAATTCAGTGATTCCAAAATGTCAGAAAGGTTTGATCAAGCAAAATAAGTAGATTTCCAGTGGAGAGGAGCTACCTGATTTCATGGGACTATAGTTAATGTAGGAGCTGCTTATGTGGAGGGGATGTTGATGTTGATGGTAAATATTCGCTTTGTTATCCCTCACTGCTTGCAACAGTCATACATGGTGCCCACGTGAGGGAGGCGTGTTGTGCTCTAGTTAGCCAAAGGGGAGGGCAGAGGCAGCCAGGCTACACAGGCCGTCTAGGATGGCACAGCGAGTTGATGGGATATGTGCAGAGGAAGGAGCCAGGAGCCCAGAACTGAGACCTGGGGATAACGTACTAGGATCTCACAGCTGCGGGGCTGGCGGAGAAAACTTCCAGCGTCCATGGCTCAGAGAGAGAGCTGGGCCAAGGCGAGGGAGAGGCCCATGCGGGCCGGCTTCTCACGCCCCTCCTCACGTGTAAGCCATCTTACTGCACACCCAGGGCCGCGTCATCAGGCAATCTGACGTGACAAGTCTCGTGGGTTCCACAAAGACACACTCCCCGTGACCCGAGACAGAGAACCTGTGGTACAAAAGAAAGAGACTCAATGGATCTTAAACATATAATAATTAGAACACAAGGTTTTTGAAAAAATCATCCTTGCAATATGTTTTGAAAATTAAAAAGTTCAATAAATTAAAAAAAGAATAAATTAGTGCTAAAAAATAAAACAAAAATAATAAACATCAGAAATGCCTCCAAAAAATAAGTTAGTGCTAAAAAATAGAACAAAAAACCATATAATATGCTATCAAAAAAAAGAATAAATTGGTGCTTAAAAAAAATATGATAAACCTCAGAAATGCCACCATAGATATGGTGCTGGACAAATAATGGGCATTAAATAAATGCTTTATCTATCTATCCATCATCTACCAAGTTATAGTATAATAATTTATCTCTGAAGGGGACAGCTTGTTTTGTAGGAAAACAAAGTAGTTTCCATCCAGAATCAGAGTCGGGGTATGTAGAGTATGATAAGATAGGGAAGGAAAATGAAAGGGACAACACTTATTAAAAGCCACTTACATAACTTATATTTTAATATGTTCAACATATATTGGATTACTTGCCATATAGGAGAGAGTGTAAGGGAAGGAGGGAAAATTTGGTACACAGGGTTTTGCAGGGGTCAGTGCTGAAAAATTATCCATGCATATGTTTTGAGAATAAAAAACTTTAAAAAAAAATTTTTTTAAAGCCACTTGCATGCTAGGCATCGTGCTAAGCACTTTGGAAGCAATATCTCATTTGATCCTTACAACAACTTTTGTAAGGGAGGTGCTATTATCATAATCCCCATTTTACAGTTGAAGAAACTGAGGCAGAAGGACTAAATAACTCGTCCAAGTTACACAGCTAATTAGTATCTGAGATGAGATTTTGTACTCAGGTCTTCCTGAGGGTAAGCAACTGCCCAGGATATAACATGGGAGAGAAGGAGAAGAAATACATAGGAGAATGTTTAACATATATTGGATTACATACCATCTGTAATGTTGAAAAAATTATCCTTGCATATGTTTTGAAAATAAAAAACTTCAATTAAAAAAACAAAAAGAAAGAAATACATAGGAGAGATGCTTTGTTAATGTTTTTCTTTCTGTTCCAGAAACATTTCATCCATGTGGGGGAATCCCTACTGTAGAAACTACTCCATGATGAAGATGGGCAACTTAGTTGCTATTGACAACTCTTAGAGAATTGCCCGGATACATAAAGGATAAGTAAATGAATTTTCCCAGGTTATATGGCCAATACATGTCAAAAACAGGATTTGAATCCAAGTCTTCCTGATTAATCCAACTGGCCTTCTATCCACTGTGCATCCCTGCTTCTTTTTTAAGCATTCCTTTTTATAAATGTATGCATTTGGAATGCTAGAAAATTCCATTCTCCATGGCTCATTTATTTGGTCATGAATAAATGAATGAATGAATGCACACGTGAATGAATGCATGAGTGAGTGAAAAAGCAGGTATTAAAGTGCTTACTTTGTGCTAAGTGTTGGAAATATAAATTCGAAAGCAAAGGGAGTCCTTGCCCTCAAGGAGCTAACATCCTAATGGGGGAACCAACACAAATAGAGAAGTAATGGCTAAGGAAGGGCATTTTGGGCCCAATGTTGAATGGGCCAAAGGGAAGTAGATTGATTCGCCCCATCCAGGGACAAATGTTGATCCCTGTCCATGGTTCTAGAACTATCTCTATTTCTGTCTTTATTTGTATTTGTATCCCCAGAACTAAGCAGTGTCTGGACATAGGAAGCTCCTAATAAATGACAAGTCAAATGTATCCTAGTGAAAACTCAAAGCCCCCCATGGACATTGAGGTGCTATTTTGAAAATTCACCAAGGAAATATTTTATTTCCCATTGTGACATTGCTTTCATGCATCAGAGATGGATCTGAAGCAACCTTGACTTCCCTTTAGAAACTGTTAAGTCTTGTCACCCAAGAATTTACCTAAATCCTCAAACTTATTTGTCAACTTGTTCCACCAGAGAAAGACCTCTAGCATATTGGGTGACTCCTTCTTGGAAGGTTTATAAGACACAAAAGATAGGGATGGATAGAGAAGATCACAGTCCCATCATGCTATTTGGGGGGACTGAAGTGGAAGGACACCCCTCTGGACCATGAGAAACATCATCTTGAAACCCTCTAGTCAGAAGTTTGTTACTAGCTCTTCACGCCCTAATGCAGATGGCATTTTTACCCCTAAAAAGTCTAAGACCTTGACAACTTGATAAACATAAATACTGTGTATTATTGCCTGTCTGGGAATGGCACCTTTAGTGTGATAACCTTTGCTCCTATCCAGGATGGAAATTCCTTTTAGTATGACAAATGTACCAAGGAACATTTGATGTCTATTTTTCTTTTTCTATAAATATGTGGCCCTGAAACTGCTCATCACTGACCCCTGGTCCTGGCGGGGCTCAGTCCTGGCCAGTGACAATAAATACTCTTAAATTTTCATTACTTTGGCTATCCTGTATTTTCTCCCATCTGGACACTTCAGGATAAAAAGTTCTATAATCTTCTACTGAGCAAATATAAAAGTATGGTACCTTTCAAGACAAAAAAAAAAAAATCCCCCTAGTTGCTAGTACACCATCCCTCTTAAGTTATCATGTATTTACTTTTATGTTCATGTGTATCTCATTCATGGGTTGTTCCCACCTAGGAGAATATCATCTCCTTGAGTGTAGCTATTTTTTTCAATTTTTCTTTTTGTATTCCTAGCCTACCATCATGCCTTGCCCTAGCAGGCAGTCAATAAATAATTTAATCAAATTATTTTTAATAAAGATGTTTAATTGAATGGAAGGAAGCATGAATCTATTAAAAACTCTCTGGTTTAGGTAGTGAGCTATGCCCTCCTTTGATCCTTAAAACCCTGGGAATTAATTGCTATTATTATCCCCATTTTACAGATAAACTGAGACCAAGATTAAGTAACCAATATCACATAACTAATAAGCATCTGAGTTCATGATTTACACTCACTTCTTCTATCCACTGGGCTATCTAGCTGCCTCAATTTATATCATCTCTAAAATGGGTCTACCTACAGGGTTATTATGAATCTGAATGAGATAATGTATGCAATGTGCTTTGTAAACTATAAGATCTTTTGTAAACCTTGACTCCATGTAAAGATTCTCTATTATTGATTTCCTATTAGAAGCAGCTTATCTGTAGATATTCAGATTATTGCATTCACCAAGAAGATATAAGATTCTTAAGGACAGGTAAATTGTTGTTAATTTTAATTTATAATCACCTAGTCCAGTGCCTGCACATGGGAGACTCTTAGCAAATGTTTCCTTGAATGATATTGAATAGAATTGAATAATCTGACCCTAGACCGGAGTCTGGAAGAGGATCTTCCAGCATTTTCTAGTAGGACGACTGATGACTTTGAGTCACCTGGCAAAGGTTAGCCTTAGAATATCAGATATGAAACTAGCCCATTGTGTGTGTAGGTGTGAACAGTGTATAGTGAAGTGGGTCAATGAACAGAAACAGAGACCGTGGGCTTTCCAGAGTTTTCCTAGAGAAAGAATGGGAGTTGTTAAAGGAACGTGCCCAAGCTATCTAATGTGGGTGGAAGTTCTAAGGTTCCTTAAGTCGAAGTGCTGAGATGATAAATGTGGGAATATATTGTTTAGAAGAATTGCACATGTTTAACTTGTGTTGGATTACTTGCGGTCTAAGGGAAGGGAATGGGAAAAAGGGAGGGAGAAAAATTGGAACCCAAGGTTTTGCAAGAGTGAATGATGAAAACTATCTTTGCATATATTTGGAAAAGTAAAAAATTATTATTATAAAAAAAGAAGAGATATTGAGAATGAAGATGGCAACAAAATGCTTAGAACAAAGCAGGTGCATTATAACTGTGTGTCGTTTGATTGATTGGATAGATAGTAGAGAAACATAAGCTTTGATTTAGAGCTCAGAGATCATCTGGTCCACGTCCCTCGTTTTCCAGATGAATGCTTATATCCTCCCCAAACCAGCCAAGTAGCAAGTGGCAGAGGCAGGGATGTGTCCCCCAGTCCAAAGTTTGCACTACTATTATGACAGTATATTAGCAAAGAAGAGAAAAAAGGAGAGGGGGAGAAAAGGAGTTGAAAAAGGAAAAGGAGATGAAGAAGCAGAAAGAGCCAGTGGAAAAGGTAGAGGAAAATAGAGAAGTGGCTCAGCTGGAGGTCAGCTGGAAAAGCATTCCTGCCACTCAGGAATTAAGGGATTTAATGGAACCCCAAGATCCTTTCCCTTTTTTGATCATCCTCCCACCTCCTGATTGGCAACACCCACACAATTTTTGCCATAACAAGGCTTAATGCCTTAATTTCTCCCCTGTCCATTATCTCCTGTTTTTATAGTCTAATGATCTGAAGGTAAAATTGTCACCAGATGGCCTCCTAAATATAGTTCATAGGAACATAGGATTAGAGCTGCAAGGGACCTTAGAGTCCATCCCTCATTTTAAGATGAAGAAACTGAGACACAGTGAGATTAAGTGACTTGTCCAGGTTACATAGTTAATTAATATGACAGTATGGAATATTGGACCTAGAGTCAAGAAGACTTGAATTCAAATTCAGATACTACCTAGCTGTGTGATGCTGGACAAATCATTTAATCTCTGTTGTAGTTTCCTCAACTATAAATTTGGGATAATAATACACGTGCCTCCCAGTTTTGTTGTGTCAAATCAAATGAATTAAAAATTTGTAAATTGCTCAGCATGGTGCCTGGCATATAGCAGGCACTTAATAAATGCTTGTTCCCTTCCCTTCCCACTTTTATTTCCAATTTGTGTCCCTACCTCATGCCTTACATTCTTATTCCCACCTCCCTTGTCTCCAAAGTCCAAACTTTCTTTCCCCAGAAATAGGGAATTCTGATTATTAATAGAGGATTATAAAGAAAGCATCTGTCCCACAGTCTGCCATCAACAATCAGAAGACTGAAAGCTTACTCATCCGGGTGAAATGGATCTCCATTGACCCAGTGGAATTCGTCGCCTACTCTCCTTAGGCCAATCCAGGGTTCCTTCCTGGTGAATTTGAACATAAATTCCTATATCGAGAAAATAGGTAGAAACTTGAGATCCAGTATTTCCATCTGATATTTCCATGTATCTCAGAACAAATCATAATCTTTGAGCCAAGATAGGATGGCTATTGGTTCCTTTCCCCAGTGAAGTGAAGATTCTGAGATGAAAGTTTCAAGTTAGATCCTTTTACTATATAGAATAAATTTTAAATCTTAGACTCCCCCCAGAATGCTCTGTCTTGGCCATCTTCCCCTGTGCTCAAAAAATGTCACGTTGTTGTTCATTTATTTCAATCATGTCTAACTCTCTGTGACTTCATTTGGGGTTTTCTTGGCAGAGATACTGGAGTGTTTGCCATTTCCTTCTCCAGCTCATTTTACAGATGAGGAAACTGAGGCAAATAAGGCATATAATGCCAAAGACCAAAAAAAAAAAAAAAAAAGATTTGAGGAATATCTGTTATTTTGTACCAAATAATACATTATGTCAAACAATTTTTAAATCCTTTTTAAATAAAAAAAATAAATTTTGTTTATAAAATAGAAATAAATATTCTTGCATTGCCTACTTCACAGGGCGGTTGTAAGGAAAAGGCTTCACAGAACAATCAATAAGTATTTATTTCTAAAGTACCTACTATGTTCTCAATGCTGTGCTAGGTAAACACAGGGACTCAGAAAGACACATGATATTAATAATAATAATAATAATAATCCTTGCTTCCAGGGAATTTACATGTAAGTTATTATTGTTAGTGTTTTGTTCTGTTTGTGCCTTTTACATATATGGTTTAAATTCACGGGTCTTTCATTTCAAACCAGGAAGCCTATGTTATTAAATTCTGTCTTGTGCTAACACTATTGACCAATGTCAAGGCTTTATTAAAACAATTAGTTTTACAACAAAAAGCATAAACAGAAAGTTGATTCCTGAATTTTCTTACTGCCTGAACTTCTCTGACCACACACAGAGAGGATTCCTATGCACCTAAGCAAGCTTAAGTAGGTTTTATAAACTCTTCTCCCTACTTGTTATTTAAATGACAAATACTTGGTTGCTAGGTTCCTACCCTGGAGAGAACCTAGATTTAGCAATTGGGACAAATGTCTCATTCAGGTGGCTCATGCTCACCAACTCCTTCTGGCTCTGGATCACAGTGAGGGATGCTTCATGAGTGTGACAGTACTGGCGCCCTGTGTTCCAGTCCCTTGGTTCTTCAGAAAAGAAATAGCATTTCCTTCCATAGAGTAACCAATCTTCTGGGCATGGAGCATCACACTTGATACACCCTTTAGAAGCTGGTGGGAAAGAAAAGAGAGCCACTATAGATCTTGCATGGATTTGGGAGAGGGTGCAGCAAGTCTCCCATCCTAACTTAGTTCAGGGTTCCTTCTTTAGTTTTAGGGAAGAACAAATAGGCTGTGACAGGCTGACATCTTACAGATTTCTCAAGGAAATTTGTTCCCCAATAAAAGGCAGACTCTCTCTAATAGAAGCAACCCCGGTCTAAGCATCATGTTGTTCAGTTATTTTAGTCATATCTAACTCTTTGTGAACTCATTTGGAGTTTTCTTGGCCAAGATCTAGTTTGCCATTTCCTTCTCCAGCTCATTTTACAGATGAGTAAACTGAGGTAGACAAGGTGAAGTGACTTGCTCAGGACCACACAGCTAGGAAGTGTCTGAGGCCAGATTTTAATTCAGGAAGATGAGTGTTCTTGACTTCAGACCTGGTACTTTATCTATTGCATCACTGCCCAGAGTCTCTAAAAATAGGAAAGTTCCTTAATAGTCATTTAAAATGATGGAGGTGGTGGTGATGATATGAAGCATTTATATAGCATTGTTAAAGTTTGCAAAGCACTTTACAAATATCTCATTTTTATTTTCCCAACAACCCTGTGGGATAGATGATATTACAATCCCAATTTGAAAATGAGGAAACTGAGGCAGACAGAAGTTTAGTAATTGGATTAGGGTCACACTGAGGCAGGATTAGCATTCAGATCTTCCCGTTTCCTCGTCCAGTGCTCTAATTTACTTCTATACTTAGCTGTTTATGTGTCCTTCATTACAACCTCCCATGTTGTAATCCTTTCCCATGAAGCACCCCTCACAGTTGGGGACTAAGCTTCTGTTTTAATACTCCCAGTAACTGGGAGTGTTTCTGTCTCTTCATGCAGCATTGTCATGCTATGTATATTTGGACAGCTGTGATTGTTTTTAAAATCCCTTCTTATCCTAAGCCACAGTGAGTTTCCCTTTAATTTCCACCCACTGGTCCTAATTTGCTTAGTTCTGTCACAATTCTGCCATCTGGGGCATAATAAAGAAATGATTCTTCTATATCAGGGCTTTTAAAACTTTTTTTACTCACAACCCCTTTTCACCTGAGAAATTTTTACATGACCCCAAATATGTAGACATATAAAATACCTATATACCATAGGTATAAAGGTGAATAAAATAAGTATAAGTGTATACATTTACAAATCATTTACTGATAATAAATCATAAAAAATTATTTTTCAAATAATTCTTTGATATAGATATAATTTTACCATTTATTACAATTGAAAGCCAATTTGTATATTAATGAGGTGGAAGTGCTTATTTATTTTTACATAAAGAATTAAATCTTGGAATATTTGACATCTTTTACTGTTGGCAAATTTTTCACAACCCCCATATTCAGTTACGTGGCCCATGGTTTAAGAAGCTTTCCTGTGTATAATAGTCTTTCTGATATACAAAGACAGCTCCAAGATACCTCTCCTTAAATCAAAATGACAAGGCATACAAACAAGAAGTCCATTTGTCCAACTGGTGAACTAAGGGAGGAAACTGTAAGGTAGAAGGGGTTTTAAATGCTGGCATGGTCTGGGTTTCCCTGAGAGAAAAGTTGTACAAGAGGAGGAAAAAGAGGCAATTGGTATGAGAAAAAGAACAATGGGTAGGGAATGGAGAGCTAGAGGTTCTGATCCTGGTTCTCTTGGGGCTCATTTCTTTCATGTATGAAATAAGAGTAAGAAACTAAATTATATTTCTGGTCTCTTCTAGATCTCATCTTCTAGTATCATTAGATCCTGTGAATCTAGTCATCTCTCTAATCTAAAAATACTCATTTCTTTCCAATATCCTTCATTATTACAATTTCTGCAATCCTCTCCACCCTTAACTTCTCAACTTTTCCTCCTGAGTAAAATAATTAGCAATAACCAATAATTTGAGAGAGATCCAGTTTCCTCTTTTTCTATAGTCCTCATTTCAACATTCAGTCTCTTGAAGGGCATTACTGATAATGAAATTGAATTAACTCTACTCAGTCTTGGTCAGACCTTATCCAACCTTACAAGGAATTTAAGGTGAAACTCCCAGTTCTGCTCAGGCTTGAGTGTTCTTGCAATAAATTGCTCAAGGCTGGAGACAATTTAGAAGTAAATGACATAATCAAAGTTCAATAGGATAGGTCCAACCTTTCACTGTAATATTCATTCTCTCATTAATTGTTAACCAATTAGAATTGATTGTTACCCTCAGGAAAATTCTTCTTCCAATGGTCATATAAGTTTAAGCCACTATCATGATTGTCTTTGGTCTAAGAGAGAAATGGCCAAATGATCATCCTTTAATTAAAATGCTAGCATTATAAATATATATAAATATAATGCATATTATACAGCAATTACGTTTCTTGAATTTTTAAATGCTACAACCCCCCAAAACTCTCTCAGCACACTTCTATTTCCCATAAGTATGTTGATTAAGATAGTCAAGTGAGATACAAGAATATGTATAGAAACTGGACAACTATTGGCATATTGTACAACTATTCATCATCTAAGGATTCACCATGATCCTGTCAATTGGCTCAAAAGTAGCATTGTCCAGGATATGAGTGAATTCTATAAAAAGTCCTCTGTGAATCATTAAGAAGAATGTGAATTGCCTAGAAAATGACCTGGATTTTGTGTATGTGTTTTAAAAGGAGGATTAATCAAAGATAATCAAAGTATCAGTATTACCCAGGCAGTTAAACTATTCTCTAAAGAAATAGTTGGGAGGCTAGGGAGGTCAATGGATAGAGCTCTGGGGCTTGGAATCAGGAGCCTCATCTTCCCGAGCTCAAATCTGACCTCAGATGTTTACTAGGTATGTGACCCTAAGAAAGTCATTTAACCGTGTTTGCCTCAGTTTTCATATCTGTAAGATGAACTAGAGAAAGAAATGGCAAATCACTCTGGTACCTCTGCCAAGAAAACCCTAAATGGATTCAAAAAGAGCTGGACAGGACTAAAATGAGTGAATGATTTTACACACACACACACACACACACACACATACACACACACATATATTTTTAAGTGTTCATCGTGACATTGTAGGACAAGAACTTGCCAACCACTTTCAAGTTACAATTCAACTAACATCAAATAGCTCTGACTAAAGATTTGATTAAAATTTAAGATGTTGAAGAAGAAAATCACATAAAATTTCAGATTATGAAGGAGTCTCCCCTTATAGAAATTAGACATTTGGAAACCGTTGAAGAAATGACTTAAAGAAAACAAGCTCAATTCATCTTTTGACATTGAAAAACTTGAAAGCTACTCTGATCAGGTAATTTAGTATGTAAGTGAATGAAATGAAATAAAAGTTTAGGCTAAAAAGTGAAAACTATTTCAAGAATTTATAGAAAACATATGAAATTGAGACAGTCAGAAGTGTAAAGATATGTCTTTTCATGAAATGAAAGCTCTTGAACAGGAAAAAAAAAATACCAGCTTCAATAACTGATAAAGTTAATGCATATGTTTGTGAGATTTTAATGGTTCTAGTTGACTGGATTTCACATCATGATTTTAGCAAACAGAGACCAAAAAAATCTGAAACAGATGATCTAAAGCAGCCAGCCTAACTTTCTACTTATAAAAACTAAATTTAAAAGAAACAAGCAAAGCTTTGACCATTGGCAAACACTTACAGTAACTACCGTTTTATGGTGAAAAGGATTGATTCACATTGTTCTCCTGGTTCTGCTCACTTTACTTTGTATCAATAAATGTAAAACTTGGGAAGATTTATATTTATTGATACAAAGTAAAGTGAGCAGAGCCAGGAGAACAATCTATACAATAATTACAACATTGTAACCAATCTGGGTCAATTTTGATTTGGATCAAACCCGATTTGCCTCAGTTTCCTCATCTGGGTAGATAAAGAAATGGCAAACCATTTCAGTGTCTTTACCAAGAAGATCCCAAAAGGGGTTATGAAAAATTGAGTATGGCTGAAAAATAACTGAAACAGACACTAATGATAGGCAGATTATTAAATCTCTTTTAACCTCAGATTTTTCATTTATAAAATGGGAATAATACCTTTAGTATTTACTTCAGAAGTATCATCTTCATGTCCTCACGCTATAAAATAAGATTATATGCAAAGTGCTTTGCAAACCTCAACGTACTGTATAAATATTGTTGTTATCTGGTTCGCAATGTTCACAGTGAGTTTGTGGCCAACTCCACATATTTCATTTTGGGGTTTTTTGTTTGTTTGTTTTTTGTCTGAGGCAATTAGGGTTAAGTGACTTGCCCAGGGTCACACAGCTAGGAAGTGTTAAGTGTCTGAGATCAAATTTGAACTCAGGTCCTCCTGACTTCAGGGCTGATCCTCTATCCACTGCACCACCTAGCTGCCCCCAACTCCACATATTTCTCACATGAACTCCTGTCAGAACAGATCTACTCCATTCTATATATAAGCAATTTTTTCTTTCCAAACATTCTATATTTTTATGTTTATGTCTATGAGAGGTAATTTCATCGGTTTCAGCCCATTACCATAGTCTAACAAGGTTATATTGCATTTGGGTTCTTTGGTGTATCATTGTAGACATTCCTACTTTGTATTCATCCACTGAATATTGAACAGAATAGGGTCAAGGACTGAGTCCTTTGGTGCCCTACTACCAATCTTTTTCCAGGTTGACTGACATAGCAAATAATAATTTTTTATATTCAGAAAGCAAGGAATGCACCTAACTGGACTGTATCATTTGTTATTCTGTTGTGATGCTTCATGACCCCATTTGAGGTATTCTTAGCAAAGATCCAGGAGTAGTTTGTCATTTCTTTCTCCAGTTCATTTTACAGATGAGAAAACTGAGGCAAAGGGTTAAGTGACTTACCCAGGGGCACACCGCTAGTAAGTATCTGAGGGTGGATGAACCCATGAAGATGAGTCTTTTTGATTCTAAGCCTAATGCTCTATCCACGGTACCACTGTGCTACCTGAGCTATATCATTACCTGGTCCCATTTCATCATCTAGATAGACTTTGTCTATCAGATTCTTTGCTGAACTTAAGGTAACTATGATACCCACCAATCTAACAACTCTTATGTATAATATGAATGAGGTTAATTTGCTGCTGCATATCTTGTGATCCCTCTCTCCTTTACCACATGTTTGTGAATGAGTGGCTCGATGACCAACCTTAGGTTTTTTATTTGATCAATGCTGATTTCTAACCTGTCATTTCTGCAGCTCCGTGGGGAAGTGATAAGTCGCCATTTTGAAGGCAAAAGCAGTGTACCAGTTGGGATGCCATTTTAGGATTATGGGTACTACAGGAAGGAGAATTTCTTCTCCCACTGATGACCCCGCCCCTGGACTACTTCTCACATTGGAATTACCTTCAGCCCTTATGGCCTCTCTCCCTCTGAGGAAGATGGAATTTTTTTCAAGTTCATGGACACCTTGAAATCTGTCTATCTTTGAAGGTCTGCAGACTCCTGGCTAAGAACTCCTAAGCTAGATAATCACGAATGTCCTTCCAACTCTAAATATACAATTAGATTTTTGTATTTGGGGCTTTCTGAAAGGTAGTACACTGGTCTACTTCTGGGTGCACAACAGTGGCTAGCTTCTAGTAGACAGAAGTCTGATTAAAAACCCACTCACCTAGAATACTCATCACAACCAGGATGGCAAAAAGCAGAACGGCAATGGCTCCTAACAACAGGCGAGTCGTCGTATCTAGAATGGAGAAGGGAAAAGGGATTTAGCTTCTGCCCCTGGACAGCACAAGAAAAACTCAGAAATCAGATGGATTTGTCCCAAGGCTTAGGCCCCTGCTCTTCCTTCCCCCAGACTTCCAGAGAAGGGTAGGCAGTGCCCATGCCCCCCAGGAACCTCCTCTGGGCTAGAGTACATCCTAGCTCCCCAGCCCAAGGCCATAATCACTCCCTTTAACTGGCATCCAACTCTTGGTGCCTCCATTCACCCTATGCTCGCCTCACCTTATTTTTTTATGATTTATTCTCCAAACTCCAGGCCCTTGGCTCTAGATGAGAAATTTGTTTTCTGGTTAGAAAGAGAGACAGGTAGGTGGGGAGAAACAGAGACAGAGGGAGGGAAGGAGGGAAGGAGGAAGGGAGAGGAAGAGAGAGGAAGGAAGAGAGAGGAAGGAGGAGGAGGAGGAAGAGGAGGAGGAATGAGAGCATGTGTGTGTGTGTGTGTGTGTGTGTGTTTTAACTTTAACCTCATTACCTTCTTTATAGCATAAAATTTCTCCCATCAGTACTTTGACTAAGTATAATCCCAGAGTGTAAGAGTTGTCAAGTATATATAAGGCAGGGGAAGGAAAGAGGAAAAGGAGAAAGAACGGAAAAAGAAAGAAAGAGAAATGTGAAGGGAGTACATTTTGATAGCTCAATCACTAACAAGCTCTTCATTAAGCAATTTAGAGGAGGCTTTTGGGGTCATTTAGTATAACCAGGCCCTGGAGTCTTCGATCCACAGAAAATTAAGTTACATCACACTAATTCAAAACTTGTGATTACTTAGGTACAAATTGAGCCAAAATTTACTTTTGAATCCTTTACCAAAAAAAGTCACGATACAAATTAATAATAGGATAAAAGAAAAGAAGAAATATTTGACTTGGTGAAAAAATAAATTTATTTCCAAGTAATTTTTATATTTATTTGCATTCCAATTAATGTGCAAATTTCAAATGATTTTTATCTTCATTAGAATACAGGTTCTGAAGTTCTAGTGACTTAACCACAAAATCTGGGAGTTGCAAGAGACCTGAGAATTCACTTAATCCAACCTCCCACCCCAGAAGTCCATTCTGTCATCCACCTTTTATCTGAATATTTTTCTGGATGGGACCTCACTTCCGATCAATGCAATGAGAAATGTCTGAGTTTTTCTTCTATGAAGTCAGATCTATCTCCTTATAATTTTTACCACTCTTTCTTCTACCCTAATCAATTGATATAGTAAAAATATGACTATATACATGTTCTTGGGCATTCCTTTCACTTGCTTAGGGCTTGTTTGAATCAGACGATACTTTGGATAGATAAATGACTGAGTATACACTCCAGAGATCCTCTCTGTCTAAGCCCCTCATTTTTTATTTATTTATTTATTTATTTTGCTGAGGCAAGTGGGGTTAAATGACTCACCCAGGGTCACCTAGCCAGGAAGTTTTAAGTGTCTGAGACCAGATTTGAACTCCGGTCCTCCTGATGTCAGGGCTGGTGCTCTATCTACTATACCAACTAGCTGGCCCCCCTCATTTTCTAAATGAGAAAACTGAACCCCCAAAAAGGGGAAATCATTTACTAACTACATTGCTGTCCAACTCTTTGTGATCTCATTTGGAAGTTTCTTAGTAACAATATTGCAATAGTTTGACATTTCCTTCTCCAGCTTATTTTACAGATGAGAAGACTGACGCAAATGAATAAGTGATTTGCCTAAACTAATAAATGTCTGATGTCATCTTTGAGCCTGGGTCCTTTTAACTCTGGGCCAGAGTTAAAGAAATAGAATTCATTTATTATCAACCATTTATCTGACATTTAACCATATCTTATGTCAACCATAATAGCTGACATTTAGATAACACTTTACAAAGCACTTTACATACTTCATATCCGGCAAGTCGCTTTGAAGGAGGCACTAGGGAGAAAATCATTTTCTCCATTTTACAGCTGAGAATGGAAGAAGTGACTTTCCTATGCTCACATAGCTAGTGTCAGAGTTGAAATTTGAATCCAGGTCTCTTCTGAACTCTATTCTTCCTCGTGTACAGCCGACTGTCCTTTGTTATAACCTAAAATTTGCAAGCTAGCAAATCAGTATATAATCTAAGGAATATGATGCGATCAACTTTCAATTATCTATGGAAATGAGAAGTGATATGGAGGATGGGGAGCTAGATGGCACAGCAGATGGAGCACTGGGTCTGGAGGCAGGAGAATCTGAGTTAAATCAAGCCTCAAACACTGAAAAGGTTAGTTATTTAACTGTTTGCTTCAATTTGTTCATTTATGAATGGCATTTCGCTTCAGTTATCTTTTTTTCCCTTCTGTATTCACAATGCTAAGCACAGGCCTTGTACATCATTAGTTCTTAATAAATGCTGAATTAAACTGAAATCAAGAACTTTACAAACATCTCATTAGATCCTCACAACCTATTTCTTTCTTATCCCCATTTTATACTTGGGGAAACTGAGGCAAATAGGTTAAATGACTAGTCTAAGATTGTCCGGCTATTATGTATCTCAGGCTGGATCTGAATTCAGGCCTAGAGCTCTATCCACCGCACCCCCGGCTGCTCCAGAGAAAATAAATTCTTTGATTGTTCAGAGGCAGGCAGAGAAAAGTTTAACTTCAGACAAATTTAAAACCAAGTACTAAAGTTTGATTTCCCTGTTTTAGTTTTGTTTTGGTTTTGTTTGTTCCTGAAGTCACGGAGAAAGTTGTCATGACCTCTATGGTATAAGCACCTGGGCCAGGAACCTTCAGCTGGGCGGGAGGGGGGGGATGAAAGGTAGTGGAGATGGGAGGGGCATCAGGGAGGGGAGGGAGATGAAAGGCAGCGGAGTGGGGGAGGAACATCAATGAGGGAGGAGGGATGAAAGGCAGCGAGGGGGGAGGAACATCAATGAGGGGAGGAGGGATGAAAGGCAGCGAGAGGAAGGAACATCAGGGAGGAGAGGAAGGGAGGGGGGATAAAAGGCAGCGGAGTGGGGAGGAACATCAATGAGAGGAGGAGGGATGAAAGGCAGCGAGGGGGGAGGAACATCAGGGAGGGGAGGAGGGATGAAAGGCAGCGGAGGGGAGGAACTTCAGGGAGGGAGGAGGGATGAAAGGCAGCGAGAGGGAAGGAACATCAGGGAGGAGAGGAAGGGAGGGGGGATAAAAGGCAGCGGAGTGGGGGAGGAACATCAATGAGAGGAGGAGGGATGAAAGGCAGCGAGGGGGAGGAAACATCAGGGAGGGGAGGAGGGATGAAAGGCAGCGGAGGGGAGGAACTTCAGGGAGGGGAGGAGGGATGAAAGGCAGCGGGGGGGGAGGAACATCAGGGGAGGAGAGGAGGGAGGGGGGATAAAAGGCAGCGAGGGGAGGAGGAACATCAGGAAGGGGAGGAGGGAGATGAAAGGCTGCGAGGGGGGAGGAACATCGGGGGGAGGAACATCAGGGGGAGGAGAGGAGGGATAAAAGGCAGCGGAGGGGGAGGAACATCAGGGAGGAGAGGATGGTAAGGAAGGAGCAAGAACAAACTGATGGCCCTGCAGAGAATTATTATCTTGAGGAGACTTTGCCGAATGCACAAGTGTGGCTTCAGTCAGGAAGTTGCGGGTTTATATTAATGCGAGAAGTTTTAAACATTAAAAGGATTGGGTTAAGTGACAAAGTGGAGCTCTCCAGCCAAGGCTGTGTTTTTTTCACTTTGTCCTTTCTCTTTCCTCCACCTTCACCTTCTCTGACCGCAGGCTGTCTCTCCCCGCCTCCCCAGTCTCCCCTTGTCACTTCCAGCCTTCCCACGGATCACGACTGGAAGACCGAACAACTTTGTCCCGCTGGGAAATCTTTGCGGGCTCTTTCCCTGAATTGCCCGGATATTATCTGAGGCTGGGAAAAACAGAGAGGGCCGTAATACCGGTGTGGGAGGAGAAGCTTAGTAACCTATGTTTTTGCTTTCAAGTCTTTTAGTGACAACATATAAATATATGTGCATTTATGTGTGAATAAATTAAATTATGAATATATTCATATATATGAATAAAATATATGTGGATGCACATATACATGCATGTGTGTGTGTGTGTGTGAATATACATGGGCAATTAGATGCCAGACCTGGAGTCAAGAATACTCATCATCCTCAGTTCAAATCTGGTCTCAGATACTGTGTGACCCTGAGCAAGTCACTATATTCTGTTCAATTCAGTTTCCTCATCTGTAAAGTGAGCTGGAGGAGGAAATGACAAAGTACTCCCATATCTCTGCATCTAAGTAATAGTACCTAATCAAACCTCAAATAGGGTCTTAGTAGGACATGACTGAAAAATGATTCAACAATAATAACAGCACATAAATATGTCTGTTATATTGTTATATAAAATACATATACAATATAATACAAGGCATACCTGTATGTATATATGTAAATATACATGTGTATATACATACGTGTATACAACTACCAGGTGTCCATATATTTACACAGCATGTATAAATACACACATATACATACATATACACACAGACATACACATAGATAAGCAGTGTCCCGAAAAACTTTTGAGATTTAACTGTTAAACTGATGTTTAATATATTGGATAACTTGCCATCCAGAGAGGGGTGAGGGGAAGGGAGGGAAAAATTTAGAGCACAAGATTTTGTAAGGGTGAATTTTGAAAATTATCTGTGTGTATGTGTGTGTCTGTGTGTGTGTGTTTTGATGAAGTAATTGGGGTTAAGTGACTTGCCCAGGGTCACACAGTTGGAAGTGTTAAGTGTCTGAGGCCACATTTGAACTCAGATCCTCCTGACTTCTGGGCTGGTGCTCTATCCACTGAACTAACTAGTTGACCCTCCATGTGGAAATTTTGAAAATAAAAAGTTTTGAGTAAAAAAAAAAAAAGAATTGGAGCTATTGAAAGCAGTAAACTTAAAATAATAAATTGATATTTACAAGCATTATTGCTTGGGAGAAGATTCAAACAGTAAAATTGGCTGTATTATTTTAAATTCACCCTCCCTAAGTAGATCTTCCTAACAAAAACAAAATTCTTCTGTCCAAATTGAGCAAGTTTATAGAGTATATTTATCCCACAGAGTAGTAGTAATGTTACTGTAGGGAGGACCATTCTTGGAGATGATCTTTTCCTCAAAATTTAAGGGTCTGGTCCAGAGCATTACAAAAATCATGGGATATATCCTTTGGTTAATTAAAAAAAAAAAAAAAAAAAAAAGCTCCATGCATTTAATTTTAGTATTAGGGACTCCCTCTGTCTCCCAAAACAGCTGGATGGTACAGTAGGTAGAGGTCTGACCCAGGAGTCAGGAGATACTGAGTTCAAATTCAGCCTCACACACTTAATACTTATTAGTTATGTGACCCTGGACAAGTCCTTAACCCCAATTGCCTCTCCCCGCCCTCCCCCCAAAAAAAAAGAAAGAAAAAGGAAGATCATTGAGGCTTTAAATAAGAATAATGGAACAACAGTTTCAGTGTAAGACAGTCATGCTTATTTTAAGTCCAGGTAAGGTTTGGGCTTTAATCCAGAAACTGTGTTAATATATAATTAAATCTAAAGTAAGAGAGAGGTAAACTGTTGGGGCTGTTGTTCAATCATGTCATGTATGATTCTTCACGACCACTTTGGGGTTTTCTTGGCAAAGATCATAGAGTTCTAGGCTATTTCCCCTTCCCCAGCTCATCATGAAGGAACTGAGGCAAACAGGATTAAGTGACTTGCATGGGTCACACAGCTCTTCCAGCCTCTAGGCCCTTCTTTCTATCATCTGTGCCATCTAGCTGCCCTAAATGCTACCATACAGAGAAATAACTGTTACTGCCCCCCTCTTATAAATACTCCCTCTACTCTTACAGCCTCTGAGATAGTCTAAGGGGGGTGTTAATGAGAGCCTGGACTATTTCATTAGTCTCCTAACTGGTCTCTCTTTTTCTGACTTCCAGTCTATCCTCCACCCTGCTGTCAAATTGACATTCTAACACAGGGATCTGATTATGACCATGCAAGCAACACTCTTTTTGTATCATAATCCTCTTTGCCAGTTGGGTGAAACCTGCAGAGTCCTTTTCAGAATCCTGCATTTAAATATTTAAAATATATAGGATTATTAAAAAAAATCAATTATAGTAAAGTCCAGTTAAAAAAACATATTTTAAAACAATGTACAGACCCCGGATGAGAGTCTTTGCTTTAGAATGAAACACAAATCCTCAGCCAGACAGACATCCACAGCCTTCCACAATATGTTTCCACTTTTATTTGACGTTATTTCTCTTCATGCTCCATTCTAGTCGAACTGGCCTCCTAGTTCTTTCTCCTACCACCTTCCTCTTCTGTCCCTTTGCATAAATGGTCTCCCATGTCTGGAATACATTCTCTATTTACCTCTGAAACCCTTATAGAAGCTCTAGCCTCTACCTTCATTCTACTTTCTATCGCTTTTAAAATGGCCCTTGGGAAAGAAGTCCCTATTAGTAAAACCTTCTCACTCCCAGCTCTTTGTTGTCCCGACGAGGAACCCCAGCACCTGGGACTGATTAACCTGAGTTTGGGTGAGCCCTAAGATATACCCATGCCCTGGTAAACCACCTTGGCAGATGAGCCAGAGCAGACTGAGAGTCCCCAACAGTGCTCAAACCCGTCGGGGAATTAAAGAGCTGTCTAGCCCAAGCGTTCCCCAGTGAACAATTTGTTCCAAGGAGGCAGAAGAAAAACTGTGGAAAGCTTAGACCTTGGCCAGACCCCCAAACCACCGAGATCAACCATTCGCTACCAGACATTTTGGCTTTTATCCTGCCCCTGGACTTCAGAAGGGAGAGACCCATGACTTTGGCCACTTCTGGCCCACTTAAATCCAGCCTATGCACAAGCCCTCACCGAGATGTCATGGAAGGACGAACAACAAGATGGAGGTAGACCAGAGACAGAGACAGTGGGAGTTGGGAGACTGGGGAAGAGGAGTGTTGAAGAAGAATACTTTGGAGCTGGGATAGAGTCACTTACTGAAGAGGAAGGGAACTGGTCAGAAGGGGCCATGAAGAGCGCAACGTGAGCAATAACTAGAGCTAATAGTTGCAGAGCGCCGTGTAAATATTGTAGCATTTTATCCTCCAGCTACAAGAAGTGGGAGCAGTATTTGTTGCCCTCTTTTCATAGGGAAGAGAGGTGGAAAGTGGCTTGCCTAAGGTCCCACAGATGCTAAGTATCTGAGGCAATATTTGAACTTGGGTCTCCAGGACTCCACAGTCCCCTTTACTTCCTTCTGTCCCTTTACTAACCCTTCACTAATCATAGCATTAAGTATTTTGAGCTGAAAGATCTTATAAGCCATTTGGTCCAACACACACTAGGAGTTCCATGTGGCGCTGGCCCTCAGGAGACTCCCCCAGTGCCAGGTGGACCCTGCTAACCAAGGGTGCTGGGGGGAGGGGGAGAGGGAAGGGGGGGGGGTATGTTAGAGTTCATTAACTCCCTGAGGCCTGCTTGTGACCCCAAATGGAGTCTTACCATCTGCTCCCTTTAAAGAGTTTTCCAACTTTTTTAGCCCTTGACATCCTGGATAAGCTCTCTGAAATCAAATCCCCAAATAGCCATCAAGGCTCTGCTAAAGTAATGAATTCTCCAAACACTTTTGTTTAGTCATTAAGCCACAATAGCATTATCCTAAAAGAACACAAGATGGGGATGTTGCCCCAGGAAAAATTTCCCTCCCTCCCTCTCCCTCCCTTCCTCCTTTCCTCTCTCTCTGTCTCTCCCCCTCCATCCTTTCTCCCTCCTCTCTCTCTCTACACCCCTCCCTCCCTCCCTCTCTCTCTCTCTGTCTCTCTCTGTCTCTCTCTGTCTCTCTCTGTCTCTCTCTGTCTCTCTCTGTCTCTCTCTGTCTTTTTCTGTCTTTCTGCTTCTGTGTATGTGTGTGTCTCTGCCTCTATCTCTCTCTTTGTGTGTGTTTCTGTTTCTGTCTCTCGTCTTTCTCCATCCTTTCTCACTCCTTCCCCACTATATCTCTGTCTCTTTCTATCTCTATCTTTCTCCCCTCCCTTGCACAAATGTTTCTCTTTCATGTTTGTACTTCCCTTTGTATAGCTTGCCATGTTTACGATAACAGCTAGCCTTTATATATCACTTAGGCAACCAAGTGGCACGGTGGACAGGCTGCCAGGCATGAAGGCAGGAAGACTCATTTTCCTAAATTCCAATCCAGCCTCAGACACTTAATAACTGTGGACCTGGGCAAGTCATGTAATTTGTTTTGTCTCAAGTTTCCTCATTTGTAAAATGAGCTATAAAAGGAAATGAACAATAATATATAATTTACTATATAATTTACTATATTACAGACTTTGTACTATACGTTTTAAAAATAGTATCTAACTTTATTCTCAATAATCCTGTGGATAGGTGCTATTATTATCCCATTTTACAGATGAGGAAACTGAGGCAAACAGAGTTTTTTTTTTTTTAATGCCCAAAGACACATAGTTCAAGGTCAAATATCTGAGACTGGATTTGAAATAGGTCTAACTACAGCACATATATATGTTTGTATGTATGTATATTCCTTGTTGTATTTGTTGAAATGCTCACTTACACTAATATAAAAAGATATATAAGATACTTTTGTGGATTTTAAAAAGTACAGCTAAATTGAGTTGCTTTTGACTTAGGTGGGCCACAGATAGTTTTTCTGGTGGTCTTTTATAAGAAAAAGGTTCTTCCCATCTCCTTGTTCTACAGCAAATGTCATTATAACAAAACAATGTGCTTAACAGAAAGATAGCCAAGATGCATCTGAGGACCCACCTACATATTGGAACAGTATTCAACATAGGAAGCAGTATTGTATCATAGATAGAAATCTGGTTTTGGAAATAGGAAGATTTGAATTCAAATTCTGACTTTAATAAAAACTGTGTGAACACAAGCAAAGCATTAAAGGTCTCTGTGGCCCCAGACCACTCTCCAAGATTAAGGTGCAGGATGCTGGTGGTGGAATAAGATTTCCTTATGGACTCCCACTCCCACTACTCCCACCAAATCAGGATGCAATAAAAAGCATACTGGACAGGACAGCAGTCAGACTACCTGGTTTTAAGGCTTGGTTCCACTCTTAATAATCAATTAACAAGCATTAAACAAGCCTTAAATCAAGTGGACGAGTCTCATCTGTAATATGAGGAGGATGAAATAGAGGGTTTGTAAATTCCCTTTCCTTTCTTGAATCTAAGAATCTAAAAGAATATGGCAGACTCATGGACTTCAGAGCAACAAGACCTACTCTAACTTTTCATTTCTACAAGGTGTTTAGAGATCCACGTGCCTCCTTCCTTTCTTCCTAGCTACAAACAAAAGAGACAAAAGAGGCTTAAACTTTCATATAACTCAAGGCAAGTTGCTAAATTCTCCTCTTTAGAAAAGCTCTCTTTTTAGAGTGTTTTTGTCATATGTTTCTGGCCCCATCTCGCTCTTCACTAACACACTATATTAAGTGAGGAACCAGAGTGGGGTGCCTCCTTCAGGGGACAACTGTCCTAATAAATTCATCTACTGGAATGTTAAATTCAAAAATAACATGGCCCAAGAAACATGGGACAGACCTGATGCATCCATCCTTATTTGATTTGTACCCTGGGGCTAGTACCCACACTATCACCCATCCTTCCCTTCTCCAGAGCAGGGCCTCTAGACCCTGGATGATAATAATAATGGTAATGATAATAATATCTAGCATTTATATAACATTTTAAGGTTAGCAAAATGCTTTCCAAATATTATCTCATTTTATCCTCATAACAATTTTATCCCACTTTATAGATGAGAAAACTGAGGCAGATGGTAGTTAAATGATTTACCTAGGGTTACACAGCTAGTAAAAGCATGTGGGATTAAATTCACATTTAGGTTTTCCTGACTCCAGGTGCAGTGCGCTGCCCACTGAGCCACGTAGCATCTTTGGGAATGGAAAGTGAAGAAGGATACTCACCCACATCAATGTCCTGTCTGGTAGGAGAATCATCAGCCAACTTTATATGGGTCTTATAAAGCCTTGGGCTAAGTATGTTGTAATAATAATAATAATTAATACTTACATAGCACTTTAAAGTTTACAAAGCAATACCCTGTGAGGTATGTACTATATGTATCATTATCTCCATGTTTCTGATGACAAAACTGAGTCTCAGAGAAGTTAAATCATTTTTAGGGTAGGGCTATTATGACTTCAGTTACAGCAGTAGGACCTGAACCCTTGAAGTCTTCCTGACTTCAGGTTCAACATTCTGTCCACTTTGCCACATTGCCTCCATAAAATATGGATAAAGGAAGAGGCACTTGGGAGTGGAAAAGAGAAAATAAATGTCTCTTACACTTCTTCCTTGTAGCCTAGCTCAGAGTGAGACACAGGTTATGTGACTGAAAAATATTGAATCAAATGTAAGCAGTTAAAGGGAAGGGGAATCGTGGCACAACATGGACCTTCCAGTTTGTTGTCATGGAGAATAGTGTAGATGGTAATAGTAGGAATCCTCTAGTGAAAGGTTCTTCCAAAGAAAATGGAGAGAGCAGAGGATGGATATTTATAACTCCTATACCAAACTGAGGGTTCTCAAATACTCAAATAGACCTGTGATCTCATCAACTAAAATAATACAAATCAAAACCCATTCAAGGCTGCCCATATTGAGTAACTAGTGATCATGTTCTCCCAACATTTGACACAGAGGAGCATCCAGTTTGTTGGAGGCCAAATTCCTTGCTTTCTTCCAACATCACAGAGGACTCTGGCTATCCACCTATCATCCCTAGCTCTTGTCATGTAACACAGCCCATTTTATCCTCCTGTCATATAATTCTTTAAAGACATCCTTTACTCTTGTTCTCTGGAGTTGCTCATTTGTTGCTTGTTGCAGCTTATACACGCCTACAATGCTCTTCAAGAAACAAACCAAGTATGGCAATTTGAAATAATTTTGTCTAACTTGGCAACTTTTCTTTGCCCAGTTCTGAACAATATAGCTTGAACGCCAGACCTCTTTTAGACATCATTGTGATTCCTGATTTTGACCCTCTTTCTAGTTAAGACACTACCAGTCCCATCTTTGATCCTATTAGGTAATTATTATTAATCTCTCCTGATCTTCATCTTAGAGTAATCTAATGATAATAATTGTGCTTTAATCCTTTTCCCCTTGCCTTTCTAACTTTCCATGTCTATCCAAACAAGGAATGATTTATGGTTCTGAACAAGAACACAAAGAAAATGATAGGTATTAGGCTGAAAGGTATAATCTAAGGGGAAAAAAAGAGAGAAGTCAGAGCTGAATCCAGTGCACAAAGGAGGCTAGCCAGGGAATAGTTTGGTATCTTTACCATAGAGAGAGAGTAGATCGGTGATGTGATAGGGAGCATGAGGCATCTCATTCTAAAGTGAGATATAAGGTCAAATGGCTCCCAGCTTATCATGATGTCCAACACATGATAACAACAAGAAAAATACCTCAAAACGAGGTCAATTGTGCTTCAGATGGGAAACCTTTCTTCTTGAGAAGATAATTCCAAGGTAAGATCAGACCATGACCTTCTTCCAATAGGAAGAGAACAATAATTGGCTAATTGACTTGTTTGGAATGGTAAGAGAAAAGAGCAGACTCTGACAGCATTCTTCTCTTCCCCAGCTGAGAATGTCACATTGACACTGTAGGGACTGGTCAAAATAGAAATAGTACAAGATATAGCCAAGAGGCAGCCCAGTCTACAAATTCACAAGGATGGCCATCGGGACCATAACTCTTGCAATCCCCCCAAAAATAGTAATGATGCCTTTCTTATCACACAGGATCTTTAAGGGTCTGGGCAAGTTCAGGTGGAAATGAAGAAGTGGGAAAGGCTGTGAAACCAGGAAAATAGTTTTTGAGATGAATTAAATAGCTCTTCAGGATAGCTGAAAGTGATCATTTATATGCAATTGAAATGATACTAGAGAATGGGAAGGATTCTTAGTGCTGAAAGACAGTAACTTATTTGGTTCAGTGGTAGTCCATGAAAACACAAACTACATTACCTTAAAAAAAAGTTGGATTCCTTCTAGCATCAATAATTTTTCTCTTCTTTTTATTCACATTGGCCTTGCCCAAGTGTTGGATAAGTCACTTCTAAGTTATATAGAGATATGTTTGCTTGATCACTGGTAAGGCAAAGCACAGAACTAGTATTAATGGGTAGAAGTTACAGGGATGTAAATTTTAATTAAATATTAAGAAAAACTCCCCAACAATTAGAGATGTCCCACAATAGAATAGACTGCTTTGAAATGGTGACCACTAGGGTCAAGGAATATAAGACAGAGGATGATTTGTCAGGGAGGTTATAAAAGGAAGCCAACAGTAGAAAACCTGTCTTGAAATTTCTTCAAACTCTAAGATTGGGTGGATCTCTGACAGATGGCAAGGAAAGCTCAGTAGAATATGTTTATGAATGTTGTCCACATGCAGAATACATACTGAGAAAAGGATGTATGCTGCACATTAGCACATAAAAATTTGACCATGAACAAGAATGGCCCCTATGAACATCAAAAAACACCATGGCTTGATGACACGCTTTATCCTTTCTACTTCTCCATTGGACTGTGGTTTACAGAGAAAAGCTGTGGTTGGATGCAGAAGTATGACAGAAATGCCTGCCAGAATCGGGAGATAAATTTAGAGTCACAGAGGTAATGCTTTTGGAAAAGCTATCAAAGTGAAATATATGGTCCAAGGCCAGTTGGACTCTCTGAGTGGCACCAAGTAAACTTTGGATGGGGATAAAGTAAACCATCTTAGTTAAAGTAACTATTATTTTTTCCCTCTGAAGGGAAAAGAAAGGGTCATGATGAAAAACAGTGAAATGTTGGCTCACGAGCCATGATGAAGTTCAGCAAGGGATGAAGTGGACCTTACCGTGACATATTTGATCCGAGCAAGGGTCAACAGGAATCCTCCTCTGCTTTCTCAGCACTGTGTAGCATATTCTGTTGTGACAAGACATCTGTTTTACCATCCTAGGAACCCAGAAGGTAGATTGAATGAGGTGAAAGTCCATGGAGAAGAAGAATAGCCACAAGGCATTAGTGGGCTTTGAGAGAGCTCATGGAGCAGAAATAACTCCATTTTTTTTCACTTTCCTTTTGGCTAGGGTAAACCTGCTGGAAGTCACTCAACTGGCAATCAATGAATATTTCTGACCACCCCTGGATGTAGATTATTATGGTCTGGGGGATATGATAGCGCAAAGGAGACATCATAATCTAGTGGGGAAAAGGCTAAGGTACAGATAACTTATGGTTAAATCAATCCACCTAGCTGGCTTACACTAGAATGTGGACTTTTAGATAAGGCAGATCCTGACAGTAATCCAGTATATGAGTTCATCACTTTCTCTTGCTCAGTTCTTTCTTTTCTCCTGATGTTTCCATTAGTCTGTTTTCTCACCCCACAAGTCTTCTAAAACAACCGCCATATTTTTCTTCATCTTCAATGCCTGTCTTTGCAAAGTCACTACCCAGGGCTTCTAATTTCCAGTCTTACATCACCACCGTCCTTTCAGGAAGTCCCCTCTACCACTTCAGTATTGACATAAAGCCAGATTTGTTAAGAAAATGTGGTGGTATGGATAGGGTGCTATCTTTAGAGCAAGGATGACTAAGGTTCAAGTCTTCCCTCAGCTACATATTGATTATGGCACCTGGGCAAGTCACTTACCTCTCCATGTCCCAAGTAACTTTGACTGTAAGATGTGGAACTGCACTGGGAGGAGCTGCTTATATAAATTACATCAAAGGTCTAACAGGAGTCCTCAAACTACAGCCGATGGGCCAGATGCGGCAGCTGAGGACGATTATCCCCCTCACCCAGGGCTATGAAGTCTCTTTATTTAAAGGCCCACAAAACAAAGTTTTTGTTTTTACTATAGTCCGGCCCTCCAACAGTCCGAAGGACAGTGAACTGGCCCCCTATTTAAAAAGTTTGAGGACTCCTGGTCTAAAACCTATCTAAACCCAATGTGACAGGTTGATTTCTCTCCTCTGAGTCATGTGGGATACTCAGAAGTAGGGTAAGCCTTTGAGGAAAGCCAGCTCTAAAAAGTATAAAACATTTATCAAGGGAGAGATGTATGTGTGATCTACTCATTTCCTTTTTTCTGTCCAAATCATGACTTTATCTTCATTTTTACTGGGTGAGGATGATTCATTTCCTAAAGCTACTCAGTTATGTCATGTTTTGTTAACTTATTTTCCCCAAGTGTGCTTGTATCTACCATCTCATTTTATGCCCACGACATCCCTGTGAGGTCGGTAGGCAGTACAATATGCTCCAGCCTATGTATGAGGAAAGCCATACCCCAAAGCATTAAGTTACTCATGCAAGGTCACATTGAGTTAATATTCAAGGCCAAGGTGATTATCTAGGTCTTTTGAATCCCAGCACAGGGTTCTTTTCTACCAAATGGCATTTGATCTATTCTAAATCTGAATTTTTTCCCACCCCCAAGCCCCAACCTCTAGGGACAAAAGATCAAGGTAACTCTGCTAATGGTGTCATTAGCACCGGCAGAAATGAGAACCGCCAGACCCTCACCTTCACTCCCCAGGCTGATCAGCTCTTACCCGGGAGTCTGGGTGAAGGGTGGGGGTGGGGTGCTGGATAAGGTAGTAAGAGTATGATGGAGTCAGACGCTGGTCGGAAAGGAGAGGACCCCAGCGGGGACTTGTCCTAGCTAGGGACCCTGAGAAGAGGACAGGATTCTCTGGGGAGGCAGCAACCATGGAGGAGGAAGGAGGATGTTACTTGCTTACCCTCCAAGGCCGCCTTCCAGCTGGTACTGCCCTCGTACCCGGATCCTGATCTTCTCAGCAGCACCTCCTGGCCCCGGCCCTCCCCGTCCCCAGGGGAGAGTACTCTCGGCAAAGAAGCCGCCGCCGCCGCGGCTGGAGCGGGTGGCGGAGGGGGCCGACTCCTCCTGGGGGGCTCCCGGACAGGCTCCATGCCCCCCTCCCACTCCGGTGCCCCCGCCCCTCTGCTAAAGGGCGCCTGGCACTTCCGTTACCAGGCTGGGGGGGAAACCGAGCCCGAACTGGCCAGGGACCCTCCCTTTGTCCCTCCCTCCCTCCGGGTGGGAGCAGGAGCTGAGGATGGGAGGGATGCAGAAAAGAGCTTCTGCAGCAGCTCGGGGACAGTGGCGGCGCGTTCAGCTCCTCTCCCGACCAGGATTCTCAGCAACGAGAAACGTCCCTTCCTGCTTCACTTTCCACAGCCGCAGCATCTGCCTCTAGAGTTTCTCAGCTTGGGAAGGGGGAGAGAGGAGAATGAGGGAGGAGAGAAAGAAGAGGAGGGTGGGGAGAAGAGGCGCCAAGGCGACGGGGTGGCAGCCGGGCGGGAGGACCCGAGGAGAAGTGCAATGAGGCTGGAGTGCTGGGGGAGAGGGGCGGGGAAGATGTGAGCAATAGAAGGCTGCAGGGATCCCCGAACCTGGAATCCGGAGGAAGATCAAAATAGGGAGAGAGCACTGAGGGATGGGGGGCAAGGGGACCCCGAGAACACAAGGACCCACATGGCCAAAGAAAGCTATTAGCATCCAGATGCTTGGGGATGGGGCGGGGGGGGGGGGGGGGAGGATAGAGAGACTTGAGAGTCCATGGGAAGTTTGGGAAAGGGAGGCCCCAGGCATAGAGAGGGGTTTGAGGAAGGGAGATCCGGGGATCTCCTTTCTCACCTCCACCCCAGATTCCCTGGCTCCCATTCGGGCTGGAGCCAGGGAGCGAGGGAAGAAAATGCATCCCCAAAGTCTGGAGGGGCCGCTTAAGAGGTCACAGAACGGGCCATGGGGAAGGGGGAGCGCCCGGGAGCTTGGTTAGAGACCTGCCCAGCGGGACCTTGCACAGAGAAAAGGCTTTCCAGAAACATAGTCCTCTGCGCGCCTTAGCATCCGTTTGACTTGAGATCCTGGGGACGTGGTGTGATGTTGGCGTCTGGCACCTCATGGAGAGCAAACACATTTCCTTTGTTATTATAGGGCTTAGCCAAGCTATGATTAATTACCAAGAGAACTCTTTCGGACTTATAATTAGAGCTGGGATTCTTCAGCCGAAGTCTACAGGTGGATTTCAGGGTGACCATGAATTTGTTAAAAAAAAAAAAAAATACATCTTTATTTTCACTAATTTTTGACTTCCTGTATCTTGTTTTGTACATTTTATAAATCATCAGTCCAATATGGGACCGGTGAGTTTCACCAAACTGCCAAAGAGGTTCAAAGAGGTTCCTTCCCTCACCCCCGCCAAGAAAAAGAATGGATTGTACCAGTACTGTACAGTGGATAGAGCGAAAGATGGATTTTGAATCAAGAGCTGAGATTGAAACTTGTTTCCTTTGACCCTTATTAGCTATATGATCTTAAGCAAGTCATTTTACATCTCTAAATAATATATAAAGGTTATTTATTATTTTTAGTCGGAAGGAGTCTATTCCTTCATCCCAGGGTTTAATATTCTTATGGATTCTGAGAGGAGTAAGTCCATTCCACCATTAATATATAGGTTATAGAATCTTAAAATGAAGAATGGTCCTTAGAGATAATCTAGCTCAGGCAGAAATAGTAAATGCATCTTTTTGAGATCATGATGTAATAAGAAACACATGTAATAACGGGCCAGGGAAAATACACCAAAAATTAATTAGAAACTAACTAATCTGATCCTAAAGAATGAGTGGGTGAAACAACAACTCATAGACACAATCGATAATTTCATCCAAGAGAATGACAACAGTGAGACAACATACCAAAACTGATGGGATGCAGCCAAAGCAGTTCTTAGGGGAAATTTTATATCTTGAAATAATCTAGCTCAGTCTCTTCCTTTTACAGATCAAGGTAAAGTGATTTCCTCAAGGTCAATTAAACACTCCAAAGAGAGAAACAAAGCAAGACCACAGCTCACCCTCAAGAATCATGCCTGGAACCTACTTAGTCTGTTTTCCTCATCTCTAAAACGGAGGTAACAATAGCATCTACAGAGTTGTGGTGAAAATCAATCAGAAAATATGTGGGAAGCCTTTTGCAAACCTTAAATTATTATTATTCTGACCCACTTTATTTAAAAGCAATGTTTCAAATGTAAGTCACTATTTAATAGCAAGGGTTGGATAATATAAAAGGTCCAAGGAGGCCTAAAGTAGAGGAAAAGACAAGTTTAGGTGGTAGATATCACCTCCATTATTGTGGTTCTGTAGTCAATTTTCAGCCACATCTGACTTTCTATAACCCCATTTGGGATTTTCTTGGCAAGGATACTGGAGTGGTTTACTATTTCCTTCTCCAGCTCATTTTACAGATGAGAAAACTGAGGCAAACAGGGTTAAATGACTTACCTAGGGTCACACAATTAATAAGTACCTAAGTTTGAATGTGAACTCAGGCCTTCCTGATTAGGGCAGAGTTCTATCCACTGCCACCAGCTGCCCTATTACCTCCATTAGGAAGCATTTTTTAGAGGAAATGAGTTTGAAAAAAAGATAAAGGAGGTAAAAAACATGCATTGGTAGAAAGGTAAATATTTCTACCAGAGGAGATGATTTATATAAATTTGATTCAGTGAAAATAAATGTCACATGTGGAACATGACAAGAAATAGCTTGACTGGAAAAGGAATATATTAAGGAGAAAGGAGAGATGAGGGAAGAGCCTTTGAGACCAGATTTTTCATGCAACCTTAGAAGTCAGAGAAAATTGTTTTAGGTTCTAAAGTAAGAAAATGCTATGCTAACAAAGAATCATAAAATTTATTTTATTTTATTTATGAAGCAAAACAAGCATTTCCATAACATAGTATAATTTTTTTAAAAAGATGATTGTACACAAAACTATTAAGCATAATTTCCTATTCCTTTCAAATATACAACACAATTATGTAAATTTCTTTTTCTCTTTTTCTTCTACTCTCAGAGATGACTATCATTAGACATAAATAAACTCTGTGTGTGTGTGTGTGTGTGTATGTAAAACTATTTTATACATAATTCTATTTATCAGTTCTTTTTCTGGATACTGATAATGCCTTCCTCATAAGAACCATAAAATTTTAATGCTGATCCCCATTATAAAGATAGAAATGATAGAGCACCAGTCCTGAAGTCAGGAAGAACTGAGTTTAAATCTGACCTCAGACACTTAACACTTCTTAGCTGTGTGACCCTGGGCAAGTCATTTAACCCCAATTACTTCAGAAAAAAAATTTAGAAAATTGAGGGCCAGAGAAGTTAAGGTTTTCATCCAGGCTATTAAGAAAACTTTAAATGAAGATGAGACTGAAACACCAAATACCTGAAGAAGAAAAAAAACAAAACAAAACATACAAACACAGAAAATCTAACTAAATCTAAACTAAATTTTAATCTAAAAATCTAACTAAATTTTAAAATATTACTTCACTCTCTAATTGTTTCTCTAGAGATTCTACCTTTTTTCAGAAATCATTTAAGATCATAACAATGTAAATGAAATGAATAGTATTGAATGCTATGTAATCATGATGACCAAGTTTGGCCCCTGAGAAGAGATGAGGAAATGTACCTCTTTCCTTTGGTTGGAGAAATGGGGGATTTGGATTGCAGAAGGCTGCTGGTACTATCAGATAGTCAATATATGTTGATAGATGTTCCTTAATGGCTTTCTCCCTGCCCTCTCCTCCTCTCCCCTCCCCATCCACTTTATTTAAAGGGAAAGGCTCATTGGACTGAGTAGGTGCAGGATGAGGAAAGGGCTTATTTAGAAAAGATTGTGCTTAAAAAAAACTTTTAAAAAATTAAATAGTTTATGTCAGAAATCACTTTGGGATTAAGAGTTTTCCTCCCCCTATTATTTCTTACCTGAGAGGTAACTGAGTACCTTTTTCTCCGAAAAGATTTTTTAAATTCTTGTTCAGTGCAAAAGATTTTAAAAAAATATTTCAGTTACTAAGACATTGAGTCAGATCTGAATATAATTACAGTGAGAATGAAAGCAAATAATATAATGTAGAAAAGAATAAATTGTTCAAAATTACTCTTAGAAAATATTCATAGCCAAATATCTTTAGGATTATCTATTATGTGCATTTTTCTTCAAAAGAAAGCTTCTTGCTTTATTGAAATATTTTCCAGAGACTATTATAATGAAATTCATTGCTCTAACATCTCAAAAATGCCATAGAAACGTAGAATATAAATCAGTTTCTGTATACCCTTTGGAAAATGAAACTACTAGATATTTTATTAAGGTGGAAGAATTGATACTTGAAATGAAATTTTCTTTATTGTACATTAATGCTTCCTTACTCAAATTTCTCCCCTACAGGTTTAGAATTTATTAATCTCTAGACTTGAGACTGAGCTAACATAGGGTGACTGAGGTTATGCCCCAGGTAGCAACATGAGAATATCAATGTTTTTACCCTGAGCTGTTCTTTCCTATATTCTCATGGAGTCCTCCCCAAGGAATGCTTCTGAAGCTCTTTCATAATGTTCTGGCCTAGGAGCCTTAATGCCCAGAATCTTCACAGGAACAGAATGAGGAAAAGTCAGGGAGGTGGGAGATTGGCAGTAGTCACAGACTCTCCCCCCGCCCAAACCCACCCATTTGCAAAATAGGACTAATATCTACTATCTATCTGAGAGGATTGTTGTGGGGAGAGGGAAAAGGAGAAATGCTTTGCAAACAGCAAAGTGGTATTTAAAAGTGAATTTACTGTGACATGTCCTACGCTGGTGCCCAAAGTCCTATTATAGTCCTAAGTGTGAGGGATAGAAAATCCTATCCAAAAATGACTACTCAGAGACCTCTCAGAAGTAAAATGCAGAAAAGTTGTTTATTTAATTAATTCTCATGAGAATGAGCAATTCCATCTCGAGGAGGGAAAGAGAGAGAGTTCGCGGTAGAAGGGCTAAAGAAGGGGATAAGGTATACGTTTTTATAGGGTTTAGATTCAAAGGATTAGTTCTGGGAGTTCTGGGAGGAACCATACATCAGGCAACTAATTGGCCAGATGTTGGTAACTTGAACAGTGATAAATGTCATCATTCGAAGTTAAATACATATGTCTGAAATCTAAGTATATATTGGCTACCACTCAACATACTCACGCAGGTCACAGAGACCTAGAGAAACTAAAAATACAGAAGAGGAAGTTAAATGTCCTTGGAAGTTCAGCTGCTGGAAGTTCTTCACCTTATCTTTACTACATACAGCTGCTGGAAGTTCTTCAACTACACACACACACACACACACACACACGAGGAATAATAATAATTATTGCTTTTGTTGTTTGCTAACATATAGTGCTTTAAGATTTACAAAGTGCTCTACATATATTATCTCATATGATCCTGATAACGACCAATGAGGTTGATACTATTATCCCCATTTTGCAAATTAGAGAGATTGAGTGACTTATCCAGAGCTATTTAAAGCAAAATTGAAACCTCCAGACTACAAGTCCAGCACTTTATGCACCACAATACTTAGCTGTCTTGGGTAGAGAAGTGTATAATTTGAGGAGTAGGGGTAGGAAGAGGCATTAGAAAAGATTCCCCCCATAAGATTATAAGCTCTTTAAGGGCAAGAATTGTCTTTTACCTCTTTTTGCATCCCTCCCATTTAGCACAGTGCCTGACACCTTGTAGGTACTTAATGTTTATTGGCTGATTGACAAGTGATTGCAAGGGGCAGCTAAGTGGCACAGTGGATAATCAGGAGTTCCTCTTTGTGAGTTCAAATCCAGCCTCAAACTAACCATATGACTGTGGTCAAGTCATTTTAACTCTGGTTGTCTCAGTTATTCATGAGAAGGAGAATGAGCTGGAGAAGGAAATGACAATCTTTGCCAAAAAACCATAAATGGGATCATAGTCAGGTATGACTGAAAAACAAATCAGCAACAAGAAATGATTGCAAAGATCTTTGCAATTTATAGAGAGATCTTAGAGATCAAAAAACTGAGGCTTGGATTGTCATTTTCACCACCCCAAATATTACATGCCTTATGATGTCATTGGATACCCAGCTCTCATCCTATAACTTCTAATTATCCTAGTCCTAAACTAATGACTTCAAGAGGCACCTATCACAGAACACTTTATCTTTTAGTTGTTTTTAGATCTACAATCTTTCCTAGTGAACCATCTATCCAGGAGTATAATTTATATATAGTGGTACTCAATGAATATTCATCTGATTAACAAAAGTGGACAAAGAATCAAATATTTCACAGGGAGATTGTAATGTTTATGATGTTTGTTAGGAGCCCAAAATCAAGAATCTCATCTCATTATTGTTAGGAGAAAGACAGAGTTATTGACAGAGTTGACAGAGACAAGTGATTGGTCCTAACCATCCATAGTTATAGTTCATGATGGCTCCTTATGGCTTCTTTTATGCAACTTATCAAAAAAAATTAATCTCCTCATGAGAGTTTGCCTCAAAAAAGGCAGAACATCCAACACTAAGGACTATATTCTACCTTGGATCACATTTGAATTATTGAGTTCAGTTTTGGGTAGCAGTGACTTTCAGAAAATCCTTCTCAATTTAGTATGAAACTCAAGGGAATGTTTCTTCTTCTTTTTTGTTGCTGCCACCAACAGAAAACAATAGTTTTCCAGCTTGTTGACTGGGTTGTGGGCTTGGTGCTGCTTCCTCTGGAAGAACAAACAGGTTAGACTTGGTGTACTTTCTAGATCCCTTTTCATATCTTGCACATCCACAGAGGCTGTCAGCATTGTGTTTCTTGAGAATGCATTCACTGCCATGAACATGTGACTGGGGAGTGGTCACAATAAAATAAATGATCACATTGTTTTAGCCTTTTTTATTTCAAGGACTGGTTATTTTGACAGTGTTTAAAAAAAACTTTAAAAAAGAAAACAATCAAAAATTTTATTGTGAAAGCCTTGTTCAAGTAAAGGGGATAGCAAAGAGGTTGCCAAAAATAATTATTTATGTTCCTATTATCCATTGATTCTAATGTTGACTTCATGCTGATCACAGTCATTAAAAAAAGAAAAGATACTGCAGAGACAGAGGTAACTACAAATCTTCTATGTTTTTTTTTTTTTGTTTTTTTTTTTTTACTGTGTATTTTAAACAAAACCTAGTTTTCATGGAGTTAATTGTGAGGAGGGAATAATAATAATTCAAATAGGTAAGAGGGTAGAGATACATGGTAGAGTCCAACCTGAGCACAAGTTTACTAAGATAACACAATAAACCCAAATGTAGAGAATTAGACAATAGCTAAAAAGGAACTAATAAAAATAAAAGGGAAACCTGTGAATCATTTCAGTTATGTCTGACTTTTTGTGACCTCAATTGGGGTTTTCTTGGCAAAGATACTGGAATGATTCGTCATTTTCTTCTCCAGTTCATTTTACAGATGAAGAAACAGAGACAAATAGAATTAAGTGAATTGTCCATGGTCATATAGCTAATAAGTACCTGAGGCAGAATTTGAACTCGGCTCTTCCTGACTCAAGAATCCATGCTCAATCCATTATACCACCTAGTTCCCAAAGAAGAAACATGCACTTAAATAAATTGTGGTATGCAAAGGTAAAAAAATATTATGGCATCATAAGAAACATAAATATGAGGAATTCAGAGAAACATGGGAAGATTTTTATGAACTGGTGCAATGAAGCTAGGGAACAATGTATACAATGACCATAATAGTGAAGTGAAAGCAACACTAGCTGCCTTGGCCACAAGGAAAAGAGAAAATGTACCTTTTTTTTTTTTTTTTTTTTTTAACCTCAGAGAGATATTGAGGTATTGTTTTTTTTTTTAAGTTGTTTTTGCTCAAAATTTTATTTGTTTCAAGGGAAGTCATAGGGTTCCAGAGGTGGGAGGTGAAATAATCAAACAATACTGTTTTTGTTTTAAGGCATCAATAAAAGTTGTTAATGAGGGAGGGAGGATCAAATGAATGGATAGATTAAAAAAGAAAAAAAGGAGAGCTATTTTAGCTCATTGATTAAGATGCCATAGACTTCTAAGGAATTCTCCAAGTCTATGAGGTTAAACTCCAAGAAGAAGGAAACATTTTCTAGTGGAAAAATATATATACAAATGTAAAAAATGCTTAATGTCAATTTCCTCTGTGGAAAGAACAAGCTGAGTGACACGTGCAATTAAGAGTTTTATGCAAAATCTCCTTGATATAAAACAATCTCAACCCTCCAAGGCCAAATGACAAGAGAGAACATTTGGGGTAGAAAAGGGAGGAAATAATAAAAAATCTGCGAAGAAATATGTTCCTTCTCTTTAAGGCAAATCTGTCTCATAAGAAAGCCTCCATTCTATGAAACTGACAGAAAAAAAAATATTTATGGTGAATTACTTGAGTTACTTCTTATGAAATCTACTCTCTAAAAAATGGATGTTTGGAAAGTTGCTTCAAACGAAATCTATTCTATAAGCCTCAGATCATTAAGACCAAAGGAAAAAAGAACATTTTTTAAAATGGATCAAAGGATTGCTTTATTCAAAATCTCCTATAACTTGTGGAAATATTCTAGCTTTTCTCACTATTAATGAATTCTATTATCCAGTGTGGAAGAGGGAACACTGGACACTGGTGGCTCTAGGTACAAGGCGGCAACATTTTTGTCATAGTGATATTCCCCAATCCCTTTTAGTATAACAGAAATTAAGAGATTAGAATCAAAGGAATGGGGGATTTAGAACTATAATTGTTTTTCTCATCTGAGTCAGTTTTTCCCTAAGATATCTGGGGTCACTTTGTGTTAGCATTTTGATTGATGAATAGCATAAAATAGAGGAGAGCATGTTCCAACAAATATTGTGATTCCAAGAAAAGTGGTTAAAAAAAAAAAAGCAAGAAATCAGTTCTATTCATATGCATGAAAACACAAAAAAAACCACTGAATCTCCTGTGGCAAAGGGAAATGAGAGGGAGCAGAATTGGGAAAGGAGAGGAGAGAGAGAAGAATGAGAGAGAGAGAGAAACAGAGAGAGACAAAGAGACAGAGACAGAGACAGAGTCACAGAGAGACACAGAGAACAACAGATATGCCAGAGAGATATGAAAGAGAAGGAGGAGGAAGGGGGGAGGAGAAAGAGGGGGGGAAAGGAGAAAGAGGGGAGAGGAGGAGAAGAGAAGGAAGAGGAGGAAGAGGAGGAAGAGGAGGAGGAGGAGAAGGAGGAAGGGAGGAAAGGAAAGGGAATGAGAAAGGGATGAAAGAGTAGGAGAGGGCTAAGAGGGGAGGGAAAGGGATGAAGGAGAGAAATAAGGGATAAGGGAAAGAAAGGAGGAGGGAAAGAGGAATAGAGGAGGAGAGAGAAGAAAGGAAGAGAAGAAGAATGAGTGGGAAGGGTTGGGGAAGAGGAAAAGAGTAAAAAAGGAAAGAGGAAGGGAAGGACAGAGGAAGGAAGAAGAGAGAGAAGAAATAAAGAGAAAAAAGGAAAGAAGGGAGAAAGGACAAAAGGATGAAAAAGAGAAAGGAAAAAAATATGGAAAAGGGATAAAGGGAAAGAAGATAGATGAAAGTAAGGAAGGAAGGAGGAAAAGAAGAAGGGAGAAAGGAAGGAAGAAAAAAGGAGGGAGAAAGAAAAAAAGGGAGGGAGGGAGGGAAAAAGGGAAGAAGGGAGGGAGGGAGGGAGGAAGGAAGGGAGGAAGGAAGGAAGGAAGGAAGGAAGGAAGGAAGGAAGGAAGGAAGGAAGGAAGGAAGGAAGGAAGGGTGGGTTACAAAAATTTCCTGAAAAGGGAGACAATTCAGCTGTGCCTGCTTCTGATTTTATTTATCACTCTCACAGATCCTGGTACCACTGCTGCTATGACCCTAAAAAGCCCTCACTGACCAATCACTTCTGTCACTTTTTGCCTCTGTACCTCAGTCAAAGCCATTCGCCCACCTCCCATCACCCCCTGGGTTTATGTCAAAGCCACAGAGAGACTGCTGCTACTTGACTTTATCCAGTCTGGCTCACCCTGGGCGTCAGAACAGAGCCCTTCCTTCCTACCTTTGGCCGACTTTAGCCAAAATTTCAGTAGCCCCATATTGCTCTTTCTCACTCTCCCTCCTTCCCCTACTCAGACCATGCATTAGGACTCCCCTACTCAACTTCTCCCCTAGCAAATGACTCTACCAAACCCACCTCCTTTTCCTGTATCTAGCTTGACCTGGACCTCCTTCCTGGGGAATCACCACAGAGAAATCTTCTTTTCATATTTTACCTTCCCATCCCCGCCCTAGGATAAATGGGATCCAACCCTGTCTCCAGTTTTTTCATGACAACTTCATTCATCTTCCTCCTGTGGGCCACATAAGGGTAGGGAAATCACTTGGTCTGGCCCTGACGAAGCAACCGCCTGAGGGACTCAAAATTCAATAAATCTAGGAGCTTTTTTCATAGCAACATAAACTTATATTAAGTAGATCATAATAATGTGAATTTTGAGGGACAAGCAGGGAACGTTCATCATGGGATGGATGGGACACATATAGTACATAATGGGACAGACGTGTGCTTCTCGTTGGCTGTCTGCGGTCGGTCTGCTTGTATAGTGGTGACTTAATTCAGTCAGTGCTGGGAAAGCTGAGAGTGGTTAGGCCACTGCGGTGCAACTTCGACCACCCAGTGACAAGGAGGTGGAAAAGAACTGGATCGTCTCGGTTCTGATCCAAGTGATTCAATGATATAACATTGCATCCTACGCCAAGGAAGTCTGTGACGATGGTGTCACCAGTAGTGACAGAAGCAGAGGGTTTGACAGCTGCCAGGGCAAGGAGTTACTGAGGAATCTTGACTGAGCGTGATGATCTTGTTCATCACTGAGTCACAGGAGCATGCTCACAAGGCTTTCGGAACTACAGGATGAAGATACAGTTCATGAAGGTGAAGGGAAAACCTGTCAGGGAATACAACGCTGGCAAGGGGCTGTGTAACCTGGTGTTCCTGGTGGACGTTACCAACTGTCTCTCAGCTGCATGTCAAGATGCCGGGTTCCAAACAGCTTCTCAGCTCCCAGATTTCAAATGTGAAATCATCTGAAGCTAAATTAAGGCTATGGAAAGTGCAACTTGGAAGGAATAACAGTGCCTTTCCCTGTTCTGGAAGGACAAAGTCTTCTGTGTCGCTTGAATATGCTGTTGAATGTGCAAACTAATTGAGGCATTTAATGAAAGATTCAAGGATGTGAAAAGTGAACAAATGTAGAATGGAACATCCTTGCTATGCCATGCAGTGGTTCCACGTGACGTGCTTCATAACTTACAATGTGAAATCGTTGGGCTACAAAGCAATGAGGAGTTCAAAGTGAGATACAACAACCTTTCTTTCTTTTTTTTTTTTTTAATAACTTTTTATTGACAGAACCTATGCCAGGGTAGTTTTTTTTTTACAACATTATCCCTTGCACTCACTTCTGTTCCGATTTTTCCCCTCCCTCCCTCCGCCCTCTCCCCAAAGATGGCAAGCAGTCCATACATGTTAAATAGATTGCAGTGGATCTTGGATATAATATATGTGTGCAGAACCGAACAGTTTTCTTGTTGCTCAAGGAGAATTGGATTTAGAAGGTATAAATAACCTGGGAAGAAGAACAAAAATGCAAGCAGTTTACATTCATTTCCTAGTGTTCTTTCTTTGGGTGTAGCTGCTTCTGTCCATCCTTGATCAATTGAAACTCAGTTAGATCTTGTCTTTGTACAACAACCTTTCACTGCTTGAGTTCTATAAACATTACATAAGCAATAGTGAATTTTTCATTTTAAGGAGAAATGCATTAAAATATGCATCTGTGTTTGGAACAACATACTGGGTTTTTTTGTTTGTTTGTTTGTTTTATTTTATTTTTTTAAATTTTTAATAGCTTTTTATTTACAAGTTATATGCATGGGTAATTTTTCAGCATCGACAATTGCCAAACTTTTTGTTCCAACTTTTCCCCTCCTTCCCCCCATCCCCTCCCCAGGATGGCAGATTGACCAATACATGTTAAATATGTTAAAACATAAATTAAATACAAAATAAGTATACATGTCCAAACAGTTATTTTGCTGTACAAAAAGAATCGGACTTTGAAATAGTGTACAATTAGCCTGTGAAGGAAATCAAAAAATGCAGGTGGACAAAAATAGAGGGATTGGGAATTCTATGTTATGGTTCATAGTCATCTCCCAGAATTCTTTCCCTGGATGTAGCTGGTTCAATTCATTACTGCTCTATTGGAACTAATTTGGTTCATCTCATTGCTGGAGGTGGCCATGTCCATCAGAATTGATCATCATATAGTATTGTGAAAAACTTACTGTTACAAGCAATTGTTTTCAAAATTTACCATGGCAAAAGTCGACTCTATTCCTGACTGACCAACGGAAAGCTTTTGCAAGTGGCAACATCATCGATACTCGCCACCAACATATCTCACCAAAGAGAAGCAAGCTGTTCCAGCCAACACATTAAAGGTGAGCTAATTAAATGTTTGGACAAATACAGCAGGCTAATTTTTAAGTTGGTGATTGGTCCAGGAGTGAGGTTATAAATACCTCAATGGTTTCCCACCCCAGCTTTAATACAAAGACTCCTCTAAAACAGAAATATTTAATGACACAAGGCTTGAGAAGGTAGCTAATTCACTAGATAACAGATATCCAGCTCCCCAAAAGATCTTGGTAGGCTAGAACACTGAATTTAATAGAATGAGGCAAATTAGGAAGATAGCACATTTAGTAAGCATTTATTATGTGTGAAGCACTCTGCTAAGTAATTAATAAGCATAAATGTAAATTGCACACATGGGTTCCAAAAAATCAATTTCACAACTGTGACATCAGGGAGGCATATTGACATAAGTTTGTATGATAAGGCTCTGAAAGATTTGCTGGGATTCAAGATCATTATGAGTCAGCAATGATACGACAATTAAAAAATCTAATCCAAAGTGTCCAGGATTGGGGCACTGATAATACTGCCATCTTCTCACATGATCAGGCTGTTTCCCTGTACTACATTTTAGGAAAGCCATTGAGAAGTTGGATAATGTCCAAAACATAAGAAGATCATTTGGGGAAAAATTTTAAGGATTCGTTTTAAGAAAATCATTTTTTCTTTCTTTTTTTTGGGGGGGGTCTGTTTTTTTAATAATAGCTTTTTATTTTCAAAATATATGCAAAGATTGTTTTCAATATTCACCCTTGCAAAATCTTGTGTTCCAAATTTTTCTCCCTCCTTGTCCTTACCCCCTTCCCTTAGACAGCAAATAATTAAGGAAATCACTTTTTAAAAAACATTTAAGCAAAATGTTTCACCTGGAGAAGGGAAGACTGGGGTGGGGGAGAACATAATAGTTGGTTTTAAGTATTTAAAGAAAGGTCTCCTGGAAGAACAAATTGATTTGTTCTTCTCAGTCCCAGAGGGAAGAACCACGAGCAAGCAAAAGGAAAAACTTCCAAATAATTAGAGCTGTCGAAAAGTAGAATGGGTCTTCCATCTTGATGAGAAATCTTCAAGCCCTGATTGGATGATGACTTGTCAATTTGTAGAAGGGACTCTAGATAAACAAATGGCCACTGTAATTCCTTCTAACTTGGAAATTTCATAATGCTGTGAACATGAGTAAAAGTTATAAAACTTATAGAAACTAAAAAATAATCTATTATACAATAATTGGGTTTTAAGAGACTTTAAAAATTAAGTGACAATATTTAGAAGACAATAAAATGAAAAAAATTAAACCAGTACTTAAAGACACTAAAAAAATTGCTCAAAGAGAAGTTTCAGAAGAAATAACATTAAAAATAAAAAAGAATAGAATAGAAAAAGAAATATATCAATTAATAAAACCACAAACCTTTATGAAAAGACAAATAAAATTCATAAAACATTAATGTAATCAGAAAAAAGAAAAACTGACAAAATGAGAAATTAAAAGGAAAAGATAATAGCAAATATAAAAATTAAGAATATCAGTAAATATTATAGCTAGAGGATTTCAAGTTAGGAAATGTAAACAAAATAGATTATTTACAGTTAGAAGATATAGGGAATGGAGTACCAAGATCTTTGAAAATTCAAATCTGGTCTCAGATGCTTACTAGTTGTATGATCTTGGACAAATCATTTAACCCTGATTTCCTCAGTTCTTCATCTGTAAAATAAACTAAAGAAGGAAATGGCAAATCTTCCAGTGTCTTTGCCAAGAATACCTCAAGTGAGGTTTCAGAAAGTCAAACATGACTGAAATAACTGAACAAAAAAATCAAAGTATCAACGAGTTCTTCATAAAATAGAATAAAAATGAAATATATATGGGAAAACAAAGGACAAAGAATTTCAAGAAACACAATATTTAAAAGTTACTGATGATGGACTTACCTTCTCACTTTAAAACATATTTTTATTTTGTTTTCATCAAAGCTGTCTAGCACTGAGAAAAATAATAGGGATATAGAATAATATAATAAAATAGATTGCAGGCATTTCATCAAATATATATATATATATACATAAAAGATTCATGTTTAATAAAACTGAAGGAAATAAGAAGTAGGGTAAAGTATTTATATCCCAGCATATATCGCAATGAATTCTATCTGGATCAGACATTCAAATATTTTAAACTCTAGAATTCACAAATGACAGCACAATAATGTATATATCCCAATATTGTAGGGGAGATAATTTTTTAATCTTCTCAACATATAGAATAAATAACTAAGGGAAAAATCAATGTGTTTAAAGGAAAACAAAAAACCTGTATAACAAAAGAACAGATTGAGAAAATTATGACAAATATGACAGAAATAATCTTGATATCTAAAATTTATAAGGAACTGTTAAAAATATCTAAAAGTAACACAAATGGATCATGGCCAAAAGATGTGAATAGACAGTTTACAAAATTAGAAACAAATTGTTATTAATAATTTTTTTAAAAGCTCAACTTCACAAAAAAACACATCAGGAAATAGAAACTTAACTTTGAAGTATCAAATTCACGGAATTGCCAAAAATAATTTTGAAAGACTCAAGACTTAGCCAGTCTATAGATAACCTAGTATGCTCACTCATTATTAGTAGAATCCTTTTGGGAAGCAATCTGTGAATTCTTTTGCAAAAATTATAAAACTAATCATATTTTTGAGTCAATTATTTAATTATTGAAAATATATCCTGAGAGTAACTGATATCCATATATACACACATGTAATAAATATATATCTATATATGTCAGCTATTAAATCTATTCAAAATTCTCCACTTTAAAAAAATATATGTTGTATTTATAGCAGTATTGTTTATAACTGCAAAAATAACCCTGGACATAACCTAAATGTCTAACAATAAAAGAATGGTTAAAGAAATTGCAGTACATTAATGTAATAGAATACTATAATGCAATTAAAATCAATAAGCATGAGAATTATGAAGAAATCTGAAAAGTCCTTTATGGAGTGATGCAGGATGAGGGAAAAGAAGAAACAGAATATTACCTGTGACCATATAAAAGAGTAGGATTCTAGACACTGATAACAGCTCAGAGAAAATGACTGACAAATTGTAAAGAATGTTTTAAGGCTAAGATGTGGAGCAAGGATTTCACTGGTATAGAAAATTCCTTGTAGGGAACTCCTTCTGTCAGTGCAGCTCAGTACTTGTTCTTGGAGACCTGCCTAAAATGCTGAGAAATTATGGTCATGTAGCCAGGATTTATCAAAGGTGGAATTTGAACCCATTTCTTCCTAAGTCCACTGTCTATCTACTATGTCACAGAAAAGATATTTTATGTGTTGAATTTCATTCACCCAAATACAAATTGTTGCAGAATGAATTCACTTGGTTTTATTGATATTTAATACAATTCATCACAACAAATATTTATAATGAGTTTTCAATTAAACATTGTTTACTAAGTTTACAGTAAATTTATAATAAAGTGAAAAGGAAAAAAATAACTTTCTTCATGAGGGTTTTTTTTTGTTTTGTTTTGTTTTTTTTTTTTTTTGCTGTATGATGATCCTCTCAATGTATGAGATCACATTTCTTATTGTTTCTATGGTGCTAATGAAAACAATCCCATCAAATTCTGTTTTCCCCTCCAAGGAGAATTTTTGAGTCATCCTTGTATTTAATTGTAATATCCTCTTGCCTTTTGGTTTTGTTTACCACAAGAATGTCAATACTGATTTGGTTTAATTCTTACATCAATTGACTGGCTATTGGAATTATTACCTATAGTTCTCTCTAACGTATAATTAGACATTAGAGTATGTCTTTGTGAAAGACTGCAACATATCTTGACAAATGAGTTCTATTAAAATCTTAACAAGATAATATTTATAAAATATTTTGCAGAGTGCCTGGTACATAATAAATATTTCTTACCTTTCCCCAAAAGCCTCCAAAATGAGTCAACATATGATTTCAAACTCAATGATTAATAGATTTAGAGCTGGAAGGGACATTCAAAGCTATCAAATCCAGCCCCTTCATCTTACAGATGAAGTTTCTGAAGCACAGAATGTTTAAATAGCTTATTCAGAGGTATATTACATGTGAGGGTCTGAGGCAAAATTTGAACTTACAAGTTTTGAATCCAGGTCTACCAAATTGGCACAGGGGATTATGGCAAAGTAGAATCTTTGGAAAGTATAATTCAGATTTAAGAAACAAAAAAATAATCAAAGTTTCATAGGATGGTTGGAACACCATGTCTCCATGTCATATTTATTTTATATGTTTATATAGAATATTCATTTTATATTTTATTTTCTAAGATGCAATAAATTTCTCTAATAAAGGTCTCGGTCCCAATATACACAAGTATTGATTCAAATTTGTAAGAATAATTAGCATTTTCTAGTTAATAAAGGATCTAAGGATATGAACAGATAGTTCTCAAGGAAGAAATTCAAGCTATTTGTAGCCATATGAAAAAAAAAATTCCCCAAATCACTACTAATTAGAGAAATATAAATTTAAGCAATTTTGAGATTATCAGAATTTGATCATCAGATTGTAAAAAAAAATAACAAAAAAGGAAAATGATATTGGAGGGGCTTTGGGAAAACAGGTACATTTATGTATTATTATTGAATGGTCTGGAAAGAAATTCAAAGTTATACACAAAAAAGTTGTTAAGTGTTACATCTGCCTTTTGACCCAGCTACACCTCTGATAAACTTATATCCAAAAAAGGAAAAGTTCCCTTAAATACAGAAATATTTATAACAACTCTTTTTTTGTGGTGGCAAAAAAAAAAAAAAAAAAAACTGGAAAAAAAGGGAATAATCCATCAAGGGCTAAACAAGGTATGGATATATGAATGTGATGGAAAATTGATTGTAAGAAATAAGGAAATAGATTATTTTAGAGGAACATTAGAAAGATTAGTATGAACTGATACAGTTGAAGCAAGCAGAACCAGAAGAAAAATTTATAACATCAATATCATAAAAATAACCAATTTTGAAGATTTTAAAATTGATAATGAAATGAATGAAAATAATAATTCATACAATAAAGACAACACTATAAAGATAAAAACTTTTAAGCCTGTAATCAATGCAGTAACCATCCCGATTTTAAAGAGCTGATGATAGGATGATAGGAATTCTGGGGATGGGGCCAAGATGGCAGAGTAAAGTCAAGAAACTGCTCCAGCTCTCCCAGTTTCCCTGAAAAACCACATGAAATCAAGCCTCTGGACAGAGTCTGATGGAATGAAACCTCTTTCCATCCCAAAATAGACTGGAAAAACTTCAAGAAAGGACAGTCTCACTGGGGTGAAAAGGGTCATCCTAGGTCAGATAGACTCTGGGAAAGCCGGTGAGAAAGGGCTTAATTACAGCAAATCAGCAACTAACACCCTCAGTCCTGGCTCAGTGAGGAGCAGATTGGAGGTGGGGGTGGGGGAAGCTTCCAGTTCCAGTTCCAATTCAAATTCCAATTCAGAAGGCAAACTCTAGAAAACCAGGCTGTTTCCTGAAAAGAGCAGGCAAAGCTACTCCCTGCAAACACAAGGCACCCCTGGGCTCAGAGTCAAGGTTCAGGGCTTCACAGGAAGCTTGGGACAGCACCACCTTAAGACAAGAGGAAAGTTCCACCTTAAAAGTAAAAAAAGAGGAAATACTAAAAAAAAAAAAAAAAAAGGAAAGAAAATGAGTAAGAAACAGAAAAGAACGAAAGTTCAACGAACTTTCTATGATCAACAAAAGTTTCTATGGTTACAGGACAGACCAAAACACAAACTCAGAGGAGGACAGAATGTCCACAAAAGAAATCTCAAAGAGTGAGATAAATTGGTCCCAAGCCCAAAAAGGCTTCTTGGAAATGCCCATAAAAGACTTCAAAAGACAAATAAAAGAGGTAGAAGAAAAATGAGAAGAGAAGTGAGAGGTATGCATGAGAGAATCAACAGTTTGGAAAAGGAAGGAAAAAATTGTCTGAAGAAAACAATTCCTTAAACAGTAGAATAAACCAAATAGGAAAAGAGATACAAAAGCTAACTGAAGAAAATCACACATTAAAAATCAGAACAGGGCAAATGGAAGCTAATGACTTTGTGAGACAACAAGAATTAGTCAAACAAACTAAAAAGAATGAAAAAAATGGAAGAAAATGTGAAATTCCTCATAGACAAAATAACTGACCTGAAAGACAGATCCAGAAGAGACAATTTTAAAATTATAGGCCTACCTGAAGGTCATGACCAAAAAAAAGAGTCTGGATAGCATTCTACAAGTGATCATTAAGGAAAACTGCCCCAACATTCTAGAAACAGTGGAGGAAATACTCATTGAATGAGTCTATTGATCACTTCTGGAAAGAGATCCCACAAGGAAAACTCTAAGGAACATTGTTACAAAACTCCAAAACTATAACCTCAAGGAAAAAATTCTGCAAGCTGCCAGACAAAAACAATTCAAATATCAAGGAGCAACCATCAGGATTACCCAGGATCTGGTAGTTTCTACAATAAAGAATCAAAATACCATATTCTGGAAAGTAAAGGACCTGGGATTACAACCAAGAATTAACTACCCATTGAGATTCAGCATCATTTCTCAGGGAATCAGATGGAGCTTCAATGAAGTAAGAGACTTTCAATCATTTTTATTGAAAAAACTAGAACTAAACAGAAAATTTAATCTACAAACACAGAACTCAAGAGAACTATAGAAAGGTAAATGGGAAAATATATATTTAAAGGTTAAACTGTTTATATCTCTAGATGGGAAAACAAAAGCTGTAACTTTTTTTTTATTATTAAAGCTTTTTATTTGCAAAGCATATGCATAGGTAATGTTTCCAACATTGACTCTTGCAAAACCTTCTGTTCCAAATTTTCCCCTTCTTCCCCCCACCCCTTCCCCTAGCTGGCAAGGAGTCCAATACATGTTAAATATGTTGAAATACATGTTAAAAGCAATATATGTATACATATTTATACAATTATCTTGTTGTACAAGAAAAATCAGATCAAGAAGGAAGAAAAAGAAAAACTGAGAAAAAACAAAAATGCAAGCAAATAACAAGAGAGTGAGTGAGAATTGCTATATTGTGTTCCATACTCTGTTCCCATGGTTCTCTGAGTGTAGATGGTTCTCTTCATCACTGAACAAATGGAACTGTTTTGAATCGTCTCAATGTTGAAGAGAGCCATGTCCATCAGAATTGATCCTCGTATAATCTTGTTGTTGTCATGTATCTCCTGGTTCTGCTCATTTCACTTAGCATCAGTTCATGTAAGTCTCTCCAAGCTTCTCTGTATTCATCCTGCTGGTCTTTCTTACAGAATGATAATATTCCATAACATCCATATACCATAACTTATTCAGTCATTCTCCAATTCATGGGCATCCACTCAGTTTCCAGTTACTTGCCACCACAAAAAGGGCTGCCACAAATATTTTTGCGCATGTGGGTCCTTTTCCCTCCTTTAAGATCTCTTTGGGATATAACCCCAGTAGTAACACTGCTGGATCAAAGAATATGCACAGTTTGATAACTTTTTGAGCCTAGTTTCAAACTACTCTCCAGAATGGCTGGATCCATTCACAGTTCCACCAACAATGTCTCAGTGTCCCAGTTTTTTCACATCCCCTCCAACATTCATCTTTATCTTTTCCTGTTATCTTAGCCAATCTGACGGGTATATAATGGTATTTCAAAGTTGTCTTAATTTGCATTTCTCTGATCAATAATGATTTGGAGCACCTTTTCATGTAGTTACAAATAGTTTCCGTTTCTTCATCTGAAAATTGTCTGTTCATATTCTTTGACCATTTATCATTTGGAGAATGGCTTGAACTTTTATAAATTTTATCAATTCTCTATATATTTTAGAAACGAGGTCTTTATCAGATCCTTCAGTTGTAAAAATGTCTTTCCAGTTTATTGCTTCCCTTCTAATCTTGTCTGCATTAGTTTTGTTTGTACAAAAACTTTTTAACTTAATATTAAAATTTTCTATTTTGTGATCAATAATGATCTCTAATTCTTCTTTGGTCACAAATTCCTTCCTCTTCCATAGATCTGAGAGGTAAACTATCCTATGTTCTTCTAATTTGTTTATAATATCATTATGTCTACATCATAAACCCATTTCAACCTTATTTTGGTATATGGTGTTAGGTGTAGGTCTATGCCTACTTTCTACCATACTACTTTCCAATTTTCCCATCAGTTTTTGTCAAATAGTGAATTCTTATCCCAAAACCTGGGACCTTTGGGTTTGTAAAAGCTATAACTCTTAAGAAGTGTATCTGTCACTGAGACAGACAAAGGGGGGCATCACATGAACTGAGGTGTGGTTGTGAATGGACTCTGACATAACATCAAAGGAAAAAAACATTATGGGGTAGAAAAAGGTCTGTCCTGGAAAAAGAGGAAGGGGAAAGTGTAATGGGACAATTCGTTCACACCAAGAGGCTCAAAAGACTTATTACAAAATTGAGGGGGAAAAGGAAGGGGGATGAGCATTGTCTGAAACTTGATCTCATCAGTTTGGGCTCTAAGAAGGAATAAATTAATCATTCATTGGGTATAGAAATTTATTTAATCCTGTAAAGAAGTAGGAGGAAAAAGAGGAAAAGAAAAGAGAAGGACAGAATAGAGGGGGAAGGCAGAAACACTAGGAAAAAAGGTGAGGAGAGGGCAGAAAAGAGTTGCTAGAAGATAAGGTAGTGGGTGGAATGGGTTAAAAAAAACTTTACCAAGAGGAGGGGGTAGAGGTGGTAGGAGATAGGGTGTGTAAAAAAAAAAAAAAACACTTGACTTAGGACAGGATGAAAGAAAGAACAAAAGTATATACAGTGGAAAAAACAGGATAGAGGGAAATATAAATATGGTAATCATAACTGGTAATGTGAATGGAATGAACTCTCCCATAAAATGGAAGCAAATAGTAGAGTGAATTAAAAAACAAAATCCTACAATATGTTGTTTACAAGAAACACATTTGACCCAGAGAGACACATACAGAGTAAAGGTAAAAAAAAATGGATAAAATATACTATTCACCTTCTAAAAGAGAAGTGACAGGTTCAGGATAAAAAATGAGATACAGATTTTTGTACACAATGAAAGAATTTGTTTTGCTTGAAGATGAATATATGTCACAAGGAATTTGTTTTTCTTCTGTTCCTCCCTTTCTCTTTTTCCCTCCCTCCCTCCCTCTCTCTCTTTCTGTCTCTGTATCTTTCTCTCTCTCTCCCTCTTTCTCCCTCTTTCCCTCTCTCTCCTTTTTTCTCTCTCTCTCCCTCTCTTTCCCTTTCTCTCCCCTCCTTTCCATCTCTGTCTCTGACTTTTGTCTCTCTTTTGCAATGGGGTGTGATACAGAGAAATAGATTTCTGCTCATTAAAAAATTAATAGAATTAATTTGCTGAAGAATGTTGTATGCATTTTAAAAGTCATTATATTGTTAATTTTGCTTAAACATTTTACTTTATTACAAGAGCCCTTTTATAGAATTAGGGCAATTTGTAAGTTTGTATTATAAAAACAAAATGCATCAATAAATTTTAAAGTATCTATATCAAATAAAAGACCCAGTATTATATGTAATAGGGACAATCTAGAAACTAAGAAGGTACCCATCATTTCAGGAATAATTGAATGAGTTATTATCTATGAATATAATGGAATATCATTGTACTGTAAAAAATCATGATGAAGGACATTTTCCGAGAAACTTTGGAGGACTTATATTAATTGATACATAGTATAGCAAAGAGAACCAAGAGAATTATTAATACAATAACAATATTGCAAAGACAAGCCACTTTAGAAGATTTAAGAACTCTAATAAACACAATATTCACCCAAACAAAGAATGGACTCAGAGTACAAAATGTGAGATATTTTTTGGATAAGGTCAATGAAGGGAATTGTTATGACTGCATATCTATTACAAGGGTTTTGTTGTCTGTCCTTTTTTTCTTTTCGATAGTAGAAAAGAAGTGGAAAGAGAAGAAAGTTTTTAAAAAGATGCAACTTTCTTGCAAATGGAAATTTCATTTGTTCTATCTAAATCCTTCGTGTCTGGTACATTGCAGGCACTTAATAAAATACTTGTGGACTGATTAGTGAATATTTTCTTCCAGAAGAGAGTCAGAAAATATTAGACATAGTGAAGACCAAAAATCATACTAAAATAAGAGATTATTTTATTATGATTATGATTATATGTTGACTGACAAAAAAACAACTGGTTATTAATGTGAGAAGAATTTCAATTTATTATGTGTCATCTGACCAGGAATCAGCCAAAATCAACATCACATTAGAAGAAAAAATAAAGATAACAGGAGAAGACTGCATACAATTATGTTCTCATACATGTTGTAAAAAGAAAAATAAAGTGTAAAAAAATCTATGCTTCAATCTGCATATTAGACTTCATTCTTCAGAAATATTTTGGATTGATCAGAATAGCTAAGTCATTTACAGTTGCTCATTATACAATATTGTCATTACTGTGCACAATGTTCTTCTGATTCTGTTCATTCCACTTTGGATCAGTTAAGGTAAGTCTTCCTTCCCAGGTTTATTCCCCTCACTGTATCTTACAGCACAGTAATACTCCATCATAATCATATACTTGTTTAACCATTCCCTAATTGGTGGACATCCTTTCAATTTCCAATTCTTTGCCACCACAAAGAATTTGCTAGGTTAAGAAGTATGGGCAACTTTATAGCCCTTTGGGTATAATTCCAAATTATTCTGCAAAATGATTGGACTATTTCACAACTCTTCCAACAATACCTTAGTGTCCTAATGGGACTCTTATTAACTAATCACTGTCCTGAAGCCAGAATACCAATCACAGCCCCAAGGTGACCTGAGGGTGTGGAGGTGGTCACTCTATGTTTTCCTAATGGCTCCTTCACAGTTGCAGTGCCCATAACAATTGCAGTTAAATTATAATTGGGTTATGACGGTCTTGAGGAGCCACAAATGAGGAGAGCAGAGAAAGGAAAGATTTGGTGAAATATTGCAGAAAGGAGAAAGAGACGAGTACTAGGAGAACTAGAGGATAAGAGTAGGCATATTGTGGTCACAATTGGAGAGGGAGAACATTCCAGGGACTGGGGACAGCCAGAGAATATGTCTGGAGCATAGAAGTAGAGAGTCTTGTTCGTGGATCAGCCAAGAGGCCAGTGTCCCTGTAATGAAGAGTATGTGGGGGAATAAGAAGGAAGAAGATTGAAAAGGTAGGAGGGCCTAGATTAGGAAAGATTTTGATATTACTGTTCTGTAAGAAATGACCAACAGGATAATTTCAGAAAGGCCTGGAGAGACTTACATGAACTGATGCTGAGTGAAATGAGCAGGACCAGGAGATCATTATATACTTCAACAACAATACTATATGATGACCAGTTCTGATGGACCAGGCCATCCTAAGCAACGAGATCAACCAAATCATTTCTAATGGAGCAGTAATGAACTGAACTAGCTATGCCCAGAAAAAGAACTCTGGGAGATGACTAAAAACCATTACATTGAATTCCCAATCCCTATATTTATGCACACCTGCATTTTTGATTTCCTTCACAAGCTAATTGTACAATATTTCAGAGTCTGATTCTTTTTGTACAGCAAAATAACGTTTTGGTCATGTATACTTATTTGTGTATCTAATTTATATTTTAATATATTTAACATCTACTGGTCATCCTGCCATCTAGGGGAAGGGGTGGGGGGGTAAGAGGTAAAAAATTGGAACAAGAGGTTTGGCAATTGTTAATGCTGTAAAGTTACCCATGTATATATCCTGTAAATAAAAGGCTATTAAATAAAAAATTAAAAAAAAAAAAAGGAAAGATTTTGAATGGGTCAAATAGCATTTTGCTTTTACAGGTGATAGGAAACCACTAGAATTTACTGAGCTGAATTTATTTACTCAGATGTGTGTGACATGATCAGACGTGTCATAGGAAAATTATTTTAGTCACTGAAGGGAGAATGGATTTGAAATGGGGAGAGACTTGAGGCAGGTAGACCCACCTGCAGGCTATTACAGTAATCAAGGTGTGAGGTGATGAGGGCCTGGACCAAACAGGTGGCAGTGGCAGAGGAGAAAAGGGGAAGTTTCACAGGAAAAATCAACAGATCTTGGCAACAGCTTAGATATGGGAGGTGAGAGATGGTGAGGGGTAGAAGATGACTTCTGGGCTGTAATCCCAAGGGACTGGGAGGATGGTATTGCTCTCTGCAGTATAACAAGGAAGGTCAGAATGAGGAAGGGTTTAAAAGGGAGAAAGATAATTCTGTTTTGGGCATATTGAGTTTAAGATGTCTATTAGACATCCAATTTGAAACATCTAAAAGGTTATTGGAGACATAAATTTGGAGGTCAGCAGAGATATTGGGGCAGAAAAAGCAGATTTAAAAATCAGCATAAATATAGTAATTAAATCCATGGGAACTAATGAGATCGCCAAATAAAACAGTATATTGGGAGAAAAGAAAGGGGACTCAAGACAAAACTCTGAAGGACATTTAGAGTTGAGGGCAAGATCTAGAGGAGGATCCAGCAAAGGAAACAGAAGGAACATTGAGATGGGAGGAAACCAGAAGAAAGATGTGTCCCAAAAACCTAGAGAGAAGTGAGGATCTAGAAGCAGAGTGAGTGCCAAAGAAAGAGACAGAAGAATGAGGACAGAGAAAAGCCCATTGAATTTGGTAACTAAAAGGCCAGTAGTGACTTTGGAAAGAGCAAGTATCAGCGGGAAGATAAGGTCAGAAGTGAGATGGTAAGGAATTTAGAATATAGTGAAAGGAGAGAAAGCGGAGGTATCTATTGTAGCTTCCAGTTTGGCTATAAAGGGCAGAAGAGGAACAGGACAAGAAAAAGAAGGATCGAATGAGGACTTTTTCAAGGTGGGGGAGTTTATAGACAGTAGGAAATAAGCAAGCAAATAAGGTGAAATGAGTGAAAAAAGGGAAATGACAGAGGGGGCAATCTATCGGAGGAAATGGGATGGAAGGGGTTCACCTGAACAAGTAGAGGAGTTAGTCTTGGTAAGGAGTAAGCCCCCTTCATCATGTGAGATAGGTGAAGGAAGAGACAGTGGCAGAAGGCATCTGAGTGATAGATGAGGAAGTGGGAAGAAAATGGCTTGAATTTTTTCTGTAAAATATTAGGCAAGGTCCTCAGTTGAGAGAGTGGAAGGAGGAAGAGCCAATTGAAATTTCAGGAGGAGTCTCTTTGGAAGAGACATTGTGGAGAATGGGAGAGTGAGCTGTGGAGGGATGTATTAGGATTGCCTGGCAGCAGTGAGGGCCCAGTTGAGATGATATAATAATATGTTTATAGTGAACCCAGTCAGAATGATTGCCTGGTTCTCTACCTTCTTTCAGTGATTCAAGGTTGAGAGTGCCTTATCCAAGCCCACATGTAGCTGTTGAGAGAATGGGATGCAATCCACTTCCCACTCTTTTTATTAATTGACCACACACCCCTTGGAGTCATGCCATGGTTCCCCAGGGAGCCCCAGCTTCCACTTTGGAGACCAATGGTTTAAAATAGAAATATTAATAAAATATTATGGAGGAGTATGAAGATGATCATGAACAAGATTCATAAAGCAGTGAAAAGTAGTAGAAGAGAAAACAAGTATGCAGAAAGCTTGGGACAAAACCTACTGCAGTATCATCCCACAAATTGAAGAATACAACTGGCAAAAAGTTGACAATTCAGTGTTTTTATAAGCCATAAGCCTAGGGCTCTAATACCCCAAAGACACAAATCTAATAAAGGCTAATTTGAGGTCAGATTCTTTCTTTGGCCTTTACCTTATGGGCCATCAAATTTGGGGACTGCTGAACAAGCAACGTCTCTTCCCATTTTATCTGTACTTCCCAAAAAATTATAATACCCAAGAATAACATGATTTAGACCACCTACTTCGCCCTATTGGATTTTAGTCTTCCAGCTATAGGGGTCTTATGTGTGATCCTTTTATTTCTCTAAGATTGAAAATTGTTCAAGAATTGTGGGAGCACAATCTTTTGAAAAAAGAAACTAATTATTTGGCCAAAACTCGCTGGGAAAACTGGAAAACAGTATGGTAGAAATTATAGATCAACATTTCATATTATATACCAAGATAAGGTCAAAATGGGTACATGATTTATGTATGATACCATAAGAAAATTAGGAGAACATGAAACAGTTTATCTGTCAGATCTATGGACAAGAGAAGAATTAGGATCAAAAAACAGAGAGAGCATTAAAAAATGTAAAATAGATCATTTTAATTAAAACAAAAAGGTTTTTGCACAAAGTCAATTCAACCAAAATTATTTTTTAAAAAAGCAGAAAACTAGGAGGAAGGGTTTGCAACAAGTATCTCTAATAAAGGCCTCATTTCTCAAATATATAGAACTGAGTCAAATTTATAAAAATACACATCTTTCCCCAATTGATAAATAGTCAAAGAATATGAACAGGCAGTTTTCAGAGAAAGAAATCAAAGTTATCTACAGTCATTTGAAAAAATGCTCCAAATCACTATTGATTAGAGAAATACAAATCAAAACAACTCTGGGGTACCACCTCACACAGATCAGATTAACTAATATGACAAGTAAAATGATGGATGTTGAAGGGGATATGGTAAAATGGGACATTAATGCACTGGTGAAAGTATGCACTGATCTAACCATTCTGGAGAGCAAAAACTGAATAAACGTTGATTTAGCAATACTATTGCTAAGTATGCACTGATCTAACCATTCTGGAGAGCAAAAACTGAATAAACGTTGATTTAGCAATACTATTGCTAAGACTATATCATAAAGACATCAAAAGAAAAGCAAAAGGGACCTATTTGTACAAAATATAGCAGCTCTTTTTAGGATGGTTAAAAACTGGAAATGGAAGGGATGGCCATCAATTGAAGAATGCCTAAACAAAATGTGGTATATGGTTATGATGGAATATTATTGTGTTATTGGAAATGACAAGCAGGATGATTTCAGAAAAATCTGGACTTACATGAACTGATACAAAGTGAAGTGAACAGAACCAGGAGAACATTATACACAATAATAAGATTGTTTGATGAAGAATTGTTAATGACTTCAATACTTAGCAATACAATTATCCACAACAATCCCAAAGGACTAATGATGAATCATACTATCCGCCTCCAGAGAAAGAACTGATACTGAATTCTGATTGAAGCATGCTATTTTTCATTTTCTTTCATTCTTTTTGAGTTTTCTTATGCAAAATGACTAATATGGGAATGTTTTACATAATTGCTCACATATAACCTATATCTGATTGCTTATTATCTCAGGAAGAAGGAAGGGCAGCAAAAGAAGGAAAGATAGAATTTGAAACACAGAACATTTTTTAAAAATCAAATGTTAAAAATTGTTTTGATATGTAATTGAGAGGAAATAAAGTATATATTTTTAAAAATTAAGGGAGCAAATCTCTTTTTTCTCTATTAGCTCTAAGGTACCTAGAAAATCTCCCTTTTCAGGCTCCGTAGTTAAATTCTTGGATCACACTAGCTAGAAACTTAAAACATCCAATCTTTTACATAGGAGGCTGGGGTTCAGTAGTATTGTCCATGAATTCTGGGACTGAATAAGTACAGCCAGCTATTGTCATCTCTTGGATTAATCTAAGTCAAGCTTTAGTGGTCCTCTGGGGAAGAGATGACTATGGAAATTTTTATAGCCTCTCCCTCCACTCTAGAACATAGATTCACTCTGCTGTCAGAGAAAAGGTGAATAAACAAAAGGACCAAGATTAGGCTTTGTCTCTCATTCCCTTAGATGATTGCCAAAAAGGGTAGTTTCTATTACCAGAGTCCATCCTCGGAGTCCCAAATTGCCAGTCATCCTGGAAGTGGCCCGGGGAACTAGAATTCAACCAGGACTCCAATCACTAGAGAGCAACTGATTTTCAGTAATCCTCAACAAAAATATTTTCAAGAAAATTGAGGAAAAATCATTGCATTTCATGTATCTTTAAATATCATTGTTTTATTGAATATTTCTGGTTCTTTAAATACACTTTTAGTGTAAGTGAAGCTATTCCTTATTAGGGTATTCAGCTGTGGTCTGGCACCTCCCTGTAGTCCTTTCTTTCCCCTTCCCAAAGTCCTCCCACAGAGTGTTGAAAGACCCTCAGGATTGGAGTCTGAAAAGCTTTGGATATGCAGAGTCCCAACCCCAATAAGAAATTATTCCAGTCGGACCTCATTCTTAGTCAAATGGCATTTGCTGAACAAGAACTACATTTTAACTATGTTAAAAATAAAATTAGATCTGCCATTTACATGCTTGCTAAGATTTGGGACAGCATAGAGAGATGAAGAATGGGGAATGATGGAAAGAAATGAAGGAGAAAGTCCTGTGGTGGCTCATTCCAGGTTACTATACCACCAGCAAGAGAAAATCTAGGCTCTAAGGTCTGGTCTTTTATTGGTCAGTCTTGCCTTGCCCTCCCCTCCCATCACCACCTTAAGTCTTGTTTTTCTATTTTTTTTTTTTTTTTTTTTTTTTTGCTTTGCTTTATCAGCAGACATGGCTTGAAGAATGGCAAGGTGACCATGATGCATGTCTCCTTGACACACACAAGAACCCCCATAGTCACCTCTCTTCTCTATTTACATCTAAAATGAAAATACAACAAATGCCCCTAATATATATATGTCACCAAAACAAACATTTTTTGGCATGCTAAGGCAAGCGTTGCTGTGGAGGGCACTTTGCCAGCCCTCACACTGGAACAGGAGACGTTTGAAAAACAAAACAAACTCCCATAAAAGCTTGAGTTTTTTCTTAAGGTCTGCCCCAAGGCTACATCAGCCAAATGTCCAACAAAGATGTGACAAGCGCAGAGTGAAGTGGAGGGAAAGCTTGCAGTGTCCAAAGGGATTTCCCTCCAGACAGGTCCATGGGGAAGTTTTCTCAGACCAATGAGAAGCTGGTGGTTTGATGACCTGCTACTGACACAAAACCTGGGAGCTTCAACCTCTTGGTACTCCAAAAAATCCAGCAGAAAATTGTCCAAGAAGGTCTTTTGCAGAGGAGCAAACCAAGGATGGTTATGAAGAAACTGACAAATGCTCGTTTTGTTTGTTTTGGTTTTTTCTCATTCCGCTTCTTAATATTCCACAAGGAGTTATCGTTTTTGAAGACGTAATGTAGACAAGAAATCCTAGGAAAAGCAACAACAAAAAATCATTAAAGGAAGGGAAATACAGGAGGGGATAAGAGGAGAGGGTTATTCATAGGATTCATAGCTTGAGAGCTAGAAGGGACTCTCTAGGTTCTCCAGTCTCACCCTCTCATTTTACAGCTGAGGAAACTGAGGCATAAAGAGATTGTGACTTCCTCTAAGGTGATAAATAGCAGAGTTGGGATTTGAATCCAGGTCCCCTGATACTGACTCATTTCTTTTAGACATATTGCAATTTATTCTTTTTCCCCCACTTTAGAGTATTTTTTCCAATTACATGTAAAGATAGCTTTCGGCATTCATTTTTGTAAAACTTTGTGTTTCAGAATTTTTTCTCCCTCCTTTACCTTCCCCCTCTCCAAGAGAGCAAGCAATCTGATATAGTTTACACATGTACAATCATTTTAAACTTATTTCCAGATTAGTCATATTGCAAAAGAAGAATCAGAACAAAAGGGAAAAAAACACATGAAAGAAAAAAATAGTGAAAATAGTATGATTTGATCTGCATTCATTCTACACAGTTCTTTCTCTGGGATAGCATTTTCCATAACAAGTCTATTGGAATTATCTTGGATCATTGTACTGCTGAGAAGAGCTAAGAATGTCCCATGTTTATCATCACACAAACTTGCTATTACCATGTGCAATGTTCTCCTGGTTCTGCTTATTTCACTCGGTATCCATTCATGTAAGGCTTTCCAGGCTTTTCTAAACCAGTCTATTCATTATTTCTTAAAGAACAATAATATTTCATTAATTCATATACCATAATTTATTCAGCCATTTCCCAACTGATGGGCATCCTCTCAATTTCCAATTTCTTGCTACCACAAAAAGCTGTTACAAACATTTTTTTATTTTAATAGCTTTTTATTTACAAGACATATGCTTGGGTAATTTTACAGCATTGACAATTGCCAAACCTCTTGTTCCAATTTTTCTCCTCCTTCCCCCCACCCCCTCCCCTAGATGACAGGATGACCAATACATGTTAAATATATTAGATGCTCCAAACATTTTTGTGCATGTGGGTCCTTTTTCCTTTCTTATGATCTCTTTGGAATAAAGACATAGCAAGTGACACTTCTGGATTAAAAAGTATCAACAATTTTATATTTTTATGGTCTACTTCCAAATTTCTCTCCAAAATGGTTGGATCAGTTCACAACTCTACCTATAATGCATCAGTGTCCCACTTTTCCCACATCTCTGCCAACATTTACCATTTTCTTTTCTTGTCATCTTAGCTACTCTGAGAGGTGTGAGGTGGGACCTCAGAGTTGTTTTAATCTGCATTTCTCAAATAATGTTTCAGAGCATTTTTTCATATGATGGTTGAACAATTTATTCTCAGCATTTCATTGCTGGTGTCTGGCAGGACAGAAAGCTTTATAACTCTGATTCTGATCAAAACAAGCAAAAAGATATTCCATAACATAGTGGAAAGAGCATTGGTCAAACTTCCTTCCCTTCAGTGGAAAAGTGGACACAAACATTGTCTCTCTCTCTCTCACACACACACACACACACAAACATTGTGTTGGTTTGTAACAGTTCTTATTAAAAGAAAGAGTTCTCTGATTGAAGAGAAGCATATCAGGAAATAAGTATCATCATTTTTAAAAATAAGTCAAAAATAAAAATTAAAAAAAGAAATAATCACTTGTCAGAGTCAGAAGATATGAATTCAACATCGCTCTTTGTGTGGCCCCAGACAGGTTATCTAATAACTTTCCTATACACTCAGATTTCTCATCTGTGAAGTGGGGGAATACTATAGTATTTGTACCAGCCTATTTCACTGGATTGTTGAGAAAAGGGTTTTATAAATACACTATAGCGTGCCTTTAAATGCACAGTTAAAAAACTGTGAAGTATTATTAGGAGAATAATACACAATGGAGGAAGAAGTGGGGGGAGAGGGAAATAAAGGTCAGCTCTTCTCTCCAACTTAAGAGTCATGGAAAATTGCTTAGAACACTGAGAGGTTCAGTTAACCTCTCACCCAAGGGTCTGAATCAAGACAAGTGGTCCCACAAGTCAGCATATATCAGAGATGAGACTTGAATCCAGATCATCCTGCCTCCTTGGCTCTCTGTTCATTACCCCACAGTTTCCCAAACTATTGAGATTTCCAAAAGATGAATCCAAAATCAAGCTTGCTAAAGCCCAGAAAATTTCCATTTAAAGCATGTCTTTCAAAATGGTCTTTGCCACAGCTTCATTCTCCCAAGCACAATTGACAAGAACTCTGTCCCCAGATTTTTGCCCTATCTTTTGCCCTTCTTCATGCCCGGTGCATAATAGGGACTTAATTAACAAGGGGATGCCAACTAACTGAACTGTAAGACTAGGTCTAGGCAAGGAGGGACTTCATACCCGCAGAGTCCGAGCTCTGTTGAGGTCAGAGCTCAAAGATCGACTTAGCTCCTCAGTCATGAGTTGGATGTCTCTGGCTGCTTTCACTGCTTCGCATAAGGACCCGTAGACATCGTCCAGGTCGTTGATGTTTAGCTTCAGGCGCCCCTGGTGTCCTGGCCCTTGAGGGGAGAACCGGTCCCTCTCTTCCTGGCATTGGCGGGATTCCTTGCTGGAACCCTGGACAAGGGAACCTGCTGATGCAGAACAGGGTGAGGCTGTGGATAAGTAGAACCTGGAAAGAGAAGAAATGAATTCATTGTATAGACCACGAACACACTACCAAGGTGTAGAGAAGACTGGATTTCCTCACAGTCCGAAGCCCTCAGCTTCCAAGTTCTGTCTGTGACCTAAAACAAGATACTCCTCCTTGGATTCTGCCCGTGATGCACATTATCTTATACCTACAACAAGACACCCAACTTCGTAATGTCCTGGGTGGTTAGACTCAGTTACAGGAGAGCAGCTGATACCCAGTGATGGAAGGAGTTTTATACTTCAAGTTTCCAAGGCAGTAGTCACGGGACTGGATCAAAAGTCCAGTCTACTGACCGATAAAGGAGCCAAATCAGTCTCCTTCTGCAGGATGGGAGACCATGTATCTGGAGCAACAGCTTGTCAGTTGCAAGGGCTGGGACCAGCAGAGAGAGAGAGACTCCTTGACATGCAATGACCATACCTGCCTGCCTAACTTTAATTGTACTCTGCCACATACAAGCAAGGGAAGAGTTAATATATACTACAATTAACTTCCTACCAATGGATCATTTGACTTTCCTGGATTCATCCCAGACTTTGGCCAGTTCTTTGCACGTTATCCTCCTACAAGAGTAGACAAAAGAAAGAAAAAAAGGCCAGACTCAACTTCCCCTATTTGCAGACTGATAAAATTTTAGAGCTGAAAGAATTCATAGGACTGGGTTTGTTAGATAACTATATCACTTGGTCTCCCAATACAGTTCTTTTATGTCATTGCTATTGTAGAAAAATATACCCACCTTCTAGCATACTAGCCATGTCCTAGATTTGAAATAGGAATAAGTCAGGCTCAAATCTCATCCCTGACAAAGCTATATATAAGTTGACAAGTCACTTCATCTCTTCTAACCTCAGTTTTCTCCTTCTTTAAAATGGGGGTAATAATAGCATCTACCTCAAAGTGTTATGAGAAGCAACTGAAATAATGTATGCAAAAAGTTGTATTTCTATTATTACATAGTAATAAAATAACAATGTATTGTAATTAATAAAAACAGGGACTGTCCCTATGATCTGATTAGTATAGGAAGCTCCTTTTACAATTTGTCTTCTCTGCAAATTATCATTTCAAAGAATTGTCAGATAGTATTTTCACTTTTTTGTTGTCTGCTTTCATTTAGTTTTCTTTCTCATTTATTTCCTTTTTAATCTGATTTTTCTTGTGCAGCATGATAACTGTGGAAATATGTATAGAAGAATTATACATGTTTAACATACATTGGATTACTTGCTGTGTAGGGGAGGAGGTGAGGGAAAGGGAGGGAAAAATTTAGAACACAAGGTTTTGCAAGGGTCAGTGTTGAAAATTATCTATGCATATGTTTTGAAAATAAAAGGCTTTAATAAAAAATAAAAATAAACAGAAAAAAAGTTGGAGCAGAAATGTCAAACTGAAATCGAAATGGAGATCACTAAGCCATACACATAGAAAATCACATATTAAGTGAGATTATTTAGTAAATAATGTCACTTAATAAACATTATGCTCAACAAATAGTACTTAATAATGACAATAAGTTGTACTTATTTAAAATAGTAAATATATTACTTTATAATATTATTAATAATATTAAACAGATTATTAAATAATATAGTGTTAAAACTATCTTTATATGTATTTGGAAAAATAAAATACCATTGGAAAAATCAATGAAAATATCACAAAATCAGTAGTTCTTACCATCCAGGGTATGAAAAAGGCAGCAGAGGAACAAAAGGACCATAAACAATGTTAAGGTTTGGGGTGGCAGGATCCGGGGGTACAGGAGTCAGGTACCACCCTCCAGGTTGGGGTAGAGATAGCTGCTTCTGCTTCTGCTGTTCCTTGGGATGATCAGAAATCCAGGCTGAGTCAGATCTTGGAAATGTCATTTTCCTGATGGCCCTTTCTTTCACTGTGAGGACGACCAAGACAGGCAGAATTAATACCTGCTGGACAAGAAAAGGAGAACAGGACGGGGGAGGGATGGCTCCTATTTAGAATGGGAAGTCCAGTTTTATGCTATTCTAAGGCCCCTCCAGCAGTTGTAGCATCCTTTCTTCTGTGATGGACAGAAAGACAGCACAGGATTTATTCTTCTCACTCAGAATGGAACTGTCTCCAAGGAGCAGGTATTCTGAGGCTAAAGGAACAGAGTTTGGGTTCTGGGGGTGGAGCTCCGGTGAGCATTTGCATTAGGCATTCCCCTAAATCTGACTTAATCTCCTTTGTTCCGCAAAACTTTTCCCTCCGCCTTCGTACATTCTATGATCCAGCCAAACTGGTGTTCTTACTGTTCTTCACAGAGAACACATTCCATTTTCCTATCTTCCTCCTTTGTGCTGGCTGTGCCCCAAACCTGAATGCCCTCCCTCCTCACCTCCATCTCTGAGCGGACCACATTTCCTTTGAGATTCAGCTGTCATCTCATAGGTAGTTAACAATTGCTTGTTTGACTAATGGATAAATCCTTCCTTTCCCCTTTCCTTCTGGGAATATCCTCTAGAATCCAGATCCTCTGACTTCTGGTCCAGTATAATTCATATAAGATTATATGGAGAGAGGCTGATGACTTTGCACAGCCCTGCCTCATTTAAATCCAATTCACTTGAAAGTTGTGATCCTTGAGATCCTCCTGGCCTCCAGAATGAAGGACAAACAACAAGTTATAGTGTATGTGTGTGCGTACATATTTGTGCATTGTGTACATATATACATACATGAAACATGTACATTTACATCTGTGTGTGAATATGTGGGCACCTATATTAAAAGTTCTAGAAATTGAATCTCTCTGGGGCTACCCAGATTTTCTACAATTGGAGGATACACTCAACCCCTCCCCAAGAAATCAAATTTCTGCCCTACCGGTAGCCTCCTTGTCTTTAGGGTGTCTGCATTTGTGACCATTGTTCTTCATGGAAGTTTCAAGGGAGAAAGGTGACCCTGGATCTCTGGATGGAACTCTGTCTGAAAAAAGAAGAACAATTAGTCAACAATGGTTTTGCTGTGCTGGGGATTGGGCTGGGTTTCTGACATCTAGAGATGCCTTTTGAGAACAGATGGATGGAAGGGTGGGAAGACTAGAAGAAGGAAGTTGGGGGGTAGGAAATTTATAGTCTAGTCACTGGACCATTCATATCCATTCTTCATCTACAGCATGATTAAAAGACACCATAGAGAGCTGGAGCACATTTAGAAAAAGTAGCACAGTCTCCAAAAGCAAAGGTACTGCAAGATCTTTAGGTAATTCTTTAGTATTCTGTCTCTCCATCTGTGTCCTGGAACTGCTATTTCTGTACAATGGGTCTCCACCAGACCTGGACAACTAAGCCTCAGCCCAAGCTCAGTCCAGTTAGGATTTAACACCAGCTCTTAGCCATGAAGCTACACCTTGCCTACCTGGCAACAGGAAGAGGAAGCTGAGTTACTATTTGCCTAGAGGGACATTGGGGATGTGCTTTGATGCTCATGGCCAGTGGGAGGAAATCAGCTGGACACTGTCAATCCTGGAGTGGATGTGAAGTCATCTGCAAAATGGAATTCCTCTTCACATCCTCCTGTTAGAAGCTCTAGTTTTCTTCAGAACTGAGCTCAGACAACATCCCCTTCATGAGGCCTTTCCTAACTCCCACCTACCCCAGCTTTTAGTAGCCTTTCTTCCCCCTCCAAAAAAAAATTACCTTTTTTGTATATGTATTACATATATATAGAAACCTAGTTTGAAAGTATTTACATGTGTTCCTGTATTTTCCCCCATAAACAATTATCAGCTTGAATAGACACTTTTAAAAAATCTTTGTGCCTCACTATCTAGAACAATTCCTGGCACATAGTAGACAATTCAGTACAAACAATTGATTAATTGTTTGGAGGAATTCAGAAATCAATGTCAAATCCTAGAAGAGGCAAATAGAAAGAGCTCTGGATTTAGTGGTCAGATGACTTGCTTTCAAGTGCTAGCGAGGTGACCTTAAACAAATCATTTTATTTCTTTGAGCTCCAAGGTATCATCATCTCAAAAACAGGAATTTATTATAATACCTGTTTTAACCTACAACAGAAGGCAATTAGGATCCATTGATTTAATCAATTGGGGGTCAAGATACCTGGTCTTTAACCCAAGTTGACTGATTACTAGCTATGTTGCTTTTGTTCTTTGTCCCTCGTACTGGAAGAGGACCATGACATCAGAAAGGTTTAGTCATGACATGCAAGTGAATTGGATTTAAGTGCGGGAGGCTGTGCAAGGTCACCTGCCTCATTTTCCCCTCCAGAGCCATCTGGGTCCAGGGGTCAGAATAGATCAGGAAGACTGGACATGACCCTGGATGCAATCAGAAATCTTGGCCTTTTTAAGTTAAGATCTTTAAAGTAAGGTCTTACTTTATCTGAGGCAAAAACCCTTCAGTGATTAAGGTTATGTAAGAAAGAAATGAGACAAAGAACAGCCTTTCTATTGCCTACTCAAAAAAAAAAAAAAAAAAAAGGGAGGGGGGTTATCTAGGTAGGGAAGACTCTCAGGTTTCTGAGAATTTGAGCAAGATACTTGTCATGCATGTCACCTGGTGGAAAAAATTATGGCAAATGAATGTAATAGGATATTACTGCATTATAAGAAATAATGAAGACGGCAGATTCAGAGAAATCAGAGCAAAGTGAACAGAATCAAGAGAAAAATTTATGACCCCTCACTCAACAATGAAAGTAAACCCTCACCTCTAGTTACTGGGTATCTTCTTGTGGGTGCTAGAGAGTTCTGAGTGTGAAGTAATGGTCTAATATATCTCTAAAGTTGTTTGCTGAACTGAACGTAGTAGAAATCCATCCTATGAATAGCTTTATGGTCAAATCACAGCTCTATAAGATCTCACAAATAACGTAATAAAACTAAAGGCTTTTTTTCTTACGTCAAACCCAAAACATGGTTTACGTTACTAAACCCAGTATGGGACATTCTTTGCATCTTATATGAAAATGATGTTTTATAAATTAAAAAAATAACAATTTCTAAAACATCAATAGCCATATAAAGATGGTGCTCATGGCTGTGTGTGAAGATAATAATGATGGGTCATTTGCTCAATTCTCTGAAACACCAGTTAGATCTAAAATGTATTCAGTGGGGTTTGGTCCAGTGGGATCTTTAGCTCCTTCTTTTTAATTCCACTAATGATCAATTCAATTCCACAAGCAAAGCCTCCTAGTCCATTTCCAAGAATTAACTTTCTATTTCCAGAAGTCTCTCAAAAGCATAGGGGTAAGGAACACTTTGTGCATTGCTAGGATTCACGTGAAAGGAGCAAGAAATACAGGAGGCAGGGAGAAATGAAATTTTTCTTGAGTGCCTTAGCCTGGAACAAGGCTAATTAAGGCCACAGACAAGGGTAGCCAGTAGGATAGGTGTACCCTGTGTCAAATGGGCATGGCTCTATTCATCTATCTTGAGTTTTTTAATAAGAGTTCCCCATCATTTTCTGAAAGCACTTCCTTAAGTACAAATGAGACTGCAGGCTGTGAGATAATATGAGCTGGAAGAGGCTTCTGTTGTAGCTGATAAGGACACTTTTCTGCCCCAATTTCTTCCTTTCCTTTACCTCTGAAGCAGTTCCAGGGGATCCCATCTGACTGTTTCCCTTTTGTCCTTCCTCTTATTCCATCCAGTGAACTATGGGGTCTCTGTTCCACAGCTTTGTTCCTTCCAACCTGAAATCTAGACTGGGTACTTTCCCATTTAGAACCTAAAATAAATAGACAATAAAACCAGCTATACATAAATAAAATAAATAAAGTCTGCTAGCAAAGAGAAAGGAGTCCCAATCCTTCAAGTAGGGATATGTAAATTGAGGGAATCACAACCAGCTCTTTGCTTCTACAGTCAGACATAATGTCTCAAGTTCTCCTGACCAATGGAACTGGAAGATACTGGTCAAACTCTCTTTCTGGAGAAGGATTGATCAGGAAAATGGGCAATGACAATGGATTCTCTTTTGTTTCCTCATGTTCTGAGTCTTATCTCCCCAAGAAAACTAAATATTCTTCGAGGTCAGGGACCTCAAAATCAATGACCTTCAGAGAATCTAGCACAGAGAATCTTGCTGGGCACTTAAATCAAAAATACTTATTAAATTGACTTGGATTTTACTTGGAGGGGAAAAAGCTGTGTGTGTATGTGTATCAAGTGCTGATAGAGGAAGGGAGAGTCTCTCTGTGTGAGACCCCTTTATTGCCTACCAATAGGTATCTATTTGGTCAGTCCTGTCTCTTCTCCCATTAAGTCATTCTTTGTTTTCTATGTTTTTACTGTCCCTTTTCCCTTCTTCTCTTGTAAATCTGACTTGTTTTTATCCCAGTGCAAGAGTTTTTGCATTTATTCCTGTTGAATTTCATCTTGTTAAACTCTGCCCAAGGTGCTAGCTCGTCAATTTTCTATTCTTTTGGAGCCTGACTCTTTTATCCACCATTTTTCTCTCTCCCAGCTTTCTGTCATCTGTGTATTGGATGAGCATAACAACTATGCCTTTATCTAAGGCATTAATAAAAAAGCTAAAACCACATGGCCAAGAGCATTCACTAGAGATTTTCTGCAATGTAAAAATTAGATCCTTAAAAATGACTCCAAATCCTCCATCCTCCATATCTCACTCACATCGCCCCCTCCATTCTTCCGTCTCTTTTTTTTTTTACAAGTCTCCATCCCTTATTTTGTTAGCATCCATCATTAAAAAAGAAATATGGGCAGAAATCATGTTCTGGCCAGTTTGAGATAGCCCCCTTGTTTTATGTCTCCTAAGGTCATGGGAAGAACGGCTCCTAATTCCTATGGTTAGAGCAGGAAGTTGACATCAATTAGTTAGTAAATATTATTAATCATCTCCCTTGTGCCAGGCTATAGGGATACCAAAAAAAATGAAATCATCCATTTTCCCCAGAAAGTTACATTCTAAGATCCCAATGAAGGAAGGTTTTAGTATGCAGGTGAACCAGGTGTTTTTCATTCTATGTGATCCGTATCTCCCAACGTGGCTAGCATTTCCCAAATATATTTGGTTACTCGGGGGACCAAGCAAAAAATTACAATTATAGTAACTAAAATTTAAGCTTTGCATAGCACTTCCTTTGCGGATCCACAAGGGAAGTAGTGTAAGTATTATTATACCCCATTTTATAGGTGAGAACATGCAAGGTGAGAAAAGCACACAGCTCTGACCTAGTCTCTGTTAGTCATCTCAGTTCAAGTCCCACCTCCTACTTGAGGTTTTTCTCAAACTTCAGAATGGTCCTTCCCATGTCCTACTCCAAATATAGATAAATAGATTTATTTATGAATATAGATATCTTTATATATATATATACATGTATAAAGAATATCTAAATATGTTGACTCATGTAGCTAAATACTTCTATGTATATAGATAGCTTTCTATACCTATAAGTAGCTAGTTAACTAGATAGCTATACATACAGATATACCTAGCTAACTATATATATATATATATATAGCTCTATAGATAATTTAATCTATATAAATATCTGTCTCCATATACACATATTCACACACATTGACATATTTGTGTATAAAGGGAATCATCATCGAGGAATTGCATGATAGGAAGACAAGACAGGCTGGTCACATGTCAATGGATGGCCAAGGCACTCCACCAGGTTCCCTGGAAACATTCGGAAGCAAACAAGGAAGGTCCCCAGAATACTGAGGAGGATATGGACAAGAATCAGAAGCACTAATGGGTTCCGATGTGTATTTCTGGAGAAAACTTCCAAATTGATCAGATTACTGATTCATTTGAGTATATTTGTATCTGAATGTATTTTCATATTTTGGACAGCTAAATGGCAAGGTGGGTAGAGCATGGAGCCGACAGTCAGGAAGATCCGAGTTCAAATCCAGATTCTGACACTGTATTATCTGCTATGATCTACCTGTATGATTTTAGGCAAGTCAGTTTTCTCAATTATAAAATGTGAATAATATTTGTACCTACCCCTCAGGATTGTTGTGAGGATCAAATGGGATAATAAATGTAAAACCCTTAGTGCAATATCTGGCACATAGTAAGTGCTATATAAATGTTAGCTCTTGTTATTGATGTTATTTTTATTATTTACTTATATAGATAGAAGTTTTTTTTTTTCCTTAATAAAATGAAAGTTCTTTTAGGACAGCCTGTTTCTGGTTTTATCTTTATAGTTCTGCCCCCTAAGGCACTTGTACATAAGCATTTAATAAATCCTTGAATATTCAAGTGTCATTTAATAATTGGGGAAACTGAGGCTTTGAGGGCAAAATGAATTTCCTATTATCTCACAAGCAGGAGCTGAACGCAGGACTCCAGACTCCAAGTCCAGCTCTTTATGCCAGTATGAACAACTCAGTAAAGGATAAGGTGCAAGACAGGGTGACATTTCATCCTTTGGGAGAAAAACCCACCATAGTCAGTATTTCCACCTTTCAAGTGGCAAAGGAAAAAATCTGGAGATTTCCATGAAGCTCACATGGTTCTCTTCCTATTTTATTCATTCTTTATGCTCCTCTTACCCCTTAAATATGCATGTCCCACAAGGTTTTATGCTTACTTGCTCCCTTTCTCTTTCTCTGATTGCTGTTCTCTCATGACTTCAACCATCAACACTATCTCAAATGAATATTTCTACCCCCAACTTTCTCCAGAGCTCCAGTCTCTTATTTCTGCTTATTTGAGAAATCTTAATCTCAACATATTCGGCTTCGTTTTCCCTCTGCCACAAAAGCTTGCTCCTCATATCCAAAGATTACTTTTATCTATGATGGGCTGCTGCCTTTGGATTCCCAGTGCCTTACTCCTACGGAGTGCTTAATAAACATTTGTTGAACTGAATTTAAATGGAGTCGAGGATGATACATTATGAGTCATTCAAGAATGCAGGCTCATCTAGTGTTTTGGGGATGAATGATAACAAGGTATTTAAAAAAATGTTTTCATTCTAAATTTAACAAATACGCACACAAAAAATCCATATACAAATGTCTAGTACATAACAACTTGTTTTAATATACACACACACTACACACACTAAATCTATCACATGAATTTCAAAACTGTCTAAACTTTTTTCATTCCGTTCTAGGCATTTTTCTTTATTCTATTTTTGCCAGTGCTATGACCAACTTCCCTCTTCCTTCATCCCACACATACTCCCATGCCTTATAGGCATTTCAAAAATAAAGGTGCATTATGTGAAAATGGTTAGAGAGCCAAGTTCTCTCCCTTTCTAAACTGTGCCCTAAGGGAAGATCATAAGATCATAGATTCAGTTGGAAGGGACAGTCATATAAAAATCTTTTTATTTTACAGATAAGGAAACTGAGGCACAGACAAGGTAATTTTTTTTGTCCAAGTTCACACAGGTAGCAGAATTCAGTGGAACACAGGTCTTCCAGCTTCAAATCCAGAGTAATTTCAACTATGACATTTTTCCTTTCTCAGAAGCTGTCTGTGCTGGCTCTTCCGAGAAAGGAATAACAATTTTTAATAAATGGGATACTCAGTGGTTCCTTAAGATCCGAACACATTTTATTCACAAAGAGCTTTCTCCAAGAATGAAGCTCTTGTGAGCCAAAGACCTGGCTAGCCTGGCTCAGTTTTCTGAGTGGGATTCTGATCTTGATAATGTTAGCCTGGTCCAGAGGTCACTTACTCGGAGATGCTCTGGATGTCTGCTGGAGCACTGAAGAGGATCTTGTCTGCCGCTCTGCTGTGGTTTTGATTGGTTCTCTCTGATCACCACAAAATAACTCTACAGATTTACTGGCAAAAAAAAGAAGACCAAGACTGTAAAACAGCTGATGCTTCACCCCTGAGACTAGCACTTTAATTAATATCTGGTGTTGGCTGTTAGATGCGCCCATACAGGAATGGAGAGTAGGTCCGGTGGGAGGGATGACCTACAAACAAAATCCTTATCCCTATTTGAGGCTGATTTTATTCCCTACATTAGACCCCTATAGAAGTCCTAGTGGCAAGAACCTGCAGTACCTGCAGCAAGGTGACTTTCCAGGAGTTGAGTTTTTTGCAATCCTTCCCTTGTTCCTGGCCAGGTGTTTAAAAGCCATGTTCTCTGGACTACCCAGAAAAACATCTCTGCAGATTTACCAACCTCAATCAGAGCCAGGATAACCCCCTCCCAGATGGCCCAGCTATGATGGAAAGAAAGACCATAATTGTGACTTCAGAGGATTCATGGTAAACCATGTCTCCCATCTCTTAGCAGAGAAATGGTGAAGAATGAAACCTGCATTTGTAGACTATTTGACTATATGTAATTGTTACTAGAGAGTGTATTGGGAATCATTGCTAAGTGAGAGCATCGATAAAAAACACAAAGAAAACAAAAGAAGAATTGGGGATGGGAGTAAGGCAAGGAACAGAAAGCCCTATAGAAAATATATCCTAAAGAAATAGATGTCTCTGAGGATCTTACCAGGAGCACAGGACAAGATGTAACTGTAATTGGAAGAGATCTTTGTAGTTTCTGGGGGACTCCTGAGAAGATTAGGAGTGGCTGGAGGTGTTTCAGTTGTGAGAAATAAACTATGAATATATATTTTAAGGGCAAGCCCACAAATAATAAAGGTGGTTTATCAGAAAACAGAGTACTGGTAGGTCCTAAATCAGGTGATCTAAGGTAGATTTTTTTGGAAAACAAGCCACTGACAGCAATACTTTCTCACTCAGCAAAATCAGATTCTTCTCTTCATCAGTGATCAGCCCACCCTTTCTCGTTTTCTATAACTGCTGCCAAAGTTCTCTTAAGTCTTGAGTGGTTGTATCAATTAAAGAAGAATTGAGGAAACCGTTGGTGAAGTTGAAGTCAAAAGAAGAATCATACATAGATCATAGAATCACAGAATCATAGAGTAAAAGAAAAGAATCTTAGAGGTGGGAGAGCTCCAAGAAGTCATCCCTCTAGTCAAAAGAGTTGTCAAACACGTGGCTAACAACCCTCCCCTTGCCCCCAACCAGATTAAAATATAACTGGGAAATCGTTAACAAAAGAAATAAAAAAGACAATAGAACATAGATAATGTTAGTAAATGCTTTTCTAAGTCAATATAGAACTACAAGGATTCTTACATAGAGGGACTTCTGTTTCTAGTTGAAGCTGATACTTGTTCTAGTACAACCCTCACCTGAAGAACCTATCTCTGACTTCCTTAGTGAGTGGTCGTCTAGCCTTTATCTGAGCACCTCGAGGGATGGACAACTCACTACTCTCCCTCACCTAAGGCACTGTTTTAAAAGTCTCTTCCTCATATCCCAAATATGTGTCTCTATACTTTTACTCATTCATCCTAGTTCTAGTCCTTGAAAATTACTTTTAAAATGTCAAATTCCACTTCCACAGAAAATATTCAATCACTTAACATTTTTGTTTGTTTATTTTTGTTGTTTTTAGCAAAAGATAGGAGAAAGTAGGTTTAGTTAGGGAAAGAGGTTACAGAAAAAATAAGCAGCACAGAAGACCCAGGAATGGTAAATATGAAATAGGATTGGGAGAACATAGAAAGGGTTTTAATAATTAATGATGGAAAGGGCAAGTTAGAACTTGCCATTTACTAGGAGAAAGGGAACACCCTATGAGGTTGGGGCATGCCCTTAGCACCCTAAAAGAGTTTGTTAGCTATAAGGAGGAGAAGTGGAGTCAGGAGAGGAGAGACACCATAAGGGAGGGTAGGGTTAAGAGATGCCACATGGCATGGGAGAGGGGTAAAGGGGAAAGACACCAAGAGGCAGAATAAATGGCTGACTGACTCAAAAGAGTGCAGTATCAAAGTCATGGCCATAATCTGGTTTTTAAGGGCAAATTCAACCTCAGAGACTTGGCATAACTTGGATTTCTGACTGGATTACCTCCGTGGAGGGTGGGACCAGGAAACTGAACTGATCTTGATTATCAGTGCTTCAGTTAACATTTATTAAATGTCTAGTATATGCCAGGAACAATCAGCAAACATTTATTAAGCACCCCCTATGTTCCAAGTAGTATGTTAGGTACTGCATATACAAAGAGAAGAGTGAAAAAATAGTTCCAGAATTCAAGGAGCTTATTGTATGTCGTTGTTCAGTCATTTCAGTCACTTCTGAAGTGACTGACTCTTCATGACCCCATTTGGGGTTTTCTTGGCAAAGATCCTGAAGTAGTTTGTCATATCCTTCTCCAGCTCATTTTACAGATAAGGAAACTGAGGCAAATGGGGTTAAGTGACTTGCCCAGAGTTATACAGCTAGTGGTTTGCCAGTGTTCTCTTCACTGCACCACCTCACCACCCCTCTGTGCATCCCATTGTTGTTTTTTATCAAAATCAATAATCTATTAAAAATCTCAAGTCTTTCTCACACAAACTGATGTATCATTCCATTTCTCCCATCCTGTTCTTTGTACAATTGATCTTTTTCTTTTTATTGTAAAGTGCTACCTTTTACATTTATCCCTATCGACTCTCATTGTGTTTGTTAGGTTCTATTGTTCGCACTTTTGTTGAAGTATTTTAGGATCCTGATTTTGTCATTCAGAATATTTTTGATCCTCCCTACTTTGGTATCAACCACAATTTTTTTTTTCTGAGACCATTGGGGTTAAGTGACTTATCTAAGGTCACACAGCTAGGAAGTGTTAAGTGTCTGAGACCAGATTTGAACTCAGGTCCTCCTAACTTCAGAGTTGGTGCTCTATCCACTGCACTACCTAGCTGCCCCAACCACAAATCTAATAATAATAATAACTGGCATTTACATAGCACTTAGTATGTACCAGGCATTGTACAAAGTGCTTCACAATTGTTATCTCATATGATCCTAACAAAATCTCTGGGAGGTATGTATTATTATTATCCCTATTCAGGATAATAACAGTTGAGTAAACTGAGGCAAATAGGATTAAGTGACTTGCCCAGAGTCACACAGCTAGTATCTGGGGCCAAATTTGAACTCAGGGCTTTCTGACAAGCCTCAAATTCTATCTATTGTGCTACTTCATCTTAATTGATTCTCCTCTTTGGAGTCTTGACTTCCAGACTTCCAAATCTGACAGTTTATTCCTGCTTAACTTTTTCCATTGGTTCCTTGTTGAGACTGGATTTGTTTGTTGGTTTTTGCTTGGTTCTATTGACTTCTTAGAGAGGAATTAAATCTCCCAAATCAAAAGATCACCACTCAATTGCTCATATGTCCTCCATGATGTTCCTCTTCCTTAACCTTACCTGTTCAGATTTTGTTGTAGGGAAAACAAACAAAAACATGGAGCAGCTAGGTTGCACCATAATGCATGAAGGGAGTGAGAACAGAATAGAAAGATTTGAGTTCAGATGCAGCCTCAGACACGAACTGTGACCCTGGGCAAGCACTTAACTGCCTCAGTTTCCTCATCTGTAAAATGAGCTAGAGAGGGAAGTGGCAAATGACTCCAATATCTCTGCCAAAAAAAAATTCTAAATGGAGTCATGAAGGGTCAGATAAGTATCATTGCAATTTTACATGGAATATATATGTATATACTTATGGTATTATTTTATATGCTGGACACATGTTTGTATATATGGAATATGTGTGTAAATGTTACATATAAACACACATGTTTGTATGTATAGAATATATTGAGTGTATGTTGCATAAACATGTGTGTACATATAAAACAGGTGATTTTCAAAAAATATACAGTGCTTCTCTATCATTACTTCTATATGATCTGTTCATTCTCAGTAAGAGAATGAGAAGCAACAGCACTGGCTGTGCTTCAAGAAAGCATAGGTTCAAATCCTGCCTTTGACACATACAACAAGTATGAGCTTAGAAAATCACTTAACTCCTTGACGTACCAGAAAGCTCTTTAAGTCTGCAAGTTGAGAACAACTGCTGATTTGCATTGGGAGAGAAGATATTTCCTTGAATCAGTAATATCACAGATGTAGACCCTCTTCCCCAGGGGAAAAAAAAATATTCTTTAGGAGTCATAAATCAGTCATTGCCATCTTGGCAATACCTAAAGACCTCATGGGGTCAGTGGGATGATTCAGTCAATGGTAATTTGGAGAATCCCTTAATCCTTCCAAAGGTCTATTATCTGAACTGTTGTTAAGAAATCATTAGTAAACTAGAATTTAGAAAGAAGTTGGCCTTTTATAACTTTCCTGTGCAAGCAATTGGCCAAGATTATCACAATGGTTGACTTTATCTAATTTTTAGGATAAAGTAGACTTCTTTGATCTGGCCAATAACTAACCACTAAATAGAAAGATGAAGAGAAAAGCAATGAGTTTGGTGGGGTCTTAAGCATCCCATTTACCTGAAATGTTCTAAGTGATAATGACTAGTTATATATTACTGGATTTATAACTGGGGAAACTGAGACCTGTTTATTTATGTCTGACCTGTGGCAGAGCATTCCAAGCTCCTATTGGTCTGATTAGCCACAGTTGGACATGGTAACTTGACTCTAACATAGTGATGCGTTTTGATTCCTTAATGAGAACGAAAGAGAGCTACCAACCAACCAACCAACTCAATTAGAACTGGGGAAGATAAGCAGGAGATGTAAGATCCCTGAGGGTAGGGACCTTCTCACTTTACTATTTCTTTCCCCTGGAACACTTCCTGGAACATAATAGGCAATTAATAAGTTCACAATTGATTGATAAATTAACATAGTATATAAAGTGCTTAGGAACTGCCAAGAGACTTTTTCGAGACACTCCATCTCTTGGCTCTGGCCACTCTCTGGCTGTCCCCCATTCCTGGAAGGTTCTCATTCATCCACTCTGACTACTCTCCGGGGAAGCAGTGGATGACCTTAGCATCTTCAATCACTGACCAAGCTCTAAGCATCCACAGTAAATGTTTCATAAATGCTGTTGACGGAGAATGACCCTGCCTTTTGGGCAGCTAATCATTGGCCAGCTTGCATGCTGAGGACAATGAACTTCTCCTGCTCAATCTGAACAAATGCCTCCTTTATTGGGATACTCCTCTCTTTTACCTGCTTCACATTTTGTTGATCTGACTCTCTTCTGACCCACTAATAAAAATCAGCATTTCCCTTTCTGCAGTGAGGACTCCCCCTATTTCTAATAGATTTCTCAGAAACCTGCCAAATGCAATTCAGTCAGTGCTTTATCTTCCTAAGGATGCTGGTCCTTCTTTTAGTGGAGCAAAGGGTAATTTCAATTTTCTAACTTGGAAAAAGCTTTTCTAGCTAGCTGACAGTGTGGGGGAGTCCTAGAAAAGCAGGGGACTTAGAAATCATGTTCCTCATCTCCTTGTTTCATAGATAAGGATACTGAGAATAGGCTGCTTTTGCTAGTCTGCTTCCAAATTGCATGAGCGTGCACACACACACGTGCACATACACACATACACACACAGAAATAGGGTTGCTTTGGCCCTGTTAGAACTGAAGGTATTGGGTTTTGTTTTTGTTTTTGTTTTTGTTTTTCAGCAAATATACCACTAAGCTGCAAGATTTGATTAGGTAGGTGGCGAGGGGTTGCGGGGAGAGAGAAAGGGGAAAAGAGAGAGAGAGAGAGAGAGAGAAGGAGAGGGAGAGAAGAGGAGGGGGGAGAGACAGAGACAGAGACAGAGACAGAGACAGAGACAGAGAGGAAGACTTAGGGTTAAGGGGTATGATAGCTATCTTCAAATGCCAGGTAGAAGAGGGATTACATTTAGGAACACAAATTTAGAGTTGAAAGGAAATTTAGAGACTCTCACTTGACAGAGAAATTTAGTGAGAAATTCCCCCCAACCAATGGCAGAACCCCAAATACTAAGACTATTTTAAGAAGCCTGCATCTAGACAGTGGATAGAGCATCAGCCTTAGAATTAGGAGGACCTGAGTTCAAATTCAGCCTCAGACCAGTTATATTATCTTGGCCAAGTCACTTAACCCTATTTGCTTCAATTTCCTTATCTACAAAATGAGCTGGAGAAGGAAATGGCAAATCACTTCAACATCTTTGCCAAGAAAACCCCAAACAAGATCCTGAAGAGTCCCACATAAGTGAAAAAGGACTGAACAGGAGCAGCATCTAGACAGAATGGTTTCTTATTCCCTGCATCTTTTTGCAAGGTTTTACATCCAGATATTCTAGCTTGTCTTGTGATGAAAGTACATCAGATATTCTCAACTCTGTTTTCTTCTAAAACAGTACTCAGGTAATTTGTATTGTGCTCTCCCAGGGCTTAGCACAGCCACCCTTAGCCCTTTAGCTCCTGCTGTGCACATCAACACATACATGCATTCACATACACACACATATCTACATCAGGCTAAGACAGGGAAGAGAAAGCAAGCACAAAGTAGGTCTAGACAAACAGATTTGGAGATGTAGGACAGAGAGACAATACATTTAATAAGTGCTTACTGTGTTCGAGGAACATTACAGAATTAGCAAATTGGTACTAATGAGCAGGGATAACGTCTGACTTTTTTTTTCTCTGTCATATTTTTTACACCCTACTGGGTATCAGTGCCCACAGTCCCACAGTCATCAAAGAAATTATCAATTCTAACTCTATAAGACATAATGCTGATTTGGAACTGTGCCCAAAGAGTCATCAAACTGTGCATACAGTGTGTTTCTACTGGGCTTATATCCCAAAGAGATCTTAAAGGAAGGAAAGGGACCCACATGTGCAAGAATGTTTGTGGCAGCCCTTTTTGTAGTGGCAAGAAACTGGAAACTGAGTGGATGCCCATCAATTGGAGAATGGCTGAATAAATTGTGGTACATGAATATTATGGAATATTATTGTTCTGTAAGAAATGACCAACAGGATGAACACAGGAGGCACTTGGAAAGATTTACGTGAACTGATGCTAAGTGAAACAAGCAGAACCAGGAGATCATTGTACATGGAAATAGCAAGATTCTATGATGATCAAATCTGATGGATGTGGCTCTTTTCAACAGTAAGATGATTCAGACCAGTTCCAATGATCTTGTGATGAAGAAAGCCATCTACACCCAGAGAGAGGACTGTGGGAACTGAGTGTGGATCACAACATAGCATTTTCACTCTTTTTGTTTGCTTGCATTTTATTTTTTTCTCATTTTTTTTTTCTTTTTGACTTGGTTTTTCTTGTGCAGCAAGATAATTGTATAAGTATGTGTGAATACATTGGATTTAACATATGTTTTTTTTACCATATTTAATGTATATTGGGTTACTTGCCATCTAGGGGAAGGGGTGGGAGGGAGGAAAAATTGGAACACAAGGTTTTGCAAGGATTAATGTTGAAAAATTATCCATGCATATATTTTGAAAATAAAAAGCTTTAATAAAAAGTAAAAGAAAACTGCAAAAAAAAAAAGTTTAAAAAAACAATGCTGTGAAGGGGGAGGAAGAAAAAATGCTTGGAACCTATGAATAAATACACAAGTACTTTCACTACCCGCAAATTTGGAATGAATTGTAAGTATCAGACTTTAGGAAAATCAAGAAAGTCAGGAAAAGTTGCCTTTTCTCCATCTTCCAGGTGTATGCCCAGGAACCTTGGAATGATGAGGGTGCCAAAAATGAGATGACATCATCTGGGAAACATGGGTGGATAAGTTCTTTTACCTGCAGTTCAACCAAGCATGTTTTAATTTTATGCTCTAAGAAGCTTTCAGAATGTTCTGATTAGAGAGATAAACAACTATATCCTACCCTCCCCTTTCCCCTGCCCAGGGAGTAGCCTGGCATTTTGGTTAGGAGGGAGGAGGAAGACATAAAGGTAGGCAGCAGGAAAGAGGCAGGAATATGCTGGTAAATCTTTTCTCTCCTGAGAGAAAATTTCAAATTTAATCAGCATTTCTAACATTTTCTCTATCGTTTTCTTAAGACTGGACAATCAACAAAACAATAAATCAAGCATCTGCCAATGTCTAAAGTGGAAATACACAATGAAAATCTGATAACTGGTTCTGTAAACCAGTTCTATAACTGGCCATTGACCAATGCTTCCTGTTCTGTCTGCTGTTGCTGGGATTGGCCAGTGACCTGGAACTGACAGATAGAAGGATACTTGGTGAGGCTCAAAACAGCCACTCTCTGCTCCGAATTTTCTTGGGTCTAAGAGGGGAAAACTCTTCTGTCGCCCATAGCAGTATAGGGGGGACAGATTTTGTACTTCATTACCTATATTGCTTGAAGTAATATTTAAAATCATTGTTGTCTTTTGTGTGTCTGTCTTATGTCCCCAATAAAATAGCTGGAATTAGAATCATAGAATGATAAACCTAGAAGAGACCTCGGGGACTAACCTTAATCTCATTCCCTTAATTTGTTTTATTAGTCCACCGATGATCCAGAGAACCCCTGATTTACTGGATTGGCACAGCCACCCAATCATTAGAGACAATTTGAAATTCCCAGATACCTTTTGTTTTTTGCTTGAAATAATTTCCCAATATTCATTGCCCATATCTTCCCCAATCCCCAACCTTGTCCTCTGCCTGGCAACAACAACAACAAAAATTAAGCAAAATTGACTATTACAATAACCATCTGAAAATATATGCAATGTTTTGCTCCTAGTCCTTTCATTTTATTACTTTAAAAACTATTTTACCTTCTCTTCTTTGGGACCCATATAGGTCACTATAATTGACCAATAATGCAATTGCCAGTTCAGTTCTCTTTTTGCACTTTTATTTATTCCAGTATTCCAGTCACTGGGCAAATTGTTCTCCTGGGTTTGCTCTCTTAAATCTGCATAAGTTCATATGAGCCTTTGAATGCTTCTCATTTCATTATAGTGAATTTTTCTTGCAGCCCAATAATACTCTAGTACATTCATCTACCCTAGTTTGTTCTGCCATTCCTCAATAGACAGGTACATATTTCCAATCTTTTTGTTACTGTATAAATTTCTGAAGAATTGGAAGGAAAATGAGTGCTTGCTGCTTGGGGACTGGATGAACAATTGTGATATATGAACAGAACGGAATATTATTGTACTATAAGAAAGTATGAATATGGGGGCAGCTAGTTGGGGCTAGAGTACCAGTCCTGAAGTCAGGAGGACCTGAGTTCAAATCTGACCTCAGATACTTAACATTTTCTAGCTGTGTGATCCTGGACAAGTCACTTAACCCCAGTTGCCTCAGGGGAAAAAAAGAAAAACAGAAAGTATGAATATTGAAGAATTCAGAAAAAAGTTTGTGAAGATTTTATGAAATGATGTACAGCAAAATAATTAGAACCAGAAGAATAATATGTTTTCAGAAATGGTCAATGTGTTAATTTGATTTGCTTCACTCATCTTATTTGATGGGATGAAGAGTTCTTTTGGAGGAGAGAAAAAAGGAACATTTGGTCTGACAGCAATGTCAAAAAATATTAAAACAAAACAAAGGGATCTTTTTTTCTGTTTTTGACTTCCTTGGGGTCCAACAGCACAATGTCCTCATTTTATGTATGGAAAAACTAAGATAGAATGACTTCCCAAGCTAGATTATGACAGGACTCGTGTCCCCAATATTCCAATAATGTTCTTTGTCAGGGCAGAAACATTGCTTTCATTTTGTAGGAATGCTCCCATGAGATCCATATAGCATGAGGCACACTGTGTATCAACGAACCAAATATACTTTACTTCTGGAATGATTGTTTACCTTATGAAAAAAAACCAAACTTTCATTACTCAGGTAGGATACTATCCATCTCAACACGTGTTCATACATCATAGTTGTTCATCCAGTCTCCATTTATTAAGCACCTACTATGCACCAGTCATTGTGTTAATTAATGGGAGTAACAAAGACAAAAGTGAACAAATTCCTCTCAAACATAATATAGGGAGGAACAACCTAACCAAACTTACAAACACTGGAAAATATAGTTGGCCATCATCCATGACCACCTCTAGTCATTCTCTCATCTTTGTATTCTGTATTGGTACATTATATCCATGAGCTTCTGTATCCTTTTTATACATGTCTCTGCCATTGAATTATAGACCTATAAAAGATCTAAGCTAAGCTCCCTGACTGAGACATAGACGTGCTCTAAAATATCCCTAGTTATCCAGTTATGGATAGAGACTGGTTATCCAATCTCTTGAGCATTTCCAATGACTGGGGAATTTTCTATCAAAACAGGGAGCTGGCTAGTGAAAGCATAATCTTAGAAGAACATGTGCCAGGGACAAAATGATGTGGGTGATGAAGGTGGGTACCAAAAATTGGGGTTTGGTCATATGAAGAATTCACAATGGCCATCTCTTTGGCAAAGGTAGACTTATTTAGGGAAGAGGTTACTGACAAAATGAAGGGATATAGTAGACACTGGGAATGGTAAATATGAAATAGAGTGGGAGAGCATATGAAATGGAGAGTTCCTCAGTGGAACACACAAGGTAGCACCCCATGAGGTTGGAGCATGCCCTTAGCTGGCAGGCTAAATCCTGCAAGGTGACTCAGCACACTAAAAGAACTAGCTAGCTGTAAGGAGGAAAAGCAAGGTTGGGAAGCATAGTGGAATTAGGAGAGATACCACATGGATGGAGAAAGGGAAGGGGAAAGATACCATGAGGAAGAGTGTTGTGAGACTTACCCAAAGGAAGGCAGCAACCATGGGATGGCCCATAAGAAGATTTTATAGGGAAATCTTAACCTCAAGGACATGACTAGGATTTCTCTCTTCCATATATGTCCCTTGGCTACATAGGTAGCCTACTAATGGCTGGGAATCTGTGAGGAGAAATGCCTGTGTGTGTGTGTGTGTGTATGAAGATATTTTCCTTATCATTTGACATGCTATTCTGTTCCAATTAAATGTTTCTTTAATTGGATAAATGAATCAATGTGTCCCCCTCATCTAGTAAAAGACAGACATTGGTGGAAGGCATGTTTTTTTTAATTGTTCCTTCATTGTTTGTTCTGCATTTTTGAAAAGAATCTTGACAGCAGGAAGAGATGTCATGACCTGCAAGTGAATTGGATTTAAGTGAGAGTAATCTGTGTGCAAAGTCACTTGCCTCATTCTCTTTTCCAGAGCCATCTGGGTCCAATGGCAAGATATAGAACAGACCAACTAGAAATGGCCCTCAATGATTTCTAATAGATGTTATGGGAACCCAGGGATAACTTTTAGAGACCAATATATGAACTATATATGAAGGCTTTCTTGGAATCCTCTAAGAGAATACTCTAACACTGAAGAAATTCATTGATTTTTCCCTTTTATATTTTTCCTAAGCTATTTTTGTACAGCAGGATTTTCTTATAGATTTTTTTAGAGATCGGTTAATTTAAAAATATTATGCTATTGCACGTCAAGGTGTTATTAAAATTGTGTTGTTTATTGTTGAATTGACATTGTGAAATTGTTGATGATATGGCAAAACTATGGATGCTTTAGTTGTTAGAGAACAGGTACTTTGTGGTGGGAAGTAGTTCTCATTGATAATTGTTTCTGAGGGAAATAATTATGATAATGACAGAATTTTGTGCATACACTAAGCCAGAGCATCTTAAACTTTTTCCACTCACAACCCTTTTTTACCCAAGAAATTTTTACTTGATCACAGGTATATAAGTGTATAAAATAGGCATACAAACCAAACATTTCCTGATAATAAGTCATAATTTTGCAAACCTACATTTAGTTACATGAACCTATCTGGAGTTGCAACCTGCTATTTAAGAAGCTTTGCTCTAAACCACACTACAGACAATTTAGGAGAATGTAAAGTAAAGAACATTCTCCTACCCGAGGTAGACCAGGTTGGGGGGAAAAGTAGCAGTTGCTACTTTAACAATTAACTTTTTGAAGTATTAATACCTTCCATCATTCCCTAGACAATAATTGTTATATAGATCACTCAGCTGTTGACCAGGAAATAATTAAAAGCTTATTTTTTTATTTTAATACTGTTTTATTTTTCCAGTTGCATATAAAGATAATAGTCAACATTCTTTTTTTATTGGTCAAACTACATATGCTAAGTAAACTTGATTTTAAACAAAAACATGTACACATTTTAATCTATAATTCATTGAATCTGCAGGAATAGAAACAAACTATCTCCAACAATCTGTGACTTGGTACATCCCCCAGGAGCAAATGATCCTAGAGAAGTGATTCTGCAGGTCAATTGCTCTCCTCAGACCCTCCAGCCTGCAATTATGAAGATGGATCTTTATATCTGAACGGTGTAGAATCTTCAAAAGAACACTGTAATTCCCAAATACAGGTTAGTCTGCTCTTTTCTTTCTATTAATTTCTGTCCCCACTAGATAAAGTGTATCTGCAGCATCTGTGCAAAATATGGGTAATGGAGGGATTGATTCAATGGACCGATCCTCTAACTACCATCTCAGCATCTGGGTCTCAGATTTGTATTCAAAGAATTATTGAATAAAAATTTCCATTGTATTTGTTGCTTATTGTTTAAAACACACACACACACACACACCCCACACCGCACACCACACACCACACACCACACACATTTGATTCAGAGCAAAAGACTTAAGGGTCCTTCTCCAGAGGTCTCTCTTTGGGAATTTTCCAAGAAGTTCTTCAGATGATTTTTACTCCAGATCATTGACTGCTCTCAGATCTAGCTCTGCCAGAAATGGAGGCAGTTTCCCAGGGAGCTGAGGCTATATCCAAGCCCAAAGTAAGCTCTTATTAACGTGCTCATTATATGCTAAGATCCTTGAACGGTGCAATCATGCCTTGGGCTACAACCACAGTAATAATTTGTTCAACAATTTTCTTTGATTGCCACTATCAACCCAGCTATAAAGCAAGTACAGAATCTTCACAAAAGATATTCCCCAATGTCATAGAGGATGTACTGTCCAGAGTTCAAATAGAAAAGGGATTTTCTATAGAAAAACTGGTCCTCTGGATATTTCTGTATATAGATGACAGTGGGCTAATTTTAAGTTCTAGGATACTACAGGGCATTCCAAAAAACTGAACACCCTAGTAATCCACATAGGAAAAACCAAAGGGATGAAAAAACGGCTGTTGCTCAGACATTATAACACAAATTAGTTCTGTTTTTTATGAAGTCTACTATCTGATTTCTTTTGGGTCTATTACCTGATTTCCCTCGGCTCTCACCCATAAGGAGGCCTACCTCACCTTTAAAGTTCCCTCCAAATGTTCATTAACTCTTAAATTGCTAGTCTCTTAAGGAAACATTTGAGACGGCCAAAGGGCTAAACTGTAACTTTGGGTTTCCCAACTCTAACACGAAGGGCAGGACGGCAGTCTTTGAAGGGCTCCAAGCTCCTGGCTTTCCTGCCCACACACCATCTTTATGGTGATCTGAATCTCCCAAAGCTGCTAGCCCACACTTGTAGGCTGTAGCCAATTATCTGCCCCACCTCATTCCAGCCTCGAGGTCGGAGTGTGGAGGGTCTGGGAAGTTGTGACAGGGGGTGTAACCACTGGAACGCAGCCCCAGCAAATAGCAGCACCACGTCGGGGGCGGGCCAACGACGTGAGCAAATGCTCCCTTTCATTCCGCCAATCAGGACCGCCCGCAGGGCGGAGCTGAGGTCTACCTGGGTGCAGGTAAGGAGGTCTCCCTCCTCTTGGCAGCCGAAAGCCAGGAGTTCGAGATATGGTTCGGAACCAGGCGGCCCTAGGGGAAGAAATGGCTGGGGCCGCGCTCCCGATGGAACCGCTCCAGAATCAGGCCCAGGAGCCGGAGAAGCTGGGCTCCCCGGAGCAGCAGGTCGCCGGGGAACAGCGGCCGGAGCCCCCGGAGAAGCCTGTTGGGGATCCCCAGGGACCAAAAGAACCGGCAACTGTGGCGAGCCTGGCTCGAACCCGGGATCCCTCCGGCGAGAAGACGCTGTCCCTGCGCCCCACCTTCCTCCGGGTACCCCAGCCGAGCTTGGGTTACGGCTCTTTCCGCTGTCGGGGATCTGCGAGCTCTGAGCAGGTCCAGGGCCGCGGGGATCGGGAAGGGGCCGTGGCCCTGGTCCCGGTCTCGGTCCCGGTCTCGGTCCCGGCAGAAGCGCAACCCCGGGAGGGCGAGACGTCCACCGTGGGCGCCGCGCGGGAGCCGGGCGAGGCGGGGTCGGGGGCCTGGGCGCCCGTGGAGCTGCAGGTAGACGTGCGAGTGAAACCCGTGGGTGCGGCGGTTTCGGGGCTCTCTCCCTCTCCGGTGCCCTCCACCCGCTTTTTCTCGGTATCCGTGCCTGACTCTCCCGCCTTCTCGCGCCATTCCTCCTTCTCTCGCTCCGGGGTGCCCCGGACCCCTTCCTCTGGGAGCACGTGGGGGGGAAGTCCGCACCCCCTTGTCGGCTGGGCCGATCGGTATCGGGAGCAGGAGGGGCGGGCAAGCCCGGGACCCGTGCAGTCCGGGGACTCTCCGTCGGGACTTCCCCGATGTAGGTGCCGGGAGCTGGGGCTGGAGGACAAGGAATGGGAGAAGCTACTGCCGGGATCCGGGGCCGACGGAGACCAGCTACACCAAGTGATCGCACGCATAGGTAAGAGAGCGCATCCTGCTGAGATTCTCCTTTCCCCCTCCCCCCCAACCCCCCGGGGAGCCCAAGTAGCCCGCACCTCCCGGCTGGGTTGGGGAGGGAAAAGCCCCCATGTCCCATCAGATGGACACGCCTGCCTTTCCCAGCTTGGGAGAAGGGAGAAGAGGGAGGTATCCACCCAGAGAGAGGGAAATCCAGCCTTTGCCGGCGGCTGGACCCAGCTGGCCTGTTATGCAGGGGAATTAACTCTGAAAATGCTGGAGAACACTCCCCCCCCCCCCCCCCCCCCCCCCAAGGCCAGCCTCTGCATCTTTCCTTTCAGCTCCCTACCTCAGCCATGTGACGTTTTCTGTTTTTATGAACATTGGTATTTTTGCATAAATTAATTCTGTCAATACATGTTACAATACGTCTGACTCTTCTAAGAGAAAAATAAAAACTAAACTGTAATTGTGGATTTCCATTGGACTTTTTAAAGGCATCTTCCCCAACGCACTTATTCCCTTTAGATCCAGGGAGGGACCCCTCATCTCTGCTTTGCACCAAGTCTTGCTTATCTGACAGGGTCCTAATCAGTAAGGGGATGCCGGGCTTCCATTCTAGGACTGAATTTACTGACCCGTGCTACCCTCTTCTAAGCCAGTTCGATTTCTCTTTGGGCTCATTCTTTTCTCATATGCACCTGCTAAATGAACTCTCTACTCTACATGGAATGTTCCTTTTCTAATAATTTGTGGGAGACTTGGGGAGAAGGGAAGTGAATAAAAAATGGGAATGCTGGAAATCGGAGTAGATCCAGGATTGGAAGATAAAGGGCAAGATGCTCAGTCCTTGAGGTTCTCAGTAAGCAAGATGGGGAAATGAATCCTTTCTGAAAGGAGGGGTAGAGCTGAGTCTGTTCCTGCATCTCCAGCCCATCCTTCACATAGTATTTTATACACAACTATCATTTAATAACATTTCTTGAACAAATGAATGTAGGATTGTTGTTCCAACTTTGCAGGGGAGGGGTATTGCTGGTAATCAATCTGGGCTAAATCTCCCTCTTCGTCTCTCTAACAGTGTATGTTTCTGTCATAACAAGAAAGAAGAGGGACCCAGGATGTATGGATCAGAGGCTTTATAGAAAGAAAAGCCCAAGTCCAAAACTTTTCCTCTAATTTAAGATTAGCTGTGTAGGTAAATTCATTTAACCTCTTAGGGCATGTTCCAAAGCAACTCTTTAAGAGGGGTGTCTTAACTTTTCCAGCTGATGAAATAGTAAGTTTAGATTTTTTTTTTCAAGAGAAGTACTGAGGTATAGAACAGCTCAGTTACAACTCAAAATCACATAATTTCATAATCCCTTAGTGTCCCAGTCCTCATGCCCTCCTGGCTTAAGTCTTTCCTTCCGTATTGCTGTGTATTAGAATAGGCTGTAATTAAGACCAGCCTCCTTTTCTCCCTCCTGCCCCTGTAAAATAAAGTTCCAGGTAGGGGAGAGACAAATAGGGAAGGTTCTTGAACTAACCTTTTGCTTGGACTTTTGCAGTAGCCTCCTAATTGTTCTCTGAGACTGGTTTCTCTCCTCTTATATCTATCTTCCATATACCTGAAGAGATTTTCATGAAGTGCAGATCTCACCATAACAATTCCTTACTTAACAAATTCCAATGGTTCCTTATTTCTTCTACCACCAAGTCTAAGTTCCTCTACTTAGCTTTGAAAGCTCTTTACTCTGTGGCTGCATCTACTTTGTCTGCTTTTATTAGTCTTCTCATAGTCTACATTCAACCAAATTGGCCCTCTTGCTGTTCTTCATGCACAATACTCCATCTCTTCTCTTTCCATGAGTGGCTATCTCTTTTCTCATTCTTAGAATCCCTACTTTTCATCAAAGCTTCCTTCCTTAAATCTTTTACACAAAGCCATTCCTGATTCCCCTGACCTGTTTTGCTCCTCCACACCAAATTATTCATTCTTTTTAAATTGTCTTTGACTTTGTGACCCCCATTGGGGATTTTCTTAGCAGAGATATTAAAGTAGTTTGCCCTTTCCCTCTCCAGTTCATTTTACAGAAGAGGAAACTGAGGTAAATGTGCTCAAGGTTACAATCAGCTAGTACCTGTCTGAAATCATATTTAAATTCAGAAAGATGAGTTTTCCTGACTTCCCTAGCACTCTCTCTACCTAAGCAACTCTACAACAAATTACTTTGAATCTATATAGAATATATGTAGATGCCTATATTTTCTCCCCCCCTCTCCAATAAAATTTAAGTTCTTTTAGCTTTAGGGTATTGTTTAACTTTTCTCTTTGTAGACCTAGTGCTTAACATAGTGCCTGGCCCATAATAAGCATTTAATAAATGCTTTTGGTTTACTGATTGGAGAGCCAAGAATGTGGTATAATGAGCAGAGAATTACTAGGAGTTTCCTAAATAAGAGTATACAGGTAAAAGACCTAAACTGAAAAGGATGAAGGGTAGATGGCTTAGAGCAGGACCAGAATTCACTGTATTTAGACTGGGTGAAATTTAATTTCTAAGATTCTTAGTCCTAAGCTTTGACCTGGAAGGGAAATAATTGTTTTACTGACAAATCATTTATTATATACACTGCAGTTTGCCAGGGTCTGAAAAGGAGCCAAAAGTTGATCCTGCCTTCCAGAAACATACAATCTAATTAGGGGCTGGAAGGGACCAAAATGTACCTGGAAACTATTAAGTCACAGTGGGGAACCTTTTTTCCCCCCCTGCCAAAAACCATTTGGATATTTATAACATCATTCTCAAGCCATATAAAATTATCAGTTTATAGAACTTGAGCAGTGAGAAGTTGTTCTACCTAGCTTTCAGCTCATCTTCCTCTGTTTGATTATCCAAATGATTTCGAAGACCTTATATAATCTGTGTGGTGTATGACCTGGAGATTCCCTGAATTAAGTAATAGTGCAAAGGGATTTGTGCTGTGTCAAAATGAGAGAAAGACAGACACTAGGGAAGAGAGAATGTGTGTGTGTGTGTGTGTGTGTGTGTGTGTGTGTGTGTGTGTGTGTGTTTGAGAGAGACAGACAGACAACAGAGACAGAGAGGGGAAGAAAAAAGAGGGACACAATTCACACGGAGAGATCTACAAATGGCAGTGGGGTTAATGGGAGTAGTCAATAGGATCAAGTACAGCTGGAAGGAGAAAAAAGGCAATTAATTAGATTTGGCCAAAAGAGTTTATCATCAAGAAAATACTTTCAGCAGATTCACGGAACAGGTGATTACAGGAGTTTAAGGGTGGGTATGAATAATAAGAAAGCAAGTAGGGAGTATAGCTCATACTTTGAGAAACTTACCAGTGAAAGGAAAGAAAGAAAAGAGGCTAAAACTTGAGACATCAGGGTGCAAGATTATTCCCTCCATGTGGTTCTGTAAGAATGAGAAAATTACAAAATTTTAGAGCTGACAGTGACCTAAATCCTCTAGTCCAACAGTTCTTAATCTTTTTTTGTCATGAACCCCAATGGCAGTCGGTAAAAACTCCTCAGAATAATACTTTAAAAATGCATAAAATAAAGGATTACAAAGGATACTACTTGTATTTAAATGCAGTTATTAAAATATATTTTAAAACCAGGTCAAGGACCCCAGACTGAGCTTCCACAAGTCTAATCCAACCTCCTTACTTTACAGATGAAGAAACCAAAGCTCCAAAGTTTCATCAGCCTGTACATTGCATGGGTAGCAAAATGACCCATCGAGGATTCAGGTTTAGGTAGCCCTCATACTCCAAGTTCACTTTCCACTATGCTCTGCTGCTTCTCATATGGAACTCAGCCAAAACAAATGAATGAGTCATCATTTCTATGCTGAATCATCACATTAACCTGCTTCATGCCCTCTGAACAATAAATGATGATCTAGCCTCAAAGGCTGACTAGTGCTAGTGTAGCCACAAGACCCCACTGGTATCTCACTTTGGTCTCAATTTGTGTTTGTTGCCCCCATTCAGCATAACACCAGTCCCACACCTATCTGCCCATCTACCCATTGAGAGCTGGTTAGCAGTCAGGCTTCTCTCCTGCTTTGGCCTCCTGACAATTAGCTAATGATATCAAGAATGCTCATGGGAGAAAGCTTCTACTACTTTAGTTCTTCCAGGCTCACTGACTAATTCTTAGATTACGAATGTACATTGTACAATGGGCTTCCAAAAACCATAATGATTAATCTTCCAGTTGTATTCAATTAACTTTAATATTTTCAAAAGAAATCATATTTTTTCTAATTATTTAGACACAATTTTAACTTAAATTTTTTTAAATGTTGAGTTCCAAATACTCTTCTTCCCTTTCTGGGAAGGCAAGAAATTTGATATAGGTCATATATGTGCAATCACATAAAACATTTTTATATTAGTTATATTGTGAAAGAAAACAGATCAACCCTTATCTTCCTCCCCAAAAAAACTATTCTTTAATCTGCATTCAGATTTCATTGGTTCTTTTTTCTGGAAGTAGATAAGAGTTTTTCATCATAAGTCCTTTAGAACTGTCTTGCATCATTGAGAATAGCTGAGCCATTTATAATGGATCATAGTGATATTACTGTCACTATGTACAGTGTTTTCCTGGTTCTGCTCACTTCACTTTTATCAGTTCATAGAAATCTTTCTAGATTTTTCTGAATTTCTTCTGCTCATCATTTTTTTATAACACAGTCATTCCAACATAATCATATCCCACAACTTGTTCAGTCAATCCCCAATTAATGGGCATCCCCTCAGTTTCCAATTCTTTGTCACCACAAAAAGAGTATATATGTGTGTGTATATACATACATAACATATATGGTATGTATATGTACATATATACACACATACACACACACACACATTTTAGTTCCTTTTTCCTTAATTTCTTTGGGATACAGACCAAGTAGGCTTATTGCTGACTCAAAGGGTATGCACGGTTTTATAGCCTTGATATTGACCTTTTGTTTTTCCAGATGAATTTTTTTTTTTGGGGGGGTGGAGTTTCTAGCTTATCCCCATTACTGATAAATCTTGCTGATGGTTTCAGATACTACTGTGACTCCATGGTATTTGAATTGTTTCTTTCTGGCTACTTGTAATGTTTTCTCTTTAATTGGAGCTTTGGAATTTGGCTATTATAATCCTGGAATTCTTCATTTTGGTTTCAGGAGGTGATCAGTGGACTCTTTCAATTTCACTTTTACCCTCTGGTTCTAAGATTTTAGAGAAGTTTTCTTTGATAATTTCTTAAAATATGATTCTAGGGTCTTTTATTTTTTTTTTGATCATGACTTTCAGGTAGTCTAATAATTCTTAAGTTATCTCTCTTGGACCTATTTTTCAGATCAATTGTTTTTCCAATGAGATATTTTACATATCTATTTTTTCATTCTTTTGACTTTGTTATATTGTTTCTTGATGTCTCATAGGAGTTATTAACTTCTACCTGCCTAATTCCAATTTTTAAGGAATTATATTCTTCAGTGAGTTTATACCTCCTTTTCCATTTGACTAATTCTATTTTTAAGGTGTTATTTTTCTCAGTATTTTTGTGTGTGCCTTATTTACAAAGCTGCTGAGTATATTCTTTTTTCTTTGCATCATTCTCATTTTTTTCCCCCCAATTTTACCTCTACCTTTCTTATTTGATTTTTAAAATCCTTTTTAAACTCTGCCAGGAGTTCTTTTTTTTGAGTTTGTGACCAATTTAATTTTTTTTCTTTGAAGCTTTACATGTAGCTGTTTTGATTTCTTTGTCTTCTGTTAGGTTTATTTCTTGAGCTTCCCTATCATAGTAACTTTCCATGGTCAGGTTCTTGTTTTGTTGTTTGCTAATCATTCTAGCCTGTTTCTTAACTTATAACTTTGTGTTAAACTTGAGCTCTTCTTTCATGGAGGAGGAGACCCCTGTCCCAAGTTTTAGCTTGTTGCTAAAGTTTGTTGTTCAGACCTAGCTCTGGGAGTCTGTAGGTTTTGATTCTTTCAAGGTAGTATGATTTAAGGAGAGGTATAGACCCTGCTTTCCTGGCCTGTGCTCTGGTATGTGAATGACCACAAGCCCTCTTTTTCTGCCCAAGAACTGTGACCGGGGTCCATAGACACCTGTGGTAACAAGTACTAGTGAATGAGGGCTTCTCTTAGCTCTGGGACTGTGACCTGGAATCCCATAGGGCAACCCAGTGCCAGCAAAAGGTCCCCTGTCATTTCCAACTGAACAGTTGGAAGGAACCTTGTGGGAAGGTGACCTTACTGTCTGTGGGACAGAAGTAGCCACTACCACCTCCAACACCTGCTGCTAGCTCCCCAGTACTTCCCACATTGCTCTGTCTGCACTGGGGTCTAAGTCCAACAAGCACCCCACTGACTTCCTCTGTTGTCCTGGGCTGGAAAATTGTTTGGCTTCAATGTTTTGTTAGTTCTGGTGCTCCAGAATTTTATTTGAAGAATTATTTTAAATTGTTTTGAGAGGGATCTGAGTGAGCTCAGGCAAGTCCCTGCCTCTTACTCAGCTAGCTCTGCCTCAATTACATCAAGTTGTAAAAATAGGCATAGGGACTTGATTTATGATTGTCTTGTTATAGGGAATTCACAGGAGAAGATATTCCCTTTTATCAAAGCAGTTTGACTTCTACTGTCATTCAGAATTTTAGAGAGTTGGTCAGAGCATTGAGAAATGACATGAGTGGCCTAGAATCACTTCGTTCTCAAAGGGAACTTGACCCCCCAGGTCTTCCTGGCTTCAAGACAAGAATAAATTTTAAATATAATTTTAAAAATAAATCAATAAAATCCAATACAATTAAGGTTAGTGTAAAATCTTTTATCACTCAAAGAAAAAAATATAGTTCAAAGGAAATATATCCTAAGATTAGTACTTTGTCCCTTAAAAAGTTATCTAGAATTTAAGAATTATAATATGGCTTTTGCAGCGATATTGAATTCAAGATACATTCATACCTTCTATCCTGAGATCTAAGATATATGATAACGAGAATGAGCCAGCCTGTAATCTAGATTCAGGGGATCTTAGTTCAAAGCCTACTTCTGATACTCACTCCCTATGTAATTCTGAACAAGTCAGTTCTTTTTCCTGGACTTGTTTCCTCAACTATAATATGAGGGGTTTGTATGAGGCAGTCCCCAAAATCTCTTCCAGCTTTAGGTCAATGTTGACTATAAATAAATGGGAGGTACTAAGAACACTTGTGTTTCTAAACCCCTGGTGAGAATGAAAATATTTTTCTTAAAATTCTGGAAAACTCTCTACTTTATAAAATATAATTTTTTTAGAAATCCAAAGTGCTTTTCCCTCTCTCTCCTACATGGGAAATATTAATGAGCAAGCTGGATCTTTGTGCCCCAGAATCTGGCAAATATTCCAGTTTATTTCCACAACCATCACACTGCCCAGGTGGTGCTTTAGGACAAAAGGAAGTTGGTATTTTTGTGTACTTTTGAAATGAAGGTGTGGAAGAGATGTTTTTTCTTTGATTTTATATTTTGGTTTTAGAAAAGCAATTGCATTCAAAAATATTCAATTATCTTGGGTAGATAGATGATGCATTCCAGGCTAATAGTTATGCAAAACTAAAAATAGATGGGAATAACATTTCAGAGACCTTCCAAGGTGACTGTGAAGTATTGCTTATCATAATTATTTCTTTTGTCTAAGGATTCTGTTAAGTTTATTTGGGGCGCAGGCTCATGAGAACTATAGCAATGGGTTAAAAATAATCTTGCAAGGAGTTATCATATAACTAAAGGGTAATTGTAACTGGACAAGATTATATTTGCAAAAACATTTCTCCAATGTTCTCCAATCAATCAATAAACATCTATTAATCTCCCATCTGCTAGACAGAGTGATAAGTTCTAGACATATAAAAAGAGGCAAAAAACAGTCCCTGGAGGAGCTTACAATCAAATACTGGAGACTACATGAAAACAAATATATACAAGCTATATACACACAGGATAGATAAAAAAAGAATTAAAAGGACTTGAGAAAGGCTTCCTGTAAAAAATGGGATTATTTTGGGGGCTTAAAGGAAGTAAATCATCAGGAATGACTGAGTATCACATTCAAGGCATGGGGGAAAGCCATAGAAAATATCAGGAACCAAAAGATGGAATCTTGTTTATAAATTTTAGCCTTTTGATCTCTGGAAGAGATGTTAGAAACAATCTATCTCAACTCCTCTGTTTTATAGAGGAAGAAAACTGAAGCTTAGAAAGGGGAAATGATTTTAGGAAAACAGTTTTCAAAGTGTTCAAAGGATCAGTAGGAATCAATCCATGGACTAAAATTTGATGGGGAAATCCCTAAGTTGTATAAGAGTAAAACTCAGAAGACCCCCAAAAATAACTCCAATGAAGAGGAAAATAGAAAGGTTTGTTTTATTTTTCTAATTGTTTTTTGGGGGGCATTTTTAATTTTAACCTTTTGTTTTTTTACATGTTGACTTCCAAAATCTCTCATTCTTTTCTACCCCTCTCACACCCATTAAGAAGTCAAGAAATATACTATCAGTTATTCATGTGAAATCATGGAAAATCATTTTTTCATATTGGCCATGTTTCCAAAAAAAAAAAAAAAAAAAAAAAAAGAAAATGAAAGGATTATGCTTCAATCTACATTTATACTCCACCAGCTTTTTCTCTGGAGATAGATAGCATTTTTCATTGTAAGTCCTTTGGAAAAATCTTGGATCATTGCATTCATCAGAACAGCTCAGCCTTTTACATGTGAGTATCCTACTATATTGCTTTTACAGTGTTCTATTCACTAAAAGGAAGCCTTCTAAATAAACTCTTGAGGATAGAAAAGGAGCTCACCAACTGATTTAAATTAGTTTAAAAGATGTATACAGATGTAAGTAGGGAAAAAATAACATCAGAATCACAGCACAACCTGGAAAGAATAAGGTCAGAAATGCTAATGAACTGATGACAAGAAGAAAAAGGTTTTTTCTTGGCAGTATTGGAGAAAAGAAGATCAAAGAAGGAAGAGATGCTTCCTTTACCCCCCATCAGAGAGTGATTGGGAAGATGAGAAATGACTACCTAAAGAAAATTGAGCTGTTTTTTTCATATTTTGCTTCTATTTTCTCTGCCAAGGAGAATAATCTTCTGCCTGGAAAGGACCAAACAAAAAATGGTGAAAGGAAATTGATACTCAAGCTAAGGAAAGAGATTATAAGAGAGTACCTAGCTGGCTCTGAGTAGTTTAAATCACCTGACCCAGATAATTTATAGTTATCCCTTATTCATTGTGACTTTTCCCATCATGATTTTGATATATCACCAGTTGGAATATCAGATTAAATGGGAATTTTAGGGGAGTTTTGCAGAAGTCGTAGATTACACATAATGTCCGCAGATGACACGCAACAGGAATGTCTTGGTTTCCTCATCTGTAAAAAGGGTGTAATGAAAGACTGTTGTGAAGACCCAAATGAGATGATATTTGTGAAGTGCACAATATTTAGCACAGTGCCTGGCACTTAGTAGGTGCTATATTCCTTTTCCTCTCCTTGACTGTGAGAACCCTGAAATTAAAGGGGGAGACCCCGAAACTCTCTGAAACTCCTTCAAGGAGAAAGTCTCTTAGAACTTTTGCCTGTGTAAGACTCACCGGAGATAATCAGGATAAGTAGCTTCATTCTGTTATCTTGAGAGACCACACTGTCCTCATTGATAAACTCACTACTGATTAAGCGCTCTATTGAGTTGAAAATTATTCTAAGACTCCTCATTCAATTGAAAATTCTCTATTCAAATTGAAAATTCTGGTCTGATTTCAACTGTCCCTAGGCCTAGGCCAGGGTCTCCCATAAAACTAAGTACCATCAACAAACCTCTTCACAAAAAAAAAAAAACTCCTGATTGAATTAGGGTTTTTTGTCCACTACGAGAATTATTTTCAGAGTGAAAAAAGAAATAAACTTTCCTATTTTTTGCCATAGATACTCAGGTTCGCGAGTCACGTGGAATTGCCTCTGCCTCTCTTTCTTTTCCTCTTTCTCTGAGCCCAGCTTCATACCTCATCATCCTCACTCTCTGATTTCCTCTTTGCTGCTACATTTTCAGGACTATAGCATGTTTCCATCTGGCTTGGAACTGAAAGCTTCCATATATATTGTCCCCCCTATTAGAACTTGAACTCCTTAAGAGCTGATTCTATTTTGCTTTTCTATTCATAATCCCAGTGTTTAGCACGCAGTTCTTTCTTTGCACATAACAAATGATTTAATACATGCTTTTTTATTCATTCATAAATACTTTGCAGTTTCTGTGAGTTCATGACTTGTCCAAAGTCACATAGCTAGCAAATAGTTAAGAGGGAAGAATCGAATCCAACCCTTTTGTCTTCTAATTCAGTGTTCTCTTTTCAATATACTGCTTTTTTTTTTTTTTTTCTGTGTCCTAGCAAAGGAAAAAAATATATACAAGGACAGAAAAACTACTCAAGAGCAAAATTTATTTATTTATTTTTTTTTATTTAATAGCCTTTTATTTACAGGATATATACATGGGTAATTTTACAGCATTAACAATTGCCAAACCTCTTGTTCCAATTTTTCACCTCTTACCCCCCCCCCTCCCCTAGATGGCAGGATGACCAGTAGATGTTAAATATATTAAAATATAAATTAGATACACAATAAGTATACCTGACCAAAACGTTATTTTGCTGTAGAAAAAGAATCAGACTCTGAAATATTGTACAATTAGCTTGTGAAGGAAATCAAAAATGCAGGTGTGCATAAATATAGGGATTGGGAATTCAATGTAATGGTTTTTAGTCATCTCCCAGAGTTCTTTTTCTGGGCATAGCTAGTTCAGTTCATTACTGAAGAGCAAAATTTAGATGTAAATGAGTTAACTCATTTATTTATTCCTTAAGTGGATCCATCACTATTGCCTGGGGGAGAAGGGAGGAGGGGCTCCTAACCAGGCCCCAAGGAAAAGAAAATTTTCTTTAAAAAAAAAAAAAAAAACTGATCCAACTGAGCTAACAGAAAAGTGAGGCTCAGTGATTTTTTTTGAAAGGTTTAAAATTCTTATTGTGTGTCACTTTGAAATGAAGCCACGGGGGCATCTCTAAAGAATAAAGAATGGTCCTTGTATGTATCAAAGGGACTTTCAGACTTAGGCAATAAATTGATATCTAAGCTTCAAAAGCAAAATTTCAAGGCTAGAAATTGTTCCTTCCTACTCATACAAAAACCTTTAGAATTCCACAGGAAAACAAATTATAAAGCTCAAAATACAAAACAGAAGTAGCTGCTTCTCTGAAGCTCAATGTTGGGCACCTTCTTTAGTTTCTCTTGACATCTCCTGCTGGTTATACCTTGTTATCACCATGTGATGAGCCTGTCTTTTTTGTGAATTGCACATTTCTTTGATGGCAGTCTCTATTCTGGCTTTTCTTTGCAGTTCCTTTTTTGTTATATGATGTAGAATGTTCAACCTCATCCTCCTCCACCCCCACACTTCTCCATTCACTATTATTCTCTTAAGTGGCTTACCCAACTGTAGCCGCTCAATATTGATATATCAGGAACCCACAACAAAACCCACTGAATCTCTTTATCTCTTAGCCATGTCTCTCCATTTTTCTATTTCTCCTGCCTGTTTCTTTTATCCCCTCCCCTGTTCTTTCTGTCCCTTCTCTTCTTCCTCCCTAACTCCCCATTCTTTCTCTCTGGATGGCTTTGTCTGCTGCCAGTTCACTCCACATCTCTTCCTTGAAATCCTTCTTCTTCCAGTTACTTATCTCCCCTTACCTCCAGGCCAATTCCTCTTTTTTCCCCTTCAGTGATTTCATCTGTTACAATAAACTCTGTGGGAAAACTTTACTTTGATACAGATCAGCAATTCTTTGTAGTTAGTGCATTTGACAGCTGCCTGGAACATTTAAAAATTGTTGTTGCTATTCTGTCATTTTTCACTCAGTTTCAACCCCTTGTGACCCCATTTCAGGTTTTCTTGGCAAAGATACTGGAGGGTTTGCCATTTCCTTCTTCAGTTTATTTTACAGAGGAGTAAACTGAGAAAAACTGGGGTTAAGCGACTTGTTCAGGATCACACTGCTAGTTAAGTGTCTGAAGCCAGATTTGAACTTGAAAAGATGAATCTTTTGTGAGAGGATTATTGACTTTCATTAGCTAGGGGAGGTCAGAAGCAACTTTTGGATCTTTCTGCTTTGAAGGTGGGTACCTGGATGTTTGGGAGCCAGCTCCAACCCAATCCATAGAAATCTGTTGCTAACTTTTCAGTGTGAGCATTTACAACTCGGCATTTGGCAAAGGCTACAGATTTGAACGAGGTTTTTTATTTTCTTGATTGCCCAGATACAAGAAAGTGTTAACAATGCAGGTTAAATATAAGAGTGTGCGTGGACATACCTTTTTTCCTTCCAGAGAGCCTGGTTGGTAAATATTTACCAGCATATCCCCTTATTCCTCTATAAATAGTGTTTGAGGTCAAGAGGAGTGCAAGAAAGCTCAAGGAATGAAATCATCGTTGCCAGACCGGAGACCTGGTGTCTATAGGCTAATAATAGTAATTATAATAACTGTAATGTATGTGGCCCTGTAACTTTGCCATCTGCAGCCAGTAGCACAGTGGATGGAGCCAGAGTTGGGAAGACCTGTATTCAAATCCTATCTTAGGCACTTATTAACTGGATCCCTGGAAAGGTCACTTAATCCCATTTGCCTCAGTTTTCTCATCTGTAAAATGAGCCAGAGAAGGAAATGGCAAAGCACTCCAGTGTCTTTGCCAAGAAAACTCTAAATGGAATCATGAAGAGCTATGAAATGACTGAACAACCAAAAAATATACTTTTTAAAAAAAAATTCATATAGTTCTTCATTGATTCTTTCCTCTTGCCTCACTTCTGTGGGTCGCTGGACCTCTACCCATTCTGAAATCAATACAGGATAACCCAGGATTAGGTGGTGTGCTATTCCCATCTTCCCCACAAACAATTCGGTTTTTTCTCCTGGTTTTTTCCTATTCTGCCTGTGTCTGTCCACTTTCTAGGCCTGCCAACGTACATGAAATCCTTGCGCTGGGCTCTGGCTGTCCTGGCAGTGCTGCTGGCGGTGGCGGTGGTCACTATTGTGGCCCTGGCTTCTCGAGTAGGTAATGCATCTCCTTTACATTTCTCCCTCTATCCCTTCAGCAACGTCCATTTCCCTTCTCCCCCGCCTCCATCTCTTCACTCTCCCCCTCCTGAGTCCTCCTCCATCAATCCCTGCAGCCCAAGTCCAACCGTCCCCTCCCTCCCAGACCAGAATTCCCTCTTTATTCTTCCAGGTTTTTCCCAATGTTCAAGCTGGTTATACTGTCCCTGTGTCCACAGGAGCAAAGTGCAGACCTTGTCCAGAGGGCTGGATATGGTCAGAAGAACACTGTTACTACTATTCTTTGGAGGTTCAAAGCTGGGAAGACAGCAAAGCTTTCTGCTCAGCCCACCAAGCGTCTCTCCCAATATTGAGCCAAACACAGGTGAGAGGGAGATAAAATATAAATATATATAATGTAAAATATAAATATATAAAATAAATATATTTTAAAATAAAACCATCAAACCAGGACTGATCTGGAGGCAGCCCCTCTGTCTGCAACCTTCCATTGACCAGGTTTATAGGTAGAGGTGGGTCCCCATTCTTGCTGAGGTTATAATCAAGGTGAGAAAATAGATCTCACAGCAAATGGGGCAAAAATGATGATGAACTTCTACCCATATGATAGACCAACTTTTGCTTTAATTACTCCCAGTTGTCAGGCAAATACTAAAAACTAACATGGATGATGATAATAATAATCACTAACATTTGTTTAACACTATGTGTCAGACACTGTTAATTGCTTTGAATCATTATCTCATTTGATCCTTACAACAACCATAGGAAGTAGAGGCTATTATTATCCCCATTTTACAGATGAGGAAACTGAGGCACATTTGAACTCGGGGGCTTCCAGACTCTAGACCCACATCTCTATCCACTATATTACTCAGAACTGGTAGTAAGGCATCTCCTTTAATGTCATTTCTGCTGATAAAACCATATCCATTTTTAATGGATACTGTTTGATAGTACAAAGGGCTCATAGTTATGGTTGGAACTTTCTTTTCCTGATCTTCAGTAGCTGTGTGTCCTTTGATTTGCCTGATCTGCTGCACTACCTGATGCTTGTCGTTATGAAAATGCCAACTGATGTGATGGAAGTATCTTAAAAAGTGTATGACAGGAATGGTATTCTTCAGAATAGATGGGATACCGTTATCCCTCTGGTACAGTAAGGCAGAACTTTTTCTCCATTTTCAACAGAGAAAAGAGTCTCAAAATCCATGCATCCAAAACACTAGGTGGAAATTTTATCTTTTTTTTAAATCAAGAAGGCTGTGCTGTGTATCTCTATTCTCTACACCTCAATAGGGATTCATCTGAAAGTACATTATGCTTTTATTTCTCTGAATTTTGGTAGACACCATCACAGTTTCATTTTTACAACTATAGACAGTCTGAATAAGGCAAACTGCTTCTTCAGTTGTTGAGTGCTGGGGAAGGTGGATGCCAGCACCTGAGGAAGCAAACTTTCTGTGCACTTCTAAAGTCCCTCGAGATGAAATTCTAGGCTGGGATCCAGGCAAGGGAGCTTCTGTTTCTTGGAGAATTTGAATTCACACCTATGTTAAGTGCATTACTATAGAAGGATAGGGTGTTGGAAGGGACCTAGTCTGCCTTCTTGTCTCCTGCAGGGATCTCATCTACACCATCTACATTTCTCCATCATCTTTACCTCTATCATCCCTCCCAAACCACATCTTACAAGCCAGCCCCATCCCATTTTTAGGTAGCTTTAATTCTTAGAAAGCTTTCCTATTGAGCTTCTGAAATCTGCCTCCTGGTGATTCCAACCATTAATCCTAAGTTTGATATTTGACATTTACTTCCTCTTGTACCAGATGTTTAAATTTTTTTTTTTTTAATGCAAGTCCTGGACTCTGTAGGGAAACTTATGAAACTTTTCTAAAAAATGTTTGAATTGTATAAAATCAAATACACAGGATTTTAGAGGAAACTAATTATATTTAAGTATACTTATCTTCATAGACTCCATGTTAAAAAACCCCTACATCTTGTGTGATAGTTCTTCAAAGGGTGGACAATAGCTTTTGTGTCTCCTTTATTAGTCTTTTGTTCTCCAGACTAAACATTCTTTTAACCCAAAATCCCAAAACAAAACAAAAACATTCCTTCAACCTTTCCTTATAGGACCTATTTTCAAGACACTATCTTCACCCCATCCTGCTTGTCCTCCTGTACATATATATTCAGTACTCCCTTAAATTTCAATCCCAAGAATTGATTTGAGTATGGGAGTGCCCACGTAGCCCACAGCAGGACTATTTCCTCTAAGAACAAACAGCCATAGCAACAACAAAAAAACAATAACACTCGATTGTTTTACGTACTACTTTAGACATCCTATCTCATCTTACAACTGGAGAGTTGTTAGGTAATTAGTAGTAGTTTGTGTAAATCCAATTACACCTATGAAGGAACTTAAACTCAGGATTTGTAACCAAGTATTCTGACTCCAGATCCAATGCTCTTTCCATTATGGTAGACTAAAAGATGATTTATTTTGGCAGCCACATCACCTTGTTGACTCATTGAGCTACTAGTCAATTAAAATCCCTATTTCTTTACATACACTGCTGTTAAAACAGGCCTTCCCTAATCGTGAACTTGTATAGGAGTATTTTTTAACTTGTCTCTATTGTGTCATCTTTTTAGTTTTACTCTATTGTTTCACCCCATGAAGATTTTTGAATCTTGGATCTATCATTTGATCATTTTTCACATTTTTTCAGTCATGTTCAATTCTCTGTGAGCCTATTTGGGGTTTTCTTGGCAAAGATACTGGAGTGGTTTGCCATTTCCTTCTCTAGCTTAGATGTCACAAATGAGGAAACTGAGGCAAGCTTGCCCAAGGTCACAGAGCGAGTAAGTGTCTGAGGCCAGATGGGAACTGAGGAAGATGAGTCTTATTGATGCACTCTAGTCACTGTGCTGGAGTCACTTCTTAACAGCTACTGTGAGTAGTATTTACACCTTAGAAACTGGCAGATGCTACAATCAGATTTAAATCATTGTTTTATTGATCTCTAAACTTGAGAAAGAAGAAGATGTTAATAATGGAGATTAAACTTTAAAGAGTGTTATGTCTAAATTTTTTCCCAGATTACTGGTTATTAAACACTTACTAGCATGCAAGTATATACAAAACATTATTATGTTCCTTGCCCTCAAAGAGCTTTCAAACTCATAGCAAGCGAACTCAGAGGAAGATAATACAAATTAGAATATCCCATCTTGGTATCATCTTGTAAACCTAGATCTTATGTGTTTTGGATTATAGTATTGCTTTTAAAAGAAGCTGCCAGGTCTTATATGATCCTGACTATAGTTCCCTGGTTCTTGAATTGCTTATTTCAGTGTGTTTGTGGTATCTTTTCTTTGATGGGGAAGCTTTAGATTAGGACTGTGACATTCCTGGGACTATTCCTTTTGGGGTTCCTTCCAGGAGAAAATCAGTAGATTCTTTGTTTACTTTGCTTTGTGGTTTTAATAAATCTGGGTAGTTTTCATTTATTATTTCTTGAAATATAGTATCAGGGTTCTTTTTTTTAATCATGCTTTTCAAGGAGTCTGATGATTCTTAAATTATACTTATCTAAATTGTTTTCCTAGTCAGTTGGTTTTTAAATATCAAATATATTATAATTTTGTCATCTTAATATTTTGGTTTTTTTCTAATATTTCTTGCAGTTATATAAAAATTTATTTATTTTCTGGGAGTCCATTTCTTGGCTAAGCCTTGCCTTTTTCAAGCTAATTATTCTCCCCCTAGTACTTTCTTCCAGAGAGTTTATTTTGCTTAATTTCTTCTAGACACTTATATAGTCTTTGTGGAAAGCCCATTTTTTTATGCTTTGAATTTCTGCTTGCAGTTGTGGGGTTACTTACTCCTTTTTTGACAAGGATCGGGGGAGAGTGGGAATCTCTAGATTTGCAATACTTTTTCTCTCAGTATTTTCTATGTTATTCACCTCTCCAGCTTTATTTCCTGAATTAAGACTTTGCCAGGGTCAGAGTCAGTATCTTGCTGTGTTTTTGGGTAGTAAAGTAGTTGATCCTTCATGGTCTTGCCCTGGGTCTTCTGGACCTCCATCACCTGGGAGTAGCACTCTTCCCCCGGGATCTTTGAAGTTCAGAGTACTGGATCTTCAGGGCTTTTTATGGCCTTTTAGGACTGAAAGCTAGGGATTTTACAGCCTCTGAGTCTCGTCTTGCAAGGTCTCCAACTTAGAGGCTTACAATAGCTACAATAGGACTTTTACAGCAAAGCCCTCCACTCTTGCTGACACAGAGCCTTACAGGCCACAGGTGTCCATATCACTCACTTTGCTGGAGGGGCCCCATGCTGAATCCCAGCCTATGAGCTTCTAGCTGGCTTTTGAAGTAAAAGATGTCTCTGTAGTTTCTCTTGGGATTCTTGATCAGGGTTTTGTTGGAGTCGGTATGGGAGCTGGTGGCCATCCTGCCATGTCAGCAGCCATCTGGTCTGGTAGTCAGCTTTGTGTCATCTGAAAATTGATAAAGTATTTATCACATATCTTCATCAAAATAGTTTATGAAACCATGGAACTCAAAAAGCTTAAAGGTAGTGAGATTGTGTTCATGCATGTTTACTTACTTAGAACAAATGAGACATTTCAGGCTCATAATCACCAACAGCTAAGAAGAAAGACTGGAAATCTTCTTACATGAATGTAAAAGCTTTTATTCTTTTGTCAGAAAACTCTGTGGGACTATATAGTGGAAGAAATTCTGGGAACAACATAAGAAGAGACGTGTCCCACTGCTTCAAGCACCCCATGACATTATCCAAGGATGCTATTATTCCTAAAATGATTCTTTTTTAAGTTTTTGCAACTGTTGCTCTTATCAGCTATTAACACAACTAACATCAAATTAGATTTTGTGAAAGTTCCTATCTCATAGAATCAGACTAGAATTATGATCTCATAAGAAAGGACCTGCGAGGTCCCCTAGTCCAGCCACTTTGTTTTACAGATGGAGAAATCGAGGCCAAGAGAGATCAGTTAGTGGCAGAGTTAGGCCTAGAAGCCAAGCCTCTTAACCATTTTATACTTGACCAGATCACAGATCTATTCTCTTGGGCCCTCTTTGAGCCCTCCTTGCCATGACTTAGCTGTAATACATTTTAAGTTTTCCAAGGCACAATACATTAGCTCTCATTTGAGCTTTACAACCCTGTGAGATCAGTACTATAAGTATTATTATTTCATTTTAGAAATAAGAAAACTGAGTATCAGAAAAATTTAGTGATTTGTCTGGAGATGGCCAGAGTGCCAGGCCTGGAGTTAGGAAAACCTGAGTTAAAATGTGGCTCCAGACACTTAATAACTGTGTAACCTTTGGCAAGTCATGCAGCCATATAAGACACTCTAGTCAGTCTTCCATCAGTATTTTCTTGGTTCCTTGGTACTTTTTTCCCCCTTATTTATACTTATGTAATTATTTTTAGTGCCCTAGAATTACACTAAGTTGAGAAACTTTTTCTTCCTATCAAGGTTCAGTAACTACCCAGTCGCAGCTCTTCAGGGGGAACAAATCAATTGAGAACAACATAAAGATAAATAGTATCTTGATTTAGTTTAGATTGCGATTTTTGCAGAGAGAGAAATACAAAATGTTCTACTTCTAAAAATTAAGAACTGGGGACATAAAATTCTCTTTAGTATCTCAAATACTTAAAAGAAACTCCACAAACTCCAGTTCCACTGAATTGTCAGGCAAAGAAAAAGATAGACCAAGAAAGGAGATAAAAGGATAAAGACCTAGAGGGATCCTAAGACTAGGCCATCCCAGAGAGAGATTGAGTCAAGGAGAAAAGGAAGAGGAAGTGCTTTTTAAAATTCTATTTTTATTGATAGCTTTTGCCTTTTATATTACCTTCATTCCCAAATATAGCCCTTTCCTAATCAGCATGCCTGTTTCTACTTTTTTCCCCAGCTTTTGACTCTGCCACATCCATCCTCACTCCCACTTTACAATTTTCTTCCTGTAGTTCCTAATTTCCTTTGGGAAAAATTATGTTGTATTGGAGCAATTGCCACAGGAGTTTTTAATAGAAACTCTGGGGATCCAGAGGCTCCTGGGTAAGGTAATTGTCTGTTTTAAGATTATCAGCTATAAGAAGATAGGACAATGTTGTTTTGGTCTTCGTAGCCCCCCAAAGATCAGATCAATACCTTGACTGTAGTTGGCACTTATTATTTGATGAACAAAGTTTGTCTTACTTGTCATGTAAGACAGAGGGAAATTAGATTTTAAAAAGAGAAAAAGGTGATATTATATTAGGGCCCTTTTTTTTAGTCCAGGAGCAGAAGGGAGAAGCCCACACACATGCCCTAGGAAAAGAGGAGATGCTACTCCTTTGTCAGTCCTTGAGGGCCCTTTGGAAGGCGGGCCCATTAGTATGTTCTTTTTTAATTTTAAAAGATTAGAGTTTAAAGGTAACTCCAGCAAGAAAAATGTCTCTAGACCTAGAGGAATTGAATTTAAGTTCTGGGTTTGTTCTTTTTGATTTGTCTCTTTCTACTTGTGTGATCTTGTGCAACTCTTTCATTCATCCTTCTCTAGAACTTATTAGTGAATGAACCTTTAATTAGAAAATTGTGGGTTAAATTCCAGAGATTCACACTCTAACCCTGGTGTCTGGTTAAAAACAAAATGAAACCAAAAACTCTCTTGGCAGTTACTTGCATAAAACTAACTTTTCCCTAAGGGTAAAGAAGGAAGGAATCTGAACTGCAGCTAACAAAAGAGAAGGATGAATGGAGGAAGAAGGGAATGGGAATGGATATGGATACAGATGGGGCTAGCTGACAGAAGCAACTAGAGGTTATAATCTGGAGGGAGACAATAATGAAACAATGGTGGTGGGTAAGTGAGCTGGGATAGAAGCATGTGTGACATAAAAAGTTCAAGAGACATAGTTTCTGGATAAATAAAATAATTTTATTAATCATGCTAGAAATAATAAAAGGGGGCAGTGACACTCTTAAATATGAAAAACATTTCATATGCCCTTAAAAGAGTGAGTGTCCCTGAAGGTGGCAAGTGACTCTGATTGGTTAACAAGTAATGAGAGAATTAATAATGAGAGATGGACCTCTACTAACAAGTTGCTGAGAGATATGATTGATCCTTCAGGCTTGGACAAAGACTTATTTCTTATCTACACTAGAGCAATCTAGACAAAAGAGGGTCTACCTCTGTTCAGACTTGGCTGAGTGGAACAAGGGACCTTAGTTTAAATTCTTTTTAAGTTTCTGTAGCTGGATAGGACAACCCAGCTCTCATCCAGGACCCAGAGATTCAGACAATCTCATCCATTAACAATATCTTTCAGATGCTGGCTTAGTCTTATGGAGAATGAAGATCTAGGAAAGGAAAAAAATCCCAAGTCTCTCCAATGTTAATAATTAGTCACTTAATAATCATTTCTCTAATGGGGAGGGAAGTTAGTCAAATAAAATTTTTTCTTCCCAGATGCCTAAGTTCTTGATTACTGATCTAAATAAGTTCCTCATGCAGGCTCCTAAGGCAGAATAAATGGCTGATCTGAATGAAGAGCTAGGTTTCTTGGGGGCTTTCTGAATTGCCATGCTGTTATTTTTCTTCCTTTGTTCTGGAAGAGGACCAGTGACATCATGAGGGTGATGACTTGGCTTGAACATGAATTGGATTTGAGTGCAGTAGAATTGTATAAAACTGTCAGCTTTCCCGTCCCCTCCAGAGTCATCAAACTTGTCTGGCAAGACAGAAGGCAAGTGGCAATGTCCAAAGAAGCAGTGGGTGACCTTGACTTTCCTAAATTAAGATCTTTACCAATTCTGTTTGTCTGTGGCAAGGCTGTTTAATGACTAAGAGCTAAGTAAGACTGGTGACAAAAGAAGGCCCAGTTTACCATCGCAGAAATATCAATCTGGGAGCCAGAAGACTCATTCTAAGCCATCAATACCTTAGCAATGAGTTATGAAGGCGTGGGTGGGCAAATCTGCTCCCTCCTATCATTTGTTATTCAATAAAAGTCAGAATTGGCTGAACTTCATTCTCAAAGAGAATCAAAATGACATCACTATGTTTGAGTAGATTACAGTGTGTCCAACTGGCTGAGCAGACCAACATGAGCTCCGAGTGCTCTGCCACAGGTTGGACACAAATGATCCCTATGAACATCTGGGGTGGATTTGCTAACTTTATGCCTCTTGCATTTCTTCCTAGTTCTTTCAGTTCTGCTTTGCTCACAGAGCACAGAACCTTCTCTGACACAAATGATCCCTATAAACATTTGGGGTAGTTTCTCTAATTTTATTTCTTCCTAGCTGTTTCAGTTCTGCTTTGCTCAGAGCACAGAACCTTCTCTGACGAGGGTACGCCACACTGGGTGATCCAGTGTCAGAGTCTCCCATATTATACGGTCAATTTTAGTTTAGTTTTTTAAAAGAGACTTTGAGAGTGTTCTTGTATCGCTTTTTTCTGACCATGTTATGAGCATTTGCTTGGTGTGAGTTCTCTGTAAAATAATCTTTTTGGCTTGCTTATTGCATTTGTCATTTGAACAATGTGGTTAACTCAAAGGAGTTGTGCTCACTAGTGGAGTTGGAATTCTTGGCAGTTTAGTTCAAGAAAGGACCTCAGTGTCTGCTAAGTTATCCTGCCAGGTGATCTTCAGAGTCTTCATAAGACAATTAAAATGGGAACGATTCAGTTTCCTGGCATGGTGCTGATATCCTGTCCATGTTTCACAGGCATAGTGATAAGGGCTTAAAAGTATAGTTAAGTAGTTCCAGTTGAAATAATGGGCTTTTAAAAAGCATGTTTTTTCCGAGCTATATTTCAAGAAATCACAAATGAAACTAGAAGATGACAAGTAAATGATTTTTGAAAATAAATAAATTAAAAGATAAACAGATAAAGATTTTTTTTAAATCTAAGTTCCAAATTCCAAAATATAAGCAAGCAAAAATTATATATTTTCCCATTAGTTGTCTTGACAGTGGACTTGGATTACTCTGAAGGGGATAGTGAGGCTGAGGACTTTTCTAAGCTCTATCTCACCTTGATAATGTCATTGGTCCTCTTGGAGAAAAATGGATGAACCATAACATAGGGTTCTGCTTGAGGTCTCTTTAAAGAGAGGACTTCCAGAAAAGATGTTGAGAGTTAAACCTCTGTCACACGGAGCTTTGGCACAGATGCCTCAGGGCTATCTTAGTCCAAGTTTAAGTTTATTCCTCCCGTGGATGCTGGATGGGTTGCCTAAGGGGCAAGAAAACAATGGAGCTGACTGCTGTCCTGGGAAAGGTGTTGGAACTGGGAGAGCCAGTTGGGTCTTTGGTATTGAGGAAGAAAGAACTTTCTGTTTCTTTTGTTAATCACATCTTGGCCATTCATTGCCTCCCAAAGAACACACTGATCTACTCATGTTCTCAATGTTCTTTCTCCTTAGCCCCATCCAGTGCTCCACAGTTAGCTCACCACTATCACATTCAGAGTTTCCCATCCCCCTAGGAAAATACAGTACAGAGGGAATACTAGAGAGGGGCCAAAAGGAGCTAAAGTCCTGTTCTGGCTTTTGGTTCTGCTGGCTTATTTCTTTTAAGTCAGCAGCCATTTCACTTGCAAGACTTCTCTGGGGCATCTTGGCTTTGGGAAAAGAACTAACAAAATGTTTAGCTCTCCTATAAAAGTAGCATAGACTAACAGGACAGATTGAAGGTTCCAGGCTGAAGTTTTTATATACTTAAAATGAAGAGCAAACTGTACTTACTAGAGACCCAAAGTTTCACATACAATCCCCTTTTCTCTATACTCTAATATATATATAGAAGCCTCTATTTTGTTTGGTAATTAAGCATAGAATAATTTTTTGAATTCAACTATTTAGCTTCTTCTTTGCCCTGTGTGGCTGGTAAATAATTGGATACTGTCTATAAGTTGTTCCAGTTAACAGAAATGTTAAGTTCTGCTTTTAATTGAATGATGTTACCTAATAGTTATTGTCCTTGTTGATACTTATTAGCAGGTCACAGCTGTCCTGTTGACCCAGGCAAAATTACAGTTTGCTAATTTAGCCCCAAAGTTACCTATTGGGCAGCTAGGTGATGCAATGAATAGAGTTCTAGGTCTGGAGTCAGGAGGGCTTATCTTCCAGAGTCCAAATCCAGCCACATAGATCAGCCTTATAATCCTGGACAAGTCACTTATTTGCCTCAGTTTCTTCATCTCTAAAATGAATTGGAGAAGGAAATAGCAAACCAGTCCACTATCTTTGCCAGGACCCATCATGAAGAGTTGAACACAACTGGAAAACAACTGAACAACATTTGGGAGTTTTGTTATTGCTTTTTAAACACCCTATTATGATGCTGTTGATTCCAGAAGAAAAAAAAATCTTAAATTGATTGCAGATAAACCAAAGGTGTAAGTATTTTGTAGTACTAACTGGATATAGAATCTTAGGTTCTATCCCAGTCCCCATATTTATAAATATAGTCAATGTGGTGACTCAAGTCTTTCAGAAAGTGGACTTTAATAATGATATTATTGATGATATATGATATATATATATAAAATGATATGATAATGATATGTCAATGGCTGACATGTCTGTAATGCTTTCAGGTTTGCAAAGTCCATATCAACGCTGTTAGAGCTGAATCTCTTCTCTTGATCTGAACCAGGCTCTTCCTTGGCAGTAGCTTTAAGGAGGCCTTGTAGTAATGGAAATATGATCAGATGTGGCACCAGTCCTAGTTCTGAAGCTTTACTAGCAATACAGAGAGAGTATATTATTTTATATGTTACATATAAAATAGAGATAAGAACATGTAGACCCCTTACCTCATGGGTTTGCTGCAAAAGGAAGGATTTATAAAGATCTACATTAATGGGGCATTTTTTAATCTTCTTGTAAAAGCCTTTCATGCCCATGCATACAGGGTTTCTGAGAGGTAGCACAGTATATTTGGGGGGGGGGGGGGGGGGGGGGGAGAGGCGTGCAGAGGGTAAAGGCAGTCAAAAGTCCTGGGTTCTAATTCTAGCTTTGTGACTGGAGATCTTGTGCAACTTTGGGCAAATTATTTCATCTTTAGAGTTTTGTTTCTTCATCTGCAAAAATGGCAAGATAGTCTCCCCCAGCTCTAGCATACCCTCCCATTTCCATGTGGAAACTCAGACCTTGGGGAGGGCAGTTTGAGGAATAGAACAAGGTATGGTCCTCCAAACATATGCAACATAGAAAAAACTTGATATCTGATAAAAAAACAAACAAAAAACAGTGCTTGCTTTAGGGAAGAAGTTGGGGAAAAAAGTATTTTGTCATTAGTCTTGTTGTCCCTCAGTAATGCAAGATGAAGGGATGCTGCTGTAGACTTCAGTGCTGAAGGGGGATGCATTGTTAGGGAAAGACTATGAGTCAGAAGAAGCTTCCTAGAAGGGTTTTTCTTTACATATATATTTAATTTTTTTCCCCAGTTACATTCAAAACAATTTTTTTTTTACTTTTTTTTTCCTACTTTTTGAGTTCTAGGTTCTCTTCCTTATCCCCATCCACAATTAAGAAACCACATGCAAAGTTATGTAAAAACATTTCCATAAAAGTTAAGTTGTGAAAGAAATAGATCTCCTACCCTAAATGAAAATAAAAACCCTCAAGAAAAGGTTTAAAAAAAGAGATAGAAAAAGAGAGAATGCTTCAACCTGTATTCAGATACAATCAGTTCCTTCTCTGGGTATGGAAAGGATTTTTCATCATATGTCCTTCAGAATAGTCATAGATGATCATACTACTGAGAACAGCAAAATCATTTACAGCTGGTCATCCTAGAATATTGCTATTACTTTGTCTAGAGTCCATTTCACTTTGATTGAGTTCATGGGGGCCTTTCTAGGTTTTTTTTGTTTTGTTTTTTCTGAGAGCATCTTGCTCATCATTTCCCACAGAACAATAATATTCCATCACAAACACCTATTTTATTGAGTTTATAGAGACATCTGGAAGGATTTTCTTTTGGGCATAGGAAGATCCAGAAGGATTCTGTTCTTGGTTCTCTTTCCTTTTTTCCTTAGGTTATGTTCTTCAGAGATATCTTCTACTCTCCTCCTCCTGTGGCTGTGACCAGTACTCCTATGCCTTTGACCCTCTAACCTTAAGTCTTGTTCACACTCCCAAGATATGGTCTCCCATTTCAACTTCTTGCTAGACATTTCCAGGCAGCTATCTCTCTAGCCTCATCATTCTTACTTATTAATAGTGACTTTAGTTGTTCCAGTCTCCCAGACTTTCCCTTTCCTTTCACTGCCCATGTCCAATCATACCAAGCCCTCTTGATTCTTCTTTCTTTCCATTCCCACTAATGAAAACTTTGGAGTTAGGGGACCCAAGTTCAGAATCCCAACTTTGATACCATTTTGTATCACATTAAATAAGACACTTTACCACTCTAATCTTCAGTTTCTCCATCTGTAAAGAAAAGGATTGGGCTTCTGCTTTCTAAGATTGCTTCCTAGCTCCATGATTGTACTTCTGGCCCATTTTGCCTCACACTTGGACTTTTGCAATAACTTCCTGGCTGTTCTCCCTGTCTGCAGTTATCTTCCTTCTCTAATCCACTTTACACCGGCCACCAGAGGAATCCTTTCTAAATACTATTTTCATCATTTTACTCCTTTGCTCAAAAACCTAATGAACTTTCATTTCCTACCGGAGGAAGTCCAAGCTTCTAAGGCCAAGATGCTGTAATTAACCCAAATTGCTGTGCTTGAATATGCTCCCCTTGCCTTTCTTTATGCCATTCACTCCTGTAAGACATGGTGAAAAGAGCACTAAGTTTAGTCCTGGAGAACCTGTATTCAACATTTACCGGCTGTGTGATTTTTAAGCAAGCCATTTATCTGAGTCTTAGCTTCTTCATCTGTAAAATTGTTGATGATATTGCCTGACCTCCAAGTCTTGTGAGAAAAGCATTCTGTATTTTAAAAAATGTGATATAGGAACAATTGTTATCATTGCTCCCACTTTTATAGATTGCTCTTGTCTCCACACATGCCTCCCTATTGCCTATCCAAGTCCTTTGTGGTTGTTCAGTTATTTCAGGAGTACCAAATCTTCATGACTCACTTTGGGGTTTTCTTGGCAAAGATATTAGAGGGGTTTGCCATTGCCTTCTCCAGCTCATTTTACAGAGGAAGTAACTGAGACAAACAGGGTTGTGACTTGCCCGAGGTCATGCAGCTAGGAAGTGTTGAGTCCATATTTGAAATCAGGAAGATGAAGAACCAGCATTTTCTCCACTACTCATCCTATTATACTTCGGTCAAACACCATCTCCTCCATGAAACCTTTCCTGGTCACCCCCCTCCCCAGAAGCGCTGTCTCCCTTCTGATACCCTCTCCTACCCCATGACAACTGACATGTTTTACTTTGCCTTATGACTATGTCTTTACCCTAAGTGCCCTCCATCTCTACCATTTTATGATTGAATTAGATGAGTAGTTTTGGGGACTGTATTTTAATCCTTCCTCCCCCACCTCAATACCTAGCAGAGCACCTTGAACACAGTCATTAAAAGTTTGTTGATCACTTAATGAAGGAAATTAAATTTCCCTCATTAAATTGAGTGAAGGGGGAAATGTCTAGGAACCTGGAAGAACTGTGAGCTTCTTAGCTTGCCTGGGGCTTTGGAGAATATAGAGTAGTTTTTAGATAAGGGATACTGGAGTGTTTCTTGGGCCACAGAGTGAAATGTTTCTATTTTTTTCCTCCCTAGGATTTCCTAAGCAGATACCCGATCGAGAGATTATATTGGGTGGGTCTACACCGAGGCCCTGAAGGGTGGCAATGGATCAATGGGGCTCCGTTGCCCCCCCAGCTGTGAGTGACTGCATTGGATCCGGATGGCATGTATGGGTGGGACAACTCCTGGCTGTTGCTAGCGATCTTTGGTGTGGCTCATTCATGGCAGGAAGGGCTGCGAATACAGTAGAACTTGGTGTCTGTTCCCCTGCCCTGGGTAGGTTACACTGATCCTACCATCACTGTTTCCAGAGTATCTGGGGAGAGGGAGAGGTCACAAGAGATCTCCCTCCCCCCCCACCAGATTTAGTACTCATTCTCTACTCTGATGGAGCTGATTGGGATCCCACACCGCTGAAATGAGGGAGTACTACATACAAAGCTACCCACAGACCAACCCGTTTAGAAAGAATACTTGGATGCTAGGGGATACAGGGTGAATAAGTGCCTGGATTTTATTGGAGGTGGGATATTAAGAAAGACTTCCTGTTATAATGTGCCAAGGGAAGGAAAGGGGCATCCATCCTCATCTCTTTATCCTCTTTTATTCTTCCTCCTACCCAGGCTCCTAAATGAAGATGAAGACAGCCCTCAGAACCAGAACTGTGGGGGATTGGAAGAAGGGAAGCTCAAAGCTTTAGAATGTGCCTCCTCTCGACCCTGGATCTGTATCAGGGAGGCCAAATGATCTGCTCACTCTTCAAGTCCAAATCCACAAGAAGTGGGCCAGGAAGGCATCATGGTATTACATGGACAAGGTCAGATCGTGTGCTGAGGGGGTTTACGGTTTCTCAATATAAATATTTCTGTGAAACTTTGGCCTAGGGCCCAGAGACAAACCCTGAAAAACACAAATTATTCATAGAAAACTCAGGTAGTAGACCTTCAATCCTCAGCCAAGGGGACCCTATTTTATGGGGTTAAAGAAAACTGGTTTGTAGCCTGTGGAATCTTAACTCTAATTTTAATCCAGTTTCTGAATTTTTCTCAGCTAGTGACTACTTAGCATTTCTGGGTCTGGCTCCTGTTCCCCTTATTTCCAGCATCATATATGTACATAATTGCTTTATTTTACTTACCAAGGGATAAGGAGCATTAAGAAGCCAAATTCCTATGCTGGTTGAACTGCCAGTTTTCATTACAGTACACTGAACAACAGATAATGTCTAAATTGCTTTGTTACAGTGAGTTATAGTGGCTGGCTACATTGTTAGACATTGTATTTCAAGTCTGAAGGGGTTACAGATGAATTCTAAACCCAGTTGGGAAAGAGAATACAACTTCAGGTGGGCTATGGAAAAGGATGAAACTTAGTACATAAATGAGTGTTTATTAGAAATCACAGTTACTAACCATGGAGAGCTAGATGGTGCAGTGGATAAAGCACCAGCACTGGAATCCAGAGGACCAGAGTTCAAATCCAACTTCAGATCCTAGACATTTACTGTGGGACTCCGGGCAAATCACTTAACCCTAATTGTCTTGCTCCCTCCCTTTCCTTCCTCTTTCCTTTTCCCTACCCCCAAAAAAGAGACCAAGGTAACCAGGAAGACCAACAGGATTGCTAAGTAGATGCTGGAGGCAATCTCTAAAGCAGTGATTCTTATCATAGGAAAATACTTGTCATCTTGTAAAACTTGCTGTTATAAGTCCTTACTTCTTAAAACCATTAAAGATATATTTCAAAAAGCCTCCTTTTCTCTCTCTGCTTCCTGTTCTTTCCACTAATTTTTTTTCTCTTTTTCTCTTCTAAAGCCAAAACATGTAATAGTTGAAATTAATATAATAGTTGACTTTAACAATAGAGTTGGGTTCAAGCCCTAGATTTTATTGGCCGATGCAAGTTGATTGACCTTTCCAGGGCTCAGTTTCCTACTCTGCTGAAAAAAAAAAAAAAAGGTGGGGATAGGTGGGTGGGTAAACTACATGATATTTGGGGTCCCTTACACCTCTGTAAATTCGTGAATTAGTGCTAACCCCAATGACTTTGACTAGGAATTTATTCCTGTATCATGGGCTAACCAGATTCTTCTTAAATTGCTTGTTTTTTTTTTTTCAAGGTCAACTTCTCTATACAGCAGTTTGTATATATAGTAGCCTCTAAACTTTGCTGTTCAAGATGTTGTAAAGAAGTGGGACAGACAGGAGGACCCGAGTTCAAATTTGACCTCAAGACACTTAAGTGTCAAGACACTTCCTAGCTGTGTGACCCTGGGCAAGTCACTTGACCCCACTTGCCTCAGCAACAACAAAAAAAAAGAGAGAGGGGGGGGACATAAAGCACCACAGTTATCAGGAAGTATCTGAGTGACACGATGGGGAAATGAAAGATGCTATTGAGAACTGAAGGAGAACTTATTTCTGCTATGGGTACTACCATTCTTCAAGGTCTGGAGATCTCAATTTGGGTCACCTCTGACTCAATTCTCCTTATTACAATGGAATGAGTATCCAAGTTTTGTTCCTACACTCCATACTACTTCCTACATCATCGGCTCCCTTGTGCCCATCACCCTCATTACTTCTAAGTGTCTTCCTGACTCCAGTTTTCTCTCCCCCACAATTTTTCTTTCAAATAGTTTCCAGAGTGATGCTCCTAAGGGAGAGGTCTGACCATATCACTTTTCTGCTCAGAAAGCTCCAGCTGCCTTAAGGATAAAGTGTAGACTTCTTATTTGGCAATCAGCCCCTTCACAATCTGCTAAATCTATATCCAGATTTTTTACAATTTGTTGTTCTAGAAATACTCTCTATTTGCTATTCCCCATATTCTATCTTCGGTTACATATCATTACACAGGCTGTCCCCTTATACCTGGAATATAATTTCTCCTCACTTAGACTTCTTAGAATCCTCATCTCCCTGGGACAGTTTGATGGCACAGTGGATAGAGCACCAGCCCTGAAGTTAGGAGGATCTGAGTTCACATCCAGCCTTAGACACTTAAAACTTCCTAGCTGTGTGTGACCCTGGGCAAGTCACTTGACCTTAATTGCCTCACCCTCCCCCCAAAAAAAGAATCCTAATTTCCCTTCAAAGCTCACCTCAAGTTCCAAGCTTACCTCAAGTTTCATCTCCTACTTGAGGCCTTTCCTACCTACTCCCTCTCAACTATCAAATGTTCTGGAAATTATTTTGTATTTATGTATATGTGACACATTGCTTTTCCCTAAAAGACTAAGTTCTGTCTTAGGGACTGTTTCTTTTTTGTCTTTGTATTTCCACTACTACCACATAACACAATAAAATGCTTGTTAATCTATCGACTGATTGAAGGTTTTCTTCACTAACTCACCCTTACTCTAGCACTTTGAAGATCAATATTTCCAAATCACAAATTTTTATTTCTCTGTAAAACTTTTACTACCAAAAGTCCTTATTTTTTAACCTGTATTTTAAAAGCAGACTCCTTTTTGATCCTATTGACTTCTCATTTTCCTGCTTTAATCTTAGTTTAATCGGTTAATTTCCTGAGCAGCAATTATATTTTCTCTGCTTCCATCAATCATCTCAAACTCCCAACTACCAAGACCCATCATGTTGAGGCTAGAGAACTGGAATGGATTTAGTCTCAGTGTTGGAGCTCAAATCCCTTCAATAATATCCTCAACAGGGGCAGCTAGTTGGTGGTGTATAGAACACCAGCCCTAAAGTCAGGAGGACCTGAGTTCAAATGTGACCTAAGACACTTAACACTTCCCAGCTGCATGACCCTGGACAAGTCACTTAACCCCAATTGCCTCAGCAAAAAAAAAAAAAAAATGTCCTTAATAAGTAGATAGCCTTCACTTGAGGACCTCCAAGGCAGCTCATTACATCATTACAAACCTCTAATTGTTAGGAAAATTTCCTTACGGTGAGCTAAAATCTGTTTCCCTATAACTTCTATCTTTTGATATGTTGGTGCCCAGCAATGTAGGTTGGGTTCAGAAGCCAAAGGCTAGAGAGGAGACATGAAGACAAATCAGTATTCTAAGGGCACTTGTTGAATTTGTGATAAGGTTGATTTCAAAATCGGTATATTATTTTCTGCCACCTTGGTAGAAAGGGTGTAGCCAGGACCACTCAACAAAAGGAGTGTATAGCTTCAGAGACAAAAGAGGGATTAAAGGTATTAGTTCCACCTAGGGTGGACGGAACCAGAAAAACCATAACTCGGAGACTAGTGGCCTTCACTGACAACAGGCGAATTATTTAGGGCTTTCTTCGCTTTTGAAAACTGAGTCAACTGAGACTGCTTTTGTGACTTCTGATACTGGAGATGTGATATTAAAGTAAGGAGGTTAGTTTCTACCAGCCACACATGAAAATCTGATTCCTTATTTAAGAGGTACACCTCAGTTTTGTGTTCTGAAATTCCTTTACACCACAGAAGAGTTATTGAGTTGAACCTACTTTGTAGTAGACTCTGGGATGGGAGAAAGGAGCCTGAGAATCTTCATGGAAAGAAATGGATCTTCTTTTTACTTTTAGAGATAGTAGCAAACATCACAGGGTCATAAATAAGACTTGCAGATGGAATTATTAGTCATCAAATGTGATCCAAAGCTGGGTGCCATGGATTTAAAAAGTATTTTGATGCAATTGATTTCTTTTGTAATTCCATGTATTTTGTGTATTTAAAAACATAATCCTGAGGTGTCCATTAGGCTTCACCAGGCTGTCAAAAGGTTTAGAACCCATGGTCTAGAGACAATTACAGACTCAAAGAGCTAGAACCATTTGATTTTATAAACAGAAATGGAGCTTCACACAGAAAAGCAACTTACTTGTCCTGGGTTACAAGTGTCTATATCTAATTAACTTCTCTGGGGCTCAGTTTCCTCAACTGTGAAATTTTGTGGTTGGAGCGGATAGTGGCCAAGCCTCTTTTGCTCTATGGGCTAACATTTCTCTCCCTTCTCCCCCCATCTGTCTCCCCATTCCTCTGTCTATTCCTCCTTTTTGTCTCTTTCCTCCCTCATGTGGAAGCCCTGGTTGAGGCCCTTGGTCCCTGTTAGGTTGTGCCTCGCTATACTTTCTTAGGTTTTCCTATCTGTTTTCACAGCAAAGGACAGTAGCATTTGATCACTAAATCTTGGGACGTGGCTGGCTGGAGCCAAGTCAGAGCTATGGATTTTATCTTTGACTTTTGCCTCATTATCAGCAACAGCAACATTAATAATAATAATTTCAGACTAAATGACAGGTAGAGAGGAGGGGAAAACCAGGATTCTTAAGAGTTATTTTAAAGACTCCTACTTCCCCAAAATAGTGATGTTAAACTCAAATGCAAACAGATCCTTGTAGGCGGCATATTGACTCAGAACAATACAAATTAACGTTACCTATATGGTATTTTATTTATTTTGCTAAACAGGTCACGGTCACCCACTGGGGGATCACCAGCCACCCTGCCTTTTGTCTTGCCACTGCATTTGGATGGCTCAGGAGGCAAGAGTGAGGCTGATGACTTTTGGAAGCTCTCGAGAACCTCACTTAAATCCAATATGGGTGCAAGTCAAGATATCAACTCCAGGATGTCACTGGTCCTCTCTGAGAACAAGAGACGAATACCAAATTTTACTAAACATTTCCCAATTACATTTTAATCTGGTTGGAGTCTGCACTGGGGAATTCTGCCATGAGTTTTGACACCTCTGTCAAGACACTGGGAAGCAGGGACTATTACCCGTCTATATGGTGTCATGGATTGACATCCCTTTTTTGATAGGGACACTTTGAAGTCTATGTGTCAAAAATATGGGTTGTTTTAGTATTGGTGGCTGAAATAATCCAACACCCAATTAAGTGACGAGTCACAGACAATCTGTCAGTAGATCCATATGCTAAACCTTTCTAGTTTGGTTATATCTGTTAGAGCATGGTGTTACCCAGTGGCTTTGGGGAGCCAAGGCTGCATCCGTGACATGAGACATATCCAGGAAGATTTCAACGTAGTCGTGTTCTGAACATTCAGACTCCCCTAGTTTATTTTGTCCAGAACCACCTCTTCATTTCTCTTCTCTGCAATGAGGTACAATGTAGCCCTGAGAAAACATCATTATTGAGCTAAAATTAGTGTATTGCAAAATACTTTTTATTGAATTAATGAGTTAAAGCCTGAAGTTAATGCTAAAATACTTGCAGTGAACTAAGAAAGGCAAAGCAATGTTATTTGTTTTTGAACTTAGTGTCTTGAGGATTTTTTCCCTTAAAATCCAGATTTTTATTTTTCTCTAAACTGAAGTCCGTCCCCTCTAATTCACTAATTAACAGATGTACAGGCCCACTTGAAAATCAATAGGTCCTAAATTAGGGGGTTGAAATAATATGATGCTAGGTAGAGAGTAGGGAAAGAATTCTTTCTTGTCCATTCTTTTCCCCTTCTCTTTTCTCTCAGTATTGTTAAATTGTGAAATGGAACAGGGTGGGAAATATTGATATAGCCAGATGAAAGGTGAAAACTGCCAGTTATTTATGACAAAGCATTTCTTGACTGGTTTTTATGCTCAATATATAGAATAATCAATTGTTTTGATCTCATGTGGACATAGTTGATCTCTCTTCTCTCTGGGTCTCATCTTCAGCGTGTTAAATTGGGGAATTCGACTAGATGATCATCACCAAGGCGCCTTCAAACTATTTGGGAAAATGACAACCTCTTCCTCATGGACTTTGGCATTTGATGCACAGAAGTTCCCTTCTTGTCTGATTCTGCCCGGAATCATTTGCGTTATTTTAGTCAGCTAAAGTCTCAGGGCAGAGAATGGGGTAGAGGGATAAATCAATAGATAGATTTGGTCACTCTGTTCTCCTTAAGGACAGGAAAGACCAGGCTAAATTTCTCTCTCCCCAAATATTAGTCTAGAAAAGCTTGACTTCCTCTTTATCAAATGCAGTTCCACACACACATGCATGTGCACAGACACAGCATATAGTAAATAAATGGCATTTATTCAATCCAGTAGCAAATAGAAACTAGAGAAGATACACAGATGAGAATATACTAGACAATACAGACTGAACAAGCCCTCCTACTGGGAGCCAGCTATCTCAGCTTAACCAATAAGACCCCAGATCTCATCCAAGGAGAAATTCCCCAAGCCTCTAGTGCAGATAAGCTGAGAACAGAGACCTGATAAAGGTCCTCTATAGGTTGCTATCTTCCAGAGGTCTTTCTCCCCATTTAGGGACCAAAGAAACTCCCATTATCTTCTTTCTTGAAGCTTGAAGTCAAACCATCAGGGTTTCCATACTCCCTCACAGAGGCATAAAGCATGGATGGCATAATCAATCTCCACCAATGAGGAAAGTCTTACGTAAAATGGATTTGAGCTGAATTATACCACCATATAACTCTAGGTAAGTCAATATATGTTTGCCTCAGTTTCCTCATCTATGAAATTGTAATAGTGATTACACCAACCTCACAGGGTTGTTGTGATGGCCAGATGAGATAACATATGCAAAGGACTCTATAAATGCTATTATTACCTCACGCCACCATGAAGACACTCCACATGGTGGAAAGGTGAGAAAATAGGGAGTGTTGTGCTCACCCCAAGAGGGATTGTAAATTTCAGCATGATTCATCAGAAAAGATCTATGGTTATTTGTGAAATGTAGAGGCCAAAAAACATTACTATTAAAATGTAAATGTGTATTATGAAGCCATGTATGAGATCCTGTACAATGGCTGGGATATGTCACTGGGTCAGGTGAATTTAGAAGAGTAATTCAGGGACCCTTAAAAGAGGGCTGGGATAGAGAGGAGAAACAGTGTGGAGGAGTGTTCTCAATATGGATCAGGGAATAAAGGATGTTGTTGAGACCAGGAAGAGGAAGAAGGCAGAGGAGGCTGAGACTATGAAAAGGAAAAAGAAAGGATATTGCAGGACAGACAACCCACCCACACTGAATGGTGGCAATATGGAAAGATTTTGATGGGATATAGTACAGGTTGGGGAATAGCTCAGATTGACTGAGACAAAAAAGCTCTCTAGGACCCATTCAAGAAAAAATGAGTAATATCACAAAGTACAAATAGTGGGAAGCATAGAAAATAGGAATGTGCAGTCACAAAGGACATACACCTTAAGGCAGAGCTTCCAAATATCCAGATGAAAATAAACATGATTGGTCCTTGGCAAAATTATGAAGTCAATAATCATTTATTAAATCTTTACTATGTGCCTAATACTGTGATAAGAGCTGGGGACAAAAAGAAAGGAAAAAGAATTCCCTGCCTTTAAGGAGTTTATATTTTAAAGGAAAAAGCAAAAGATAGTTAGGTCTTGTATGTGCCAAAATGTTTGCGGCAGCCCTGTTTGTAGTGGCCAGAAGCTGGAAAATGAATGGATGCCCATCAACTGGAGAATGGTTGAGTAAATTGTGTATATAAATGTTATGGAATATTATTGTTCTGTAAGAAATGACCAGCAGGACGAATACAGAGAGGATTCCTGAGACTTACATGAACTGATGCTGAGCGAAATGAGCAGAACTAGGAGATCTTTATATACTTCAACAACGATACTGTATGAGGATGTATTCTGATGGAAGTGGATTTCTTCAACAAAGAGAAGATCTAACTTAGTTTCAGTTGATCAAGGATGGACAGAAGCAGCTACACCCAAAGAAAGAACACTAGGAAATGAATGTAAACTGCTTGCATTTTTGTTCTTCTTCCCAGGTTATTTATATCTTCTAAATCCAATTCTCCCTGAGCAACAAGAAAACTGTTCGGTTCTGCACACATAGATTGTATCCAAGATCTACTGTAACCTATTTAACACGTATAGGACTGCTTGCCATCTGGGGGAGAGGGTGGAGGGAGGGAGGGGAAAAATTGGAACAGGAGTGCAAGGGATAATGTTGTAAAAAATTACCCTGGCATGAGTTCTGTCAATAAAAAGTTATTCAAAAAAAAAAGATAGTTAGGCCTATACATGATACAGAGGTGGTGGAAGATAATCTCAAAGGGAGAGACACTAGTGGATGTAGGTGGAGAAGGAATATAGACCAGGACAAATTTTCTCTTGAAGGTAGAAGTTAGAAAGTACAAAAGATCCATTCTAAGGATGGAGACTGGAAAGGTAAAGATGCAGATATGAATTGCAGTATCATGAGCGAAGTAGACAAACGTTAACGACTCTAGAAAAAAGACTGGAAAGGAGAAAAGAGGCTGTATTAAAGAGCTTTAAATTTTAACCAAGTGAGATCCTGGCAGTAATAGGGAGCTAGAGACCATTGGGCCAGTGGGTGAACACTTAGGTGGGAGACCTAAGTTTTAGGGAAATCACCACTGGCTGCTGCTGCTGGATTGTAATAGGGAGAGATAAAGTAGGGAGAACCATTAGAAGGCTATTGCTGTATTGCAGGTGAGAAGCCTTGAGGGTCCCAACAAGTGTGAAAGACATGGAGAAGAAATGCCAACCAGAGAACTTGTGATGACAGAAACAAGCTTTGGCAACAGACTGGCTACTTGGGGTGAGGGAGAAGAATTGAGGATGACATGTTGCATCCCTAGGTGATAAGTGGATAGCAATGTCCTGAGCCACAATGGAGGAAGATTTAGGACAGTCCTATTTGGAATAGTGGGAGTAAGGGACTCCCAGCCAGGGTGAGATGTTCAAAAGGCGATTGATCTGTGACTTCTCACAGGAGACTTCTCAGTGTTCAGTCATGTCTGCCCCTTCATGATTCCATTTGGGTTTTCTTGGCAGATACACTACAGTGGTTTGCCATTTTCTTCTCCAGCTCATTTTACAGAGAAGAAACCTAAGGCCACAGGGTTAAGATGAGACTTTCCCAGGGTCACATATTTGAGAACACATTTGAACTCGGGAAAAGCCTTCCTGGCTTCAGGACAGTGTTCTATCTACTGTGCCAAGGCCATCTGGCTGCCCAGATCATCTCCCATGGATTCAATATTCTGGAAGCTTTGGGTCACACTAACAAGATGGAATTTAAGTACAAATGTAGTCTTACACTTAGGTTTTTAAAAAATCAGCTTCCAGTAGATCAAAGCACAGTACTTTCACCTTGTTTGCTTTTTTTTTCTCTTTTCTTGTGGTTTTTCATCCTTTTGAGCTTTTTTTTTTTTTCTTGCACATGACAAATATGTAAATATGTTTGTAAGAATTACATGTTTAACCTGTAAGGGGTTGTTTGCTATCTAGGGGAGGAAGAAGTGGAGAAAAATTTGGACACAAGGTTTTGCAAAGGTGAATGTTGAAAACATTGCAGTTTTTAGAAAAATAAAATAAGTTTGAAAAATATCAACTTTGTAATTACAAAACTGAGGGAGGAGGCATCGCTAGCCAGCAATTTGTAACTTAAAAATTGAAGACAACTGAATCCATGGGAGATGACAATATCACTAAGAAAATATAAATCAAAAACAGAAGAGGCCCTAAGAAATAGGAAAATTATTTTCTAGCTTTTTTTCTATTTTTCTGATTACGTTGAGAAATTATTTACACTAATGAAAACCATTCAATACAATATTTCAAGTATATCTGTATGTTTTAACTTAACCTTTAACAAATTCAGACTTGACTTAGGGAAAACTTCCTAAGAAGTAGTGCCATCCCAACATGAAACAGTCGGTTTCCAGAAGCTGAGAGCTCTCCTCTCCTTTGGAAGTCTTCAAGAAAAAATAGGTGATCAATTCATCATTTGTTATTAATTACTTGTCAGGTAGATTGGTCACTGATGTTTCTTACAACTCTGATATCAAAGTTGAACTTCTGTTCCAGCCCTCCTTTTTATCTTGTGACTAGACAATTCATTATTAGGTGGGGCTCCAATTTCTGTATTTGTGAAATAAGGGAAAGCTCGGTGGTGCTATAATTCATTGAGTGGGGACCTGGAGTCAGAAATACTCATCTTCCAAATCTGACCACAGATTATCAACTGTGTGACCCTGGGCAAGTCACTTTACTGTTTGACTCAGTTTCTTCCTCTGTAAAACAAAAAGGCAAACTTCTCCAGCATCTTTGCCAAGAAAACCCGAACAGGGTCACAAAGTGTCAGATGTTGGGTGTTGGACCCTCGAGTTTCTTCCGGCTCTTTTATCTCACATTGGCCTTTTCTCTCCTGTAAAAGTTAAGCTTCTTCCCACCTGAAATTCTATTACAATTAGAGCTGGCAATGAAAGTAATTCTGCTTTCATTAACCTTCTCTAAATCCTCTTCCACTCCATCCCTTACCACCAGACTCACAAATGCCATAAAAAGAATTGTCCTATGTCTTCTTACCTACTCCGACTTGAGTAAATGGAAATGACTGGGTAAAACAGAGAGGCTGTTAATAGTTCTTTATCAACTTGCAAAGAATCAATCAATAAGCATTTATTAAGCGCCTACTATGTGCCAGGCACTGTGCTAAGCACTGGGGATACAAAAAAAAAATAATAATAAAGGCAAAAAATATAGTCCCTGCTCTCATGGAGCTCACAGTCTAATGGGGGAGACAAGTAAACAAATACGTACAAACAAGGTATATAAATAAGAAATAGAAAAAAAGGCACAAGAATGAAGAGGGGATTGGGAAAGATGTGTAGAAGATGGAATTTGTTGACTTGCAGGAAGTTGATAAATGTGATGAGGAGACAAGGGAAACAGCGAGAAAATGCCCAGCTGAGATGTGGAACAGCAAAGGAAGTGTCACTGGGTTAGAGTACACAGTACAATTAGACTGAAAAGGTGGGAGGTGGAGGGGGTGGAATCTAGGCTTTGAATGGCAAGAAGATAATTTGTATTTGCTTCTGGAATATACCGCTAGTTTATTTGGTGGGGAAGATGGTCTATACATTGTGAGCTCTGCACTTCATCACTTTGGCCACTAGAGGACAGAGTGGGGCAAGAAGTCGGGAGGCAGGCAGGCTTGTCTGCAGAGAAAAGGAGGCTTCTTGGGCTATGCTGCAAAGGTGAAATGGACAGGCTGGGCCACAGCCAGGAATCCAGCCAACTCCTAGGCTGTGACTGAGGGACTGGGAAGATGGTGTCCCTGACAATACCTTGGTTCTGTGCTGTTGCAGTTTTTATCAAGGATTCTGATAAAGGCATAGATGGCAAAGAAGGCAAACAACCGGGGATATTCATAGCTAAGGTGTCTTTTAAGAATCCAGTTACAAAAATACCTAGAGACTTTGGGTCAAACTAGTAAGACAGTCTAACAGGGATAAATGTAGTCTTACACTTAGGTTTAAAAAACAAAACAAAACCCTACACAAACCAGGAAGGAGACAATTCATTAAAAAAAAAAAAAAAAAAAAAAAAAGGCATTTTTAGGTTAGCCAAAAATGTGGATGCAATTTTAGATTCATTGTGAAGCACAGCTTCCAGGAAAGAGGGAGTAATGTTCTTTCTGTAACTTTCTGTCATCTGCCTTTAGAGCAATGGACAGAGCATAGGACCTGGAGTCATAAAGAAGAAAGTTCAAATTAGGCTTCAGGCACTTACTAGTAGCTGTGTAGCCCTGGGCAAGTCACTAAGCCCATTTGTATCTTTGCCAAGAAAACCTCATCAAAAATATGGTCCATGAAGTCAGACACAACTTAACAACAAAATCTGCCTTGACTAGGCCACATCTGGAATACCATATTCATCTCTGGGAAGACTTTGATAGGGGACAGGAGTGCTATCTTCAGACACACAAAAGGCTTCATGTGGAAGATGGATTCACCTTATTTTGGCTTGATCCTGGAAGTCAAAACCAGGAGCATTGAGGAGTGAAATTTGTTGCAAATATAGACAAGACTTATTAATTATAGCTAGCCAAGAGTGGAACGAATGGCCTCAGAAAACAATAAATTCTCCTTTACTAGAAGTCTTTTGGGAAAGCCAGCTAATAGTTGCTCAGATTCAAGCTGCAAGGAAATGGTCTTTGTGTTTCCTTTAACTTTCAGATTTTGTGAAGTGCTACTATCCTTGAACTACTTTCCCATATCCCAGTCCCAATATGACAATCTACAGAATGATGGCTTAAAATTCCCACTGTAGCTAGCCCTAGACAGGAGAGGAAGGCACTACTCAAAAGATGCCTCAATTGATCATGTATGTGGGGGATAGTTGTTGGCATGGAAACTGAGCGCAGGAACCCTCAGCCCTTCAGTGGGAAACATAAATCTCTGACAAGCTGCTGAGTCTATTGGGGCCTCTTGGAATACATAAGACCCTCATCTATAGAAACATTATGGTTAAGGTCAATTTATTATAATTTTATTGGATTTTAAATTCCATACATAGTATGGTTGATTTTCAGTTGATTATGTGACATAATCATCTCAAAAGAAAAAAACAAAAATTAGTGAAATTTTAATTCTAGCTCTTCCACTGTCTTCTACCTTTACTCAGTTTCCTCCTCAAAATCTATCCCCTCCAAATAGATTAATTTCCACATCTGTAAAATGAAAAGATTAACCCTCTCATTCTGCAAATTAGAAAACTAGATTTATTCATTTCTTAACTGGTTTGGGGTCTCATGCCTCAATGTGGGGGTCATGAAATCATGTTTTATTATTTTATATATATGTGTCTACATATCCCAGGGCCAATTTCTAAGGGGAAAAGGGTTCTCAAGAGGAAAAAAAATCTAACATGTCCTGGTCTAGATAAGAAATTATCTATAATAAAATATCTATAATAAAAATTATAAAATTTTTATTTTCTTTCATCTAAGCCCAGAAACCTGGCTATATTGTAGGGGAAAATGCTATTTGTCACTCCAAAAATCAAACATGCTTGAGGAATCTTGACTTCTAGGAAAGCCTCTTGCAATGACTGAAGATTAACTCCTGGAGTCAGAGTCCAGTGCCAACTGAACAACTCCTATTGTTCTAGGAGTGATTTTTTAAACTCATTTCAGAAGTCATAGAGAATTATTTCTGGGGTAGACATTGTTGGATTGGGACAAATGAGGAAGGTGCTATTTCCCCCTTCACCAACTGTAGCAAATCCGATAGGCCCTCATGAGCATATCCCAGCTGGAGTAGTCTGTGTGGAGATCCCAGGTGAGGTGGGCTAAGGGAAACAAGACAGACTCTTTAATCCATCCCAGTAGGTATCCAACACTTACATAACAGGGAAAGGAAAGTCCCCAAAGATCCTTTCCTCCTCCATTTGGTAGAATTGCCCTAGGAGAGTGATTCTCCTTCCCCTTTGTACCATGCAACATTGGCATTCCCTTTCCCAAACTCCAAAGAATATGTCACAGGATAGATTAATAAACTCATGAAGTTACAACTGGAGCTTTAGAGGAATACAGGGGAAAAAAAAAAAAAAAAAAAACAAGGTCCAAAGAGGGTGACAGCCATGGTAATAAAAGTACTAGAAATATAGACACAACAGGCTTGGCATTTGGATGTCTACCTTGTTAGCAGATGTGGAAAGCCCAGGGAATGTAACTGCCCCTGCAGTCCAACCTCCATCCTCTTTTGCTGACTGATGCTTGCACCCAAGGGAAACTTTTCAGATGAGTAGTTGTCTCCATACATGTTAATTGCTTTTTATGAGGTTTTTATAGTGACCAATTCTGGTCAAAAATACATTGGGTTATAAATCTTCCCCCTTCTCTCTTTGAATCAGGGAAAAGAAATGCTCTATTTCTAGCTTCAATGTAATGAAGCAAGTCTGGGTCCCCTGCCAGACATTCATTGTTCTATTCAAGACTTCCTTGCCTGGTACTATCCTGAAAAACAAACAGACCCATTTAAATCAAGTTCAACTCAGATAAAATTCAAGTCTTTCTGTTGGCCTTACCTATTCTCCCAATGGTAATCTGCTTTCTTGGGGTCTCAATTCCTATTCTTCTCTGCTTTTCGCTTATATCTACCGCCTAGTATTGTGGGGTCTAATTTCTGTATTAAGTTTCTAGCCATGGTAGCCTGGGTTTCAAATTCTGTATGGCTCTAGCAATCCTTTAAGGAGTTAAGTTCCCTAGATATCTAACATCTTTTACATTAACCTCTACCTGCTTGCACTGATTGATTACATTACCAATGACTACACTATTCACTCCCTCAATTCCAAACTTGCTTCACTGAACGCCAACTATGTAACTGCTTTCTACTTCCTGGAATTCCTGGATTTAGCTTCAGACTTGTTTACAAGAATCCCCATAAGTCCTTTGGTATATTCCTTCCAGTCAAAATGGTACTCAGTGACTTCACTGTATTCACTGACACTGTATTCACATAGGTATTCACTGACTCGATGGCAGACCCCAAGCTTATATACTTAACACTAACCTTCAATAACCCCACCAGCTTGCTCTGGCTGATTACTTGAAATCTGGATGCCTTCCTGCCTTTTCTCCTTTTACTTTTCTACAAATCTCAAGACTTATAACCAATGCCACACCCTAGTTGAAGTTCCAGTATTAGTAATGTTTTCCTGAGTCTTCTTCACTTGATGACAGAAGGAACTAGGCAGATTTTTTTTCTTAAAAATACGTCTTTTACATACAATACTAATGCTAGGCAAATGTCAGAATCAGAATCCCAAAAAAAAAAAAATGTTGTGACAGGCTGGAATGATGGACTGAAGGATGAAACTTAAGAGTGAAAGTCAATCACACAACTATATCACAGCAAAAACCACACTTTCACACTGTTTAACCCAGATCATGTTATTGGATTTAACATATTTCATATAGATATCCTTTAATTCATATTATTCTCTAACCTAGACTAGCCTTGCTCTGAGTTACTTCAGTCTAAGCTATCTGCTAATTTGTTATTTGATTTCCTGATGGCCTAAGACAATGTCCTTCTCAAAGTGCCCAAAGTTACTATGAATTGGCTAGCACAGTGGTCTATTGTTTTTAACTGTAAGGATTCATATGAATCACTTTAGGTTGTTCGGTGTTCACTGAAGGACTTAAAACAATGTATTTAAATTGATACACATGAAATTTCAGTTTAACATAGTACCAAGAATGTTCACTAATATTGGTTACAAAATTTATAATATTTTTAAAAACTAGTCAGGGATTAAAAACAGATTTTGCTGACAAGGAAGCTGTAGGATCTTAGACTTCAAGAAGAGGTGAGTGATTAAGAAAAATGTCCTGGATGACTGAATCATTCAACCTACCTGGGTAGGAATCAGACATCTCTTCCACTCACTCACACACTGAATATATTTGGATTCCAATTCACAGCAAGCAACTTCCTCAATGAAAGAGCACTCTTGGATGTTGATCTACTTCCTGGAAGACTACAAATTTAAGATGACTAGCTCTTTTAAAACAGATGAGGCAGAGAGGCAGCAGAGAAATAAGCATTAAAGATCTTATTCATCTGAGTGATTCACAACATTCTATTCTAAACTTAGGATTTACTGTGCAATATATTTCAGATACTTGCCAATACTGGGCACATACATTAGTCTCTCTTCTCTCTCAACTTGACATTTTTTCTACTCTATGCTCTAGATGATCTGTATCTTGCACCATAAGTGTCTCTATCATTTTGCTTTCCAGACATTAGCAAAAGGATACTGGCAAAAAAGAGCCCCTTCAGCAAACGGGATTTAAGACTAGGATTTAGATATGGGTTTCTTTTAGAACTAAACTGTTATTCAATTAAAACATTACTAATTTCCTTACACTTTTAAAGACCTTATTAGGTGTAAAATCAACTCTTAGTAATCAAATACTGTTCCTCTTAATGCTGTGTTTATCCTGGGTTTTTTTTTTTTTTGTTTGTTTTGTTTTGTTTTTTTTAATTTCATTTTGTGCTGCTGAATAAAAGGAGAATCAGAATTCTTCTTTTTGTAGGTCCAAGCCCCTCCTTGTGGCAGGTATTATAAATCTGGGTAACTGAATATAAACAGTACAGATGGCCTGGGTTAAACAGTTATGCCCATAGTTCAGAATTTTTGAAAGTGTATCCTTATATCTTACATAGAAAGGAATTTTCAATGACAGGAAAAGGTGAGGAATGTCCACAGGAGAAAGTGCTATGTGACAACTTACTTAACAATGCAGGTTTGTTTAATGGTGATGGTGGTGGTGGTAGTGGTGGTGATGACTGCTGCTTTCATTTTATTATCTTTTTTTTTTTTTAAACAATTAAGAGGTGTAGCCTTTACACTCCACAAGGAAAAAAAAACAAACACAAGAAGTGCTTAAGGAAGATTCCCCCCTCCCCCCAACAACCTAAACATAGCAATTCAATGGTAACAGAAAAATCAAGACAAGGTTTGATTTCAAAATTTCAATAAAAATGCAAAAGGTGTAATGCAACAGCTGTTCAACTTCCAAATCTAAATAGGCACTGTTTAAAAAAAGGGGGGGGAGAAAAAAAACCAAACATTTCCATTTTCTCCAGAACACACACTCTAGCAACAAATGCAACCAACTAGCAATTAATCAGTGGGAAAAGAAATTTCTAACCCAAGTTATATGGCCTCTCCAGTTCCTGCCCCACTTTGCAATTTGGGGTGGCAGGTGGGAGGGTAGAACAGAAGGATAGAGGAAGAAATCAAAATAAGACTCCCAAAGCTGCTGCTGACTAGAAAAAAAGAATTTTACAAATGTTCAAGAAAGCCCAAGGCAAGTAACACAATTTGTTCACTCTAACTTCTACTGAAAATAAAACATTGAGATCTGCAATTTACTACATAAAACTGCACTTGTGAACAGAATAACCTTTCAGAATTGAATTAGGGTTCATCAGAAACTATGGATGCAATTTTAGACTTCATCCAGGAAAAGACATTCAGTTCAGATTGAGTTAAAGCCAAACTTTAGATACTTGTACATCTAGCCTAGTTGGATCGGTGTCTGGAACTGCTGGGTTGCCTTGAACAGCTGTAAACTAAACAATTGTATGTAACTCCATAGGAAGCTTAAGGATTGAGGAAATGTACAGCCTGTTAGATCTCCCCGGCTTCACGCTCTTCTGAGCTCCTCCGGTCTTCTGATCGGCCATTAGCACTCTCATAAGAACGTTTCTTATCTTTCCTCTCTCTGTCGCGAGGAGACCTCTCTCTGGAACTCCTATCTTTGTCACGTGATGCTAGATCTTGGTCTCTTAATGACCGCTCTTTATCTCCAGAAGACCTTTCTTTGGAGGATCTGAAAAACATTAATTAAGAAACCAAATTTGACATGCTAAATAGAAGAAGCCCAGAATCACAAATGAGAGACTAAGAATCTGTACAAAGTAATTACCATGAGAATGAATATAGAGGGAAAACAGCAATAAAAACACTTATCAGAAAGAACAGAATTCTGCTGTGGATAATGTAACACACAGGATGATTTAAGGATGACCCAGGAAAACAAATCTGCAAATGCAAGGTTTGAGTTAAACAAAAAATTTAAGTTGAACAATTCAACACACTTTAGTTTCACAGTGCCATATAATTTTACAAATTAAGAAACAAAATGAAATTTTAATTTTAGTTTCTATATCAAACATGTTATTAAGCACTGTAATAGTACAACTAAAAGTACATCAAAGAATGCCACTAAATTAAAACAAATAATAAAATGAATCCAAAGAAGTGGATTATTGACTTGCAGAATGAAGTAGAAGGCCTAGAATAGGATAGACTTTGAGGACAGGAAAAGAAGCTGGCTACTTTAATAGGTGGAAGGGTTTAAATAAAAAATGTTTCCAGTAAGAAGAAAACTATTTTTTCTGACTTAGCTAAATGAATAATGGCCTTAACAAGTAAATGTTAGACATTTTTTGAGAATATCAGTTATGAAGCCCCTCAAAAGCTACCCATCTAGCTCAGATGAGATATGAATCACAAAAACACTCTTTCCACCCTCCCTCACCCTCATCTATCTTCTATATTTGACGAGGTCCATATTTGCCCATTACTGTTACTCCTGCCCTGTAAGGCTAATCCTTCTTCCACATGTATCCTTAAAAATAAGTATTTTGATTCCCTCTAGGTCTTTTCTTCTTTTTTCAAGATATACACCCCAGTTCTTGAACTCAAAAGTATTTACCATTCTAATTATCATCTTGGTTTCCTGCCTCTGGAAATTCTCTTAAAAAATGTAGCAAAGATATAAAATCTTAAAACAAATTAAAAATTAAAAAAAAAATTGTCATTCACCCTACTATCTTAGCAACCAATGAAACACTACTGCCATTTTGTCTTTAAAATTCGAGAGAAAAGATAAGGAAAAAGAAACTAGGATCAAAACTTATAGAGATTTAAAGAAAAGTAAAAACAAGACAAATGCAAAAACAAATCATACAGATAAATGGCAAAGTTGGGATTCATAATCCCCATACCTATACTGCAGGATAAGAAGTGTACAGAATAATACTAAGGTGTTTTTAAGATCTTATATTAAAGAAAGATTAAATAGAATTATAAGTTATGTTTAATATTTTTTTACTAAAACATAAAAAAATACTAGTGCATTTTTTGAAAGCCATTCAATTCAGTGATTAAAAAAATTTTTTTTTAATTTTATCTGAAATAGCATCCTTGAAAAGAACAATTACTCACACATTAGTTTATTTAAAGATTTTTGAGTTCCCTTCTGTTAACTGATTAAACTCATTCCAGTTATTTGGGAGATTACATAGAAAAATAAACAGAACCTTTCAAGGCCTCTATAGCTTGACCTTGTGTGTGTGTGTAAAAATTTTTACTATTCTCCAGCATGAGACCTCTAACAGATGCCATACATACAAAAATTTGACAAATGGAGTAAGCAGTCTTAACTTCAGAATACTGATGATGCCTCCAGATCTCAGCAGAATGGAGTAGAAATCATGAAGGAGTTATCTAGATAGGCCCCATGTACTGATTTGTGTTTTTTAACTATTGATCTACTGAGACTCCCATCAAGAAGTTGTAAAAGTATTGATTGGTTAGATGTTTGTTTTTTGTTTTTTAGTGTTGGCTCCATGAAACAAAGTCTGTTTTTGTTCCAGGATCCAGGCAGCAACTACATGGCCCCTAAAATTTTTGAGAGCATGGCCAATGAATGCTAAGTATCAAAGTCTTACTCTTACCTCACATCCTAACCACTTAGTCTGGTACTCAAAATCCTTTTAAGAGAATAAACATCAACTGTGATATCACCCTAAAGCAGAGATTCTTTTTGTATTACAGATAAGATCCTTTTGATAATCTGTTTAAGCCTATAGACCTTTTCAAAAATGTTTTTAAATGCATAGAGGAAAATAAAATACATAGGACTATAAAGGAAACAAATCATATTAAAAATGTTTATCACAGTATTAACAAAATCACCAATACCATGTGTCTAATAAATGTTTCTCTTTTATTTTCCCTGCTCTTCAGGGTTTTCTTGCAATTCTAAGATCCTAATTCTATCCTGTCAAGTCTGTCCCTAAAAATTAACAAGTTTTTATCATGTACTTCTTCATTACTTCAAGAATCTGTTATTTTTTCAATTTGGACAATGACTATCTTTTTTTTTTTTTTTTTTGGAATAACTTTTTATTGACAGAACCCATGCCTGGGTAATTTTTCTTTTACAACATTAACCTTTGCACTCACTTCTGTTCCAACTTTTCTCCTCCCTCCCTTCACCCCCTACCCCAGATGGCAAGCAGTCCTATACATGTTGAATATGTCCCTGTATAGCCTAGATACAATATATGTGTGCAGAACTGAACAGTTCTCTTGTTGCATGTGTGCAATCCACAGAATTGGATTCAGAAGGTAAAAAATAACCTGACAAGAAAAACAAAAATGCAAACAGTTTACATTCATTTCCCAGTGTTCTTTCTTTGGGTGTAGCTGCTTCTGTCCATCCTTGATCAATTGAAACTGAGTTAGATCTTCTCTTTGTTGAAGAAATCCACTTCCATCAGAATACATCTTCATACAGTATCATTGTTGAGGTATATAATGATCTCCTGGTTCTGCTCATTTCACTCAGCATCAGTTCATGTAAGTCTCTCCAAGCTTCTCTGTAATTCATCCTGCTGGTCATTTCTTACAGAACAATAATATTCCATAACATTCATATACCACAGTTTACCCAACCATTCTCCAATTGAGGGGCATCCATTCATTTTCCAGTTTCTAGCCACTACAAACAGGGCTGCTGCAAACATTTTGGCACATACGGGTCCCTTTCCCTTCTTTAGTATCTCTTTGGGGTATAAGCCCAGTAGTAGCACTGCTGGATCAAAGGGTATGCACAGTTTGATAATTTTTTGAGCATAGTTCCAAATCTCTCTCCAGAATGGTTGGATGTATTCACAATTCCACCAACAATGTATTAGTGTCCCTGTTTTCCCACATCCCCTCCAATATTCCGCATTACCTTTCCCTGTCATTCTAGCCAATCTAATAAGTGTGTAGTGGTATCTCACAGTTGTCTTAATTTGCATTTCTCTGATTAATAATGACTTGGAACATATTTTCATATGGCTAGAAATAGTTTCAATTTCTTTGTCTGAGAATTGTCTGTGCATATCTTTTGACCATTTATCAATTGGAGAATGGCTTGATTTTTTTATAGAGTCAATTTTCTATATATCTTGGAAATGAGGCCTTTATCAGAATCTTTGACTGTAAAAATGTTTTCCCAGTTTATTGTTTCCCTTCTAATCTTGAATGACTATCTTTTTATAAAAGGTACAAGATTCACCATCTTCCAGTTACAGAGGGAAACCTCTCCTTAGAAAACTGATGCACAACAAATGCAACACTGGGACCATATTCAATGCAGCCTCTCTCCAATTGGGTAGGATTACAAGAATTTGTGCCCCACTAGCAATAACCTTCAAGAATCCAAGGGTATCTATAGAAGATTTTGGTTGAGGATGTTCTTAAAACATCATCCTTAAAAAGGGGGCAAATGAGGGAGAGAAAATCCAATTATAATTTTGATTTATGACCAAGAACTTAATGCAGTTTTCTTCTCATAGTGTTCTACACTGAGCCTAAGAATTTTTTTTATTATATAAACTGGGAGAGGGTTCTCTTTTTTTTTTTTTTCCTGAAATTCTAAGAAATTTTTTATTCTTTTTATCTGTCCCTGGCCCAATGACTGAGTATTTTTCATTAGATGAAGCAAAGTTGGAGAAAAATGCAGAGAACTATTTTTTTAGTTTTGTCCAAAATAAAATTTTTTTTCCCCCTAATCCTCATATCATCTGCTATTAATCTCAATGATTTTCTGAAGGTATAACCCCTAAATATGCATTTTTTTTTGGTTCAAATTCTAACACTATTCCTGCTCATATTTTCTATTGTCTTCATGGCATCTTGTATAGTCTGATAAACTAAAATCCAAGATCCTTATAGACAATCCTCCTAAATTTTCCCTTTATCATCAATAATACTATGCTCATTTCCCAGGCTCAAAAGATTCAACTTCTGCTCTCCATTCCTTCCCACCCTCTGCCATCCCCTTTCAGTAGTTAATTCATACTTATTTCTTCCCTATATTCTTTCAAATGTGCTTTTATTTATTTCTTTTCTTTGCAGAGTTATATCCTAATCTAGGTCCCCATCTAAAACAACTGCTTCCTAGCTGGTTTCTGTCCTCATCACTCACTATTCTAATCCATCTTAGCTATAGCTAAAACAATAATTAAAAACTACCTTCCAATATACTGCTGCATTCAGAAATATATACACATACCACACACATACATATAAAATTATGTGTGGTATGTTTGTATGTGTTCACTCAAGGATGAACAGATGGTGGATGCTGAGCCCTTACTGCTTCTATAATACCAATTTCAAAATCTTGAGTCTGGCCCACAACCACTTTCTCTTGCTTTATCATTTTCAACTACTCAACTCAAATCGACTCACTTAATTCAGCTCCTTTTCCTTTTTGCTAATTCATTTCTCTCATCATCTTCAAAAGTGGTCTCAAAAATCATTTCCTCCCAACGAATCATTTTCTGATTAACCAAAAGCTTCTAATTACTCTCTAGTTATATCCCTTAAGCACACGTACAATGCAAGTAATATTAAATATTTGTACCTACTGATTGCAATCCTAAGATCCTAATTCTATCTTGTCAAGTCTGTCCCTAAAAATTAACAAGTTTTTATCATGTACTTCTTCATTACTTTACATCATTACAGGATCTATTCCTCCCACTGTGCTTCTTCTGGAGTATAGGGATTGTGTCTTTTTTCTTTTGCATCCCCTTATAATATTTTATAGTGTGCTTTACACAATAAGGTGTTTTCAGTAATAATAATGGAAAGGTTATTATTATAAAGAAAAATTAATAACTGTATATCCACTTACAAGTAACATTTTATCCATAAAATAAATATTTTATGATCAGAAAATAACAGCAACAAAAAGTTATCAAACTGTGCATACCCTTTGATCCAGCAGTGCTACTACTGAGCTTATACCCCAAAGAGATATTAAAGAAGGGAAAGGGACCTGTATGTGCATGAATGTTTGTGGCAGCCCTCTTTGTAGTGGCTAGAAACTGGAAGCTGAATGGATGCCCATCAGTTGGAGAATGGCTGAATAAATTGTGGTATATGAATATTATGGAATATTATTGTTCTGTAAGAAATGACCAGCAGGATGAATACAGAGAGGCTTGGAGAGACTTACATGAACTGATGCTAAGTGAAATGAGTAGAACCAGGAGACCATTATATACTTCAACAATGATACTGTATGAAGATGTATTCTGATGGAAGTCAATTTCTTCAAAGAGATCTAACTCAGTTTCAACTGATCAATAATGGACCAGCAGCTACACCCAAAGAAAGAACACTGGGAAATGAATGTAAACTGTTTGCATTTTTGTTTCTCTTCCTGAGTTATTTTTACCTTCTGAATCCAACTTTTCCTGTGCAACAAGAGAACTGTTTGGTTCTGCACACATATGTTGTATCTAGGATATACTGTGACATATTTAACATGTATAAGACTGCTTGCCATCTAAGGGAAGGGATGGAGGGAGGGAGGGGAAAAGTCAGAACAGAAGTGAGAGCAAGTAATAATGTAAAAAATTACCCAGATATGGGTTCTGTCAATAAAAAGTTTTAAGTATGAAAAAATAAAATAAAATAAAGTGTTAAACCTGAAAAAAAAAATAACAGCAAATAATTGCCCTCGGTTTTATATCAGGGGTGATTTTAATCCAAATGATTTGTCTTATGAGTAACTATGTGAAATATATTCTTTGATTTTTATTATTTACTAAATTAATAAAATTATAACCTCACACAGAGCATAAGCTGACCCTATGAACTAGAATTTCAGTGTTAGAAAGACTAATACCTTCTTTTGGATCGCTCTCTGCTCCGGTCTCTGGAGCTATGCCGGCTTCTCTGGTGGCTACGACTGCGGCTACGGCTGCTAGAGCGTGATCTGTGACGATGGCGTTTCTCACGGGACTTGGATCTGGTTCTTCTCTTTCGTTCTCGTGAAGTAGAACGAGATCGATGTCTACGATGCTCTCGGGACCTGGATCTGTAAATAAATAAGATGAAATTTGAGGTATTCTTATGAAATGTTGTTATTGCTTCACTAAATCTGTTCATGGATAGAGAAACTTGAAAATACTAATAACATGAGGTAAAATTTTCTATTTTTTTCCTAAAGGACTATGACTTTAAAAATCCTTCCTCTGAATCTTTGAGCAAATTGCTAGGAGAAACTGGCAGGAAAAAATGGGTTAAGTAAGCAGCAAATATATAGAAAAGTACCAGGGAGTATAGTGGATAGAATACAGGACTTGGAATTCTAAAACTTTTGTTCATATCCTGCTTCAGACTCTTGCTAGTTGTAGTATGACACCCCCAGTAAGTCACTTAAACTCTTTTAGTGGCTCAGGTTCCTCTTTGTAAAATGGGAGTAACATCATCTTCCTCGTAAGGTTATTTTGAGGATTAAATGAGATTAATATATGTAAAGTTCTTGGGCAACTTTAAAGTACTATATAGTATTAATTATCATTACTATTATCATTATTAATCTAAAAGGCAGAGATAACGTAAAATAGAATCAGAGAATCTCAAAATCAAAGAACTTAAGTAAATCATCTATTCCAATGTACACCTAAAAAAATCTTTTCTACCACACACCAAACTCAGGGTCACCTAGCTTTTCCCTGAAGATATCTAGTGAGAGAAAACTCAGTCCATGTTATTTAACGTGGCCCCTTTTACTTTGAGTTAGTTATTACTCGTCTTAATCTTTCCTTATATCAAGCCTAAACTTGATCCTCTGTAACTTCTTTCTATTGCTTCTAAGCCTTCCCCCTGGAGTCAATTAAAACAAAGCCAACTCCTCTTCCATGTGACAGCCTATCAGCTATAATACATCACTGCCAATTTCCATCTTCCATCCCAATCCTTCTAGGTTTCTTTTTACAGGTTAAATGTCTCTTCCTTCAATTCTCAGTGGCATGAGCTCAAGATCTTCTATCACTCTAGTTGCCCTTCTCTGAACACTCTCCAACCTAATGACTTCCTTAAAATTTGGCACCCAAAACTGTACACCATCAAACACATATTGTAAGACCATAAGTACAGCAGGACCATCACCTTCCTAGTCTTAGACACTAATTTTTTTTTCTTAATGCAGTCAAGACTCATATTTAAGATTGCAGTTCATTAAGATTTCCAGGTCTCTTTCAGACAAATATACTCCAGCCACATTTTCATCAACTCGAGATCCCTATAGGAACTGCTTAGCAGTACTCTTATCTTGCATGATTCAGAGGAAGAAAAGCCATGGTGGCAGATTTTCAGTGAAGACCTTCCCAAGCCAGTTATTGACAATACTGTATCTGACCTGATTCAGATTTACACAATAGACACAGAAATCCCTTAATTGCTCTAGAGCCATCCAAAAAGAAAAACAAAACAAACATTTGCTTTGTCCGATTTGACTCACTAAAATGGGTCTCAATTATATATATTTTTTTATTTTTTATTTTTTTTAATTTAATAGCCTTTTATTTACAGGATATATACATGGGTAACTTTACAGCATTAACAATTGCCAAACCTCTTGTTCCAATTTTTCACCTCTTACCCCCCCACCCCCTCCCCTAGATGGCAGGATGACCAGTAGATGTTAAATATATTAAAATATAAACTTAGATACACAATAAGTATACATGAATGGGTCTCAATTATAAAAAGTTGTTAAGTCACAGGGAACAGCTTTATATTAGCAAAGAGGGAAGAACAAAACTCGAGTTGTTTTCTGATTGCCTTTTTGGTGTTTATATGGTGGCCCAGTGGACAGATATTCCCCCTGAGCAGGTTTGGGTGTATGTTGTGTTTGGATGATGAAAAAGGAACGTACTGTGTTCAACTGAATTATACACCTTAGGAAATTTTTGAAAATTAACCTTTTGAATTTGGTGCATTTGTATTTAAGCATTTCTTCATTAAAACAAAAGCCAAAATATCTTTTGGGATATTTTTTCAAGCCATAAATAAGCTTAATCTTCCAATATAAGTGAACAATATATTGTTTTACATAATAAAAGTTAAAAAATATTTTGTAAAAGCTATGAAAATGGGCATATAATTTAAGTGGTTTCAATGTTCTATGGATCACATTGGGGTTATGGAAGTGTGTGGAGGTGATTTTAGCCATAATTTATTATTTTCCCATTTTGTGTTATTTTCCCTTTCCCTGAAATACATTATTAAATATGATCATCTTTTCAACACAAATGTTCTTCTAGGAATCCTTTATGTTCAGAATCTTTAAACACCGTGATCTCTGAAGAATTAAAGTTTTCCAGTAACCACTAGGGCAAATGAGAGCGAGTAGTGGGTAAAAGTATGCCCAATTCCAATGATGACCTATGTGTAAAAAATGGTAAAGGGAACCATGATGGATCTATGTAGCAACCACCAAGGAGTAAACAGGAGACAGTCTCAGTGATGCATCTAGTCCTCACAAAATGTGAAAAGGCCTCTAGTATACTATGTAGCTCTGTGGAGAATCTGAGAGACCAGGGGAAAGATTCATAGAGGAAAAGGTAGTAAAAATGAGTTATCATTACTACCCAGAGAGAGAGTGCCCTCATGGAGAACTTCATGAATTGATAAGTTTTAAGAGAATAGCAAAACACTATTCAATAACAATAACAAAAAGTTAAGAAACCAGAACCATATTACCGACAGTGGGCCAAAAGAAACAATTCATCTTAAAATTTTGACATGTCATTTCCAAAACAAATTTATGTTAAACCTATTTATTGATTTCCTAATAAAATAATTTTTTCTCAAAGAGAAAGAGAATAGGAATTGCTTCATTCTTTAAATTTGTAACCCCAATGTCTAGTATAGTAAATGGAACAAAGTGCGTATTTAATAAAATAGCTTGGGACCACAACTTTCTGAACACAAACAAATGCAAAATGTATATTTATTTCTATTAAATAAATTTCTTCTTATTCAATTCAAACATTTTTGACTATCAGGATCCTTTTAAATACTGATTGTCAACTGGTTATAACTTTTACCTTTGAGTCATCTACAAATTTGATATATATCTAAATTATATGACAAAATGTTAAAACGAACAGGGAGTAATACAATTATGGAGTTCTCTAAAATTAATCATTTACATTTTTTAATACAGCTCATCTATAGATACTTAACAATGTAAAATCCAAAAGAAGTTCAAATGCTAATTTCAAAAGAGAAACTACTGGTCCTTTATTAATTTATCCTTATCTGAAAACAGGAAGATGATAAAAGTAATGACATCTGCCCTTATTTCTTAAATAAGTTAAATAATCCAAAACAATCAACATAAAAAGGCTAAATGAATAAGGAAATTCCCTTATCTGAAAAATACTTTTATTTTTCTTGCAAATGAAGAGATATGAAAGACAAGGACAATACAGGATCATGTGCAGTATTTTATAGAAAGATGGAAAATTAAAAAAAAAAAAACTTTCACCTCACAAAAAAGTAAAAAAATCTGCAAGAGAAATGAAATGTAAATATGCCAGAGTCAACTTTGGGGCATTTATAAATGTAACTAAAAAGATAATCTGCAATTAGATACATATATTAGATAGACAGAATTTTCAAGGCACATAAGGACTGAATTTTTTTTTCCCTGTAAATTTCTTCTTTCCTCTAAATTTTTTTCTTCCTATTCTGAACAAATATCAAATGATACGCTGTTAGTAAACTGAAAAAAAAAAAAAAAAAGCTACATATGAAATTGTGAGTTTTGTGAATGACAGATGTTCTGCACTGAAAAAAATCAAATGAGATAACATTTGCTCTTAATAAAAGATTGTTTTCATCCTTCCCTGAGCCTACACATTGAGGTTCCCGTTTGTATAAAGCATTCTTCTGATTGCACTCAGCTCTAGAATTGCTAAAATCTACAGCTATTATAGACAAAAGACGCAAGAAAAATCAAATCATAGTGCCTAAATTATGTCATGGAATTATACAGAAAATCTCTTCAATTAGCCCATTACTACATATCTCTTGGTCGATACTCCAAAGAGATAAAGAGCTAATGTGAACTTAATAAATGCTTATTGTTTGAAGATGACTTTGATGACAGGAGTGTGAGAAGGACCCTAGGGAAACGAGAGGGGTTTACTTCCTTGGCCTGTCAGCTTTGAAGAAAAGCAAAAGTATTTACATAAATAAAATGATCATTTAAGAATTACTGTATGCTACAAAACCATAAAATTTGAATTCAGAAAAGATTTTAGAAGTACAGCAAGTACTTGCTTGCTGAATTGAACTGAATCAACATCAATGATCTCCTGCTGATTTTCCAACCATGGTGATTTTCCTCAAAGTAATTGTGGTCCTTGTGACCAGGGTACTAAATATAAGCAGAGGAATCTCCAAAAGAACCTGAGTAAAGGATGTCATCAAGAAACTATATGACAGAAAAAGATACACTGGTCATTTGGGGAGAATAAAGGATGATGAGAAAGCTAGAGTGCTCCACTGGCAGTAATCTGATGTTAGGAGAAAGTGAGACAGCCCTCCTGCACTGCTGGATCAAATTTGTGAACTTTTAGGTCATGGACATGAGTAGTAGAGAATAGGCAGGCATGAATGGGTTTCTATCTCCATCATAAGAGAGAATTCTCAAATCAATAACTCTCCATAGGTCTATCAGAGTAGGTTCTATGAGAATAAATTGTGCATCTCCACAAACAGTATAGTAGAAAGTAGTATTAACACACACTGCACTTAAGAGACTTCAACATTATTACCCAATGATAACTTGAGTACAAATGGTGGTGAAAAACAACAAGGGTGGGTATAACTAAAAATCTGAGAGATTTAAGTCTGGTCATGTAGCAGTAATAAAAGATAACATCTTCCATCTACTATGCCAGTAGGGCATAAGGTAGTGAATGGATGGTGCTAAATTCAAAGCTTTTAAATCTCCAATGAACATTATCTGAACACTGAATAAGCCAACATTCTAGCAGAGGAATTAAATTCTAAGAATGTTGACCTTATATGAATAAAACCAAATAACAGAAGTTGAAAGTAAATAGAAGGAGGGTTCAAAGGCTCTCACTGTAGATACAAATAAGGGAACTGATAGAAAAAAAAATTATTATATACTTAAATATAATTAACAACATTTCATGGAATACTTGGCTCTCTCACACTTCAGAGCTCATAAAGAACATAAACAAAATATATCTATCAACCATGAATCTGAACTACAAAAATGAATCAGAGATTCACAGAATCTCACAGTTGGAAGGACCTGAAAGGTCATCTAATCCAATCTGAACCTGAACTCCTCTACAACATACCCAACAAGTAGACACCCAGTCTCTATATGAAGACTTCCAATGAGTAGAGAAACCCATTACCTCCGGAGGCAGCCTGAAAGTAGAAAGAATACCATTTTTGGATAGCTCTAATCATTAGGCAATTTTTCTTGAAATAATGTATAAATCTCCCTTTTTCCAACTTCCCACTTGTTTCTGAATCTGTCTTCATGGGACAAACAGAATAAAATGGAATCCCACCTCCACATAAGAACCCTTTACATACTTTTATATCTTAGGTTTTCTCTTCATTGAGCTAAACAACTCATGTTCCTTCATCTGTCACATGACATAAATTTGAGATATTTCACCATCTTGGCTATCTAACATTAAATGTTATCTAACTTATGCACAGGATACTCAGAAGTGAACACAATAAGGCAGATATAGTCTAAGGCAGAGTACAAAGGGGTCTTAACTTTTCTTATACCTAGAAACCATGCCTCTCTTAATGCAGGCCAGTATTGCACAAGCTTTTGTAACTGTCACTTCATATCAATGGCTTATACTATCCTTTAAGTCCCTAAAAACCACTATATCTATTTCAAACAAAGAATGTCTAACCATGCCACATTATCCTTAATTATGAAGTTGATATTTGGAATTCAAGTGTAAAAGTTTGCATTCATTTCAAATGAATTTCATTTGAACTCAATGTCCTAGCTTTTCCAGATCAATTTGGATTCTAAATCTGTCAATCAGAAATAACTAGGGGTCATGTGTTAAGTTTGACAAGTATACCCCAAGTCTGATAAAATGTTAACACAGATATCTAAAGCATTCCAATGAAGACCTCTAGCCAAGATAATATATTACACCGAGTCTAGCCAAGTAACCAGTTCTGATTTCATCTAATTATATAATTGTCTAGCCACTATCTCTCCATGTTTTCTGCAAGAAGGGTTTGAAACATTTTATCACATGCTTTTGTTAAGCAGCTAGATAAATATCTAATAATGATAATAACTACTAGCATTTATGTAGCACCTTAAGATTTATAAAAACACTTTACAAATATTGCACCATTTGATCCTCACAACAATCCAATAAAGCAGGTTCTACTATTACCTGCATTTGCAGATGGGGAAGCTTGAGAGGTTAAATAACTTGTCCAGGGTTTGTCTGAGGCAGAATTTGAACTCAGGTCTTTCTGATTCTGAGTCCAGCCCTTTATTATCACCTGGGAGCTTAGCATTTTCCTATTTTGCCAATTAAGTAATGCTTATTAGAAAAGGAAATATGATTACACTAGTATGAACTGTTTTACATGAATCTAGGTGACTTTTTCTAGATGTTCATTAACCATTTCTTAAAAAGGTAATGTTGGGGCAGCTAGGTGGCACAGTAGCTAGAGTACCAGTTCTAAAGTCAGGAGGACCTGAGTTCAAATCTCGTCTCAGACACTTAACACTTCCTAGCTGTGTGACCCTGGGCAAGTCACTTAACACCAAATGCCTCAGCAAAAAAAAAAAAAAAAAAAAAAAAAAAAAAAGGGTAATGTTATACAAATTTTCCCTAGAAACTTAAAAACAGGTTCATTGGATTATTAATTTATAGATCCTCTTGACTTCCTCTTTATTTGAAAATTGTACATTTTGCCCTTTTATACTCTTTGAACAGTGTCTCTTCTGTCCATGAGTTTTCAAATATCACTGACAATAATAGCTTGATGATCTCAACTATCAAATTCTTCAGTATCCTAAACTATTAACTCTTTGGGGCAGATAACCTGAATTCACCCAAGACTATATGAACCCTTACCATATTCTTATTTATCTTGAACATCAACCCACGGCTAGCCACTTTTGTTATGTCGTTTCTACTGTAAAGACCATCCATTCTCCTTGGCAGAAAAAAGAGAAGCAAAATCAGAACCAAGTAGCAACTCTACCCACTTTCTCCTGTCAAATTGTCATCACTTCTAAAATGACAAAGATCCCCATATCAGTGAGCAAAGGTACATACAAGGGAGCTCAATGGAAAATGCACTGCAAAATGCAGTATTAAGTGATGAAAGAAGCAAGAAGTTTACAACTTACCCTGAAAGAAGTCTCACATCTAGGCCATGAAAATATTTTTCAATAAGAGAATTATAGGACTAACAAAGATATGTTTCCTCTCATCAGAAAGGGAACTGAATAAGGTGGTTTAGGCAATACACTACTAGCCATGCCCAAAGAGCTGATTTTGCAGACCAAGACATCCTTCTCACAGGGGAAGTTTCTACTGGGAAGGGAAAAGGAAAGTCATTTGGCAGTGACAGCAATGTTTTTTAAAAAAAAAAAAAAGAACATCAATAAGAAAGACATCAGAGAAATGTGTGACCAAAAAAGTAGATGGGCCAATCATGAAGAAAGGAGGAACAAGGGACATGTGCTAGTGATAGTATAACAGATGCAGCATAAAGCACTGAAACACAATGACCAAGACCTTTAGCATGTCTCCATGTATAGTATTTAACACAGGATGATGTACAAATGGACTGTACAAAGAATTGCCATACCAATGAAATCAGAGATTCAACACATCAAAAAATTAAAGACTCAAGTACATATTAAATAAGTAGTATTTCAACTTTTATGTAAAAAAAGCAACTAGAGAGTATGAAACAAGGTAATGATTTTCTCCTTTGAATAAAAAATTTCAACATTATAGGATTGTCAGGCAAATCAATTAAATAAGTATATACAGAGTACCTCCTTTGTGACAGATGTAATGGGGATATAAAAAATTCAAATGAGAAGAGAAAATACAATCAACACAAATAATAAAATAGTTATGTGTGACATGATGTAACGACTTTATACAAAAGATAGTAGGGAAAATATCAATATTATAGGAGAAAACTTTCACTCTCTCCATTTTCTTCTGGGAGGTTTTAGAAACGTTGGAAGAAAAAAAGAGAATGTGTAATTTCTTTAAAATTGAAAGCAAGAGAAGCCATCAACATTTAATTATAACAACATGAATAAGATTTCATTTTCTAGAACTGAGTTTTTCCACTGTCAAACGGAGAATGTATTATTTTTAAGAAAAAAATCAGATGGAAAAAACTACTTCAAAAACAAATTTTGTCACATGGAAATCTAATTCATTTCAGTTACCTAGGCTATATGGCTAAGATTAATTTTTTGCTTCAGACTGAAAAGAAAAAAAAAACTTACTTTAAGATAAACTTCTCTACTCCTTTACATTTTAGATTATTTCCTAATTTGGTAAAGTTTCAAAAAGAGCAATTGTTTTCCAAAAACTGAGCAAGACAGAAGAAACAAGCAGGGAAGAATTAAAAGAGGATGAGTCATTAATGATCTTGATAGCATGATTTAAAAAAAAATTTTTTTTCATTTCAGTTCAATAAGCATTTATTAAATGGCTATTCCTTGAAAGGAATAAGCTTTGCAGAATATTAGGCTGGGACCAAATTCTTGAAAATATTGCTTATTGGGGCAGCTAGTTGGTGTAGTGGATAGAGCATTAGTCCTGCAGTCAGGAGGCCCTAAGTTCAAATCTGAACTTAGACACTTAACACTTCCTGGCTGTGTCATCTTCAGCAAGTAACAAACTCAATTGCCTCAGCAAGGGGAAAAAAAAAAAAGAAGGAAAGAAAAGAAAATATTGCTTATTTTAACATATTTAAAATGATTTCCAAAATCAGAGCCTAAATGTGTAGTAGTAACAATTACATTTCTGTGATGAGTTTGGACCTATGATTTTTAGCAATTTCTAAATTATTTTCATCCTTTCCATACTGATAATTCAAGAAATACAATCTCAAAAATTACAAAGAATGTCTGACAAAAGTATACTCTATTTTATTCAAATTTAGTAACTGATCCAAAAAAAGGTTCTAAAATTTTCATGGAGTTCTATAATGGAAGTCATGATACCCCCATCAAATATTCTTTAAACTTCTAGATTTTAAGATTACATTATTTGTATCTTGAAGAACTTTTTAAATTTTTTATTAGGTTCTCAGAAAACCATTAATCTAATTGAATGAAGCATTTGTTAAGTTCTTACTATGTGCAAAGTACTACGTAGAGATACAGACAAAAAAATAAAGACAATCCCTGCACTCCCAAGAGTTTACATTCTAATGGGGAAGAGCAACAAATGAAAAAGTATTATTAAGATGACAAGTTCCATAATACTCAGGATTCTGTAGCAGAGAAGATAATCTTCTTCAAGTTATTTCTATTGATAGAAATAACATGGCTCATGCCTGTTCTTTTTAATGTTCATTCCACCAATAAAATTATATTAGTTTCAGCATTTGACAATGTCTAGGACTTTGGTGGCAAAATTTTTATTTATCCACTCACAGTGAATTTTCATTGATGCTATTTTTTTTCTTCTCATCTTCCCATCTCTAGAACAAGAGTTTCCCTAGAGTTTTTTACAGGTATCTAGAGCTATAAGAATGTTTCCCACAGAGGTAGAACCTTAAAGAATGAGTACAACTTAAATATGAAGGACAAAGGGCATTCTTGATGAGAAACTATATGAGAATAAATATTATGTATTAATAAGTAGGACATATTTTCTGTCACTTTCTGGGGCAAAAGGAATAGACAGAGAAAAGAGATTTTAAAAGGGTCTCTCTCTTAAGAAAGAGGGAAAAAACACCCCAAAACAACTAGATCTTTTATACTGGACTAATGAGAAAAAAGTGATACAGTGAAACCAATACAACTGCAACTACTACTCTTATGTCTAAAGATGTTACTAGCTAGAAGTGATGTAGTGTAGTGCTTTAAGACTTGCTGAATATTTCTACTCCTCCCAATAATTCTTGGAGAGAAGTGCTGTTATCACATTCATGTTCTCTTGACTCCAGAATCAGCTCTTTATCCACTAGATTAAGACATAAAAAATTTAAATGCATGAATCTGTGTTTGTGTGTTTTATACTTTTCTATTTTGTAGCCTTCGGGATAGTGGATGGTTTTCATCTAAGAATAATAAAGCAGAATAGAAAAGTATAGTACACGTGTCTTAGCGGTCCTCCTCATATATTTCAGACTGGTTATGTGTAATGATAGGCTCCACTGAAGGCGTCTATAAATAAACTTTTAAAAAGATTCTTAGATTCTTTTTTACCCATTCAAACCAAAAGCAATCTACTTATGCCAAGATAAAACCTCAGCCCAGAAATAGCATTTTCAACCATTTCCAAATCTATCATAAGACACAGAAATCAATCATATCCAAAACTATCCTTCCCACTTTCTAGCACATTCTAACTGTTCTCTTTCACACAGAGCTTAATTTAAGAGCTAACAATTTCTTTGTCCAAGAGTAACTCACAGCCCCACTATTCCTGAAATATACTCTGCTAGTCTTAAAAATCAATACTCAGAATACCCAACTCTGTAGTCTAAGAAATATATCTCATAGAACAATTCCTTTCTACCCAACATTCTACCTGCTATCCTATTTTTTTTTGTGTGTGCACACAATCAAGGGACAAAGGAAAGTTAACACTGAGTACTAAAAGGCGATGTATGGATCTACAAAACAGCAAATAATGGTGAACTACATAGAAGCAAGAAAAGAGCTAAACCAAAGGGCAAAGGGAGAAAAAAAAAAATCAATAGAAGTAATTCTTCCAACTCTACTACTTAAGTGTTTATTTGAAAATGAGCAAATTGAAGTAGATAATCTCTAAGATTTCTTCTGGTTGCTAATGTTTAAACTTCTCAGGCTAGGAATCCCAGTTTATATTGATAATATAGCAATATATTCACAATCTGAGAAGATAATAAGAGAAAATAATGTACTCCTTTTTGGAGATTTTATATACCCTTGTGTAGAGCAGTTAATGCCAGGTGAAAATAATTTCAGACTCTAGTCTTGAAAAGCTTATAATTTTAGATAAAAAAAATAAGAAGTGTATACATGTAACAAAATGATTAAGGTAAGAGAGGGATCAAATGAAATGATAAGAGTGATTCCAAGATGGAGAAATCACTCTTACTGAAAGGATCAAAGCTTCATCGAAAAGGTGATCCTGACTTGGGTTCTGAAGGAATACAAGGCTTTTAATATGCAGAAAGATAATTACATAGAATTTATATGATACTTTATGGATATATGCATTCAGAACTACTGGTAGTCAGGAAATTTGAATTCAAGACCTAATCCTAACTTGTGGCATGATCTATGCTCTCAGCACCTCAGTTTCTTCAAACTGTAAAATGAGGGTCTTTATAAGATGATCTGCAAAAGGTCTCTTCCAGCTCTAAAATCCTATAAAATTAGGAAGGGCTTCTCTGAACATAAAATATCCATTAAGATATGTTTATTTCCTTTTTTTTTGGGGGGGGGGGGGCAGGAGGGAAGATTTTATAAATTATTTTGTTTTTTAAAAATCCAATAAAAGTTTTAATCCTAAAAGAAATAAAAAAGATATATGCATTCTTCTTCCTCTTGCAATGGGGAATAATATAAAATAATATTGGGAAGGTGGTCAGTGTTACAGTAAAGATTTAGTGGCACTAAATGTCAATATAAGGACTTTAGGCAATAGAAAATCACTGAGTTTGGGTTGTTGTTTTTTTTTTTTTTGATAGAGGTATAAAAGACCTGCTGATATAACAGTAAGACCACACTGTATCCCAAAGAGATCATTAAAAAAGGTAAAAGGATCAAGGATTCACACAAGCAAAAATGTCTGTAGCAGTCCTTTTTTTATCAGCAAGAAATTGGAAACAGAGTGGATGCCCATCACTTGGATAAGGGATGAATAAATTATAAGTTATAACTGTTAATGGAATATTATTGTTCTATAGCAAACGATCAAGCAGGATGATTTCAGAGAGACCTGGAGAGACTCACATGAACTGATGCTGAGTGAAGTGAACAGAACCAGAAGATCATTGTACATGGTATCAGCAAGATTATGTGATGATCAATTGTGATGGACTTGGCTCTTTTCAATAGTAAGGTGATTCAAGTCAATTTCAATAGTCCTGAAATAAAGACACCCTTCTGCACCCGGAGAGAGGACTGTGAGGATTGAAAGTGGATCATTTTCTCTCTTTTTTTTTTTTTCTTTTTTCATCTGACTTCTCTTGTGCAGTATGATAAATGTGGAAATATGTTTAGAAGAATTGCACATGTTTAACCTATATTAGATTACTTGATAGGAAAAGGGAGAGAGGAGGAGGAAGAGTAGTTTTGTAAGGGTGAATGTTGAAAATTATCTTTGCATGTATTTTGAAAAATGAAAAAGTTATCATAAAAAATTAAAATAAAATAAAATAAAAAACAAAAACCCAGTAAGATCACAGTTAAATCATTAAGAATAAACATTTTGGAGCATGTAGAGCTCCAAACGTAGAGCTGTTTTATGACTGTATCCAATAGTAATTAGATTTAACAGAATTTGTAGATAAACATTGGAATTGGCATCATATATCAAAGAGGCAAGAGATTCAAGAACAAGTAATGAGGGACATTACAAACAAAACAGCCATGTAAAATTGCAAAGAGCTAGAAGCAAAGTTAGGACAAAGTTTTGAAATGTCAAACAGAGAGAGATTAAGGAGCTAGAAGTTTGTGAGGACAGCAAAGACTAGAGAAAGTATGATAAAACAGGAAGGGCAGAAACTAAGGGTCAAAAGAGAGAAATCAAGAGTTGATATTTTGGAAACTGAATTCAAAGACTGAGTAAATTATGAACACCTTTAACTTACCTTAAATGAGTAAAGTAACTCAAGAAGAAAAGATGTTAAAAGTAGCAGAAATGTGGATTTTTAACAGTCTCTCAAGATTTAAGAGAAAGGGAATGGGGATCACTAAAACCCAAATGCCAACATCACTGAATAAGGTGGTAGTATATCTTGAAGATCAGTAGATGAATAAGATAAGGATAGGAATAAAGGTAATAGGTAATCAATGATTGGGTAAACTGAAAGAGGGCTTAAGATCTTAGAAGTTACTTTGAGATTGAAGACTATGTTGACTATTCATCCTAATTCATCATGGTCTAAAAAAGTTACCTTTTTAAAAATGTGAATTCACAATCAACCTTAACTAACTATGTGCTACATTTACCTTTTAGGATTCTTGCTATGTGATCGGGACCTGGGAGAAAAAAGAAAAAAAAATTTTTTTAGGTAAAAGACCCACAGATCAAAGATAAATAATAAAATATGACATCACAATGATTTTAACAATTACTTTTTTTGCTTGGCTAGATACAAAAGTGATTCTTAAGGACACATTTTGATGCCAATACAGCAGCTTTCCATCATAACATTTTTTATTTAATTTTTAAAAAATGACTGTCACTACATCTTACCAACAATGAAGTGCAGGGGCTACATACAGGCCCATTACCTGAGAGGCAATGAATACTAACTTTGACCTAGGGCTGGTTACTTTCTCCTGAGGCAGGCTGCTGCCCTCCAATTCCCACATTAATGTTCACTGTAACAGATCAGCTCAGCCCACAATAGGTCAAAACTCCTAAGCTCAAAAGAGACACCAGCCTCAGACTCAAACATTATAAAGGCATTTACTACCATACCCAACTCATGCTTTATAGAAACAGAAAAAGTAAACTTAGTAGTAACCAAATTAAAATATTTAGCCCTTCATGCAGGTTCTATACCTTCTCAATTTCTCCCTTTCTTCTCTCTCTCTTTCTTCTCTACGCTTCAGGCGTTCCTGATTTCTTTTCTCTTGCTTCTCAGCTACAACTCTCTAAAAAAATAAACACTTGATTAAGTAATGATAACTGCAAACCAATTGTAGTACAATGCATTTCCCCAAATAAAATTTTATTATTTTTTATTTTGTTTTAATTTCACCAACATTTCTTATTATATATTCCTTCCTTCACCCCCTCCCAGAGACCTATCCCTTGCAAGAATCAAAGAAATTCAGCAAAATTAACCAATATGCCAAAAAGGTTTGACATCATATACAGTACAAGAATTTATTCTTAATCTGCCCCACTAAATTATGTATTGATTTTTATTTCCAATGCAAGGCAAACACTGTCGAAATGAATTCTAACACTATCCAAATATTTACATTAGAATTTGGTTCTAAAAATTATTTTACATTTTTTGGATGTGATCAATGTAAGCATCTGTAATGTTTGACTGCGATTTAACAAGAGTTTTAAGTTTTTCTCTTTGTTTTTGGAAAGAGTGAGAGGAGAGGGAAGAAAAAATAAAACTTTGATGAATGAAAGAATGTTTAATTTAAAAAAATATTCTTCTAAGGAAATATGACAGTAATAGATGAAATTTGTTTGCAAAATATCACCTTTTCAAATGTATCGTTTTAAACTTATAACAAATCTAGGAGGTGGTACTGTATTATATCTATGGAGAAGTAAGGCTAACAATGGTTAAGTGATTTATCCAGGAGTATACAGCTAGTTCATGTTTGAGGTGGGATTTAAATCATGTCTTCCTCACTATTCACTACAACACCTCACCTATCTCTCTCTCTATATATATATATCATCTACTGAAGATTAGAAATCTTTTTCATAAATCAATCAGAATTAAGATAGTCATTAAGAAACTGCCCATACTAAGTTTCAAATGAATGGAAGAGTGTCTTCAATAATTCAGGTGCCCTTTAGATACATGGCCAGTTAAGGCACTGGGCATACAAATTCCTAGTTTCCCTGGCTTTCTTCAGGTTCTAGTTACAATCCTACCTTATATAGAAAGTCTTTACTGAATATCTGTAATTTTAGGGGCTTTGCTCTGATGATTATCTCCAATTTATCCTATATATAGCTTGTTTGCATGAAGTCTTTTTTCATTTTTGATTCCCACATTAAACTGTGACCACCTCAAAAGCAGGGACTGTCTTTTGCCTTTCTTTGTATCCCCAGTGTTTAACACAGCTTCTGCTACACAGTAGGCAATTAATATATGTTTATGAATTGACTTTCTATTGATTCAGACGCTAAAGGAAGAAAAAAGAAAAACTGGACATAAAGATTGTTATAACCAAAGTACCTTTAACTCTTCAAGTTTCTCTCTTATTTCAATAAATCCCAGGTGTAGTTTACCCCCAAAATGATCAGCTAGTCGTCTGTCATTGTCATGAAGACCCAAATAAGCAGAGCATACTTCACAGACCCGAAGTTTCTGTTGCTGGAAGCTGGAGGCTGGCATAGAATTCCGGTAGACTTCCTGAATGATGAAATAAAGTAAGCATTTATGAAAATATCAACAGGAAAAGTATTAACCATGTCACCCCCATTACCATCAAATAAAAATATTTTCAAAACTCTCATGTTTTACAAGATTACACATATATAACATATCAGATTATTTGTCTCAGGGAAGGGGGGGGCAGATGGAAAGAGGAATCACATTTGGAATTCAAAACTTATTTTTTTAAATGTTAAAAATTGATATTTACATGTAATTGAGGGAAAAAATTATTTTAAAAAAGCACCTAATTCATAGATTTCATATTAAGAGCCCCAATCTAATCAGAATAATAGAATCTTAGATTAGAAATACATTTCTGAGTTCTACATTCCAATCTCTTTTCTGAAAACTGCATATTCTCTAAGAAATCACTGGCAACTGGTTAAAAGTTGATATGTTATATATGTGCAATCATATAAAACGTATTTCCATTTTTGCCATTTTGTGGAAGAAAATGAAAGAGTGAGAGCAAGAGAGGACAAAGAGCACCTTCTACATAAGTCTTTTGGGCTTGTCTTGAATCATTGTAATGCTGAGAACTAGCTAAGTCATTTACAATTATTCATTATATAATACTGTAGTTACTACATACAGTGTTCTCCTGGTTCTGTTCACTTCACTCTGCACGAGAATTAGTTTTTAAAAAATACTTTCATAACTATATTTAATAATCGATTTCCTTTGTAATATTATACATTTTATCTTTTGTATTAAAAACATTATTCTAATAAGGAGGTCCATCCATAAGTTTCATCAGAATGCCAAAGGGGTCCATGACACAAAAAACTTAAAACAATCCTGATCTAAATGACGTCTAAGGCCTCTTTTAAGCTACAAAAATTCAATGAGCCTATTCTATTCACAGATATTTTAGCCAGAATATTGTCTTGGGTCCCTTGAAAACTTCCTAAAATCCTTTCATGGGGTTCATGATGGCAAAATTATTATAATAAAACTAAAGTGCTTTAATTTCTACAGATATGATTTTCATTTTAAAAGTTATTTGGATGCAGGGGACGATTTCCAAAAAAATCTGGTAAGATCTATATGAATTAATGCAAAATGAAATGAGCAAAACTAGATCATTATACACATAAATGCAGTATTATAAAAATGATCAACTATGAGACTGATAAATTCAATAACCCAAAACAATTCTGAAGGACTCATGATGAAAAATACTGGAGAGAAAACTGATGAACTGAGCGCAAAAGTATAATTTTCTCACCTTTTTATTACCTTTTTTCTGGGGGAAGAGGAGGGAGAGACAGCACGGCTAATATGGAAACATGTTTTACATGATTTCACATGTACAACTAATATTGGAAGGCTTGCTTTATTAATGAGTAGGGGATGTAAGGAAATAAGAGAATTTAGAATTCAAGGGGCAGGGGGAGAGTCCTCAATAATTTTTAAGTGTAAAAGGATTCTAAGATCAAAAAATTTGAGAATACAGGCCTATCCTATAAAAAAAAGGGCAGTTAAACTCTAAGGTATTAATATAGAAAGAATTTACTGACCTGCAGGACATTTTTCTTTAAATATATATTGTCTGAACATGAAACTATGTAGTTTGATAATGACCATAATATATTGATAAATTTTTAGTCTTATAAAGACTCATTTATATTATAAATTATAAAGATTATAAAGATTTCAATTATCAAATAGAAAAGGATTGAATGAAGCAACTAAATGGATGGCTAGCAGATAGAGCATTAGGCCCAGAGCTCAATTTTGGCCTAAGTCACTTATTAAGTATGTAATCCTGGGCAAGTCACTTAACCTCTGTTTGCATTAATCCACTGGAGTTGGAAATAGCAAATTCCTCCAATATCTTGGCAAAGAAAACCCCATGATCAGTACTGGCATGTTATGGTCTATGAGGTTATGAAGAGCTGGACATGATTGAACAATTGAACAATAACAAAAGGATGCTGATTTACCTCCTAAGAGAATAAACTGATCATAAATGGTTCTGCAATTTAATATTTCTGATGTGTTTTTTTTTTTAAGGAGAAATTCTCATACAGTAATAGATATTCTCAAGAATGACTATAAAATAAAACATTTTGAATAACTGAATTTTTCTTTCTGATAAAAATCATTTTAATATGTATTATATACTTCACTATTCCAGAGCAAACTGATCTTAAAAAAAAAAAAAAAATACTTCTGTGAGGTAAAATGGTTGATCTTGATCATCCAAAATTTAAGAAAGATTTTACATCCACAAAACCCAACGAAGCTTAAATTAGAAGAGAAGCAGGTAAATAGGAGGGGAAAGTGAAGGGAATCTTTGTAAAAAAAAATTTCTTTGATAAAGGTCTAATTTTTAAGATGTGTAGGGAGGACTGATCCAAATTTTATAACGAGACACTTTCCAACTGATAAATGATCAAAGGCTATATAATAGGCAGTTTTCACTGGAAGAAATATAAGCTATTAATGAAAATAGAAAAAGTACTCTAAATCACTAAGTAGAAAATGTGAATTAAAATAATCCTGAGGGTCCACCTCATAGCTCAATAAAGTTGACAAAAATGAAAAATGGCAAATGCCAGAGTGGTTGTGGGAAAACAGGTATAATTAATGCATTGGTTGTAGAGTTGTGAATGTCCAGCCATTCTGCCAAACAATCTGAAACCATGTTCATAAAGCAGAGTTAAGTAGTTCAAAAAAAGAGGAAAAGGACACATTTGTGAAAAAAATATTTATAGCAGTTTTTTCTGTGGTAGGAAAGAATTAGAAACTGAGGAGCTGCCCATTAATTTGGAAAGGACTGAACAAGGTATGTTATATGTATGATAAAACAGTATTGTGATACAATATAAGAAATGATGGTTTCAGAGAACCATGGGAAAATTTGTATATCCTGATACAAAAGGAGGTGAATAGAACCAGAAGAATATATTATTTATAAAATATTAGCAATATTATAAAGAAAAACAACTTAAGTCTTAGGGACAACACAATTACCAAACAATTCCAGAGGACTCAAAAGATAAAATATGCTACTCATATCATATTCACCGAGTTGAGGGACTCGCAGAGTACAGACCAAAATATTTATTTTTGAGGTGGATGGGGGGAAACATGGCCAATGTGGTCATTTGTTTTGTTTGACTCCATTTAACAGTGGTTTTATTTTTCCTGCTTTCACAATGTGGGGGTAGAAGATAGAGGGAAGAGGAAGAAAATGTGGATTTGAAAATAAAATGTAATTTTTTAAAACTTTAAGATCATTATGCTCAATCATTATATTATGCTATAATTATCATAGGGCACTGTGATTAAAATTTTCAGGGAACAAGACAAATCTTATCATCTAAATAATAAAATTTTAAGCCCTTTTTGGTTTGGCACTTTTCACCCTCATTACATTACATAGTGTTTGGCACAAAATAATTGTTCAATAAATACTTGTTGGCTGACAGACAAAAGTGGAATTCATATTGCTGAAGCAAATACCTCTTAGGTATTATAGTTGGGCTATATAAAACTAATTGTTTAAGAAAGATTTAAGAGGAATTTATGGCCAAAGAAGAATGTGAGAACATTATGAAATGCAAAATGAAGTATTCTGATTATACTTAATTTAAATGTTTTTGTACAAACAAAGCCAATGCAGAGAAGATTAGAAGGGGAGCAGAAAACTGGGGGAAAAAAATTTTATATTCAAAGCTTTTGAAAAAGGCCTCATTTCTAAAATAGAGAATTGACTCCAATTTATAAGAATTCAAGCCATTCAAGGGTCAAAGGACATGAACGATTTTCAGATAAAGAAATTAAAACCATTTCTAATCATATGAGAAGGTGCTCTGAATCACTATTAATCAGAGAAATGCAAATTAAGACAAATCTGAGGTACCACTACACACCTGTCAAGATTGGCTAAGATGACAGGAAAAGATAATGATGAATGTTAGAGGGGATGTGGGAAAACTGGGACACTGGTATATTGTTGGTGGAGTTGTGAACTTATCCAAACATTCTAGAGAGCAATCTGGAACTAGGTCCAAAGGGCTATCAAATTCTGAATACTCTTTGATCCAGCAGTGTTTGTACTGGGCTTGTATCCCAAAGAAATCATAAAAAAAGGAAAAGGACCCACCTGTGCAAAAATATTTATAGCATCCCTTTTTGTAGTGGCAAGGAACTGGAAAATGAGTGGATGCCCATCAGTTGGGGAATGGCTGAATAAGTTAGGGTATATGAATGTTATGGAATATTATTGTTCTATAAGAAATGATCAAAAGGATGCCTTCAGAAAGGCCTTGAGAGACTTGAATGAACTGATGCTAAATGAAGCGAGTAGAACCAAGAGAACATACACAGCAACAACAAGATTATGTGATAAGCAATTTTGATGTGACTCTTTTCAACAATGAGGTAATTCAGGTCCAACGGACTTGTGTTGGAGAGCCAAAAAAACTATTTTTGCATGTATTTTGAAAAATAAAAAACTATTATTTTAAAAAGAGAGAATGATTCAAACAAACAATTTTCTCTTACCTTCAAAAAGAGAAAAAAAGGGTTTTCCCCTTTCTGATCAATGTTTTGACTTCTGAGAAATATTCATAACCTTATGATTTCAGAATCATAAACCTCCTTACTGATTCTAGTCCATTTTCTCATTGGCATTAATTTCCTGCTTTGCTAAATAAGGAGTATTATCATTACCTTTTATATATCCCATCAATGCTAATTTTCTTTCAAGGGAAATGACTGCCATTTTCTTTAATTTTAGGCTACTGCCAATAACAAGCACTAAGTAGGATTATTTTCATCATGTTTCTAACAATTCCCACAGTTACATGTAGTGAGGGAAAGGAATAGACTGCCAAGTTTCCAGTGTAATCATTCTCCTTTCTAGTTTCGCACAGAAACAAATGGTGCCCCAAAACCTACTAGATAAAAAATAACCTGAACTCTCATAGAGCCTAATTACCAAATGCAACACTGTCACCAGAAAAATATACTTAAGAGTTCCAATGGAAGTAGCCAGCAAAGTACTTTTTTTGGTGCAAGTCCTTCTAAGAAAAACACGGAATTCCTTGACTAAAGGGCATTTAAAGTAGCTAAGAAGAGTAGGGAATAAGAGGGGCAGGGACAGGGATGAAGGAAGGGAACTTAATTCCTGCTGTATAACTCTCTTACACATGAACAGGCAAAAAAACAAGAGCTTTTTTTCTGCTTTTTCCTCATTATTACACAACTACTCAGTGATATAATATCCCAGAGCCCACCAGCCAAGGATAATATACACATGGTAAGGGAATGTGGAAGAGTGTTAAGTGTATAAAGGCAAAGGAAAGAAGGGGAAGCAAAACAAGGAAATCCTTGGCAAGAAGTGAAGGAAAAGGGAATTACAGTAAAGATGGGTTGACCGTATTAACATTTTTATTTAAGTTCACTATTTTAAACACTGTTGCTATGAGAAAATGGATTAAGAGTTTTAAAAGAATTTAACCTATTTGCAAGTTAGGGATTATTCAGTGATTCTAAGTCACTGGAGTTGTATTTTGTTCTATTTGTGTCCACATATTAGACAAGGAGTCTAATAAACTCCTTGGGAATATAATCCCCAACAGTGGAATATCAGAGATGAAGAGTATGATCAATGCAGTAACTTCTTGTGTAGTTCCAAGCAGTGTTCCAGGATGGTTCACAACATCACTATTGATGGGCCAATTTTCTGATCCTTGAGAAATGAAACTGTTTCCTTAACATCTTTCCTAATTTGATAAACATAATAAAATGCACCAGAATTTTTAAAAGTATGGTCTCTATGATTGCTAGTGATTTTGAACAGTTTTTCAAAAAGGTGTTCACACTTTGTATTTCTTTTTGTTTGTTTTTTGTTTGCTGAGGCAATTGAGGTTAAGTGACTTGCCCCAGATCATACAGCTAGGAAGTATTACGTGTCTGAGACCAGATTTGAACACAAATTGTCCTGAGTTCAAGGCTGGTGCTCTATCCACTGTGCCACCTAGCTGCTCCAAACTTTGTATTTTTTTAAAACATATTTCATGTCTTTTGTTTAGGTAAAAGTTCTCATTCTTAAAAAGTTATTTCTTATTAGACTTTTGATATCAGCCTTTCATCAAGGCTTTTTATGCAAATTCTTTTTCCTAACTCCATACATTTTCTTTTAATTCCAACTTTAAAAAAATATGGTATTCTAATGTAATGTAATGTTGCTCAGACCATAAGAAATGGAAGAAGGTACAAAAGGCCAATAAATACAATGACTACATCAATGTAAATAACATACTGCAAGGCAAGCAAGACAGACAATATTGATACCATATCAAAATTTGAATGTACATTCATTTCTGTTAATAATCACTAAACCATATAGTTACACTGCTATGAGACTAACATACTTTGTAGGGGAGACAAGATTGCTATATGAGTGGTTGATAGGAAATGTCTGTTGTATCAAAACAAATGTATCAATATAAAATTCAGTATCTTTTTAAAAACTGTAATCAGCTAAAAACAATGAACTACTAACTTATGTTAGTTTAAAAGTACAACTGTCAAACATTTTTAAGAGTGAAAGGAAGAATGTCTCAATCAGTATTTACAGACAGATATTAGGCATTCAACAGGAAATATAAATATTAACATACATACTTTTAAAAATATTTAAATTGAAAAACAACACCATCATCATACAACAATGTTCTTAAGTTACCTCTGCCTCTCTTTTTTTTGCTCGGGCTTTCTCCACTTCATCCATTACTTTCTGAGACTCCTCCACATTACCTTCAGCTCCTAGTTGTTCCACTTTAGCTAATAATTTACCAATTTCCTCATTCAACTCATGAACACGTTCTGCCTAGTAAGAAACAGAGAAGATAATGAATAAAACTATTCACAAGAACATGTAAAAGTTACAAATTTCAAACCTCTTCTTGAAAAATCTTTAACATTATTCAAGTTTTCTAAACTTATACAGGCAAGGTAATACCTTGCTTTACTGTACTTTACAGAAATTGCCATTGTTTTTTTAAAAATTTGAAGATTTGCGTCAACCCTGGTTTATCAAGTTTAGTGGTACCATTTTTTCAGCAATATACTTAAACATTGTGTCTCCATGATCCATTTTGGTAATTCTCACAATATTTCAAACTTTTTCATTATTATTATTATTATGATGTCTGTTGTGATAATTTCCTTTGTGATCTTTAGTGTTACTATTTTAACTGTTTTGGGGTAGCATAAACCATATCCATATAAGACAATAAATTTAATCAATAAATATTGTATATATTCTGACAGCTCCATTAACCCAGCCATTCCCCAATCTTTCTCCTTCTACTCAGGCCTCCCCTTTCTAAGTTACAACAATATTGAAATAAGGTCAATCAATAACCCTACAATGACTGCTAGATGTTCAAGTGAAAAGAAGAGTCAATGTGGCAAACTTCATTATTATCTACTTCAACAAACTGGCACAGTACCAACCTTCCAGTGATTACCACACCTTGTTCAATCAATAGCCATCAACACCCAAGATGACCGTCCACCAGAAAAAAAGATTATGATTCTGAAGGCTCAGATGATAGTAAGCATTTTTTAATTACAAAATATTTTTTAATCAAGGTATGTACTTTTTTTTAGATCTAACACTATTATACACTAAATAGACTATAAACATAACTTTTATATGTAGCAGGAAAATCAAATAATACATCTGACTTGCTTTATTGTGACATTCACTTTACTGTGGTAATCTAGAACCACAAATGCAATATCCCAAGATATGCCTATATAGAGATATTTTCAGACATGGCAAATATGTTGACTAACTGTTCTTATGTATTTCAAGGAAGGGTGAGTGGACAGGATTGCCTACTTGCTAATTGAAAAACAGTTTTACAGGAGGAAGTGAGGCAAAAGGATTAAAAACCCATTCTTACTATACTAAGAGTAAAAAATATTTTCCCCCATCAAGAAGAACTTTTCAAATGAAAAGCAAAAATTTAAAAAAACCAGAAGAGGCTTTACTACAATTCAGAGTCCCATGAAATTTTAAATTAACATTACATTAACACATGGACTAAGATTTTATACCACCATCTAGTTGGGGAATAGAATATTCTATTTTAAAAGTATCTCATTCTCTTTTCACTTTTATGAAAAGACGAGAAATGGGGAGAAAGCTATATAAGTTTTGCACTTTGCACATATTTTCAAACTTCTTTGCTCCACTGATCAGCTTTTTTTGATCTTTTTCTTTTTATCTTAAGTGACACTAATTTTATCTAAATCAAGTTCCTATTGGTTTTATCCAGCATCTCTGGAAGAAAACACCTATTCCCATTAGCAGCAACCCTGGGGAATCAAGACTGGGGTCATAACTATTCTGTTGTGCATCCCACTATGCTTCTTAGTCAAAGAGATTCAAATGCTAAATAAAGTAATTTCTGACTCTTCACTAAATACTTCACCTCTTCCAGTGCCATTCAGTTACCAAGCCTTATCAGTTTTGTTACCTTAATATCTTTAACTTCTCTAACTCTACAACTCATTACTTTTTGCCTGGACTACTATCTCTATTCCATATTCAATCCATTCTCTTTATAACCTTAGAATGGTATTCTTAAAGCACAGATCTGGTACCCTGACTTAGAAAGCTCAACAAAAAACAAAATTGCACTATCTGGCATTCGAAGTCAATCACAACTGACTCATGCATTATCTTTTCAGATTTATTACATTAAAAAAAAAAATCTTTATACTCTTTATATTCTCATTCTAATCAAATCTAATCAAACCATTCCTCAGAAAAAACATTCCATCTCCTATCAACACATGTTACATCTGGTTTGTAGAATTCCTAACTCTTTCCAAAGCTATGTTCAAATAGTGTTCCAACCTTGGAAATTTTCCTGATTCCTCCCTTGCTAGTACTCAACCCTAATAAATTTTCCCTTTCACTTTATATATACTTATATGAGTATGTTATTTCCCAAACAGAATTTAATTTAAGGTGTTTTATTAGCTGTATGATAATAGAACAGTTGTGAAAATATAAATGATATAACATCTTTCAAATGCTTGGGAATTATGTGAATATCAAGTGTTTATTCTCTCAACTTCTACTTTTAAGAAATTTCATCACATCAAGATCTCATTTTTCCCCTAAAGTGATTGCCAATTCTGTTAAGAATTTTCTTACCACCTAAAAAAATGAACACCTTTCTTTAAAGATTTCCCTATTCTTCTATTTTATATATAGATCAATATTTGAAATTACAGTAAATTCCCTATCTAAGATATTAGATTTCAATCAGCAAACATAGACAAAGTACCTAAATAGTATAAGATATTGTGTTAGTTGCTGGGAAAATAAAACAAAAAAAGTCAGGCCCTAAATTCAAGTCAGTTATTCCCAATTTAATAGGGAGGATATAGATGAAATATCTATACAAATGTGTTTGACACTAGATAGAAGCCAGACCATACAATTTTTAAATGCTAGACTAGGAATTTATATTTCACACTACAAATGATTATGGGGAAAAATAAATAATTTGGTAAATGTAATCCTATATTAATGAGGATGAAGATTGGAAAAAGAAGAGAATTTTCAGAAGAACATAGAATTCATGATTCACTTTAAAAATCATCCAGAGTGGACATTATGTAAGTAGAATGATGCCCTCGTGTATCACACAGTAATACATCATCGAGATTTATTCAGAGAATCTTCAAAACATTTAAGTAAACAAAATTCTTGCCACTAATGCCACTGAAGTATACTTAGCACTATCAAATGGTTCAACATCAAATACAAATACTTTAAGATGCATTACTATCCATTTTGTTGCTTTATCCTAAGGAGGGTCCAATGGATTTATCTAAGTTACAATTTCCTTCTTTTAGGATGCAATCTCATTGAAAGTAAAGACTATCTTGCTTCAGTATTTGTAGACTTAGCACTTAATACAGTGCATTTTCATCTGTTCATGTACTCAAAACATTCTCTCCAATCAAGATCTTTTCTTCTTAAAAAAAATGTTAACATCTACCTAATAATTTGAGTTTTTATAAATTCATATTCAGGACATCCCTTAAAGTTGTCAAAAGATACTATGTAGGTCTCTTGATGGCATTTTACTGCATTTGAACATAATCAAAGTGAAAGACAAAAAACTAAAGTAGTATGCTCTGAATTTAAAACTTTTGAAATTCTTACTTTAGCTGCCACTTCAGCACTAATTTCTTCCTGAGTTTCTGCTAATCTTTTCTTGGCCACTTCTGTTCTCCGGTCACAGTCTGCAATGAAAGACTGCAGATGATCCATTGCCTAAGATACAAATGAAAATGCAATTATTTCAAATAAGAGCAAATATTTACCACTGGAAAGGACACTCCAATCACATTTTAAGCAATAAAAAAAAAAAATCAGATCAAACCAAACTATTCAAAAATAAGGAAGGATCAATTAAGGTAAATTATCTAAGTATATTCAAAATATTATAGTAATCACTAAAAAAAGGTAATATTTAACTAAGTGGCATTAGATATACTGTTTAGTAATAATAAGTTGATTAAAAAACATGTGATGCTATTCTACCTTTGAAAATTGTGTCAAAAGTACAATCTATCTGAAACATTCCCATTTAATTTAAAGCATTTATTTTTAAAAGAAAATTTCAAGTTCAACTATGTAAAAAAAAAAAAAAAAAAAAAAAGAGAAAGAAAAACATGCCACTATTATAACAGCAGAAAGAAGATTAAAAAACCAAAGTGTAAACAAAATCAACTGAAGATTTTTTCTTAGTTAGAAGGGATGAATCATTTGACACTTTCAGTCTGAAACCCTCCTTTAACATACCCCAAATATAAATTTATTATAATGTTATTCTTTGTACTATTGATTCAATAAATATATCAAGCATACCATCAAGAAGATGGACTAAGAGAAAAATTCTCTAGACTAAAGTTTAAGTTAATAAATCAAGTAATCTTTAAGTATTGATATCTCAGGATACTATCCAAGGACCATTTTATTGTGATACATAACACAAGAACAAATATCTCCACTTTATAAAATGGTTATGCTACTGTTCATTTCTAAATTATAAGGAGCAAATAGTAGGTATTGAAGTTGGAAAATGAGGGGAGAAGAGGTAAGGGAAGAAAAAGAAAATTCAATGAACATCTACTAGGTGGCCATTTAACATATGAAATACTGGGACTGACTATACTTTAAATCTCCCTTCTGGCCAAATTTAACAAGTTATAATATACCTTTCTTATTTTTTCTGTCATCAAAAATGTAGAAATATCTATAAATAAGAATTTCAAAATGACAAAATTCTTAGACTTTCAGAAAAGAAAAAATAAAAGTAAAACCCCTCACTCTGAAACCAAATAAAACACTACCATAGCAACAATAGTAAGCATGATGAAACCCAAATAGGTTAATGCCATTTTTGTCTGTTTTTAACTCTACAAAAAGGAAAATTGTAATACACTAGATTATGTTTTTCAATTTGCTATATAAAAAGCTTTGAAGTATTTATTATAAACTCAAGTACTAATCCTTAGAAATCCTACCTTCAAAATCTCACAACTGGAATGTATTTGTCACTTCCATTAGCCTTCATATAAAATGTTTTGGTAACATAAATATGCACACCTGTATGCATCTATGTATACAAATATTAAAATTGAAGTTGAGTTAAATGGAATCATTAGATATGTATATACTTTCATCTTAAATATTTAAGTTACAGGCTCTTCAGTCACTAAAACCTGTTTGGTAAGTGATTATCTACATGAATTTCACAAGAATGTATGAATTGTACAATATAAAATATTCTTGAAATAGTCATGGATATAGTCCAGAGGAACCCTCTTAACTAAGAGGTTCTTAATCTGGGATCTATGGATAGATTGGGGTGGAGGTTTGGGGAAAGAATACATGAACTTAGAGTGGAAAAATTTTTAGCTTTATTTCAACATCACTAATTTTCTGCATAACCTATATATTTAATTTTATGAATTTAAAGAATATTTTGAGAAGGGGTCCATACATTCACCAGAGTAACAAAAGGGGTCCATGAAACAAAAAGGAAAAAGAACATATGTTTTAACCTAACAAATGATGACAAAATTAACTTTAAATAACTCAACACCAGTTATTTTCTATTTAGAAAAAACATTGACCTAAATGCAAAATATATAAATTCATTCCAAAAGAGTCAATTTGAAAAAGAAAAAAGAAAAAAAAAAAAAAGCAAATTACATACATCAAGCTCAAAAAAAAAGTCTTGTTCTTTGGACGCAATTTCATAATCTGCTCTTAAAGCCAGGTCATGAACCTTCAGACATTCTCCAAGATCCATCCTCTGAAAAAAAAAAAAAAATTATTAAAAAAGTAATTTGTAAAAACTACAAAATAAAATGTATTTTAATCATTATCAAACAATTCCTGCACAAAGGTATGCATTCAACATATTTTATTGTAAACTAATACCTTGGGGGCAGCTAGGTAGTATAGTGGATAGAGCACCAGCCCCAAGAAATCAGGAGGACCTGAGTTCAAATCTGGTCTCGGACACTTAACACTTCCTAGCTGTGTAACCCTGGGCAAGTCACTTAACCCTAATTGCCTCAGTAAAAATAAATAAATAATAAAAACAAACTAATACTTAAAACCCTTAAAACTAATCTTATATTTTGAAAGCCTAAATACTAATTTTTGAAATCCCTCCCAAGGACCATAGATGTGAATCACACCATAGTATTTTAAACATTTTTGTTGTTTGCTTGCTTTCCCCCTCTTCATTCCTCACCCCTACTTTGATTTTTTTTGTGTATGGCATGATAGTAAACTTTAGCATATTATGCGCCAAATAATTTGGAAAGTCCCATAATCTATTTCAAGTATATCATGATGAGCTACTTCCACTAACAGTTTTAAGCATTATAATACATAAGTATGTGCATTATTAATAACAATGTGTAGGAAGGTAGTAGTACTAATAAATGAGAAGACTGAATAGAAATTTCGGTTGCTTGGTAACATTTTCCTATTTAGATATCAAACTTGAAAAAAATTTTTTTAATTTAAAAGGAAATAATGATAACAAATGGTGAAAATAAACAAGGAACCATGGGGTAAATGAACTTAAGAACTTTTCCTGGCACCAAAAGTGAGGAGTCTGTGTACACACTTTCAGAGGCCACTAACCTCCATAAGATAATCTATTTTCTAGATCAAACTTTTCTATATATAGTGAATTTTCAATAAAATATTTGATAGTTAATTGAATACTTTCTTTTTACTTCAAAAATCACCTTTTCTTTCTCCTTTCTCCCCCTAATACCAATAAGAAATTTAAAAGTATAAACTTAACATTTTTAAAAGTTGCTTTTCAAAGAGTTCCTCTGTATTTGTGGAAATAATTAATTTTTATAGAATCGATAGTGATTAATCTGATAGAAGAACTACATTCTTCAAATAAGCACCTTTCTCAGCTCCTGGAAACTTTCATGAAAAGCTGCCACAGAAGAAAAATTAATAGTACCATAGAAATATTTCAAGATTATCTACCTTGTAAAAGAATCCTCTACTCTGAAATGGATGCTGTGAAAAAACTTAAGAGGAAATTGGAATAAACACTTCTCTTAACTATAATGGGAAGATAAAATTATTTATTAAACAAATAGAATAAGTTACTATAATGGAAAGAATTGTGTAGTCAGAGGATCTGGGCTCAAAATACTTTCTCACTTAATCCCTGTGTAATTTTGTCAAGTCACTTAATGTCCTAATGCTGGACTAGGAAACTTCCAAAGTCCCTCACAAGTCTAAATCTATGATCTTATTAATCTGTTCCCGCAAAAATTTCTAAAAGAACAAAAAAAAAAACAAAAAGTAGATTAGAGAACATTTGGGAAAATATCACAGATGAAGATAAAACAAAACTAGGTGACTTAGGATGAATACAAAAGGATGCCACTGTCTCTTAAGAACTATGTTAGGAATGTTGAAGTTGAAGTAAAACTCAAGTTGATCAATGTTTGAGGTAAACAGGCTATAATAGTATTTGGCTATACTGAGCAGACACTTGTCATACACATAGAACAGAGGAAACAATTTTACTCTTATTTTGCTTGTTTTATTTCTATCAAGAAGCATGAGATTTCTGGTGAAAAAAGAACAGAAAACTTTTAGTAATTAAGGGTATAATTGCATATTTAATTGCCCTAATAAATTCAAATCACTAAGACTAGATGAATTATAATCCAGAGTACTGAACTGGAACTGACTCCTGTAATAATATAATTCAACTCACTTTCTAGATAAGGAAACTGAGGTGCAGAGAGATAAAGGATTTTGCTCAAGCTCACTAAGATAATACGTAGTAGAGTTGGGATTCAAACCTATGACCTCTGAGTCCAAATCCCATACTCCTTCATAAAACCATGTTGCTAGATGACCATGAAGGATAGAAGGGACATAGACATGTAACATCCCAAGATGTAAGAAGATAAATACTTTAAGTTTACAGACGACTGTAGACCCTGATCCTCATTAAAATCTTGTTTGTGGACAAAGGAAGTAGTAATCATTAAAAGCCAGCATGGTTCATTAAGGTAAAAAGAAAATATATTTTATTTAAAACTAATATAAATATTCAAAGGCAGAAAAATGTCTCTATGGGATATTTTTAAAAGCAAACAATTCGCAATAGTATAAACAAATTACAACTAATCAGTCAATCAGGTTCAACTTCACCAACATAAGCTAAAAAGTTTTGAAGAATAATTTTGCAATCAATCTGCAAAAAATAATTAAGAGTGATAAAATTCATGGTTGGCGGGATTCTGATAAGGTACTCTAATACAAAGCTGCTGGGATTACAAATTGGTGATTTTTTTTGGGAAGATAACTTGACAGTTACAAATCATAACCCTTGTACCTCAATGAATTCATTATTGACCATCATCAACAAGGGAGGAAAATATGTTCAAAGATCTTAATGCAGTGTTACTTCTATTCAGAAAAAATTGGAACCTAAATGTTCAACAATTGAAGAATGGCCACACAAATAATCATTTATCATTGTAACAGAATAATATGAATAAAAATATGAATACACATGAAATAAAATGAAGAACCATAAGAACACATCATCAAACAACTATATAGTAAAGGAAAAATATAAACACAAATATTGAAGTGAATAAACTAGAAAATGGAAGGGGATACATAGGAAATAACTAATAAATTGTTTGCAATATTTAATCGACCGAAACCAATATTATGAAATGTAAAATAATTGCTAAAATGTTCAATTGGTTTTAGAGATGTTTCAGTTAAACTTATGCTATACTACTTGTTTTTTGCCACCTTTGATATAAATATTTCCTATACAGTGAATGTTCTTTTTAAAAGTCATTTGAAAAATTGTATATAACTGATGACTTGGTTAGGCTCTTATTTAAATATACTTTTGAATTAAAATTATAATATTACAAGTAACTTTAGAGTTACTTATCTTTTTAGATGACAGCAAAGAAAATCAAATTCAAAATGCAGTTTAATTCCTTTCACAAATTTTTTTCTTGCTCAAAAACCTGGCTTTTCATTTCATACACATTTATAGGTCTAGGTTGAAAAAACTTAATCTTCAACTAAAAACCATTAAAAAAATTTTTTTAAAGCCCCTTTTCTTCACAATTATTAGGTCAACTCTAAATTTCTTCTTCCCTTCATCCGATTATCTTTTGCCATCTTCCAAAACAGACTTTCCTCACTACCTCACTAACTTCACTCGATTCTTAACATTTCTTTAATATTTTACAAATTAAAGATACTACTTCCAGTTGTTTTGGTCATTTTAATGTAGCATTCCCAAATGAACTCTATCCTCCTTGAGGAAAAGATTTCATTTATTTCCTTTGTTTGAGCCTCCTGCACAGCACCTAGTAGTTTTCTGCACAAAGTAGGTGTACAACAAATGCTTCTTGAGTTAATGAATTTAGGCTAATAGCAGGTAATACAAGCAGTGATTATCCCAGACCACAGATAATCCATATACTATGCAAATAATAAATCACAATAAGCAAATTAAGATTACTACAAAAAAAAAAAAATAACAACAAACATTTATTAACCACTTACAGTGTGTAGAGAACTGTGCTAGGCCCTGGAGAGATAAAGTTTAAATAAGAAAGTTTAGATAAAACAGGAATTACAGTAAATCAGTTGACAAGTGCTAAATTATTCTATTAATCCTGCTTCACATTTCTGAGGATAAGGGAATAACTGCTGAAAACAGAAGAGTCTAAAAAGCAAAGGAAATTAACCAGTGTAACAGGATATGCAAGATACCATCCTTCAGAAATATAAATAACAAAGTAGTGTAACAACTGCCCAATTTTAGAGAAATACAGGTTGATGTGAAATCATATTAAGTGCCAACTACTGTGAATAGAATTGTGGTTTTATGATAGGCAGAATCTAAGATGAAGTACAAGAGACAGCCTTGAAGAGCAGATGTTAACCATTTCACTGAGGACTTAAGTAACATAAATAAAAGATCTGACCTTAGTTCTGGTTCTATTTCTACCAATCACTAGCTATGTATCTCACATTTCTTTAGATGGTTTACAAAATGCTTTACATACATTCTTTTATTTGATCCTCACAGTTTTACAAGGCAAGTAAATATTACAGAATTATTACTCTCACTTTATAGAGGAGGAAACTGAGGCTGAGATCGGTCACACAACTACCTTCAGAATGTAGTATTTCTTGATTCCAAACTCAGTATTATTTTCATGTAAGTAATACAACCTCTGAGCATCAGTTTTCTCAGCCATTTTTATATCAGGGAAATACCAATGTTTTTCACTTACATTATGAGTTAAAAAATTAAAGAATTTTGGAGTTGAAAGAGACCACATAAGTCATCTAGCAATACTCAACAAAGGAGCAATATTTTCTATAACATATCCAACATGTTGATCATCTAGTTTTCTGAGTAACAGGGTTAACTACTGTGTCCTGAGTTAGCCCATTCTATTTCCAGATAGCTTTGTTGAGATGTTTTTCCTTTCACTAAACTTATCTAATGTCCCATCCACATAATAGCCTCTCAAATATTTTAAGAAAAATACACTTTCCACCTTCTCTGCTCTCCCCCCACCCCAATATTCTGTAAGCTACATATTTCATGGTTCCTTCAACAATCGATTTGCATAATGCAAGATCCTCTTGCTCTTCACTATCCTGGATGACTTCTAATCACTGTTTACCATACCAATTTCCTTTCTAAAATATGAATTTTAGAAGTGAATATAATACTCTTCAATACTCTAACCCTGAGCATTATGCCTCTTTTAAATCAGCTGACTACATCTGCTTTCTTGGCTGATAAATGATTTCAAAAACAGTCAAGAACTATATTAGGTTATCAACAATACAATATTAACAAAAGACAATGTACAATGAAATAAAAAAATAACTGGTACAATTTTTAAATGTTTATATAAAAGTTATCACAGAAAATTGTATAAGTTGGAGTTGTCTCAGAAGTAGGGAAGAAAAGACTCGAACCAATTTTGAAGAAAGCAAAGAATTTGAACAGACAGAAGTAAAGGAAAAAGATTATTTCAAATAGAACAACATGAATAAGGATCTTGTAGAGGACGGCAGATATTGGGAACTCTGAGAAAAGTATACTTGAAGCAAATATACTTACAGCAGGGTGTTAACTCAAGTGTGGTTGAAGAGATGATTGTTCTCTAGTTCACATATACTTAGTATGATGATGTAATGGTTCTACAGTTGGCACATGCTCAGTGTGCTGGAGTGATGTAATTGTACTAAGGAATATAAGGACTGAGAGGACTTGAAATAAGCAGACTGAAGAAAGACTTGAGTGAGAGTGTGCTTGAGCTTGATCTCAAGACTCTAGACTCCAGAGAGTTCCTCAAGAAAGCTAGCCCGGACATTAAAGGGTCTAATGGGAAGAATGAATGTGGCATGTTGTAAAAATGGTGAGGAGCCTAAATAAATCAAAGGTCACCTATTCTGTAAATATTTTATAAAGATTAAATAAAAGAGGACTAGCTTTGGAGAAATATCTGAAAAACAGGCATGTTAGAATAGACTGTAAGGAACTTAAAGCTTTTCTGTATGGGGGAATGACAAAAGGTAGTAATTTTTTAAGTTTAATATGTCAAAATAAGTAGGATAAGAGTCAGACCATGAGGATGGGAAGGGGGACACAAAGGCAGACAAACCAATCAGGACTCTATTGCAATAAAAGTGGAAGGAGTAGCAAGGACTTGGGCTGAGATGGTGGTAGAAACTGAAAAGATAATATAAAAGTTGAGTGATAGGGCTGTATAATAACATGAAGGTTGTGTGATAAGGCACGATGTAGAACACAATGGAAAAAAATTGGTTCTTCAATTAAAGGACCTAGGTACAAATCGTCTATCTAACTATGTATTCACTACATAATTTATCCACTATATAGTAGATAAATCACACTTGATTAGAGATAAAATGATTTCAAAAATAGTAAAGCACTATATTAGGTTATTAATAGTAAAATAGTAACAAAAGGCAATATATAATGAAATAACCAAGTCATTTAATCTTTTGGATCTCAATTTCCTAACTTACAAAATAAAAGAGTTGGAACGGATGACTTGAGGATCCTTTTAGCTCTAGATTTATGAACTTATTCAAAGAGAGTAAGAAATTAGATCTAATCATTAAGTCATAAATTTAAAACTGAAAAGGACCTCTAGTCCAAACCCCTCATTTTACATGCAAGGAAACTGAGCAATTAAATGCTAAAATAATAAAATATTAGTGTTGACTTGGCTGTGAGAAGACAGAAAAATAATTAAGTGACTAGGTAGTTTGATACTTTTGTAAAGCAATATGAAATTATACAAGTAACAAAAACATTTAATTCTCTAACCAAATAATTTATGGAGACTATTGACAAACAAGGCCTATCTGTACAAAAATGTACCAAAACATTACTAACAACATTATCTATAAAAGCAAAAAATTAGAAATAAACTATATGTCAAACAACTAGAGAATGATTAAACAAACATATTAATGAAATGGAATATTAACATAAGAAATTACAAATATAACATTACAAATAATGAAATATGGAAAGATAAAATGATATAAAACATAGAAAGCAGAGGAAAATATAAATTACAAGCATATAAATGAAAACAATCACTAAACAGATTAAATATAATGAGCAACAGTAGTAAAATCTTGTAAAACCCAGCTTTCTAATAATAAACAAAAATATCACTACATATATAATTCTGTATGACACTTTTATTTTTGTATGTTTTGAGGGATTTTAATTTAAAAGTAAGGAAATGTTATTCACCTTTTTTAAAGAACAGTTTTCTTACTGTTATATTTCAACTGTTTGAATACCTCATGTATGTCAATAGAAATCAAAATGAAATTTTTAACAAAATTCATCCTTGCTTTCACAAAATATGTACATGTATCCAAAATTAATTAAGCCCATTAGATTTGTAACAACAACCATAAGTACTGATCTAGACCAAGATTGCAGATCACATTGTCTCTGGATTATTCAAAACACTTTGGAAGAAGAATTTAAATCGTAGACAGAGATAAATTCAGATATTTTTAGTCCAGACTAAATCACGTGCAAAATATTCAGTAAGAGATTTCAAAAAGGGCCAACCACACATTAGATCACAGTATGTTATTACACACAGGTTCACAAAATAAGCTAAAATTACTTTGACTTATTCAAAAGATTAATTTTCTTTTTAGTAAATTTCTTGTCACAAAAACAGCTTAAGGAAATTTATCAGTAATACTTGCTTGAAATAGCTGCTTCATGAAGCAAGAATCCTATATTTTATTACTAATTCAATACCTAAAGTTATATTCAAGACTTGAAGATTAAGGTATAAATTTTGACAGTAAACTTAAAATTATTTCCATGGATAACTTACTGATAAATCAGTTCATGACTAATTTTAAATATAGGCAGGTATGGACAAGACTTAGCCACCAATCATGTTTCTGGGCCATTCAGAAATGGGAATTAAAGCTATCATAAATTAACTTTTTTATATTGAGTTTCTCTTAACCTAAGATTAACCTGCTGCCTTGAAAAAAGAATCACATGGTAGACTTCAAAGTTTAGTTTAGTAAAGTCAAGTTTAGTAAAAACGTGTCTTACCTGGCATTAAAAAAAAAAAAAAAAAAAATCAAACCAGATAACCTCTGATCATTATCAGCAGGCTTCAAGAAAGTTATAGTGCTGAAATGAAACTTCATAGGCCACAAATTTAAAAACAACAACAATAATAATAATGACAAAGCAGAGGATTCACAACTGCCTGGTGAACCGGAGCAGTTTATCCAAATAATCTTAAACTAAAAGAACAGATGGCTAAGTTTGGGCACACAGTACAGGGAACAGAAAATCAGTGCCAAAATAACTTGAAATTCATGTCAAGATAGGTGAATAATAGGTAAATACACTAATATTGATATTTATGCTCTGGAAATTGAATAATGAATGTTATCATTTCTGTATATTTAACTGCTGGTTATCAGTTTCAAGAGGCATATAAAAGAGAGCATTTTATACTGCATTAGCTCTCTAGGATGTAAAATTTAGTAACATTGCTATTATAAGAAAATGCTTATATTTAAACATCAAACCTCATTCTTGAATTTCACAAAAGCTTTATTTTTTCCATGCAATCTTGTAATAACTGGCCAAGAGTGTTTTCAAATATTGGAATTTCATATTGGAACCATGGAAGTAGCAGATTTTTTTTTCGTATTAAAAGCTCTCTCATCTCCTTGCTACTACTTCTTTTGTTCTCCCTTCCATAGTTTTATTGTACATGGAACAGGCAACCTAAGACTTCAATAATTCATATTTGGCTGACAACAACCAAAGCATTCTAAGTTGAATATGTCTTTGTGGGCAAATTGTGAAAGAGAAGATTATCAGTATGTTGACCTTGGTCAATTCTTTGTAAAAGAGCTTCTTTTACAGCCTGCTTGTTTGGCCTGTTGCTGTTTGGCAATGCCATTTACTGTAGAATAGTACTGTGAGGAAAAAACTCTTAGGTTCTAATCAGCTCCTTCATTACCTGGGTGACCTTTGGCAAGTTACCCTGCCTCCCGGGGCAGCCACAGTTTCAGCTATAGAATGATGGGCCAGAGAGAATCATGTTTGAGGCCATTCCAGCTCCAAGTGTAGCATCTTTTGAGAGTTATCAGATTCTGGGGAAACTTGATGTCAGAATGGTGAATCAAGTTTATGCATCTAGGCCCAATAGTCTGAGGATACTTCAGCTGTCTATGAAGCTGTAATAGTGTGAGTAACTGGGAAGTGAGGGCTATTTGGATTTTTACTTTTTATAATCATAGGCAACTTTTAACATTGTACTTATGAGCCTTTGGCTTGGCTTCTGTATGAGAAAGGACTATAGGATGACTTCCCTCTGTTTCTGGTACCATGTTAGGGGAAAATCCCTTCTAATTTTGATGGCCTTTTCCCTTATAGTTTGTCCTTTACAGATTTTTTTAATCTTCTAATTTCAAGGAAGAAGAAAAGAAGATAAGGGGCACTCTAGGTTTTAGGAGAAAGAACAATGAAGCTATTAAAAGGAAAACTTCCTGGGAAATTATATTGGCTCTTGGTTAAAACAAATCTCTTACACAAAGCAGATAAACTTTTACTCTAGTAATAACTCAGGAAACATTAATGCAACTATTCTCTTTCTGAAAAGTGAGAAACTTCAGAATTCTTTCTAACGACTAAGAGTAAGATACATATATGTGTGTGTGTATGTATATATATACATATATACCCATAACCATGAAAATTATACTCAAATACCCTCAGGCAAGTTGTAAAGGGGGAGACTACATAGCCTTGCACTTTGGTTGTATTTGAAAAGAAATGTGATCTAACCTGGCTGTTTAAGAGATAAGGAAGAAGATGATCATTTTCACAAGTGCACAAGAAAAGTGAAAAACTTAAAAAGTGTTTTCAAAACAGTACTTTAAACTGTGCCTTAAAGATACAAGGTATTATAAATTCTCTGGGCATGAGTCACACTCAATTTAAATAGAAAAACAAAAGGCAATGGTAAAGGCAAAATATAAATGAGATTTTAAAAAATACTCTTTCAAAAGCACTAGCAAAAATTTATCAGGTAAATGTTAATTCTACAAGATTATGTGAAGTTTAAGAGAATAGTAAACTCCATTATGTTGAATTCCATAGGGACAAGAAAGTAATTTGCTTAAAACAGAATCTAAGGAATATACTGCTAAAATTTATGTTGGAAATCTATATGAGCTTGAGATGAGATAAAATTTAAAATTCAACTTTCCTAATGTGAATAACCAAGTGAAAAAAAGAAGTACTTTGTACCTGCTAAGAGAAAATGAGAGGTACCACATACTTCACTACCGTCTTCACCTTATATTCAGGATTCTTATTGTTTTTATTTAGTGCTTTGGGAATTTGGATGATTTGTTCTGTTAGAGATGACTGAGCCTTATGCAGTGAGACAGAACACAAGACAAAAGGTCTAATGAGATCAAGAAATATAGTGTTAAAGGTTGTATACAACCATGAAGAGTAAAAATTCAACATCCATCTCTTGGTTACTCAGGGTACAGTACATTACAAGAAGTATGAGGAAAGAGAAATAATTTTCAACTGGTAATAAAAAGGAAATCAGGAAAGTTATCATAAAAGAAGTGGTTACCTACTCTGAAACTGGAAAGAAGGCTTTCAACAACTGATACAGGAGAATACATGAAGGCAAAGAGTAGGCCACTTTAAATAGAACCTAGAGTATATGAAAAGGATTAGAGTGAAATAAAATTGAAAATTAAGTTGGAATAAGACTGTATAGGGCCTTAAATCACAAGCAAAGGCTTTTGTGTTCAAGAGAAGCTACTGAAGATTTCTCACCAAAGAAATCACATCTTACAATATATGCATTATGAAACTATTTTAGAAGCATAGATTAGAAAGGGGAAACACTGGTGGCAGGAAGTCCAGTTAAAGGACATAATCCTGGCTAGGACTAAATAGGACTTTATGGAAGTGCAAATAGAAAGACAAAAATGTGATAGATCTCAAAAGTAACTGTCAGATAGCTCTTTCTCTGCTAGCAAAGACTTGGAAATTGAAGGGATGTTCATCAATTTGGGAATGCCTGAATAAATTGTGGTACATGATTTTGATGGAATACTACTGTGCTATAAGAAATGATAGGGGGAAAGGCCAAGATGGTGGAGAGTGGTCAGTCTTTGAGCTCTTCCTGACTTCCCTCAGATCAACACCAGTTCAAGCCTCTGAATGGGTTTTGGAGAAACAGAATATATTTGAAATGTAACAAACTTCCAGTAGAAGATATTTTGGATGAACTTCAAGAAAAGTCTGTCTCAATCGAGTGGGAGGAGGGTGGGCAGAGCAGTGCTGTCAGGGGTTGAGACTCAAGATGACCACTTGCTGAAGAAATCTAGTAGGAGGCTCCTAGAAAAAATATAGCAGCATTTGCTACTCTGTCTTGGTTCAGAAGCCAGTGGAACAGCAGACTAGCTGTGAGATTTCCAATGCAACTAGAGAAGGCAAATACGGGAATCTTTCACACCAGCATAACACGGATTTGGCCAGGCTAACAAAGCACTTAAAAGAAGCCACCAGCCCCAGAGCAGCATGAAAGCCCATCTGACACAATTTCCTCTTTGTCCTAAGAGCAGACTTCAATCTTTAAAATGAGCAAAAAAAACCAAAAACAGCTCTGATCAGATAGTTTTTATGGAGACAGGAAAGAACAAACAACGACAACAAAAAGAAATGATGAATAGGCAGATTTCAGAAAAAAATTGGAAAGACCTATGTGACAAATGCAAAGTGAAGTTGGAAGAACCAGAAAAATTTTGAATGATGCAATAGTAATATTGTAATGACAATCAAATATGAAAGACTTAGCTACTCATATCAACAATCCATGACAGTTCATTCCAAAGGACTCATGATGAAAAATGCTATCCCACTGCAAAAAGATTTGAGTGTATATTGAAGCATACTTTTTTTTTTTTTTTTACTTTCTATGTGCTTTTTACTCTCAATATGGCCAATACAGACATAAAAATAAATAAAATTTGAAGAGAGTGGCTGCTACATGATTTGCCTCGTCAAGTGGCATATGTACACAATCAGACATTATTTTCAGATACGCTGATGTTTGTTTTGCTGTACTGATTTGTTAAAAGAAATAGTAGTCTACAAAGGATAGTATAGAGTACCAGGGAGACAAAGAAGTAATTAAAAAATGATAGTAATATTTTTAAAAGAGCATCAATTTAAGACATTTTTAAAAAGTAACTGCTCCATGAAAGACAATACAACAGAATTGTAAAAACCTCAGTTACAGCTCAGTTCTCCCAGTATTAAAATATGAATAGCTCACAGAACTCTGCTTTTGTTACAGAAAATAAACTACACAGATCCTGATCAGTGAAAGGATTTGTAAGAGCACCCACAGCACAGTTAATATATATGGGGCATCCCTGACACAAGTGCTGAATGAAGATTCTGAAGACTATTTTTTAGTCATATCATTGTAGACAAATACTGCTTAACTGCTAAAAGGTTATCATGATGCCTGACTCTCTTATCTACAGATTATCATAAGAACTAATAACTTATGTTAAAGTTGTTTTCAAATTGCTAAATAGATTATCAGGTTAAAATCATAGTATTATTTCCTTGACATTGCCCTGAACATTCTCTTTATTTGGACTATGGTAAGTAGGCAAGAAACTCTAAGAATATGTCTTCAGTAGGGCCAGCTAGCAACTCTTTTTGGCATACTCTGCCTTAAAATTATTTTTCTATTTAAAAATAATCAAATTCATTTATAACAGCTTTTTGCATTTTCTGAATGGACACTACTAATAATGTAAATATTTAAAGTCCATGATTTTATAATGTCAAAAAGGAATTTTTATGATAAAAACCTGGTAAGCATTATCTCAAATTGTATTTAATGATTACCCCCCAGTCCATTTTCAATTCCACCACTTTATTTCCCAGGAGTTACCTGTGTCCTCTCTTTTGTAATCAATATACAATACTTTCCCAGGATTTTTGATGCTGTTTTAACTTGTAGTAAATTTTCTTTAAATATTGAATAGTAAGCCAAAAACACTTGATTCTACTTCTTATTCTGTCACTGACTAGATTTTGCACCTTGGAATTTGAGTTTTAAACTTTTGAATTTGTATAACATTTATTGGATATTTCCATAATGACTTATAAAACCATGGTGCCAATTGGTTGTAATCAATTATTTTGTATATGTGTATTTTCACTATCAAGTCAACAATGAACTTTTGGATCTTTCACCAACCTAATTGTATATCCGTGAGCAAGTCACTAAATTTCTCAGGCTCTCATTTTCTTTATCTATAAACCTGAGAATTTTAGACCAGATGACCTTTCAAGTCCTTTCCATATTATACTCTACAATCTGTAATAAACAAGTGCTATATGCTTAAATCTCATAAACCCTAATCATGGAATGTTCACAGAGAAAGTAAACTAGAGCTCAAGTCAGGAGACCTATTTTCTTTTCTTCAGACCCACCAATCATTAACTCTAAGATACTGGGTAAACTTCTATGAGCCTTAATTTTGTAAATTACAGAATGAGGATAACATCTCCCTGGTGAGGATTAAATGAAAATATGTATGTAAAAATGCTTTGTAAACTGTAAAATACTATGGAAATGGAGTTAATTTTTATAGCATTACTATGCCTCAGTAGAATTAACTAATTCTTATATATAATTAAATCTTGATATGAAATAGAGAATTAAAATGAAGACATATAATTTAGCAATTTAAAAAATTAAAATCTAAATTATTAATGTTTATGTAATTGTAAATAAAGAAAAAGCTTTATTAAAGCCTCTGAAGTAGAAAAGAATATTACTTATTAAAGTTCTAAATGTAAAATTAAAATGAATAGATTATATGCCTTATTTTTTAAAAATTACAGGACCTCACAATGAACAATATTATTTTAAAAACTTATGTAAGAAATACAAGCTTTCTTTTCGAAAAAATATCAGTTTGTCCTCTATTAGAGGAAAATTAGAGATGTGCTTAAAGGACACATTTCCAATAGCCATGGTTTTTTTTTTTTTTTCTTAAGCTTTTCCTTTGAATTTTCCTAAGTGAGAGCTGACCACTGTAACAGCTTAAAGAAAACACTGAAGAAGATAATAAATCACTTCTTCATGCCCGCTTTAAAAAATTTTCAGGTTTATGTGTACTGAAAACCATACATGATCAAATGTAGCATGTAAATGAAAAGTTTTTCCTCCGTAACATCAAGAAAGGAATAATAAGTCTAAGGAGTCATCTCTATAATGCCTCTTTTAAAAAGTTAATTTAACATCAGTTGATCTACCACAAATAATTAAAATAGTAGGCACTTAATAAATATTTATTGAACTAAATTGGATAATCAATTGGAATCACCCTAAATCACATCAGTATTATATAAGATAATAAGCAAAAATTAATTATTGGAACCATACACATTAATTTCAATTAAAGAAACAGGAGCTGTATAAATTAAGATATGTATTAATCTGTTTTCCTCACTGTGCCATTGTGATTAACCCATCTAAGTATACCATTCTTAAATGAAACATACATTTTTACTATAAAGTTCAAAAAGATTATAATACCAAGGAAACTACTATAAACTCACACTTATAGTTCTGAATTAAAATGCAATGCTTATATAATATTTTAATAATTAGTTCTGTGATCCAAATAAATTTCTTTGAATGGTTAATAAGAGGGAAAAATAACTATAAATTTCAGAAATTGTAAAACTGAATATAGTAGAAATCTATTTTAATAGAGTTCTTACAACAAATTTAGAAATATATAAGACATACACACTGAAATTTAGCTATGTAAAATACAAGAGTGATAGAAAGAGTGTATAAAAAGTATTAATTCTGCTCTTAACACCATTAGAAGGTTATTACTATATATATATATATATATATATATATATATATATATATATATATATTGCTATATAGGCTATATTTCTACATATACATACTATTATTATAATTGAAGGTTTAGTTTCTATACAGTGGTTCACTTTTATTATCATTAAATAATCAAGCTCTGTTAGAGTTAAGAAATACATACAGTTCCAGAGAGAACATCATGAGGACAGCAGTTGAGAAGATGACTCTTGCACACTCTGTCATCACTGAATTTGATTCGTTGGCGGGTAGTGTCTCCTGTAATATAGGAAGTAATAACTAAGGTTAGATAACTGGAAAACTTTTATTTTTGGATAACTATTTTTGCTAGCCTTCTTTGTGCATATACACATATAATAGGTAAAAAAAAACTAGTCTTTCATAAGCTGATTTATATAACGTCCTATGCCAGAAATGAAGTATGCAAACTATAATGGACAACATGCAGTTCCAATAAAAATTAATGAATATGTTAATTCAAAAAGTCAAAGTTGGAAAAAAATGCAGTATAATAAATAGGGTATACTTCACAGAATCAGAATTTAGAGCTGGAAGGGACCTTAAGAGATCATTAATCCAACATCCTCATTTTGCAGATGAGGTAACTGAGGCCTAGAAATGTTAAATGACTTGCCCAAGGTCACAAAGTGAGCGGCAAAGTCACTAGAATAGCTTTTATCTACTGGTGTTGAAGGTCTTCTCAACACTAAACACTGATTTCTAAAATCTTGTACATTAAAATTGCAAAACATAAAAAAGGAATCTTGTAAACACTGCATACACACTGCGAATCCCCACTGAACCCCAGCCGCCATTTCTTCAAGTATTTTGTTCCAGTTGCAGTCTCTCCCTTTTGCTGTTGGGGAGAGGGGGGTTTAGAGAAGGTAGAATAATGTGTTTAAGAGTGTACAAACCTGGAAGAAGTACTTACACACCAAACAAAGGAACATTGCCTAAATTCAACATCATTTTAAAAGCCTCCAAAAGCCCCATACCACTGAATTTATGTACTCTTGTGCTTTACAATGCCAAGCTGGAAACATTTAAATTCATTCTGTCTTCTTGTTGACAAGCTGCACTTCCTACAGCAGCAGAAGCATCACCTGCTTACCAAATATGGATGTCCAATTGTAAGTTTAATAATCCATCTAACAATCAGGTGGGCAACTTTAGTTTTAATAATATAAAGTGCAGATGTTACAGTTACTGATTTAAAGAAACTTATCTCCTTGAAAAAAAGAAAAAAAAATCATAATGGAATTTTCAGTACGACATTCCATTTTAGGAAATGAGGTCATTCCTAAGGCATTTTTCTCTGAAGATACAGAGTGACAAGCCCTGAGAAATTTAAACCTTAAATTTTAATAATCTGGGGAGTATCACTGATAAGTGAAAACCTACTGGTGAATTACTGAAGCAAAAGCAACTGTTGGTACCAAACCATCCAAACTCAGTTTGCTATTCTTCTCAGTCTCCTAAAGCTTTTAAAGTATTTTAAAGAAGGTGGATAAATGTTATGATTATAAACATAAATACCTATCCACTTCACATAAAGCCTGGACCATTCTAATAACATTCATCTATGAAATGATTCAATGATCCCAATTATTATATTTTCACATCTAAATAACAAAATAAGATTCTTCAATTCATTGCCTTGATCCCCATTATATAATCTAAGTTTGATAGTAACAACTGTTTATTTGAAGGCAACTAAACATTTGTCATTTCAGATGAGCTAGATTTTGTTCAAATTGTTTTTAACTTGGTTAACCAAACTTTTAACAAAATACTTATTTGTAAACAGTTCATATCAATATCAAGACCAGTAATTCACAGGCTAACGTGATGGCTTCAGAGCAGTTCAACAATAGGTTTTCTAGAGGCTAGTCTCTGGTTTTAATAGATTATTTTTAATCCCCACAATTTGGATTAATCCCTTTAGTGTTCACGCCTGCTACTACAATAATGGTTATTTTGGGGGTCCTTTTTTTTTCTCCTTTTAAACACAACTGGTTTGTTCCACATTCATTAACACATCTGAAAAGTTAGTGATAACTCACGGCTCGGCGATTGCGGGGCCTTTCTGATACTCCCTTGCAGATTGAAGTAGGCAGGCATAGATACATTGAACCTTTATAAATAAAACAAGGGGCCAGATTGTTCAGTTTGTATAGAATAAATAGACTCTGCCAGCAATTTCAACACAGCATCTAGAAGTACATGTTGACTGTAAAGATTGTCGTATATGAAAACAGAAGTGAACAAAATCAAGTTTTTAAAAAAATATTCTGATTTAATCACCAAAAGCCCCAAATAATAATACTGCTGACCAAAGATAGAAGTCCCAGATTGGAGCCCAGAGATTCTTGCTTTTTAGGCAAACTGGGATGAAAAATCATATGCATAATTATTTCATCTTCCAGTGATAAAAAGCCTAAAAGCTTAAGTTGGAATTGCACTACAATAAATTCACAATGGAACGCCACTTCTTTCATGCAGGCATTTTACAGCTAAGCAAACACACATTAGTATTCCAAATCTATACTCAAATATATTGATATGTTAGGAAGAAAACAATAGTTCTTTTATGGATTATCTTTAAGATTGTTTTATTATTTTAAGTTTCTTTCAGTGCTTTTTGTTAAACCTAAAATTTTAGGGTATTTACAGGCCAGAGTGTACGAATTAAAATTTCCTAGTTTCACTAACAAGAAAGGCATTTAAATATGTTGATGTTTAAGCAGCATGAACATTAAATTTAATTTATTTGTACTTGGCTTAAAAATCTATAAAATCACAATTATGAATTAAAGCTATCATATCCAAATGAGGATTTAAAAAAGATCTACTGCCATAAAATATCAAATAGTATTTTAAAGGTAACTTCTTGTCTTGTCTAGCCCTAGATATATATATACATGGGTACCCCATAAATCTTAATTGCTCAGATAACTGGAGCTAACATATTGAATCTAGATAATTAACCTCTCCTATAAGGATACTAAAAGTTTTATATAGCTACAAAATAAAACTTGTAGCAGTATGAGATAGAGACAAAGTTTATTGGGATTAGCAAAGAGCATCAGTTTATTGCTTTTTTAAAGGTGTCTTTAACTTGTTTTAAAGTTTACTTATTACAATATAATTTAGCTACACTACCATGAAATGCAGTATTTGAGAATTTATTATGGGTTAAGCACTGAAAGTAGTAATGCTGAAACCAATAAGGTAAATTGTAAAAAGAATTTTAAAATACTAGTAGTAGATTCAGTTTCAATCAAGTTATCTGGCCCAAACCATGTTTTTCAAAAGAGCTAAATGAAATAGCCCACATTTTTTTTTTAAAAGAGGGAAGAAAAAAAGATATTTAGAGCCCTGCTAAGCATTTGTGCCCCCAAGGCAATATTTGAAAATTGTGCCTTCAAGGTTTCCCCCAGGGAGGAAAGCTTTGAGATTGAACTCTTACTATATGACTTGCTATAATAACACAAATACCACAGAATTAAATTTACTAGCATTAAAAATGCATTTTTAAAAAATTAATTAAGCTTTCCTTTTGGCAGAACTACTCTAACTAAACTTCTATAATCATATGCCTGATTATGTCTTCTCTTTCCACTTTATACTTTTTCACTGATGCTATGTTCCCACCAAGGGGTCTATAGTTCCCAGAATTTGGCACTCCATTCCTCCCATTCTCCAAAGCTAGGGAATATTCTCTTCTTCACTCTTGGAATCCTTAGCTTGATTCAAAAACCCAGCTCAAGTGCTATACTTAGTAATCCACTTTCTTCCTCCTCAAATATCTTTGTTTATCTAGATACATGCTGAATTCTTTAAATAGAAAAAAAGAAAATCTTTGAGGACAGAGGTTTTGTTTTGTTTTTTCATTTTTCTCTATAACCTGAGAGCTTAGCACACTGTCATATAGAAGATGTTTAATAATTGATTGTTGACCCTGGTTCCACTGCAACTAAGAGTAAACAACAGTAACCACTTGAAACTTCAGAGTCTACAGAATGTTATTTCCATTAATAAACTGAGTTTTCTAAGCAAAATTCCATAATACCACCATAAACTAAGTAAAAAAGATCCTTTTTAATAAAGTGGTGTATAAATTGTCATTAAGAAAATCAATTATGTGTTGTGGCTTAAGGCATACAAAGAAATATAAGATAGAGACTTCATCTATGAGTTTACAACCTAGCTGAAAAAACGGGACAAATAAATAAAAATGCAAGGGAATATAGAGAAATTCTAAAAGAATGGTAGAAACAATAGTCACTACAAGACTTATGAGAAATGAAAATTCACCAAAAATCAGGTGGTTCAGAAAAGGCTTCATGGAGGATATAGAATTTGATTGGTATTTTGAAAAAAATAACTTTAAAATGACAAGAAAAGAATATATGCAGGGAATAAGTATCTTAGACTAAAGCAGAGAGCTCCCACAGAAGAAGAGTGGAAGATAAGGCAGAAGAAATATTGGCCAGATAGTGGAGGGCCAATCAAAAATTTAAAAAAATAAAAAGGCACATTTTATTCAGACACATTTATACACTATTTCACATTACCTATAAACAAACATCTGGAGCAGGATGATATCAGAAAAGCCTGGAAAGACTTATACGAATTGATGCTGAGTGAAATGAGCAAACCAGGAGAATACTGTACACAGTAATAGCAAGATTATGTGATGATCGACTATAACAGACATAGCTCTTCTGATATAGTAATATAGTGATATAATACAATTCCAATAGATGGGATAGAAAATACCATCTTCATTCAGAGAACTATGGAGACTGAATGTGGAAATAACCATAGTATTTTCACTTTTTTTTTTTTTTGGGGGGGGGGGGAATTTGCTTTTTCTATTCTCATGGTTTTTCTTTTTTGATTTTTCTGTCACAATATGGCTAATATCGAAACATGTTTAAAGTTACTTTACATATATAACCTTAAATCAAATTGCCTTCTGTCTTGGAGAGAGGGAAGTAAAGAAGGGAGGGAAAAATATTTACAATTAAAAATCTTACAAAAATGAATATTGATATATTGAACTGCATGCCATCTAGGGGAGGGAGTGGAGAGGGAAGGCAGGGGAAAATTGGAACACAAGGTTTTGCAAGAGTTAATGTTGAAAAATTACCTATGCATATGTGCTGAAAATTAAAAAGCTTTAATTTTTAAAAAACGAATTTTGTACTAGATGATGACCAGTTCTGATGAATCAGGCCATCCTCAGCAACGAGATCAACCAAATCATTACTAATGGAGCAGTAATGAACTGAACTAGCTATGCCCAGAAAAAGAACTCTGGGAGATGACTAAAAACCATTACATTAAATTCCCAATCCCTATATTTATGCACACATGCATTTTTGATTTCCTTCACAAGCTAATTGTACAATAATTCAGAGTCTGATTCTTTTTGTACAGCAAAATAATGTTTTGGTCATGTATACTTATTGTGTATCTAAGTTATATTTTAATATATTTAACATCTACTGGTCATCCTGCCATCTAGGGGAGGGGGGGGGGGGGTAAGAGGTGAAAAATTGGAACAAGAGGTTTGGCAATTGTTAATGCTGTAAAGTTACCCATGTATATATCCTGTAAATAAAAGGCTATTAAAAAAAAAAAAAAAAAAAAACAAGGAAAAAAAAATAAATATGCTCTATAAAATAAAAAAAATAAAAAAAAACGAATTTTGAAAACTATCTTTACCTGTAATTGGAAAAATAAAATAATATTGAAATAAATATGTTTTGATCCAAATTTTTCCAACTGTTGAATGGTGTATAGATACTGCCTAAAGTGAAGACAGTAGAAAATTTCAGGACAAAGACCAGAAGGATCAAATTATTTCAAAAAAAAAAATCCTTTAGCCTATTCTAGACTAGAAAAACAACTCTCCCACCTGTTGCCATGGGATAATTATGGATTGTACAAACACTTCACAAAGCTTAGCACACATGCCACGCCAGTACCTGTTAACTATTCAAGCAATTCAACAAAACTTGTGTTGGCATTCATATAACAATACCATTTGGAGGAGGTTATTCTATATAGACAGGACTCCAAAGGGAAGGAAAGTCTAGTTAGGATTACCTAATTAGATCCTGAATTTAGGCTCACAGGTTCAGAAATTTAAAGTTGGAACAGACCACCTTTGATATATCATTCAAGCTCTTCATTTTATAGAAAGAAAAAAAAAAATGATTCTAATTATAGTCATGGAGGTAAGAATATATAACATTCCCAGAATCCGAACTCTGGGTACTCTGGCTAGAAATTTAGCACAGTTCCACATAATACTAAGGTTTCTCCAGCACAAGACAACAACATTGTAAGCTTTTCTGGGACTAGAGTCCCATCAACTTTATTTTCCCTTTTCTCTTCCCGAGGCTCATCAACAAACTGTTGTACCACCTACCCTGAGGTGCCTATTTTTAAAAATATTTCTGCCAACTTACCTAAAATTCTTCAAGAAATTAACAAGGAAGGATAATCCTTTTCCTGCTATCCTAAAATATAAGCTCCAATTTTTGCTTATAGCCTACATAAGAATATGGACAGCAGACCAGAATCATAATAATATAGCTCAACTGTTCTTTAAAAAAAAAAAAAAGTTAGCATATCTAACAACTTTCACATTAAAAAAAAAACAAAAAAACACAATAGTGGAGAACTTCCCTCTTACTATCCATCTTTTCCAGTATTATATCACTATATCAGGCAACTGACTATGACCTAAGAGTTACCATTAAAATCTCTGATCAGTTTCTACAATTTCAATTGAGTAATGAGACAGGAAAAGACTTTGAAAGAGTGTAGTACAGTCTTTTGTCTTTAGGCAGAACTACAGCAAGCTACTAGAGATGATTTATAAAAGTGTTATATCTACAATTAACCAACCAACCTCACGCGATTTCTATATTCCACTTTGCTAAGTATTCTTCAATCCTTCTCCAGTTCTGTCTTGCCACAAAACAAAATTCAAATGATTTGTTATCTACATATCCTACCTTTCCCCTACCCACCTTGATTTCTTCAAAGCCTATTCAATTATTTTTTCTGGTGATTCTGTTGTATGAAGTCACCAATAGAAGCACAACTGTTCTGTAACTAATATTACAGAGTTGCTTGGGGCATTAGAAGATTAACTGACTTGCTCTGGTTCATAGAAGCAGTTGGCATCAACCACAAAACTTGAACTCAAGTCAACTTTACCACTATTATCACCAGCTTACTCAAAATTAACTCCATCTAACTCCAAATCACTCCACTGCCATGAATGTCCTGTTTATCCTTGTTCATAATGACTTATTCTTAACTAATTGGCAAGTGATTATTCACTTTCAAAAGGGGTCTATTGTGGATTTTTTTCAAACTGCTGCTTCTGCTATGTAAGTTGCAAAATATTATAACAGCAGCTTTAAAATCACTTATATCACTAATAAAGATTAATTAACATTAGCTAGGAATATTATTTATTTAAATAATACTTATGTTTTTATTAAATATTATTTTAGTCTCATTTTTAGGAACATATTGCAGAAAACTATGTACATGTTTATTTATATATGTGTCACATATGAAGAGAGGATTTGTGTGTGTGTGTGTATATATATATATATACAGCCACACATTATAACTAGGAAAAAATAGCAGGTGAAGAATCATAAACCATAAAGGATTAGTTCACTTTTTGAAAAATTCAAATTCATAAATTAAGATTGGAAGGGATCTAAAATAGTATTTAAGCCAATTCCCTCATTTTAAAGATGAAGAAATAGTCACTGCAAAATAGAGTAATGACTCTTAAAATTATTTAATTATTTAATTTAAATAAAAATTATTTAAAATAGAGTAATGACTTGTCCAAAATTAAAAAAAAAAAGTTAACAGGCACGATTTAAACTCAGGCTTTCTCATTCCAAATACAGAACTCAAACTCTTAGAAACTCAATTATTTTTCCTTCAAAGAGAAGTACAAAATATCAGACAGTTCAGTTAATTTTATCCTCTGTATTTTTAGTCATAGGTCGTAGAATTCAAGGTCATAGAAATTATATTCACTGTCTAAGCATTTAAACAATTATTGTCACATACACAAGGGCTTAATACTTCTTGATTAATAAACATATTTACTATCACTTCATGCTATTTCTAGGTCAACTATGGGGTGTGGATTAGATAATCCATGATTTTATAACAGGCATACTTGCCTGGGACAGACAATTCTGTCATGCTATGCCACAGCTTCAGTTTGACTTCTATGTTCCCTACTTCCCCTCACGGCATCCTTGTATAGTTCATTTTCTAAGCATTCCTGAGTCAAAGCTTTTAATACTTCTCACAACCTCCTCACTGCCTTTTAGGCGATTGGATTCCTCCAAGGCTAATGGTGTACAGACTTTACACATCACTAACTCACAAGAAAGAGGCAAGAATACCATGGATAAAAAACAGTGTTACAGCAGAATAGAAGAGGTATCAAACAAAGCTACATATCATTAAATAGCCAACAATGATTCCTAAATCCAATAAAAGGCAAAAAGGTTTGAAGCACAAGAAAGCTGTGCTAACTTTAAAAGAGAAAAGTAACTGTCAATTATTATTTCATTTATTCTCTGAATAAAAGAACAGTTAACTAAATTATTTTGTTTTAGGAAGGAAAAAAAAAACTACTGAGCACTACTTGACACTACTTATAACTGAACAAAACTGAAACCACTATCGGTAATTTCTAACAAAAATATCATACAATGACTCTATTATGGTGACTTTGGCTCAATGCTAAATGAGAAATCAAAATTTTTTTGAGCAGAAGCAGTTCACTAAAACAAATGATTTTAGCTTTTGGGGGAAACCTTTCAATTGGTCCGCTTTGACTGTTTTTATGATTTATTTTTTTAAAGATTTCTTCCACACAGTTATTTTACTCATTATCTCTGCCCCCCAATTAAATTTCTTAATTCTAGCTTCATTTCTTCCCTCTGTCCTCTTTTATCTTTCTTTTCCATAGTTTTTCATTGACAATTCTTCAGGCCTAGAATGAGTTCTTCCACCTCAGAATCCCCCATTTAAGAAACAATTCAATTCCTCATTGGATAAATGAAGGAAGATACAAGGAGATTAATTCTCATATGAAAAAAATAATGGTGAAACTCACTAATCACATAAATAGAAGTTTAAACAACTCAATGTTTCACCTCATACTCATTCAAGAACGGCAGACACCAAAAGCAGAAAATAAATTTTTGCAGGGCTTTTGGGATGGCTGGCAAACTACTGAACTGCTAATTAAGTTGTAAATTGGTTCAATCATTTTTAAACTATATCCTAAACATTAAAAACTATATACCTTCTGACCAAAGTATCATTAGATAGGTACTCCCAATGAATTTAAGGATAGAGGGAAAGGACTTAGATATACAAGAATATTTATAGTGGCACTTTTTGTTGTAGTAAAGAACTAAAGATATCTATTAATTGGAGAAAAGACAGATAAATTATGGTATATAAATGTAATAGTTTTGTACTGAAAGAAAAAACAAATATGGATAGACTAGATGAACTGATAGGAATAAGAAAGAGACTCAAGAGAATAATTTACATAAGACACTAAAGAAACAAGCAATCATGAATATAAAGGACTGATGCTGAAATATAATTCTCATTTCTTGGCAGAGGTGAGGTACAGAATCTGACATGAATTCTCAGGGATGGCCAATGTATTGATTTCTTTTGATTATGCGTATTTCTTACAAGGGAGGCCTGAGGAGGTGGGATGAGTAAGAGACCTTTTTTTAAATTCCCAGAGGAAAAAAGTACAGAAAGGAACACAGAGGAATGCTGTTATGGACCTAATTAAGCTTTATGTATTTCATTTTTTAAAAACTGCTTAATTTTTCTTATAATCATCTTCCTTATTCTTTGCACTTTGAAACATGTGTTCATTGTTCATTCATTGACAGAAAAGATGAAGTGCTAAAACTGCCTTTCACAAAGAGGCCTTTTTGATATTCCAATCTGCTGGTGCCTTCCCTATCTCAATTACCTTGTATTTATTCTGCATAAATTTATGTTTATGTACATATTGTTTCCCCCTCCCCCAAAGTCCTTGAGAGTAAATATTTCTTTTCTTTTTGGGAAGTGAGAGGTAGATTGAGGATGGTGGTGGTAAAGTGGACATCCACATCCCCAGTTACTAGCACTATACCCGGGACATGGCAACGACTACACAAATGTTTTTTTGATTTATTTCTTCTATTTTCTGTTTTATTTAAATTTGTGATTTTCTTGCTAGTACTAATTCTTACTCATTTTAAAAATTATTCTTCTATTTGAAAAAGTTTTAATGAATATGTTATGTTTCTTATTCCATCTCTATTACATTAAATATGTTCATTGATTTAATTGCTCCACAAAATTTATTTTAGTTTACTGTAACTGACACTCTGTTTTACCCACTGTTATTCTCCTTTGTGGTTTTAGTCATATTTATTCTATTTGGTATTTCCAATTTTTGAAGGGAATAGGGAGTAAGAAAATGTGTTAAGGAGACTGTCTTTCTTCCATCTCCTCACTTGTAGATACTTCTAAATAGCCTAGGCCAGTCTGGTAAAGCTTTCCAAGTAAAAAGTCTTTCCATAAAAACAGCATGTGAAGCTCTGTCAGTTTTGTAGTTTTTTCCGAGAACTCATTTTTATACAGTTTTACACTGCTGAAGAAAATTGTCTATAATATACAAAATTTAACCATACCAGCTACTGTTATATAAAATGATTCCAAAATATTCCCCATTAAAAATTAATCTACCAGTTATTTCAATTGATAATTTATGTTCTATGACCTAATTTATTGCCTTTTCATATTCTCTTAACTTACATGGTTATAGTCATTGTGTATGATTTTCCCTCCCCATTTTTGCAACAGTTCATGCAATTCTTCCCAATTCTCTGAATTCGTCTTCCCTGAGAGAATAATATTCCAGTTGTTCCCAGTTTAAGTAGACTAAAATTAGAATGACTAAATCTTACCTGTCTGTGCTAGTGTTACAAGTTCCAGTCAGCAATAGTCACAAACTTTACCCCATCTTCAATGGTTGGATTTGTTCCTGTCTCCATAGGAACTACATAAAATCCTTGGATTTTTTAAGGATTTTCTCTGGTTCAGTATAATACTCTTAAGGCCCACTTTTTTGTCCCTCTAATTCCTAAAACCACTGGTGGTTCCAGTCAACTTTTTTATTCCTCCTTCTGTTCATTTTTGTTGACAAGCCAGTTGTGAATCTTCTACTAAGTTTCTTCTGTCTGCTTAAATCCTTCAATAGTATTGGTCCTTGGTGTTTTGAATGAATGATTGCATGTACACTAATCTAGGCTAAATGCCTATTTCTACCAACCTGCCTAGTAAAGAAGCTATGCCTCTCTCAGTCCTGATTACTCCCCTACCCAGCCCATATTTATACTATCACCCATGAATCAGAGATTTATAATTTCTCTAAGACTTGATTAGAATAAACATCAATACACCAGGAACTTTAAAAACTTCACTATTTGTCCATTGTTTATACTATGTAGGCTAATAAAAGAATGACCAAAAAAAAAAAAGAACTTCTCGGGGCAGCTAGGTGGCGCAGTGGATAGAGCACTAGCCCTGAAGTCAGGAGGACCTGATTTCAAATTTGATCTCAGACACATAAGGCTTCCTAGCTGTGTGACCCTGGCAAGTCACTTAACCCAATTGCCTTAGCAAAAAAAAAAAAAAAAAAAAAAGAACTTCTCAAAACCAATGGCTTCTCTGAAGCAAGCAAAGCTATTTTATTTTAGATAACCACAGAGCTTACCTCAAAGAAAAATGCAGCTACTATCAGGTTGTGGGGTTTTTTGGACACTCTTCTGTATATTCATTAATTCGACTTATGGACCAACGTACTAATTCAAAATATGAAATATTACTGACCAGTTTTATGAGAAAGTTGATTAATCATACAAGTTATATAAGGATTTCAAAGTCATAACATCAGACATACAATTTTAAATATGTTGTAAGCTTGTAATTCTTAAAAGACATTAAGAAAGCGTTTATAAAAAGTTATGATCTAGAGCCATGTTTATGAAAATGTCTAATTTTTAAAAAGGTTTATGTCTGTTAATGAAGCGTGCCTTAAAGAAACTAGGATAAATCCCTAAAGTAATGAAAGACAATCCTTCACATATCACAATCTAAGTAGGACATTAGAAAGTTGAAACTGATGAGTCTAACACAGGTAATTGTGTTAGTGATTAAAAACAACAACAACAACAAAACCACTAACAGATGTTTTCGAATTCTAATAAATTAAAAACATTGATTTTTTTGGATAGTTTTTGTCTAAAATGTAATAAGTGAATCTGTATAAAAGCAGCCATGTTATATAAAAATGGCTATTATTTTTCAAAATTATGCAAATAACTAAAAGCAAGGCCAAAATATCACTACTTTATCATATTTATTTAACCTGAAGACCTGTGAATTTCTATAGAATCTGTATGAATATCTATAGAACCAGCAATAAATGATGTTCCTGAATGATCAAAGGATTGCAGTATTACAAAGACAGGACAGTATGGACATTTTAGAGAGATTTCCCTTAAAAGGGGAAGGGGCAAGTGTTTAAATAAAAATTAACTGTTGGGAATTAAACGTTAACTTTCCGTTCTTTATAGGTTTTGGCTGTTTACCAAGGTTATTTAAAAAATCAAGAGATTTAGAATCTTCAGTGAGGTCCACTAAGACCAACCTTGTGTCCTCTCAACAAGATTTAATTTTTATAAGGTTTAGCTGAAGCCAGGCACAGACCTCTTGGCAAGCCCTCATTTCAATATACACACCCTGAGACTGTTATTCATTCATCCTTCCTAGACCTCCCTGGATTAAGAACCAAGGATACCTCAATTTCTTCTCTTTGGCACAGGAGGTTTAACCTAGTGAAATCTCTAGGCATATCTATCTAGAAACTATTGTTTATAGAATAGCTGAAAGATGCTTCAAGCTTTTATACTATTACTTCATTTAATACAGCAACCATGTTAACTGCTGTTATTCAATTATGCTCTACTCTTCATGGCCCCATTTGGGATTTTCTTAGTGAAGATAATGGAGTGAAGAAACTGAGGCAAACAGGGTTAAATGACTTGCCTAGGGTCACATAGACAGCAAGTGTCTTTAGTCACATTTGAACTCAAGGCTTCCTGACTCCAGACCCAGTGCTCTATCCACTATGTCACCTAGTCCTTGCAAAATAGGCAATCTGTACTCACAGATGAGGAAACCATAGCTCAGAGCAGACCTGACAAATGTTAAAATTAAGTGGCAAAACTCAAAACTATAGTTTTCTAAGTTTAGTGCCCTTTCCTTTATACCCTGTATACTGATGCACAAATATTAAAACCCTTTAGAGGATATTCAACTGTTCTATAGATAAGTGTATATAGAATCTGCATTTTTTAATCTTCATATTTTCATATCTATTGTTATCTAGAAGTTTCCCACCATCAAGTGGGAACACAAATATTTTAAATAAGAATACAAGCGGAATGTATCTGGAAAGCAAACCTACTGGGACAAAAATCATAATCAACCTCTCTTATTTGGTTCTGGGATAATATCGACAACTCCTCTCTTCCATCAGTATAAGTAGCCTTGCAAAAAATAACAAAATCTTACAAGAACTTGCAAAAGTTATGCTGTGTATTGAAGAAAAAAAATAACAACATATAGAACCTATCTTCCAAAGAACTCCGAATACACAAGTCACATGTATCATTCACTATTCGGTCTAAGAAAACAAATATATTATTTTTCCCCATTTTAGATTTTTCTAAATCCGAAGTAGAAAAGTTAAACTTACCCAAGGTCACAATTAGGGGTCAAGTCTAGACTAGAAAATCAGATCTTCTGATTCTCAGGTCAGTGCTCTTTTCACTAGCCCACAAGGCCTTATCAAAACAAACAAATAAATAAATCCAAACAGAGCTGGACCCCCAGTTACACTGGTGTATATAAACCCACTTTATATAGTGACCAATGTTTCAACTCACGCGGTACCCTGCTTTTCGTTTATGCGGTATGCCAGGCATCGTAACCTAGGAACCAAGATGATTTTCAGTGGCACACAGGCAGTTGCCACCACCAGGGCCCTAGGCAAAATTGCAAAGAAGGCAGTTTGTCTTTGGCCCTCTTAACTTGTTGGTAAGAAATCACTTTACTGTTTCTCCCTTTCCCTCCTTCCAGATACCCAATATGTTCTTGTTGCCCACAAAACTAGACCTGTCCTCTTGAAGTGATCCAAACTCCAGAGTACTTTTACTTTCTCCCAAATCAAAATCCTTTTTTCTAGAAGAGCTCAAATAGGTTTTTTGGAATTTGATAACTATATTTAATGATTTCAGAGTAAAGTGTATAAAGAACACATCTAAGAATCTGTGTGTGTGTGTGTGCATGTGTGCTTGTGTGAGCACTTTACAGGGCTAGTTAAGTAATAACCCAAATTAAATTGGCAGATCCTGGGAAGGAAAACAAGGTACACTTTACAATGCCTATACCCAATCTGGGTTCCTACCCTGCAGACCTTATTAGGAGATTGGTTCACCAAAGTAGAATATGATAGAATTCTTCTCATCCTTTTTGGGCCTCATTTCTCCAAGGTAGAGTAGAAACTGCTTCACAGCCAATTTCTATGTTCAAAGGGAACAGACTTCACCCTAGGTGATTTACCTGTTCTGCAACCCTTTCTCTAGTACTTTTGTCTTTCTCATTCCCATCTCAGAGGGACCCAGTAATAGTCCTAGTAAATTGCATTTGTTTTCCCCACTACCAATTAAGTTCATAAACTTAATGCTTCCTGATACATGGTTTCAAATTACATGGTGTTTTTCAGGAATGTATCTAATAATAACTTCATTTTAACTGCTATAAAAGAACAGTTCCAATTATTTTAAAGCTTGAATCATGAAACTATCAAAACACGTATATCTCCAAACAAAGGACACTCAATAATGAGGAAAGGAGGAAGTTTTTTCATCTAAAATTTGCATGAACAAAAGAAAAAACTTAAAACAAAAATATTTTATTTTTCTGAAAAGGCCTATGTTCCTGTTTATGGCCTAGATGCATAGTTGATTTTTAAAGATATGTACAAAGTCAAAATCTTCAAATAAGGGATAAAAATAATAAAGATATAACAAAAAAGGAAACACATTCAAATTGAAGTAGGGTTGAAGGCAATTACATTTCTGCAGAACAAGCCACAGATATACTAAATTAGTTCAGAATTAAACTTGGGATTTTTTTTTTTGTGTGTGTGTTTATATCTTTTTATATTCTTTCTTGTCACAGTAACTTTTGCAAGACTAAAGTAGTGACTTTGATACACCTCTTCTCCTTAACTTAGAAACATACAGTTAGGAATTCTATGTAAGATCCATTGTCTTGTCAATACAAAGCAAATGCTTAATAAATGTTTGCTAAATTGAATTAAGATTTGCTGTGATTAAGTGAACTTTAAGACTTCATTTATTTCTGTAAGTGCACATACTGAGTATTACTTCCATTATATATTTCCTTTAAAATAAGAATGTTCAAAAAACTAAGAACCTTTCTGGGTATCTTCAACTAAAAAGTAAGTTACAAAAGTTTCTTTATATTTCCATAAACTATCAACAAGATGATAATTACTATCTAATAACTAAAGAAGTATTTTGCACATATAAAACACGTGCAAAATATGACATATTTTAACCTGACATATAAAACTTGACAATTAAAAAAAAAAACAACTGGGTATATAACACAAATAGAACTCATTTCCTTCTCCAATTTCTCCCTCCACAGCATACTCCTCCGAAAATAATCTGATAAAGTCCTGTTACATATGGTCTAGATGTCTTTTAATGCCTTCCCTTAAACATAATTTGCAAAGTTATGGATTTTTAAGGTTGAAAAAATAAGAATAAATACTGAGCTCGTAAAATTGGGCAATGTTCTTTTAAAATAAATGAAAGAAAAAGCTGTTCTAAAGAAATAATTTCCAGTAATAGTTTTACTCTAACCCAAGATGTTTTACTACAATGAGAAAATACATTATTTAATTTCAAATCAATTAACTTAATTATTTGATGGAAATTTGTGTTTTGGTATTGAGATGGAGCGGGGTCAAAGACTGTAAACTATACTCAAGATGCCTTTCACTTGGATTTAATTTTAAAAAACGAATACGAATTCAGCAAACATTGATCACATTCGAAAAAACTATCGTAAATTATCTTTTCGATCATAAATTCGTTTTATAAACTAGATTTCAGCATTTAGCTGATCTTTGTACAAATATTTTTCTACCTAACAATTCCCCTCCTCCCACCAAGTTCTGTCATTTTGGCACCAAGTTTTCAAATTGCTTCAATTTGGGGCACGTGCACAATGTTAACATTAGCTGGATAAAGTAGTACAGCAACTGTTGTCACTAATTGGTCCGTCAACAAAATGGAGGTCCCTTTGAAAGACTGACCTCGACAATCGGTCACAAAATGGGACCAAACCCACCCACTTCACGAAACCATGGTTTGGGTCAGATTTTTCTCCAAAAATTGATACTGTTGGAGACAGGGAGGGAAGGGCCTGGCCAGCGCTAATCTGATTAAGAGTTCGTCCTACACCTGAGTAAGAGTCGCTTTCCTTGGGACTAGGAAGGAATGAAGTTTCTCTCCCAATCAACGTCCAGGAGGGCGGCGGCTAAGAATTACTGGGTTCCCTGTTGGGGAACTTGTTCTTCACCCCAGGGACCAGAACCTGTGCGAATGAGACAGCCAGAGCGCTCCATAAAGCGCCTGCCCTGTAGGGAACCTGAGCGGCAAGGCAAAGGTCTTTCAGGCAGAGTTTGTGAACGCCAAGGTTCCCTCTCTAGCGTAAAACAACAAAAATGCCCGATCCCTCAGTCTTTCTACCTGCCGGGCCCGACCCCGCCTTGTCCCATTGGTAGCAGCTCCCGCCAATCGTCGGAAACACCACCCTCAGGCCCGCCCCCCAGCCTCCGATTGGTGGGGAAGGAAGAGCGGGGGAGCTCGCGCTACCAATCTGCGGCTCCCCTTTGGCCGTCTAGCACCCTAAGCAGGTCGAGGACAAGATACCGCTTACTCGCTCCCCTTCCCTCCCCTCTCTCTGTTTCACATACTTTCCACCTTCGCCCCGTCCCTTGTCCCCGACCCCGGGGCTCTGGCTGTGGCTTACCGTCCCGAGAAGTGCCCATCAGCTGGTCCAGCATAGCACGCATCTGGGCCTGCGCCGACATGGCGGCGGCGGCAGCAGCGGCGGCGTAGTGAGCGAGCGATCGGGCGGGGTGAGGAAAGAATTGGGGCGCAAGCCGGACGTCGCAGGGCTAGGGGGCGGGGGAGGGGGGAGGGGAGGTTGAGGTGAGATGAAGTCGCCGCCGCTTCGGGCGTGCGGTGAGGGGGCGGAGGAAGGGGGAAAAATAAAGAGTCCGGGCTGCGGCTTCTCCTCACTTCGATGTACCGGAGAAGGCAGCGACCCCCTCTCCCGACCCTCGTTCAGTCACAACCAGTCCGGCTCCAGCAATAGAAACGGTACTGGCCAAACGGGAAGGCGCCACCGCCGCTGCCGCCACCCCACAAAAGCAGTCAACCCTTCCCCCCCCTTCCAGGAGCTGACGCCACCGCTCGCCGCCACCGTCGCCGCCTACATGAGCGCGCACGCTCCTCGCGCTCACTCGTTTCCCGCGGGGACTCCACCAACTGGCGCTTAACCGCAGTACCTCCGCCCGCCCCCGCCGGGGAGGCGTTCCACCCTAACGGCTCCGGGGCGCGTGCTCGTGACCTACCGCTTTGGAGCTCTCGCGAGGGTTCTCGTTTTAGATGACTAGTGCAGGAACTGTCCTTAGGGTTTGTATTTTAGCTTACCGGGTGGGGCTTCTTGGCTTTCTGGCCGTGGGCTCCGGCTGATGCTGTCAGCTTTTTTCTTAACAAAATAGTGCCTCCCGGAGCTTAGTCCGGGGAGAGTAAGTTTATATTTTAAAAAAAAAAAGCTCGCCTGCTTGGAGTCGGTTTAGTTAGTGCTTCTGGTCTAAAGTTTGACTCCTCACTCCTTCCAGAGTAAAAGCTACTTCGGGAGTGCGGGGGCGGGGATGGAGAAGCCCCCAGATCCCTTCTTAATTCCTCAAGAGAAGCAGAGGCTTCCCAGACGTAGGCCAGGGGCTGAGGGGGTTCGAGGGCGCTCACCCCCGCCCGCTGAAGGCCCCACACCGTGCCTTGGTTTGGAGGCATTTTACCCCCCCGTGGTCTCGGGCGGACCACCGGGAAGCCTCACGGCGTGGTGCGTCCGGAGACCTGTCTTGTACCAGCTGCTGTCCCCCGGAGTTCCTCGTCGCTAAGAGGTGGATAACTGTAAGCCCCAAGTGAGAAGTTAGCCTGTCAACGCCAGTCAGTTCAGTTAGCTAGCACTAAATTGGACCTTTCAGGGGGGTTTGGTGCTGGGAAGCCCCGAAAAGCAAAAAGTGGCTGCTCCCTGAGCCTTCGTGAATATGTAGAAGTGCAGCAGAAGAAATAATCTCTAAATACGGAAAATTAGCACCTACTTTCCCTAGTAGTTCTATCACAGGAATGAACGATGTATAAAAATGAAAAACTTTGTGTGGCATTTTGTGTTGATTGAAATAGATATGTAGGATTAAAATCTTGTTAAAAGACATATATATATATATATATATATATATATATATATACTGAAAATAAAAAATAATTTTAAAAATTGTATATTGTGAGTTATTTGACCTTTAAAATAAAATAAAATATTTAATCTCTCTTTTAATCTTTGTCACAGTTGTTGTTCTCCAAGCCAGACTTGGGGAATGTGGCTAGTATTTGATCCAATAAGCCACACAATAGCTCCATTGTCTACTTATTTTGCAGCTCAGACCCTGTCCCCGACTACTCTCCTATGTCGGTTCCCTCAGACTTAACTTTTGGCATTACTGTCAACTACAGGAAATTACAGAGTTTACACATTTGAGTAAGATTAACATAGACGAAGTCATTAAAATAGTTATTTGAAAATGGGGACTCTACAGTGTCTTTGTATTCCTAGTACCTAGCACAGTGCTGTGCGCATAGCAGAATCTTAAACGTGTCAGTCTTAAAATTGAAACTAAAAGCGCCCCTTATCAGAGGTGGCCAGTGGTGCAGTGGATAGCCTCTGGACCTCGGACCAGGAAGACCTTGACTTCAAACGCAGCCTCAGATACTAGCTGTGTGACTGCCTAATATGTAAAATTAGCACCTACTTTCCCTGGTAGTTGTATCACATGAAATATTTGTAGTTTGCTATATAAATGTTAGACTATCAGAAGACGGAGTTTGAGAATGCCTATATGAAAAAACTCAGGTAGATTATCACTGGTGACTGATAATGACTAGGCAGAATATTTAATAGATCCTTGAGCTAAACTAAAAGTATAAAATGTATTGAGAGAGCGGTGAATTCCAGAAGACAAAATATCCTAGAATGATGAGTATAAGTATCACACCTGTGAATTTATATTAACTGGTAGGCCCTCTTATCTCCTAATAGTAGGGAAAGGTGAAGATGGAAAGGTTGACAGGTTGAAGAAAGGGACAATTGAAGCTCCTTGAAATGGTGAAAGGGAGTGAATGTAGACCTGGGACCAAAAAAAGAGAATTGATCCAAACATTACGGAGAACAATATGGAACTATGCCCAATAGGCTATCATACCCTTTGATCTAGCAGTGTTTCTACTGGCCTTATATCCCAAAGAGATCATAAAGGAGGGAAAGGTTTTCACATGTACAAAAAGTTTGTAGCAGCTCTTTTCATCGTGGCTAGAAACAGGAAACTGAGTGAATGCTCATCAGTTGAAAAATGGCTGAATAAATTATGGTATATGAATATTATGGAATATTATCGTTCTATAAGCAATGATCAGCAAGATGATTTCATAGAGGTGTGGAGAGACATGAAGTGATGCTAAGTAAAATGAGAAGAACCAGATCTTATATAGCAACATCAAGGTTATGTGATTATCAATTCTGATGGATGTGGCTCTTTTCAGCAGAGAGGTGATTCAGGCCAGTTCCAATTGTCTTAAGACCCATCTGCACCCAGAGAGAAGACTGTGGGGACTGAGTGTGGATCAGTATTTTCCCTTTTTTGTCTGCTTGCAATTTGTTTTGTTTCTCTTTTCTTTTTTTGATCTGACTTTTCTTGTATAGCATGTTAATTATGGAAATATGTATAGGCGAGTTAATTGCACATGTTTTAATATATTGGATTATTTGTCTAGGGGAGGGGATGGGGAAAAGGGAGGGAGAAAAAATTGGAATACAAGGTTTTGCAAAGGTGAATGTTGAAAGTGATGCATGTGTTTTGAAAATAAAAAACTTTTAAAAAAGATAAGTGCATTAGAGAAAACAAAACAAAGACTATAAAGAAACTCAAAAGGGAAAAGATCTCTTTTCAAATAAAAATGATAGTTTTAAATTTGGGGGGGAAATAAAACCCTCGTAGAAAAAAAAATTAAGACAGAAATAAAATGACTTTCTCAAGGTCACAGCAAGTAATTATCTGAGGGTAGATCTGAAGTAGGTCTTGACTCAAACTCACTACCAGTCTGTTTACATACATATTGCATCTTCCCTCCAGTAAACTTGTTGATGGGGACAGCTTCCATTTTGTCTTGTCCTCCTAACATCTGGCACACAGAACTAATAAATGCTTCCTTGATTGCATTACCACCTTGAATCTTGGAATGGGACATCCAGGTTTTGTATTGTTTAGTGGCCAAAAACATCCCAAAAGCCATGGTGCTCAACACATTAATTTCAAGCAACAAGCAGATCTATTTTCTGTTTCTATGAGTGTCTGCTATTTGCAAGCTACTTAATAATCATAAAAGCAGGCCATTTTTTTAAACTCTAGTTTCTTCGTCTTGTATTTTAATCAGTAATATTTGTTGTTGATTCTTCCTTTTATGAAGGATAATACAGAAACATAGATTTAGAACTAGAATGGGCCCCATAGATCACCTAATCCAACCCTCTCATTTTACAAATGAGTAAACTGCGGTTCAAAAAAGGTGATTTACCCAGAGTCAAATAGATTAGTATTTGAATCCAGATTTTCTGATTCCAAATCCTGTACTGTTCTCCCTGAATCATACTGCCTATTAAGCTCAAATGTGTTGGCAAGGACTTCAGAGTAAACTATATAAAACATTGTGGATTACCTTAGATTTCCAAAGGAATGGACTCCTTTTAGGAAATGATGTAGGGTATGCTTGACCTTAGTTTAGTCTGTCTTTATTCTTTTCAAAATCTTTCTGATCTTTATCTTTAAACATTAGCTAGAAGCACAAGGCCTCCAGACCTCCTTGGTCTCTACAGCATTTTTTTAAGCTCCTTGGATTGAGAAAAACACATGCTAAAAATCACCGATTACTTTTCTTCAGGCTCAAGGCACCAATCTCCCTGCGGTTTTAGTATTTGTTTTCTCTCTTACTTCTGTTGTCATCAAATGCTACAGAACAAAAGTATGTCCTTTGTAAAGCTTAATATAGATAGAATTGCTAGTTTAAAATGTACATAAGAAAAAATTCAACACTAGGTGTTATCAGCTATTTTCTAATAAAAGTTTTATAGTACTATTTGGTTCTGGTTTCTAAGCTTCAAACCTACACTCTAGTATGCTTCCTATTTGCCCACAGACATAAATCATGTATATCATAATACCACATCACTGTTTTGGGCTTTGTCAACCAAACTGTGCTCTAGATGAAATTTAGTCTTAGAATCAGAGAAATGAAGAAACTGTTGATGGGCTATGTCCAGGTGGCTTATTGTGGCATTATAAAATATGTTCCTTGGAATGGAAAATGTCATCCGCATCCAGAATCTGAATGTGGATCAAAGCATAGTATTTTCACCTTTTGTTTGCTTAAAAAAAAAAAAAAAAAAAAAACTTTTCCCTTTTGGTTACTTTTCTTGTATAACATTACACCAACAATGTATTAGTGATACAATTTTCCCACATCCCCTCCGACATTGATCACTATCTTTTCCTGTCATCTTAATCAATATGAGAGGTGTTTGTGGTCCTTCAGAATTGTCTTAATTTGCATTTTTCTGATCAATTATGATTTAGACCATTTTTTCACATGACTGGAAATGGTTTTAATTTCTTCACATGAAAATTGTCTGTTCATGTCCTTTGACCATTTATCAACTGGTGAATTCTACTTCAGTTTTTAACTGTAAAATAGGGATTTATATCACCTACTTTCCAGGGTTATTGTAAGGACCAAATGATATTTGATATATTTGTAAAGCACTTAGCTTAGTATCTGGAATATAGTAGGCATTATATGCTAGTAATTATTTTTGAGCATATATAAAATAGACCAAGGTAATTTTAGGAAGATGGAGGCATTTAGGGAGATCAGGAATGACTTCATGTAAGAGGAGTGTTTGAGGTGAATCTTGAAGGAGGGTAGGGCTTGTAAGAAATGGAAATAAGAAAGTGCATTCCAAGAATGGGGGACACATGTTAAAAACAGAGAAATGATCATTTTGTTTAAAAATAGCAGCAAGGCCAGTTTGGCTGGCTTAGTGTATTTAAAGCATAATAATGTGCAGTAAGACTGGAAAGTGAGTTGGAGCCTAGCTTTAAATGTCAAAAGAGTTTGTTTTTTATCCCAGGGTCAATGGAATTTATTGTTTAGGAGAGTGACAGTTTGGGCTATCCTTTAGAAATATCACTTTGGCAACTATATAGAAGATGGTTGTAGAGGAAAGGGACTTGAGGGTTCCATAGTCCAGGGCAGAGGTATGAAAACTAAATGTGGATTCCTATGGATGAAGAAAAAAAGGACTGATATGAGAAATGTTGATATAGAGTCAAGATCACTCTTGAATTGTAAATCTGGATGATTGAAAGTATGATATATTTAGTAGAAATTGGGAAATTCAGAAGAGGGATGGGTTTTATAGGAAAGAAATGATTTGTATATTTATCAACCCAGAAATGGCAAAAGCAGGTACACAGGCCTTCACGTCTAAGAACAGAAACTAAATTTATCTTTTTTTTTTTTCACTGAAAAAAGTTTGTTTTCTCATCATCTCAATGCTGCAAGTGTTATCATCATTAGACATTAAGTGCTTTGGTGAAAGTGTATTGAGTATATTGGTGTGATGTGCTATACCCTATGCAAAACCTGTTATATATATTGCCTTTTTTTTAGATTTCATATGCCAAAACAGGCACACTAATCCATATGGAACATTTAAAGTGATTTTATTCAAGAATAAAATTTAATAATATTAAAATTTGTGTATTCTATTTATTTACAGATATTTATATCAGTCATTTGAGTTGAAAGCTGGTAAATTGATTACTCAAACTGGAAATCATGGAGTGAATAAAATTAATTTGGCATTCCAGTTTTACTAGTAGAAGGAAAGAGGAAATGAAACTCAAACAGAATTGCAAATGAAAGCACTTGGGGGAGAGGGAAAATAGAAAAGGTGGGAGGGTAGTATACTTTACTGAAAAACACAAACAAAAATTTATGAGTTGTTCTTGAAAAGTAACAGCATTATGGAAAGGTGTGAAATGTAAAAAATTCACAAGAAGTGTTATCATATTGGATTCCCTTTATTGGCATGAAAAGCTCGTGGACAAAATAAAAAGTTATACAGCAGTGAACTGAGTGAAGTGAGCTTTTTAAAGGTCAGAGGGAAAATGTCGAGAAGAAGTAATCATGGGGTATAGAGTTAAGAAGGAGCTTGGGAGGATCCTAGTGGAGAACAAATTCCATGCACTATGTCTACAACAGCAACTGCTTGACAAGACTGTAGGAGTAAAGTTATACCTGTAGATATACTAACAAGACAGTCTCAGGAATTTGGTCTACCTCTGTGTGTGACAATGGGAACAGGATTGGCTTGATTAAAGTTCTACATTATCCTGAACAATGGAGACAGGAATGGACTTGTTAAAAGTTTCTGCTCTACATCAGTTTTTGGTCAGCACTGGTAATCTTGCTGATTTTGTTATCCCAGACCCAAAACACCACTTTTCTGCTTTCTTTCACCCGATTAGAGACCATATGTTTACATCCCACCACAGAGTCTGGGAAGTACAAGAGAAAAGCCACTGAGCCATTTGTATGGGACAAAGTGAATGAACCTGTGTACTTAAGGATGAAATTCCATGTTTTCCCCTAAAATGGACTTTCCATCAGTGCTATTACAGCCCTGCTGTGACTCTGGCACATTAAACCTAAGAAAGATTCTATGAAAGCTAGAGTCCTTGTAACAAAACATTAAGACCATTTAAATTTCCTGCTGCTTTTGAAATTTTGTCAGTAAAGAAAAAAAGTGGCAAAGTTAAGGGGCAAGGTGACAGAGATGGGCCATGGATAGAAATAGTTTGTTCTGAGAACAGCAGTAACTATTAATGAGGACATGGGTCACTACTTGCTGAGGCGAGCAGGAAAGGGCACTGCTGGGGATGAGTTTAATCTCATAGTCCCAATTTCTGAGGAGACTGTTAAATTTCCTCAATAAATCTGTCCATGATTTACATCATCTTTCCTTAAAAGGGTTATAGCCTGCTATCATTCTGCCTTATGATATCTTTCTCCTCACCCTTCCCCCATTCTTCAAGGTATTTTTCCTCCTTGCAGCTAACTCTTTTAGGGCGCTAAATTTCTTTTAATTTAGCCTGCCAAGTCAATAGCATATTCCTACCTCATTTCCTTTCTCCAGGTTTATTGTGAGTTCCAATATGGAACTTTTCTACTGTTAATTGTTATATGTTCTCCCAAATATATTTCATACTTACTATTCCCAGTGTCTACTGCATCTCTTCATTTTGTCCGTAACTTCTCATAAATAAATCTACTTTTTGTCAAAGAGAAAACCTCTGTGAATTCTTCACATGACTGAATCCCAACATTTGGTACTCTCCTCAAGCTCATCATTTGGTACCTATATTAATCTCATGATTTGGTGGTGTACCTCAAACAAACACATCAACTATCGCCTCCTTTATTCTGGACATTATACAAAAGTATCAGTGCAACCAAAGATCAGCTGTCATATCACACTGTTGGCAGTCTTTGAACATTTAGTCTCATAAGTATTTAGTACTTAGAAGACTTATAACTGGAAGGAACTTTAAAGATCACTGGGCCACTTCACATCAGAGATAGAAAAAAACCCCCTGAAACCCAGAGACAAGAGATGACTTACCCAATGTCACAGATACTATGTAGCAGAAATAGGATTTGGACACAGGTTCTTTGCTGTCAAACCCAGGGCTCATTCCACAAAATGAATATTTGCTTCTCTTCTAAACATTAAATTATTATATCTAGATCCATTCTTTCCCTTTTATTTTACATCTGAGTGTATGCTCCTTGAAAGTAAGGGACCCTTAACTTACTCATTAGTGCTAAATGAAATAAAATTACTTGATGCAACCTACTTTGGTAATTCTTATACTTATCCTTTCTCCACCCTAGCAGTACTTTTTTCCTCTATTTTATCTTCTGATCCTTTACACCAGCTTCAAAAAAGATTTGTCTCTCTTCTCTCAACACTAACCTTAATCTTGTCAGTTATATTCTGAAGTCCATCCTTCACCATTTCTATAGTTTTATTTCCAAAATTAACACTTTCTTGAGGAACCCTCGTATTAATCCTCCCCTTTCCATAGACTCTTCCATCCTTCAAACTCAGATCTCCCCATCTTATAAAAAACACATACACAAACACAACCTTTGCTTAGAGCCAGTTACTTTTTTTATGCTTTCCAGTTGCTCTTTCTGTTGCTAAATTCCTCAAATGTTCTGTCCCCATTTCTTAGTTTCTTGCAATCCAGATTCTACTACCATAATTATATAGAAACTGTACTCTGGGAGTACCCTGGAAAACTTTTCTTTTATTAAGTTCAACGAAATTTGTTCATTCCTCATTTTCTTTATTCTTTAATAACAGCCTATGTTTATAGAGTGCTTTCTATATGCCAGGCACTGTGCTAAGCACTTTACACATTACTTCTTTTGATCCTCACAACACTGGGAGGCAAATGCTATTATTTTCAATTTATAGATGGAGAAAATAAGGCAAACCACTTAAGTGACTTGTTCAGGGTCATACAACTAATAGTGTCTGAAGCTGGATTTAAATTTGTCTTCCTTATTTCATTTTAATCTTACTGCATTCATAACAAAAAGGATTTGTGCTTTTTTCAGATAGCTGAACTCTGTTAAGGATTAAATGGGGTCCATTTCAATTTAGCAGGTATAATCTAACTTTAGTAAACTGAAAAACTCAATTTTATGATTCGACTTCAGGGTAAATTAGCTCAACGAAGGTAATCCTTCCTAACTAAATGCAGGAGAGAGTGATTAAAAATGCAGAATGACAATTTACTAATAGAGATTTACTCTGAAAACTAGAACAAGTCTTTAAAGGGCACTCTTTTGGAAACCAAATTATCGATCAGAACACTGTTTGAGAAGTATGGAATTAGAACAAAGGGAGTTGGATGTTCCAAGTTACAACTAGAGGTATTTCTTTTCTTCCTTCTAGGCAAATTTCTGTCTAAATAACCTGGCACCTATTTTGTAATTGGGGTATTCTTTTTCCTAAAACACTGACCAATTTTTACTCTCCAGCTCCCTTTTGCCTATCCCACAGGTAGCTCAATTTTATTATATCCCATTGATGATGTACAAGGGTGCAGAATAAAGAAATATTGGGGTACCAGGACTCTCCTCCTATGGCTAACCAAATATTGGCGTCTAGAGGTTGTGATGAAATCCTAGATTCACTTGGCAGAAAAAGAATGAAATATTGATGGAATTGCTCCTTGGGATAAGACACTGATAAGGATCATTTTAGCATAGTAGTCTCATCCTCTGTGGAAGTCTCCCCCTGTAGAATATATAGAAGCATGTTGGGGGAGGGGGAGAGGGCTGTAGGAATTAGCAGCAAGTACACATATCTTTTCTCAAATAATAGTATTTAAAAAAAAAATCACACTACTGGTTGAATATAAGTACTTCTGATAGATATAGACAAAAATGACAGATCTACATATTGCTTTCTTAAAACATATTCCTTCAGATAATTGAACCTCCCCTCCCCCCCCCCAAAAAAGCTATTCCTTTACATGGAAATATTTATAGCAATATTTTTTTGTAGTAGCAAAAAAATGAAAACAAAGTAGATGTACATCAGCTGGGGGGTGGATAAACAAATTATGATACATGAATACAGTGTAATTTTACTGTGTTTAAAAAAATAACAAATATGATAGCTACAAAGAAACCTAAAAATAATTCTATGAACTGATGCAACAGAGCCACAAAAATAACATACAAAATGACTACAATAATGTAAATGGGAAGCACAATAAACAATTGAATGTTTCAAAGAACTTTGGTCCTAAAAGCAGAGATATTATAAGTCATCCCTTTTTTAAAAAATCTTTGTTAAAAGGGTTGACTTTCTGGGATGTAAAAATGATGTAAAAACAAAAGATATCGCAATAAGAACTTTAAATATTTTATTCTTTCACACAGTCTGCACTACCTTATTTCAAAACCCTTAGATCATTCCAGTGTACTTCATTTGCTTTCCTAAAATGACAAAAAGGGAGGCTCCTAATTTTAAACTTAGCATTCTTTGAATCAAAAGATACCAATGCTGTAGCTGGCAATTAGAAATATTGATCATTTGAATTTTACTAAGTTGTGTTCCCATTCATTGGGAACATCCATGTGTGGATTATAGATTATTGTATTTTATGTTTATTATTGATTCATGTCTTTCTTAAGAAACCTGAGGGGAAAAGTGCATTAGTCTCAGGGATACATTAAAAATCATCTAATATGGCAGATTTCTTACTTCATACCTCATATCTATCAGATTGACTAATATGACAGAAAAGGAAAATGATATATGTTGGAGAGGATGTGGGGAAACTGAAACACTAATGAACTGATCCAACTATTCTGGAGAGCAATTTGAACTATGCCCAAAGGGTAATCAAACTATGAAGACTCTTTGATCCAGCAAGACCACTCACTACTAAGTCTATATCCCAAAGAGATCACAAAAAAGGCGGGAAAGAACCTACATGTACTAAAAAATATCTATACCAGCTCTTTTTGTGGTGGCAAAAAAATTAGAAATTGAAAAGATATCCATCAATTGGGAAGGGCTGATCAAGTTGTAGTACGTGAATGCAATGAAATACTATTGTGCTACAAGAAAGGTAGATTTCATGAGCAGGACTAGGAGATCATTATATATACTTCAACAATAATACTATATGATGATCAACTCTGATGCACGTGGCCATCTTCAGCAAGAGATGAACCAAAGCAGCTCCAATAGAGCAGTAATGAATTGAACCAGCTACACCCAGTGAAAGAACTCTGGGATTTGACTATGAACCATTACATAGAATTCTCAATCCCTCTATTTTTGTCCGCCTGCATTTTTTATTTCCTTCACAGGCTAATAGTACACTATTTCAAAGTCTGATTTTTTTTTTTACAGCAAAATAACTGTTAGGACATGTATGCTTATATTGTTCTTAATTTATACTTTAACATACTTAATATGTATTGGTCAACCTGCCATCAAGGAGAGGAGATGGGGGAAAGGAGGGGAGAAATTGGAACAAAAAGTTTGGCAACTGTCAATGCTGTAAAATTACCCTTGCATATAACTTGTAAATAAAAAGCTATATATATATATATATAAAAAAAAGGTAGATTTCAGAAAAACCTGAAAAGACTTAAATGAACTGATAAAGAAATTATGAAGATTGAAGCATGCCATTTTCAATCTATTTTTTCATGTGTTTTTTTTCCCCTTTTGATCTGTTTCTTCTTTTGCATAATGACTACTATGGAAATAAATGTTTTACATGATTACACAGATATAATTGCTTACCAATTTAGGGAGAGGGAAAGAAGGGAGGGAGTGAGAAAAATTTGGAACTCAAAATTTAAAAAAATGAATGTAAAAAATTTTCTTTAGATGCAATTGGAAAAATAAAATATAATTTTAAATAAAGTTCACTGTTAAAAAATAATAATCTCAGTTAATATTTATGAATTTCAGAAAATCAGTATTTTCTGATTTTGTCCCTCAAATCTATCTGGGGTTTATAGCCCTAAATTCTGATTATAACTATGAACTCCACCTGGTATCTTTCTTATTTCTCTTCCTTTTTTATCTTCTAATTGTAAGTTTCCCAGGATTCTCTGGTTCTATAATCTCCTTTTCCTCATGATCCCAATTTTCATTTCTATTTGACTTCTGAAACTATATCTCATATCTTTAAACTTATATTTCCATCTATTTATGGTTCAACTCTATTTTAATGCTCTCATGTGCAAAATGTAACTCATTACTTTTGCCTACAAATTTTAATTATTTCCATTTCCATGAACAGTAAAATCTTTCCTCCAGGCTTTCAATCAGGAAGACTTTATGTATGATTTATTTATCATTTTCCTTCATTCTTCCACTTAGATAAACCATACTTATCCATTAAGGCCCAGTTTAAAATTCTAGCTTCTCTAAGGATTTCTCCAATTATTTAACAGTGGATAGACAGTATATCTATTAATTTTCTCTCTGATTAAACTGTAGCTCATTGAAACAAAGAACCATGTCATCCAGCATTTTCCAGAGGGATACAGCTCACCCTTTGAGTGTTAAAAATCATTTCAGAGAAATTCTTTTAAACATACATATTCCTATGCTTTCAATAACATGTTAAACAATTTAGTTATTTTATAATTATTTAAGATCATCAATATGAACTATGTGCTCCATTCTAATGATGATGCCCTTGACTCCTCCTGAAGCATCATGTAAAGCTATTTCTATCTCTTCTAAAATACCTCAGATACTGAGCATTTAGTTCTTTTTTTTTTTTAATTTTTTATTTATTTATTTATTTTTATTATTATAGTAACTTTTTATTGACAGAATCCATGCCAGGGTAATTTTTTATTACAACATTATCCCTTGCACTCACTTCTGTTCCGATTTTTCCCTCCCACCCTCCACCCCCTCTCCTAGATGGCAAGTGGTCCTATATATGTTGAATATGTCCTAGTATATCCTAGATACAATGTATGTGTGCAGATCCAAACAGTTTTCTTGTTGCACAGGGAGAATTGGATTCAGAAGGTAGAAATAACCCGGGAAGAAAAACAAAAATGCAAACAGTTTATACATTCATTTCCCAGTGTTTTTTTTTTTCTTTGGGTGTAGCTGCTTTTGTCCATCATTGATCAATTGAAACTGAGTTAGGTCTCTTTGTCAAAGAAATCTACTTCCATCAGATTACATCTTCATACAGTATCATTGTTGACGTATATAATGATCTCTTGGTTCTGCTCATTTCACTTAGCATCAGTTCATGTAATTCTCTCCAAGCTTCTCTGTATTCATCTTGCTGGTCATTTCTTACAGAACAATAATATTCCATAACATTCATATACCACAATTTACCCAACCATTCTCCAATTGATGGGCATCCGCTCAGTTTCCAGCTTCTAGCCACTACAAACAAGGCTGCCACAAACATTTTGGCAGAGCATTTAGTTCTTTGTTTTCTCATTTTAGTTTTCTTTTTCACTCCTTGCTTTAACTTAATCAAAGAAAAATTTTAAATGCCCACTGTAGGCCAGACACAAAGACAAAAGTGGAAGTCTAAGTACTCAAAGCTTTCATCCTAACCTAATAACAACTGTCTTTTTCTGACTATGAAAACACTTTTCAAAATTTCTTTGCCACACAATTGGGGAAAAAGGCTGATACCTATCACATCAGGGTTGAATAAGACAACATACAGGCAGGGATTAGAAATTGATATTGCAGTAAAAAAATTTTTTTCTTATAACATATGTTGGATATGTTTTATTCAGGGCTTTGTTTTGCCTGACATATGCTTTGAATATTTATTACAAGGGCTTTCTTTTCTTTTCTTTTTTTCCCAAATGGAAGTTAGGAAGAAGAAACCAGATTTTTTTAAGTTGAAAAATTTAATAATTAAAAAAATCATAAAATTATCATTGAGATATAGATCTTGAGAGGAGGCAATATTACAGAAAATTACAGGAGAAGGAAGTTTCTTGATGGGACCAACCAAGGCAAAGATTTTGAAATAGATGTTTGCTTTTTGCATCTATACCTCTTAACTGGATGAACAGTGCCATTATGCTGTGTTAAATCCTGTACTAATAATTGTGAAGGTTTTCTGAAGGCAGCCTTAGTCTCAGTTGAAATAAATAATTACTCCAAAATCGCAGCCAGCTGATAAAAGATCTGAACTTTTATTTTGTCCTTCAATATACCTGGTTAGCTCAGGCCTATCTCTCTGCCTGGTTCCAAGAGATCTTGCAGCTTTGTCCTTGGCTCCTGCCTCTGCTTTCTTCAGCCTCCAGTTCAACTCCGACTTGTGGCTTCTCAAATCTCCAACTGAGGCGAGTAGGCTTCTGTATGTCCCAATCTGGTTGCGCCTACGAGAGTGGGCTTCTGCTGAACTGACCAACGCTCCCTTCTTCAATCTAATTCAGCTGAACTCTTCTCTCAGTGTTTTCAGCTCAACCCCTGAGAGAGAGCCTCTGTCTGATTCTTATATAGGATCTCTTCTGAGAGAGAGGGATTATGGGTTATTTCCCAGAATGCTCTCTGGGGCTAAGGGAGGCGTGAATTCGGATCTCATACTAGCCCTGAACTCTCCCAAAGTGTGAACTCCATTGAGTACTTGAGCTCTCTAAAGGTATGAACACAAGCATTGTTTCCATCAGTATTAGCAACTTATCACCTTTGTAAGGATTCCCTCTAAGGTGTGAACCAATAAGCACTGTATCAATTCTATTGAGTTAACACCAGGATTCTGACATCACCCTTGAGTTTTCACCTTGTTTCAAGTTGAGTTGACACTAGGATTCCAACAAATAATCATGCCATAGTCTATATTCCCAAGTTATTTTATACTCCAAAATTGCCTTCCACTTCCTGAAATAAAAACTCTTGATACAGTAAGTAGGGTGATCTCTGTTAAGTGTTAGTTATATAATTAGACTAATTCATACTTCTACATGACTAACATAATTTCTGGAAAAATTCCCAGTTAAGTAATACAATGGTTAAAAGTCCTGGAGTTTGTGGCAGGAAAACCTGAGTTCAAATCTTTTTTTTTTTTCCTTTTCATTTATTTATTTAATATTTTTGCTAGTTAAACAATTAACTTTTAACAATTTAAACAATTTAAATTTAAAACAATTTTTTTACATTTGTTTTTAAAACTTTTGAGTTCCAGATTCTCTCCCTTATCCCACCCCCAACCCCCATTAAGAAATCACATGTGAAGAAACACTTCCATAAAAGTCATGTGAAAAAAAATATGTAGGTCTCCTACCCTAAAAAAAAAAGTCAAGAAAAATAAAGTAAAAAATAAAACAAAGAGAGAATACTTGAATCTTTATTGAGACAAAATCAATTCCTTCTTAGTATGAATAGGACTTTTCATCCTAAGTCCATCAGATTAGTTATGGATCATTGCACAGCTGAGAGTAGCAAAGTCATTTACAGCTGGTCAGACCAGAACATTGCTAATATTTTGTGTACAATACTTTTCACTTTGCTTGATTTCACAGAGGACGTTCCAGGTTTTTTCTGAGAGTATCCTGCTCATCGTTTCCCTTAGAACAATAATAGTCCATCATAATCACATACTATTCCCCAATTGAGGGGCATCCCCTTGATTTTCAATTTTTTTTTTTTTTTTTTGCCCTAAGAAAAGATGTTATAAATATTTTTGTACATATAGGTCCTTTTGATTTTTTAAAGTCTCTTTTGCAATTCATGACTAGTAGTGGTATTGTTAGGTCAAGGAATATGCACGAATTTATAGCCCTTTGGTCATAGATCATATCCTTTGATCATTTATCAACTGGGGCATGACTCTTATTTTTCATAAATTTGATTCAGTTCCCTCTATGTTTGAAAGAAAAGGCCTTGTAAGAGAAACTTGCTTCAAAATTCTTTTTACAATTATTATTGCTAACTGTATTCACACACACACACACACACACACACACACACACACACACACACACATCTATTCTATTCTTTGTCCTTTTACCATGTTCATCCTCAAGGGTTTTACTACTGACCATTCCCTCCCCCAATATGCCCTTTCTTTTATCATCCTCCCCTCTTCCTGCTTCCCATTCCCCCTCTTATTTTCCTGCAAGGTAATGATAGATTTCTATATCCATAATGAATGCATGTTATTTCCTCTTTGGGCCAATTATGATAAGAGTAAGTAAGGTTCACCCTCTTCTCCCACTCTTTCCCTCCACTGTAAAAGCTTTTTCTTGTCCCTTTTTATGGCATATAATTTATACCATTTCACTTCTCCCTTTCCCTTTCTCCCAATACATTCCTCTGTTAACTAAGTTTCATTTTTAAAAGATATTATACCTTCATATTCAACTCACACCGGTGTTCTCTGTCTATATATATTTCTTCTAACTGCCATAATAATGAGAAAGTTCTGAGTTACACGTATCATCCTCCCATGTAGGAGTGTAGACAGATAAGCCTTATTAAGTCTCTTTTGATATCATTTTTCTGATCACTGGCTTATGTTTCTCTTGAGTCCTGTGGAAAATCAAATTATTTTTCCTTTTTTTTTCTTAAAAAAAAAACAAAAAACAAACATGTTCTTTCTGTAGTTCATTATTGAACACAAAATAGATAACTTTGTTTATACTGTTTAAAAGTTTTTGTATAAACAAAACCAATGCAGACAAAATTAGAAGAGAAGCAATAAATTGGAAAAAAATTTTTATATTCAAGGGTTCTGATAAAGGCCTCATTTCTAAAACACAGAGAATTGACTCAATTTATAAGAATTCAAGGCATGCTTCAAATGATAAATGATCAAAGACAATTTTCAGATGAAGAAACTGAAACCATTTCTAGTCATATGAAAAAGTGCTCTAAATTATTATTGATTAGAAATGAAAATTAAAACATCTCTGAGGTACCACTACACACCTCTCAGATTGGCTAAGATGACAGCAAAAGATAATGATAAATGTTGGAGAGGATGTGGGAAAACTGGAACACTGATATACTATTGGTGGAGTTGTGAACTGATTCAACCATGCTTGAGAGCAATTTGAAACTATGCCCAAAAGGCTATCAAGATGTGGATACCTTTTGATCCAGCGGTGTTTCCACTGGGATTTTATCTTAGAGATCTTAAAGGCAGGAAAAGGGACCCACATGTGCAAAAATGTTTGTGGCAGCCCTTTTTGTAATGGCAAGGAACTGGAAACTGAGTAGATGCCCATCAGTTGGAGAATGGCTGAATAAGTTATGGTCTATGAAAGTTATGGAATATTACTGTTGTATAAGAAATGATCATCAGGTGATTTCAGAGAAGCTTGGAGAGACTTACATGAACTGATGCTGAGTGAAGTAAGTAGAACCAAGAGAACATTATACATAACAACAAGATTATGTGATGATCAGTTTTGATGGACGTGGCTCTTTTCAACAATGAGATGATTCAGACTAGTTCCAATCATCTTGTGACGAAGAGAGCCATCTACACCCAAACAGCACTGTGGGAACTGAGTGTGGTTCACAACATGGCATTTTCGCTCTTTTTGTTTTTGTTTGCTTGCATTTTATTTTTTTCTTTTTGATCTGATTTTTTCTTGTGCAGAAAGATAATTATATAAATATATATATTGGATTTAACATATATTTTTATAATGTTTAACATATATTGGATTACTTGCCATGTAGGAGAGGGGGTGGGAAGAAAGGAAGGGAATTGAAACACAAGATTTTGCAAGGGTCGATGTTGAAAAATTATACATGCATACGTTTTGAAAATAAAAAATGTTCCTTTATCTGAAAGACACAATAAAACATAATAATCACTGAATAAGCATTAGTTTTTCAGCATGATTTGTTTTGTGCTTTTACCTGATTATAAATTCCCCATACATACATCAAAATTCATCAAAAAGAATTTTGTGATTTCTACTCCAAAGAAAATTTCAGTGTAATTTCTTTTACTCCATATAGTTCTGCTTCAAACTCCAATTTTCTATTTGATTTTTGAAATATTAGTTGTATTTTTATGAGAGTGGAAAGAAAACTGATACAGTTAGATAATGGAATATAGGAAGGTGACATATATGCCAAATATAGAAAGGTAAGAGAGGCCAGATTGTGAAGTGGAATAAATGTTAAAACAGACAAGTCAAAGTTCATCTCAGAGTCAACAGTGAACCAGTGAAGTTCATTGAAGAGATGGTGATATGATCAGATTTTCATTTTTAGAAAATTATTTTGATAGATATCTGGAGGATATATTTTAGAAGACTTGAGATAGGGAGACCAATTAGAGAGTTAGTTTAGCACTCTAGGAAAGAGGTGATCTGAATTAGAATGGATATTGTATAAATGGAATGAAAAGGAGGGACGTGAGAAATTATCAGAAGTAGAAATGACAAGATTTTCCAACTGCATAGGTTGATATAAGAGTGAAAAGTGAAGCATCATGAACTTAAGGGTACAGGTGGACAGTGATAGTTTTGAAAGAAATAGCTAAGTTTTGAAGAAGGTGAGTTGTAGGTGAAAAGATAATGAGTTGTGTGATTAAAATTGTAAGTTAAGCATAGTTGTTTATTTTCTGTGACATGTTCTGTTCCACTCAAAAGAAAAAAGCCATTTAATGGTCACAATCCTGGAGCAAACATCTTTTAATAGATATATAATATAGTCAGGAATTGATTTGGGAGCAAGGGTTGGGCATAATCATAGAAAAAAGAGAAGTGTGAAATGAAGTTTTCCCCAATGGCTTTTAGTTTCATTCCTAAATAAAACTTAAATTGTAACTAATTTGAAGTGCTTAAATAGGTGTGGGTGGGGAAAATCAAATTTTCTATTCAGCTCTGGTCTTTTCATCACAAATGTTTGAAAATTCTCTTTCACTGAATAGCCTCCTTTTTCTCTGAAGGATTATACTCAGTTTTGCTGGTTAAGTGATTCTTGGTTATAATCCTAACTCCATTGCCCTCCAGAATATATATTCCAAGCCCTCCAGTCCTTTAATGTAGAAGCTGCTAAATCTTGTGTTATCCTGACTGTGGCTCCTCTACATTTAAATTATTTCTTTTTGGATGCTTACAATATTTTCTCCTTGACTTGGGAGTTCTGGAATTTGGCTATAATATTCCTGGGAATTCTCATTTTGTGATCTTTTTCAGGAGGTTATTGGCGGATTCTTTCAATTTCTATTTTGCACTCTGGTTTTAGAATATCAGGGCAGTTTTCCTTGATAATTTCTTGAAAGATGATGTCCAGACTTTTTTTTTTTTTTTAAATCATGACTTTCAAGTACACCAATTAATTTTTAAAATTAATCTCTTCTGGATTTATTTTCCAGGTTATTTTTCCAATGAGATATTTCACATTTCTTTCTATTTTTTTTTTTTTTTTTTGCTTTATTGTTGCTTGATTTTTCATAAAATCATTAGCTTCCATTTGCTCAATTCTAATTTTTAAGGAATTAATTTCCTCAGTGAGCTTTATTTATTAAAGCTTTTTATTTTTCAAAACATGTATGTGGACAATTCTTAAACATTAGCCCTTGCAAAACCTTATGTTCCAATTTTCCTCATTCCCCCAACCTCTCCCCTAGATGGCAAGTAGTCCAACATATGTTAAACATGGTAGAAATATATGTTAAATCCAATATATGCATACATATTTATACAATTATCTTGCTGAACAAGAAAAATCAAACCAAACCAGAAAAAAATGAGAAGCAAAATAAAATGCAAGCAAACAACAACAAAAAAAGTGAAAATGCTATGTTGTGAACCACAGTCAGTTCCCACAGTCTTATCTGGGTGTATGTAGACGGCTCTCTTCATCACTAAACAATTGGAATTGGTTTGAATCATCTCATTGTTGAAAAGAGCCACATCCCAGCCCTTTTTGTAGTGGCTAAAAACTGGAAACTGAATGGATGTCCATCAGTTGGAGAATGGCTGAATAAATTGTGGTATATGAATATTATGGAATATTACTGTTCTGTAAGAAATGACCAACAGGATGATTTCAGAAAGGCCTGGAGAGACTTACACGAACTGATGCTGAGTGAAATGAGCAGGACCAGGAGATCATTATATACTTCAACAACAATACTATATGATGACCAGCTCTGATGGACCAGGCCATCCTCAGCAACGAGATCAACCAAATCATTTCCAATGGAGCAGTAATGAACTGAACCAGCTATGCCCAGAAAAAGAACTCTGGGAGATGACTAAAAACTATTACATTGAATTCCCAATCCCTATATTTATGCACACCTGCATTTTTGATTTCCTTCACAAGCTAATTGTATAATATTTCAGAGTCTGATTCTTTTTGTACAGCAAAATAACGTTTTGGTCATGTATACTTATTGTGTATCTAATTTATATTTTAATATATTTAACATCTACTGATCATCCTGCCATCTAGGGGAGGGGGTGGGGGGTTAAGAGGTAAAAAATTGGAACAAGAGGTTTGGCAATTGTTAATGCTGTAAAGTTACCCATGCATATATCCTGTAAATAAAAGGCTATTAAATAAAAGCCAAAAAAAAAAAAAAAAGAAAAGAAAAGAGCCACATCCATCAGAATTGATCATCATATAATCTTGCCGCTGTCGTGTACAGTGATTTCCTGGCTCTATTCACTTCACTTAGCATCAGTTCATGTAACTCTCTCTAGCCCTCTGTGAAATTATCCTGTTGGTCGTTTGTTACAGAATAATAATATTTCATAGCATTCATATCTCAGTGAGCTTTTCATACCTCCTTTCTCAACTGGCCCATTTTGCTATTTAAGGCATTCTTTTCCTCATTAACTTTTTGCATTTCTTTTTGCACCATTATCAATTCTTTTTTCTAATTTTTCCTTTCTCTCTCTTATTTGATTTTCAAAATCCCTTTTGAGCTCTTCTATAACCTGAGCCCTTCTTATTTTTCTTGGAGGCTTTTGATGTAGGAGCTTTGACTTTACCTTCTGTGTGTTTTGATCTTCCTTGTCACCATAATAATTTTCTGTGGTTAGAAACTTCTGTTTTCTGCTCATTTTCCTAGCTTATCGTGAAGGTGCACTATCTCAAACTTCAAGGGTTTTGTGCAGTTGTTTTCAGAGATTCTTCCAGGAATCTGATCACAAGCCCTTTTCTGTCCTGGAGATGTTAGAGTGTCCTCGCCTCACTGTAGCTGTAAGAACTAGTGTGGTAAAGTAAAAGAATACTTTCTCAGTGCTAATGAAAGAGACCTTTTGTGAGCTAAGGCTTCAGAAGTTAACATTTTGTCACTGACACCACTGCCCATGCTTACTCTTGGTTTGCTGGTTTCCCAAAGCACTCACCCTCCTGGCAAACCTTTTCTGCCAATCTTCCAAGTTTCCTTTGGTGTCTGAGCTGAGAGGTTTAGAAACTGCCAGTACTCCTGCTAATTTAGAGGTTCTGCTTTGCTGACTCTGGGGCTGGGCCTCCACTGGGATTGTATGCTGTTGCCACAGACTTTTTCTGCTGACCTTCCAAGTTCTCTTTGGTGTCTCTGAGCTGAGGTGCAGAAGCCACCAGGACTATCACTGATTCAGAGGTCTCTAGATGGACTTCTGCTTTGCTGGTGTGGGGCCAGGCCAGAGTGGTACAGCCTGCATCAGGATTGCATCTGGTGTCAGACGTTTTCTAATGTCCTTCTAAGTTGTCTGTAGTTGGAAAATGTTCTACTCCATCTTTTTGGGTGTTCTGATGCTCTAAAATTTGTTTAGAGTCATTATTTAAAGAAATTTGGAACAATTTGGGGGAGAGGTTGGGCGATTTCCTGCCTTTAGTCCACCATCTGGGCTCTGCCTCTCCAAGTTCAAATCTTGACAAGTAACCTTATTCAAGCCTCGTTTTCATCATTTGTAAAAACAGGGCTAATGTCAGTTTTAAGTCATTAAGAAAATCAAATGAGAAGGCAAATTCATAACTTTTGCAAACCTTAACCATAAATAATAAATAAATAATAAACCATAAATGCTCACTACTATTATTCTTTAGAGGATGCTGGTTAATGAAGAGTGAAACAAGACAATATAAGAAAGAAAAATGAACTTGATACAGCATGAGCTGAAGTTCAGAACAGGAGTGAGGAGAGAAACAGTACATCTTAGAAGTAGTAGAGACATTAAAGAGGCAGCAGAGCTTAAACTGGGGTCAACTTCTCTAAGATACTCTTGGTTTTTGAAGCTTCCCTTTCTCTCCTTCAGAACTTAGATTTTTTTTTTAATAATAGCTTTTGATTTTCAAAATATATGCAAAGATAGTTTTTAACATTCACCCTTGCAAAATCTTGTGTTCCAAATTTTTTCTTCCTCCCTTCCCTCCCCTCCACCTCCTCTCCTAGAAAGCAAGTAATTCAATATATGCAGAACCTAGACTCTTTAAAGGCTTCCTTTAAAGCTTTTAAAGGCTTTAAAGGAGAGATTCCTAAAATTGGGGTAGAAAATAGGAATGGTGAACCCCTCATGAACATAATTCAGAGTTGAAAAGGATCTTGGATATAATCTTGTCCAATTCTTTCATTTTACTCATATCGTTCCTGACTTTCCCTTGGCAGATAAATTCCTAAATATTTTATACTATTGACAGTTATTTTAAATGGACTTTCTCTTTGATTTTGTTAGTGATGTATAAAAATGCTTTAAGTGGATTTATTTTGTATTCTGTATCCTGCAACTTTGCTAAGTTGATTCTCTAGGGAATTCTTTCATTTTATAAATGAGAAATCTGAAACTCAAAGCATTGAGTGACTTATCAAATATTACATGGGAATTACAAGAAGAGCTGAGATTTCACATGGCTTAGAAAAATCACTGAATTTGGAGTCAAAGGAACTGTGTTCTACTCCCAGATCTATTCTTATTGCTACTTGTATGAACTTGGGCTAATTGTTTAACATCCCTGAATCACAGTTTCTTCATGTATAAAATGAAAGAGGCTAGATTAACTGATCTTAGTGCTCTTCCAGTTCGTATTAAAGCAATCCTATCAATCTAATTCTTTTGACTTAAATTTCAGTGGTCTTTGTGCCTCTTAAATTGGAAAATATTCTTATATAAAATCAGCTTAACTTATTCAAATCATCAATCCACTAGTCACTCTTTATATTTGCAAAGGTCATCTGTGTACAGTAAAGAAAAGCATCACACAAAGCTCTAAAAATGTATCTTACTAGAAATTGTGGTGATGAGAGAATCTAGTATTAGAACTTTGGAATCCCTAAGTTGCATGACTTATGTTTACATTTTAATAATGATAAGGCTTCTGACACTCAATAGTGCTTTTACCACAGTGCACAGCCAATTCTTAATCATGTGATTATATATTAAAGTGTGAACATACGAATTATAACAGACTTCTAACCAAGTGATTTACAGAGGATTCTAGGACCAGGCAAAGTTGAATTTATAAAGTAATGACAAAAATGATGATTTTCCTATTTTAGGCATCCTCTCTCAAGACAATTTTTAAAAAAAAACCTTATATATTCCATTTTTAAAGGAGAAAATCTCTTCAGTATTTCTTTAGTATTTCTAATTCACTTCAAATATCAGGTAAAAAAAATCAAAATAAAGGATTAAAACAGGTATTTTCTCTTATGTTTTGTTTCTATATTTTGTATCTGGATGAATATTCTATGTCCACTTTGTGACTGGCATCTCAAATTATTTGGAAGACAGAGATTATATTCTATAACTTTGTTTCTAAATCAGAACTCTTGACATATTTTTTTTGGTACTATGGAAGTCTAGTGAAACCTATGAATCCTAAGGATAATATTTTTAAAGGTATAAAATTAAATACATAACAAGGGAAATAAATTAAAATGTAGACATCAAAAAACATTTTTTAAACCAAATTCTAAGATCCCAAATTAAGGATTTGTTCTAAATAATGTCAATGGTTAAGGATACATGAGGACTTAGTCAGAATATATTACTTCCAAGATATCAAGAATCTGTAATTGCCTCTGTTCTTTACAGTGTGAACTCAAAAATACCAACTTTACATATGCAAAATGCCTAATACTATCAAATGTTAAACAATGTCCAATGTTAAAAATTCTGGAATTTTCTGGGTTTATTTTTGCCTTCTAATTGGAAGTTGTCTTAATTATGCTAAAGCCAACCTAATGATTTCTGTGTGGTCTGATAAGCTTGCACCTTTTACCCTAGACAGCAGTTTCAAAAACTGCTAAAAGTAAGCTTTGTATAGTAAGATGATGATAAATGAATGTAAATTTTTATCCCTATTATTGCTAAAGCTACTCAGAGTAAGACAGGAAGCATCACATTAGGATAAGAGTAGAACATTCATTGATTGATAATGGAATAGAAAACTTCCCAGTGATCTGAGAATCATTCAGAAAATAAAACTACATATAACTAATTTTTGTGAACAACTATTTTTAAATTTAATCATCAATACAAGTTGAAAATCAGAGATAATTGTTAAGGTCTTGTAAGAAAGCAGCATCCAGTGAATCTTTCCATTCTCAAGACTCCCAGCCCTTCCCTCCAGGCTGTTGAGGCAACTTGAGACCCACTGCACCAGCAGCCTCTTCCACGGAACGCTCACCCTTGCTGTGAAACTCCTGGTGAAGGGCCACATGGTTCCGAGTACTTTGAAGGAGACAAAGGTATGTAGCAGCTTGGAAGTGTAACTCATGTTGAGCTCTGCAGAGCTTCTCACTGGTGACCTAGAAAAGATGGCACAGTAAATTATCAGAAAACTCCACAGGAAACAATACAACTAAATTTAGTGTAGATAAACTTATAATTTGGGAACAAAGACAAACTGTGGAGTTAGACAGAAACAAAGAGGATTTAAGGCAAATTTTCAATATAACACTCATGAAATGTATCCATAACATTTTATATCTTCACTGTCTGAAATATAACTCATAGTTTTTTAAAAAATATGTTAACAATACATATCCACCTTTCTAAGATAAAAGCATTTTGAAGATATACTTAAATTCATTATGATTTCTGACATAGGCTTACAATAAGATTTTTTTTTTTTTTTGCTAAGGCAATTGGGGTTAAGTGATTTGCCCAGGGTCACACAATTAGGAAGTGTTAAGTGTCTGAAGCCAGATTTGACTCGGGTCCTCCTGACTTCAGGGCTGGTGCTCTATCCACTGCACCATCTAGCTGCCCCACAATGAGACATTTTTACACAATCTAACATAGATACTAACATGGTACTAGAGGGATACTCAATACTGAAGATTATGTTTACCATAATATTAGGCTGATTTCTAATTTTAAAATTCAATATATACTAGAAATAAAAGCAAACTTTTGGTGCCAGTTACATAGAATTTTAGGTCTGAAGGCATCTCATAAAATCACTTAATCTGCATTTGTCATTTTTACAAATGTTGAAACTAAGGCTTAAATTTCTTTAAATAACTTGTCCAAGGTCAAAAAATGTAATTTTGGTGCAAAATGAAGTTCTCTTGATTGAAAATTTAAAGCTACTGCTCTTATTCTATGATGCCTCTTAAAAGACACCAATTAAAAGTAGTAACAGCAAAAATCCATCCCCACTTTAAAGAAAATACTTTTTCTTAATTCACTGTTTCCATTGATTTTTAATGTTATATACGTCATAAATGCCCTTATGCCTTTTCAGTGTTAAAACAAAGGAATCTTTTTAACCTGGAAACACAAATTGAAGGTTATTTCTCCAAAGACACAATGAGAAAAAATACTCCAAAAAAGGTGCTCTCAAATCCTATATTTTGATACTCTCATATTTTACTGATACGCCAGCAGGATTTTGACTTTAAGCTTTCCAGAAATTAGGAAAATTTTTTTGAAAACCTGCCAGCAAAACTTCCTTTCTTTGAGAAGGTAAGGGAAGTATGGGTGAATAATATCAAATACACTGTCAGACACAATAAATTCATTGGTATATGTTGCTAAATTGCTTCCCCCCCTTTTATTCTTTTGGCTTTTTTTGGGGGGGGGAGGGCACAAAACAATTAGGATTAAGTGACTTGTCCAGGGTCACATAACTAAAAGGTATTAAGTGTCCAAGACTACATTTGAACCCAGGCCGGCCCTCCTGATTTAAAGGCCAGTACTACACCATCTAGTGGCTCCCTCTCTTTTGTTCTTGTAAGAAATGGCTCATGAGGTAGAAGAAGAGATGGATATGAAAACAAAACAATGTAAAAGATTTAAATAAAAATTAAGAGGAAAAAAAAATCACCAGCACAGATTACAGCTTAGGTTAGGGTTAGGGTCCATCTGAGTGACTAAAGTTTTAGGACATGGTTAAGACAAGAAATGAAGAAGATTACTGTTCCCTTTATATCTCTCAGTCAATTGAAGGGGTATTTTTTGGACACTGCTGTCAAATATCTCTTTCACTAACTTTTCCTTTCTAAAAATGAAGTAATATAAGTAAAGCATATTAAAATACTTACAGAAATGCTAGCTGTTATTACCAGTCACTGTTTAAAATTTTATTTGGAGTTAAGAATTAGGAGTCAGACACAACAGTCAATGACTATGCTAATCTAGTGTTTGATAAACCCCCAAACTCCACCTTCTGGGATAAGAACTCACTATTTGACAAAAATTGCTGAGAAAACTGGAAAAGTATGGCAGAAACTAGGCAGAGACCAACATTTTACACCCTATACCAAAATAAGATCAAAGAAGTTCATCAAAGGATGATACTTAAGCAAAATAGGAGAGTAGGGATAGTTTGCCTGTCAGATCTTTGGAGAAGGGAGGAAAAAAATAGCTTTTTATTTTCAAAATATATGCAAAGATAGTTTTTAACATTCAACCTTGCAAAACCATGTTCTAAATTTTTCTCTCTTCTTTTCTCCCACTCCCCTCCCCTTAGACAGCAAGTAATCCAATATGTTAAATGTGCAATTTTCCTATACATATTTCCACATTTATCATGCTACACAAGAAAAATCAGATCAAAAAGGAAAAAAAAATGAGAAAAACAAACAAATGAACAACAACCAAAAAGAATGAAAAGGCTATATTATAATATACACTCAGAATCCACTGTCCTCTATCTCTGGGTACAGATATTCTTTCCATCACAAGTCTTGGAATTGGCCTGAATCATCTTATTGCTGAAAAATGCCATGTCCATCAGAATTGATCATCAAAATAATCTTGTGGTTGCCATGTACAATGATCTCCTAGTTCTGCTCATTTCACTCAGCATCTGTTCATGTAAGTCTCTCCAAGCCTCTCTGAAATCATCCTGCTGTTTTTTAATAAAACAATAATAGTCCATTACATTCATATACCATAGCTTATTTAGTCAATCTCCAATCGATGGATACCCACTCACTTTCCAGTTTCGTACTGTTACAAAAAGGGCTGCCACAAACATTTTTGTACATGTGGGTCCCTTTCCCTTTTTAATGATTTTTTTCGGGATACAAACCTAGTAGTGACACTACTGGATCAAAGGGTATGCACAGTTTGATAGCACTTTGGACATAGTTCCAAACTGTTCTCCAGAATGGCTGGATTTGTTCACAACTCCACCAACAATGTATCAGTGTCCCAGTTTTCCCACATCCCCTCCAACATTCATCATTATCTTTTCCTGTCATGTTAGCCAATCTGAGAGATGTATAATGGTACTTCAGAGTTGTCTTAATTTACATATCTCTGATTGGTAGTGATTTAGAACATACTTTCATATGACTAGAAATGGTTTTAATTTTTTCATCTGAAAATTGTTTATATCCTTTGACCATTTCTCAGCTGGAGAATGGCTTGAATTCCTATAAATTTGAATCAATTCTCTATATATTTTAGAAATGAGGCCTTTATCAAAATCTTTGGATAAAAAAGTTTTCCTCAATTTTCTGCTTGAAAGGAGAAATTTATGACCAAAGAAGAACTGGAAAACATTATGAAATACAAAATTAATAATTTTAATTATGTTAAATTAAAAAGGTTTTACACAAACAAAATCAGTGCAGTCAAGATTAGAAAGGAAGCAGAAATCTGGGAAAAATTTTTCATATCCAATGTTTCTGATAAAGGCTTCATTTCTGAAATATATGAAGAACCCAGTCAAATTTATAATACAAGTCATTCCCCAACTGATGAATGGTCAAAGGATATGAACATGTTTTAGATCAAGAAATTAAAGCCATCTATGGTCATATGAAAAAATGCTCTAAATCACAATTGATCAGAGAAATAAAGAATTAAAACAACTTTGAGGCACCACTTTACACTTATCAAATTGGCTAAGATGACAGGGAAGTTGTGGGAATAAATGTTGAAGGGAAGTATGGGAAAACTGGAACACTACTGTAGATGGAGTTGTGAATTGACCCAACCATTCTGGAGAGTAGATGGAACTATCCCCAAAAGGCTATCAAACTGTGCATACCTTTTAATCCAGCAATCTCAATACTGGATCTATATACCAAAGAGATCATAAAAGAGGAGAAAGGACTCACATGCGCAAAAATATTTGTAACAGCTTTTTGTGGTGGCAAAGAATAGGAAACTGAATGGATGCCCATCAATTGGAGAATGGCTGAATTAAGTTATGATATGTAAATGTAATGAAATATTATTGTTCTTTAAGAAATGATAAGCAGGTTGATTACAGAAAAGCATGGAAAGATTTATATGAGCTAATACTGAGAGAAGTGAGCAGAAAGAGAATATTGTGATTATGTGATGATCAACTCTGACAGGCATAGTTCTTTTTAGCAATACAGTGATCCAAGACAATTCCAATAGGATTGGGATAGAAAATATCATCCTTATCCAGAGAGAGCTATGATTTTCATCCTTTTTTGGTTTGTTTTTTCTTTCTCATGGTTTTCCCCTTTTGTTCTGGTTTTTCTTTTCCTAACATGGAAATATGTTAAACATGATTATACATCTATAACCTATATCAAATTGTTTGCTATCTTGGGGAAAGGGAATGTAAGAGAGGAAGGAAGAAAAAAAATTTGGAACTCAAAGTCTTACAAAAATGAATGCTGAAAGATTATGTGATGATCAACTGTAATGGATTTGGCTCCTTTCAATAATGAGGTGATTCAAGGTAACAGATTTAGGATGGAAACTATCAACCACATGCAGAGAAAATTATGGAGACTGAATGTGGACGAAAGCATAGTATTTTCATCTTTGGTTGTTGTTTGCTAGCTTTTTTTCCCCTTTCTCTTCCCTTTTGAGCTGATGTTTCTTGTGCAACATGACAAATATGCAAATATATCTAAAAGAATTGCACATATTTAACTTATATCAGATTGCTTGGTATTTTGGGGAGGAAGGAGGTAAGGAGAAAAATTTGGAACACAAAATTTTACAAAAATGAATGTTGAAAATTATCTTTTACATGTATTTGGAAAAATAAAATACTATTGAGTTAAAAAAAAAAAAAGGAATTAGAAGTCAGAATCTGGAATATGAGGTCAAAAGATGCTCAAGGGTCCCAAACCTTTTTCTGTGTCATGATGCTCTTGGGCAGTGTGAAGGGTATAAAAGAGTTGCCAAAATAATTTAAAGAACAGACCCCCATGCTAGCCTGAGCTTTCTGCACTATAACCACACCAAATATGTTAAAATATAGAAACTTACTATCTAAAAGACTGCTTTCAGGGCTTTCAATTTCTGGTTAACAAGGAGTAATGTAATATTTGGAGTACAGTATGAATTTCAACTCAATAACCAATTAAATTTTATGATTTGGTATTTATAAATATTTATGTATAGATAAATATGTACACAGCAAAAAAACCAATAATATAATATAAGATAAAATGACAGGAGGTAAAGTACCAAGCATTCTATTTTACAGTAAAACAAGAAAGCACAAATCCTACTTTTAAACCTGCCATCGTGCAGGGGGAAAAGGAGAAAAGAGATTAGTAATAGGTTGAGGAACAAGGCTCAACATTGTCAAAAAGAACTTAAGAGGAAAAAAAATTCATAAAAACTAAAGGAAAGGCAAGAATTCCTAACTAAACTAATTCTAGTAGAAGGGTACAGAGAAAAGGGGAATATAAGAGGCATTTTAACTTAACATTTTGCTCTAATTCGATCCAGTTCAGTCCAACAAACATTTTTCAGTTCCTCTTTGGGCCAAGACACTCGTTCTCAATAGGGAGGATACAAAGGCCAACTAAAAGGCAGTCCCCTAGCTTCGAGCTGGTGACCTCCCTCCACGATTACAGATCCTCACTTTCCCCTGCCCTTGCCAGTTAAGATGCTCTCCTAAGTTCATCACAGGGGGTCTACACAAGGTGGGAGGGGAGGGGGACTTCTCTGGGATTTTTTGACATTATTCAGGGCATCAAAGAAACCTGGAGGTTTGTCTAAGATTGTTTCCCTCTGAATAAGCTGCGCGCTTTGTCCGCCTAAAAGTCTCGAATTCTTTCTTGGTAATTCCCAGTTCCCGGGCTCCCTGGAATCTTTCATTGTGCATCACCACCCAGACTGTTTCCATAAATGCCAATAAATACTGCCTCACAGAGCACAAACTGCAGTAACAGTACCCATCCCTACCCTCCCGGCAGGCCCGGGCCGTGTGCTCCGGAATAATGGCCACCCAACGCTGGGCTGCGACGCTGCTGCACAAGCCCTAACTTCTCGCACCCATCTCTCTGCAATGACATTTGCACAGAAGGTTCGTGCCAGACACCCCACGCATTTCAGGGGCACACTGTGAACCTCTGTCTCGGAGGCTTCTCCCCGGTGCTCCAGCAAGGTCATGCTGTGACGTCCCCACTGTGGCCTCAGTTTATTCACCTGTTACACGACATCACCTAGCAGAGGTCACGACCCCACAGACTAGGAAGGGGTGTGGCGTCGATGGGCAAATTTCAAGGCTCCATTCATGGCATCCGGAGTCGGGGCCCATCCCGACCCTGCCGGTGCCGCGAGTGCCAATATTAGCATCCCGACATGGGTCGGCGGCGGCGTTCGCGCCTGGAGTCCGCCCTCTCCCCAGCCGCTTCCCCTACCCGCCTGGCTCGCTCTCCCTCCCCACCTCCCCGCCAGCAGTCCCCCCTCCCCCCCCGCAGTCGCGGAGGTCCGTACCCGGTGCGCCCGGAAGGCCTCCACGAGGTACCGATAGGCTGCCGTATCCCTATAGGGCCGGCCTGTGGCTGCGCTCAAGTACCGCAGTTCCTTCAGGAGGGCCCGCAGCGTGCGGCCGGCGGGCCCAGGGCCACCATCTTAGGATCTGCGCTGAACTCGGAGCAGGCCCCGGCCAAGGACGGAGGCCGACGAGGAGCGGCGTCAGCGCCCTCTGCCGGCGACAAGCCTGAATCTTCCTAGCCCCACAACTCGCCGCAGAAATGGGAGCCACCGTCCACACCCCCCACCTCCAAGCCCAGGCACTTCAGGCTATGCAATCGAGCGCAGAAAAGCAAAGCAAACGAAAGCTGAGTGCTTGCGGGCCTCCGGCGTTTCTTTGACCTCCACCCCGATCGGCATAGGCTACAGTTCCGAGAGAAGGCACGTCTGAGCTTTCTCCCCTAGCCGCTTCTCACCCATGTCCTGCATCTTTATCTGAGAAGACGCTAAGAAGGCGGAGCCTGCATATTATCATCGATTAAGCAAAATTTCGGCACAAACGTAGATGCAGAGCCTGCGTCTGGAATCCGCTCCCTCCGCTAGAGGCTAAGAATGAGCGTCCTTGCCTTCTAGGAGCTTACGTTCTAGCAGAGAAGAAAGCATGCACATTTTACATAAGTATATGCGGGAGACGTACAAAAGAGACGGGAGTGGGGGTGTGGGCCAGAGCAAGACGAGGTGGAGACTGAGGTGGGCTTTGAAGGAAGCCAGGGGTCCCAAGACCCCGAGGTGAGGAGGGAGGGCACGGCAAGCACGACAAACGTCCTGGGTTATGGAAAGAAGGGCACGCATGCAGAAGGTGGACTGACCAGTGTGGGATGAATAGGTAAATGCCTGCTTGGAAGAGTACGTGAGGGAAATAACGCTTAAGGGGAAAAGGCCGAAACGACTCCCAAGGACATTTTTTATATAAGGCCAGAAAGTTCTTCAAGAACGTACCCCTTTCAGGATTGGAATATGGTACGTGCTAAGCTGCGAGCCGGTGATGCTGGGTTCGAATCCACATTGTTTTTTTCCTGCAAGAAAACGAGTTATTTGCGAGATTTAAGTTGACACAAAATTGTTCACCCCAGATGGGACTCGAACCCACAATCCCTGGCTTAGGAGGCCAATGCCTTATCCATTAGGCCACTGGGGCTTCTGGTGAAGGCGTTCTTCAATGATATATTCATTGGGTTTTTTTCATTGGCGCGTCATTACTGACGCCATCACCATTTTTAACCTATCCCGTATATCTATTCTAACAATTGGCAGCTACATTAGACCCAGAGACTGGCTGGGAGGTTCCTGTAGAATTCTGGGAGTTGTAGTTTAAACATCAACTGAGACGAGCTATTTGCCATTCACCCTCTCCACTCTTGACTGCGTGTATGCCCACATTCATACGTGGAACGAGCTACAATTCTGACATACTCCAGCGCATACTGGAAAGTTTTTTAAGGTGTCTTGCCTTCCCCCGCTTGGCCCAAGATGTCTCACAGGTTTGCTCCGATTCCTCACCTCCTCCGCCCTGAAGGCGCATGCAGAGGTCTCCGGCCGCACGTGCCCTGGACCCGGGCCTCCCGCTGGGCCAGGAGGAGCCTCGAGCGCTCTAGCTCCGGAGCCCAAGCTGCGCTTCTGGGCCCGGCTACGGACGGAAGGTGCCCTGGCGCCCCGCGATCGGCCTATTAAGCCCGAGCCGCCTCGGCCTGATTACTCCTTTTACTATAAGCACCTCCCCGCGTCCGTTCCTTACCTAGTCCAGCTAGCTCAGGGCCTCCAAGAACCGCCGGCACCGTTCGCGCTCTCCTGCCTGCCCCGAGTGACGTGGCGAAAAGAGGATCCCTCGGGCGTGAGCCTGCGAGCAGCGGGTTCGAATCCCAGACCACCTGCTGAAAGGCAGTGACCTTGAGCAGTGAGAGTGATACAAACATGCAGCTCGTCATTCCTACATTTGACCCTTCTTGTGACCCCGAAGGGGAGGGAGGAGGAAGTGGGGATCTTATTCTCATCCTCCCTATTTTACCCGTGGGAAACCGACGGAACGAGTTAGCCACTTGCCTAGGGCTATAACCAATGAGGAGTATCTTTCTCGACTCCCTTAGCAATCTTGAGAGGCTGGGACTATTATCCCCATTTTACAGGTGGGGAATCTGAAGCCCAGAGGTGCAATCACTTGCTCCGAAGCTGACATTAAATGAGGACTTCCCAATGACTGGATCTGTGCTCTGTCAGACCCGCTTTGCTGGGTTTATTCATTCATGGAAGCACAGGGTTGAAAGAGGTGCTTTACCCAAGGTCTCTTCTGGCTCTTCCATAGGATGAATTCTCATTCCATCCTAGTGCTTCTCCTTCTTTTTTGGGATCTTGGGGACCACTACCAAGCGCACTCTGCAGTCGTTGAAACTTTTCCCCAAAAATATATATGTTCACTTCCACGTCAGTTAAGATCACCCAAATCTAATTTTCACCTACAAATAGTATATCAGGGCAAAATGTGACAGTTGGATCCTCTGGGAAATATTCAGATTCCTCCATGGCAAGAGTCTAGGAAAGTCACTGAAAGGAGCACAGTAACAGCATGTTTCTTTGTGGACTAGTTCCTGTTTAATTGTTGAAATGCCTATGATCAACAGCTGCCTCTTGAAAATTTAGAACAAACTTTGCTTGATTGAATCAATCAACAGGCATCTGTTAAAGCCAGGCACTGTTCTGAGTGCCCGGGGATACAAGTACAAAACAGAGTGTCTTGCATTCCAGTATATTTTCCATAGCTAATAATAAACCAGTTTTTGCCAATTCGTATTACACGATAATCGCATCTCCAATTCACAGCCTAGACCTGGCCCTCTGTTTTCTGCCTGAATTACTTCTAACACTTTACCACCATCTTCACGTCCTTTACTAGTTCCTGTCTCCTGGCTTCTTAAGATCCTTCCCTTAGGTTCCTGCCTTTCCTTGAAAGTCACTCAATATTCCCCAATTCTCAATCTTCAACTTCCTTTAGTTCAGTTTCCTTTCCAAACAATGAACCCTATCACCTACCAAAACTGAAGGAGGCTGAGGAAAAAGTCTTGATGAATTCTAATTTACCTTGCCACGAAAAACTATAGATGTTATGTTTGAATTTGACACGAAAATTGTCGAAGAGATGTTTTTCATATGAGAAAATAGTTCTATTTACAAAGACTCCCATGAGACTCCTTTAAATCAATTACCTTACTATGCAGGTATGCTAAAGCCAGTTCTCTACAAATAAGGGCTTGGTTTATTATTTTATTATCTAGACTTTTAAGTTTTAATGATGTGGATTAAACATAAAGTGTGTGCACATACATGTTTCTTTTATTTTCTGGAGAGGAATTTTTTTCCCTTTAATCAACATACTGCAGTATAATTCTATAAATATTGCTTTGAGCAGGTAGCCTTATGAGTTTGAGAAGGGATAAAATGACAATGTGGCAACCAAATGAATATGTGGAGGTAAATGAGAGGGTAACTTGAAGGATGATGTCTTTGAGAGAAAAAGTTCAGAAAAAAAAAAATTTTTTTTTTTTTTGAGAAAGATTAGTTGAGTTTTATACATGTCAAGTTTGAATTATATCTAGTTGAAATATTCAAAAGACAATTGAGAGCTAAATGCCTTAAGTTCAGAATTGATAAAAGAGCTTCCTATACATATTTGGGAGTCATCTGTAAAGAGATTATAGCCTAGTTTTTCCCCAGTCTTTGAAAGAACCAGACAAAACCTTGATCATTTCAAAGGCAGAATTAAGAAAACAACCTTAAAAACAACACATTTTGACAGCTTCATTTCTTAAGACAAGTTTCTTTGCTATAATTCCCACTAGTGTCCAGGGAAAGTGCTCTTTACAGAGAATTAATTTCCTCAGTGTGAATGCTGGAGTATTTGTGGCTCTCATTTCATCAGAAGGAAAGGACCGGGAGTAAATGCTGGTACCATAGTTCTGCTTCACTGATGGACATGTTTTTCATTTTGTGATTTTTAGCATTGATCTCCTATGATTTCTTACTGATTTAGGACCTTAGTAACAGAAAAATAATGAACCATTAACCACAGCAGGACATCCTACTACCAACCAGATTCTTTTTTTTTAATTAAAGCTTTTTATTTTCAAAATATATGCATGGATAATTTTTCAATATTAACCCTTCCAAAACCTTCCCCCTTCCCCCACCCCCTTCTCGAGATGGCAAGTAATCCAAAATATGTTAAACATAGTAGAAATATGTTAAATCAAATATATGCATACATATTTATACAATTATCTTGCTACACAAGAAAAAATCAAAGCAAAAAGAAAAAGAAAATGCAAACAGTGAAAATGCTATGTTGTGATCCACTCAGTTCCCACAGTCCTCTCCATCCAGAAACTTTCAATCCAGATAAAGAGATTTTTCAGAATTCAGGACAAGGGCTTGAGATTCTCCTATTAGAGCCTCTAATGTGTGCTGGGAAACTGCCTTAATGAGATGATGAAATCTAAATCTCAGATTTAGAGCTGAAAAAGACCTTACAGGTCTATTAGCATATTTCTTTATATTTTATATATAATTGTTATATATTATATATAGTATCATATGTAATATATAATTATTATTATATATACACATACAAATATATATGTTTGTAAAGGAAAACTGAGGCCCAGAGAGATGAAATAACCTGAGCAATGTCACCAGGGTTAAGTCACTTCTTTGATTCCAAATGATGCGCTACTTTCCCCTTCCTACCACATGCGCTCAGTGGAGCCTCAAAGGAGGGGGACACGGGTACCCGACATGAGAACTGGGACTTTGTTGACTCTGGAACTTCCTGTTATTTACCAATATTCATTAAATTCTCCAGTCATGTAATTGTTCAAATCAATAAGGCATCGAATTAGAGAATCAGCAAGGTTATTTAATAAGCTTAAAGAAGGTGCTCAATTCACTGACATGAAACAGTATATATCTGTGTGTTATAGAGATAACTATATGTATACACATATCTACAGATGTGTATATATGTGTGCGTCCTCTTCTCAGAACATTTAAAAACTCCATATTCGGGACTTGGCAATTCCCCAAATTCACTTCAATAACCATGATTTTTTAAAAATATATTTTATTGATATTGAATGTCTTCCAGTACTCCTCCCAAGGAGTCATCTTATAGAAGAAATGATTTTTTTTTAAAAGAAAAATGAAAAGAAAAACATGTCATTAAAAGCAATCAACACAATAAAAAAAATTGTGAAATATATGCAGTGTTCCACTGTAGACTTCCCATCTCTGCAATGGAAGCAAGAAGCATCTTCTCATATCTCTTTGTTGTAGTCATGTTTGTTCGTTGTAATTCTGCAATATTCACTTTCCATTGTTTATGGTTCTTTCCATTTACATTACTGTAGTCATTGCATATGTTGTTCTCTTAACTCTGCTTACTTCACACTACATACTTTCATATAACTCTGCACTGACCATTTCTGTTATTTTTTGCATCACACAAATTATTCTATTATATTCACATCATGTTTAGCTATTGCCAAATTGATGAAAATCTACCTTATTTCCAGGTTTTTTTTTTCCTATTACAAAAAGAGAGTAAAAATATTTCAGAATTCATGATGGAGACTTCTTATATCACTGACCTTCTTAGGGAACAGGGTACATGCTTACTAGTGGAATTTCTGGAATAGACATTAGTCTCTTTATTCTTGTAATTCCAAATTGCATTCCAAAATGAATATCTGTTTTATCTTTTCTAGGATTATATTTTCCCAAAAATATATCAATAGACTCAGAAGTATTAGGAATTCAGAATTTACCACTCTTTAGGTATATGAACCCACCTTTAAGGGTGCTCATCTTTCTCATACCTTACCACTTTCTTCAGAGAAGTAGAACTAGATGACCAAAAAGGGGGAAAATGAAAGAAGAATGAAACACAGTAGAAAGAACACTGGACTGGGGGTTCAAATATTAAAGATTCAATCCAATTTTAGCCACTTGATAACTAGATGACTTTAGGAAAGTTATTCAATCTCTTTGCCACCTCTTCAGGATGAAATGAATTCTTGGGCCAGCTTTTTCATTGGCTCTACTCTACCTATTTTTCTGATTTCTGATGTTTCTTGGAGCTAGTAGATAAAAACAAGAGATTTCCTGCCATGTTAAGTCTTGATTGATGGTGTATCCTGACAGGCATCAAAGAGCTACTCTGCCTATGGGATCTATTATAGCTGAGATTTTTTTTGCAACCCCACAAATGCTCAGTCTTTAAGATTTCTTTCTCTCTCTCTTGGGAATGATTAGAGGGCCAACCCCCCTCCCCTTCCCCCATTAAATATCAGTTTCCTCATCTCTAAAGAAAATATCACCACTTCTCTTGCCTATCATAATAACATATTAAATAACAGAAAATGAGAACTCTACATCCAAGTACAAAATAACATAATTTCCATCATTGGTTTTTAGGCATACTAACTTGGAATCATATCTAATTACCAACATTTAAAGTAGGATTCTCTAATGAAAGGAAAAATCTTTCTGTTGAGGGGCCATCCCCAGATGGAGAGTATATTAATTATAAAGTTTTTGTTTTAATTTTGAGAGTAAAAATGCTTTCAAAATAGGAAATTTTTTAAAATTAAGAATAGAAAACATGAAATTATTAAATGAAAATTGAAATCACAATTTCAGTACTCTATCAGGACCAATTAAAGGGAAGAAGGAGGAAAAAATTATGTGCCAGGTACTGATATCATTTGATCCTCACAACAACCCTGTGAGGTAGGTCACCTCCACTTTATAAGCAAGGAAACTGGGGCAAATGGAGGTATAAAGGATAAGCTTCAGTGCCCAGGCTCACAGGGCTATTAAGTAGCTGAGGGCAGATTTGAATTGAGGTCTTCCTGACTCCTGGCCCATGGATCTATCCCCTCTGCCACCTGAAGCCTAGAGGAGGAGAGAAAGGAGCATAAGAATGGGAAAGGAAAAAAGGAAAGGAGGAAACATATAAAGTCACTGAGTACTAGAAAAAAGAAATATGAGACTGATACGGAAAAAGATAGAAATATGGAAATGGATGAAGAATCTTGATTGTTTTTATTTTGGAGATTCTAATGATAAATACAATTGTTCACGCTATCAGAGCAAGTTATACCTTGTAATTACTAAACTCTTAAGTGCTAATGAGTTTCACAGTAATTTAGAACAAGAAAATTTAGAAACTTCCTGCAGGCAAATTTGTTTTTTGACTTTACTACCAAAAAAGAGCTAATTTCATTGTTTTGAATCTTTTCTTTCCAAAATCAAAGACTTAAAGAAAAAAAACAGCCTAGCCCCTGAAGCCTATTGAGAACAGATAAAAAAAACTCTTTGGTAAAAGTCTCACAGCAGGTTCCTACATTTTGCCTTTTCCTCAACTGCAGGCATAAATGTTTATCACTATTGACTGTGCTCTGGCCATGATCAGATGAACTACAATCAAATACAGTATACAGTTTGTTAGATGTTCTCCACAACTATTGTCTTGAAGAGGAAAATTTCCCTGCATCACTACATTCTTGCAATTCCTGTTCTCCCAGTCCTGTGGGCCTGAGCTGATGTGCAAGGAAAGTCCCAGGCCTACATTTTACTACCAAACTCTGGACTGAGGTACATAGGGCAAAGGGATTAGTAGGTCTTCTAAGGCAGAAAAAAAGAATTAGGAGAGGAATAAGAATTTGTCCTTTGCCACTTCTTCAGGATGAACTGAATTTCTAGACTGACTTTTTCGTCGGCTCTACCTATTTTTCTGATTTCTGATGTTTCTTGGAGCTAGTAGATGGAAACAAGAGATTTCCTGCCATATTAAGTCTTGATTGGTGGTGTATCCTGACAGACATAAAAGAGCTACTCTGCCTATGGGATCTATTATATTTGAGATTTTTTTTTGTTTTGTTTTGTTTTTGCAACCCCACAAATGCTCAGTCTTTGAGATTTCTTTCTCTCTCTCTTGGGAATGATTAGAGGGCCAACCCCCTTCCCCTATTCAATATGATTCCTATTTAAAATGCAATTATGTAAGTCCTTCAAATATTGTCAGTTTCATTAGTGCAAACCCCTCTACTGATACACATGGCAATACTTTTTTAATTCAGCATAATGATTAATAAATAATAACAGCTAATATTTATATAGTGCTTACTACATGCTAGGCACTTTGCTAAGTTACAGTTTTTATCTCATTTGATATTTACAATTCTGGGAGATGAGGATAAAAATTAAGTGACTTGTCCAGGCTCACAAAGCTTATGTATGAGAGGTAGAATTAGAATTCAGATCTTCCCGACTCCAAGTCCAGTACTTTTATCTAACTTCAGAGGGTTATTGTGAAAATCAAATAAAGTAACATATATAAAGTGCTTTGCAAACCTTAAAGTACCATCTGTATTGTTATCTATTAATATCAAGAACACTAGGCAGAAATTAAGAAGCTGGTTCAGACTTTTAAGTGTAAAAAGGGAATCACAGAAGAATAAAGAACATGATGATTCTAGATTATGTTGAAAATGAAACCAAGTTCTAGAAGCTAGTTTTCCTTAAATTGCACTTTGAGTGTATCTCATGTCACGAATCCTCAATTCCAGAGTCAAATAAATTTGCTTACTTCTTTGCATTTTGTAGATAAAAATGAAGGAAAAAAGGGGAAGAGAGATAACTTTTGAACATGAACACTTTTGGGTAGGGTCAGCTTTTGTCTCCTGATATCCTCCTAAGAGGCCCAATCCTACATATCTAACTATAACTGTCATTTGATGCTTGTTAAAACTTCCATTCCCTCAGTGACACACCTGTTGACCTTGTGGTTGGGTAGCCAATGCACTGGGCTTAAAAGCAAAAACCTGGACTTGTATCCCACTTCAGTCACCAGGCAACATTGGACAAGTCATTTAAGTGCTATATCAATAAAAACAGCACAATGTCTTTGCTAAGTGCTTTACAAATATTTTCTCATTTATTTCTTACAGCAACCCTGGGAAGTAAGTGCTATTTTATTCTCATTTTACAGTTGAGGAAATTGAAATAGAAGTGAAGTGACTTGCCCTGAATCATGAAAGTGAGATGAGATTTAAACTCCAGTTTTCCTGAAATAGTTAGGTAGCAGAGTAGATATGTAAAACTCACCTTCCAGAATTCGAATATGGCTCCGATGCTTACTAGCTGTGTGACTCTGGACAAGTCACTTACCCCTGTTGCCTCAGTTTCCTCACCTGTAAAATAAGCTGAGAAGGAAATGAAAACCACTCCAATTGCTCTCCCAAGAAAGAAAGTTGGGTAAGACCAGAAGAACTGAAAAACAACTTTCTGAAGTAGGTTATTCTACTTGAATTATCTGCCTTATTGTGGGAATAAAATATGATGCACACACAGTATTTTGTAAAAAGTTATCCAAACATTTTCTCTTCTTATTCCAAAGAAATTATCACTATTCTAGGCAGAACAGGATCATAAGCAACTTACTATCTCTTTATTTTGTGTCTCTTTTCTGTGACTTGTCAACTAGGAGCTTTATTATTATTCTGCTCAACACTTGGATTAACACAGTAATGGGAGGGGTGGGATACTCATCTTTCATTAGCTTCAGTGAGCTGGCTCCATGACACAGAAGCTTGTGGGAGGTTTTATAAACAGGTATTTTACATCATATGTTGACATATACACACACACCTTAGAAGGAACTGTACTGCCATAGAGAGGTGGCAGTCAAAGGCAAACCTTTAACCTTCATAATTTCAGGTAGTTTAGTTTATGGTCCAATCCTTTAGACTGAGGAATTATCATCAGCTTTCTTCTAAAAGTTGGCATCCAAACAAACAAACAACCCCCCCCAGAAAACCAAAAAAACCCAGGTGATTGGAAGTAATTGATTTATTCATTTAAAACATTTTCTTGAAGCACCTGCTATGTTTCAAGTACAAAATTATGTGATAGAATCACAAAAATAAAAACTAAACATTATTTGCCCTCAGAGTTTACATCCTATTTCATGAGTAAAAAATAAAGAAACATTCACACTAATAACAAGTACATTTAAAACACAAAGTAAATAGTTATTTCCAAGGGGAGGCCACTAGCAAATAAGAAGGATCAGGATAAGTTTCCCATAGGAGGAGGCACTTTGATCAGAATACTGAAGGATAGCTAAGGAATTATATGAGTTAATAAGTGAATGCATTCCAGCCATGGATTCCAGTTTGGTTGTAATATAGAGTATACATATTGTATAGTAATATACATTAAACCACAAAAGTTAGGACCCTGACTGTGGAAGGTTGTAAATAATTTACATTTTGTTCCTAAAATGAAGAGGAAATTGAGAGCTTTTTTTTTTTTTTTGAGCAGGGAAATGACATAATGTCTGTATAGTTTAGGAATACCAAGTTGTCAGCTGTGTGAAGGATGAATTGAAGAGGGATAAGAGTAGAAGCAGAGAAAAGCATTAGGACACTTGTTTGATAGTTCAGGTGACCTTAAGGTAGTGGCAACATGGAGAGAAAGAGATATGAGAGATGTTATATAGAGAAACTTCATAAGACTTGGCAACTGACTGGCTAGAAGGAGTGAAGGAAAATGAAGAGTTGAGGATGACTCCTAGAATGAGAAAACTGTAAGATGGATGATGGTTCCCATGATAGAAATAAGGAAGTTGGGAGAAGGGCGGGTTGTGGGGAAATATGAACCCTGTTTTGGACACATTGAGCTTGAGCTGCTGAGGAAACATACAGTTGTAATATTCAATAAGAACCTGCTGATGCTTGACTAGCAATAAGGAGAGAGATTATAGCTAGATATAGTGATATGGAAATAATCAGTAAAAATCAATGAACTGAACCCTTAGATCACCAAAATAAAATGAATACTGAGAAAAGAAACCCCAGGACAGATTGCTAGGGCACATCAACACAGAAGGGATGGGACACCAATAATGACCCAGCAAAAGTGATTAAGGAGTAGCCAACATGACTTCCTCAAGAACAGATCATGCCAGATTGATCTTTTTCCCTATTTTATAAAATTACTAAATCTCAAGTTTAGTTTTGGCAAAGCATTTGATTAAGTATTCCCATTCTTTTAGAGGAAAATGAATACGAACAAGCTAATAATACAAAGAAACAAATTCATAACTAGTTAAATAGCAGACAAAGCCTACTGTTAATGGTTCAATGTCAGTTTGGAAAATTTCCAGTAGAATGCCCCAGGATCTGTGCTTGGGCCTTTGTTAACATTTTTATAAATGTCTTAAATAAAGGTATAGATTAAATAAAGGTAAAAAGATCTTGACAGGTTAGAATATTGGTCTGAATTTTATAAGATGAAGTTCAATAGAGATAAAAATCAAGTCTTAATGTTCACAAGTAATGATGAGAGAGGCATGATTAAAAGCCTGGAAAAGATCTGAGCATATAGTGAATTACAAGCTAAATATGTATCATCAAGTCTGAAGGGATGTGAAAAACCTAAACCACCAATGAACCAACTAATGCAGTTTTGTTTGTATTAAGAGAGTCTCTAAGACTCTCTTAGAAACTACTAGTTTCTAGGTATAAAGAAGTCATATACTTTTGTACTCTGTCCTACTCAGATTATAGCTGGAGTTTTGTATTCAATTTTGGAGGGCCCATTTTGGGAAGGTAAAATAATATGCTAGGAAGCATTCAGAGAAGAGCACTTAGAATGATGAAGGGCCTTTGGTCTCAGAAGATATTGGGAAAGAAGTCAAAAGAGATATAGCTCTGTTGAGCTGTCAAGATAATTACAGTGCTTAACTTACTCTGTGCCAGACACTGTATTAAGCACTGACAATTACTATCTCATTTGAATGTCACAACAACCCTAAAATGCAGATGATGTTATTATCCCCATTTACATTTGAAGAAACTGAGGTAAAAAGAGTGACTTGCTTAAGATCACAGTCAATAAGAATCTGAAGCCGAAAATGAACTCAGGTTTTTCCTGTATCTAGCCTAGCACTTTCTTCATGACGCCACCTAGAAGTATTAGAATTGTTTTGTTTTTGATCCCAGATCATAGAACCAAGAGCAAAGAGGAAAATTTAGGACTGGTATTCCAAACAATTAGAGCAGTTCAAGACTAGAGCAGGCTATCTCTATAGAGATAATGGATTATTCTTCATAGATCTTCAAGCAGATACGGGTAACTGCTATCAGAGATATTATGCTGGGTTTTGGGTATAGTTTTTAGATATGGATTGAATTAAATGGTTGTTTACGTCTCATTTAACTCTAAATTGCAATTCTGAAACACGACAGCAGAGAAAAGAGAGTTAAGAGATCAATGAGGAATGAAGGGATTGAAGGTCACACAATAAGGATGAAAACTAGTTTTAGGAAGAGGCATGAGGAAGAAGAGAATGTTATGGTCAGATACAGGAGCTTCAGAGGTTTTGGTCATAGAGGTAGAACATTAATGGGTGATATAATCAAGGGTATTTTTGTATGCACTGGGAGATGAGAAAGTTGAAAAAATGGGAAATCAACACATATATTGAAATGTTCAAATATAAGGGCTAGACTCAGGGTGGAGAAGTCTTAGTCAGATACCAAACTCCTTAAGAGGAGGAGGAGGAGGAGGAAGATGATTTAGGAGTAACATAACACCACTGGAGATGAATCAGGTGGATAGGCCAAACATCAAAAAAAGCAGACATTGTGACAGAGGGATTTGAAAATGGAAGTGGGGAACAAGACCTTCTACTGATCTAATGTGTGTTATGGAAACAGGACAGGTGCATGTAGTACTGGAGAGGATGGGCAAAATGTACTGCTTTCAAAGGGAAGCCCAGTCTCATTAGTGTCAAAAGTTGAAGTAGTGCAGAAGGAAAAAGTCTAGGACAAGCTAGTTTGTTATCAATAAGGGGATTCTAGAGGGTTTGATGGAGGGGAAGTACAAAACGGAATAGAGACTGGGGAGGGGCAAGACTGAAGTGCATGGGGAAGAGAAAAAAGGGACAGCAGTAAAGCGGAGGAGAATGATTTTCAGTGGTTTTTATCATTGGAATTAAGAGGAAAAGAGGTAAGAGTTTGCTAGACATAGGATGGAGATATTATACCTCTTACCTGGGGATTAAAGAGAACTATAAAAGACAAAAGATTAAATAAATTCCCTTCCTCTTTTAAATTTTTATATCAATAAGCAAAAATCCATCTGTCTCTCTCCCCTCCCGCATGGAAAGAAAAACAAAACTTTTTTTGAAATAAATTTATATAGTCAAGCAAACTAAATTCTGCATTGGACATATCTGAAAAATTCTGCATTCATTCTGGACTGATCTGTCAGGAGCAAGCTTCCAAATGTTCTTTTCACTCATGGTCACTGTATTGTCAGAGTTCTTTCTTTCAGGAATTTTTCAAAGGTGTTTTTACAGTGTTGCTACTATATAAATTGTTCTCCTGGTTTTACTTGACTCCAACAGCTCATGCACCTTCACAGATTTCACTGAAACCATCACTTCCATAATTTTTAAAAAAGGATAATAATATTCCATTACATTCATGTATCACAGTTAGATGAATCATTCCCAATTGATGGGCACTACCTTAATTTCTAATTCATTGCCACTACAAAAAGAGCTCCTATCAACAAAGCCTCAGAATCCCTGAAAATTATTCTCCAGATGCCTGATGATAATTCACAAAAGCTGCACTAGGTTTATTTGCTCTAGACAGAAATTCCCCTTTATTCTTCTTGTATTTTGTCTCCAATGTTTTATGGAAAGCATTGTGTAAAGATGCAAATATTTTACTGAATGACATTAGACTTAGTTGCAGAGGCTTCTACAGTTGGCTGACATCTGAATTTACATATCTGTATCATAGGCTAGAAAGTAGACCCTTCTCCTCTCTCCCAACACAATAAAAGTTGTTAAAAATTAAGTATTTAACTTCATGGGATTAGCAAAATCTATGATAAATTTGACTCTATTTCCAAAACGCAAGCAAATGAAATTGCTAGAACTATTGAAGGCTTTAAACACAATTAGAAACTAAGCTTCACTTAATTCTGTATATTTCCCTTCCAGTTTATTTTGGATACAAAACTAATTGAGAACATAGATGAATAGTTAACATTACTATAATACCATGGGCAAGGAGAAGTTGACCTACCTCTCTAAATCCCAGTGTAGCATTTCCACTCTGCCTCCTATTCCATAGGAGGTAGGCTCCTGTTATCACCTGGCCTGCATGGAAGGGGGAAATGAGATGTGTTTATTAGTATTCTCTCTTCCTAATAACTCCAGTGGATGAAGAGGCCTCCTTAGCTGTTTTGACTTCTCTATAAAAAGGGGGATAAAAAGTCAGTTATTCCCTGAGTTAGTCAAATACTAGTTAGGTTGAATGTATATAAAAGGCAAGTATGAGTGTGTGAAAATAGATTAAAAATAGAGCAAAAGAACTTTTCCTCATTTCCTAAGCTTATCTCAAATAGGTATTACATTTGAACAAGACACTTCTACATCAATTAAACTCTTTACATACATTATTATGCATATTTAATTCTTATAACATCTTGAAGTGGGATTAGTTTATTATTATAATTATTATTATGGGCAAGTATAGGGTTAATTCCCCATGTTACAGATGGAGCAATGAAAGCTAAGAAGACATCCTTTATTGGCCAGTATTATACACCTATCATGATTCAAAGTCAGGTCTTCTGATTCAAGTCCAAAGCTCTTATTATATATTTAAAAAAAAGTCCTAATGCCCCAGGGGAAAAGTTTGGCAGTACTTCTCCAGAAAAAAAAAAGATAGGGTACTACTGTTCCATGTCTGTCTGCCTATGTGAAGCTTGAAAGGAAAAATAACGGTAAATAATTTTTGATCACCTTTGGTAATAAAGGGCTGAAGAGGTAGGGACAACTTCAGTACATTTGGGATTATTGACATCAGGCCCCAGGAGTTGCAGTTGCTCTCTGAACCTTTTTTTTTGAATAGCTATAAGCATATTCCTCTTCCCTTAAGACTCATATGCTAGGTATAGAGGGAAGCAATGCAAATAGCTTTAACCCTAGGTTTGGGCTTACTTAGGTGTGTTTTACATACTCATACCTTATCTTTGAATCACAACCTTTTAGAATCTTAATCTTTGATTCACTTAACCCTAAAGACCTAGTTCTACCTCATTTCACCAAATTTCTTGCCTCTGTTCCTTATTCTTACATTATCTAAATTCTTTGGGACTTAATTTCTACATCTGTGAAATGAAAATAATGGTATTTATACTATCTAATGAACAAGATTATTGTAAGGTTTACCCAAGAATATTCATGTTGTAAACTATATAAAGCACTGAATCATTCTTGACTGCTAAACTATTTTCACCAAACCAGGTAATCTCTGTTTTTTAGACTGTTGGCTTATACCAAACCTTTTAAATCAGATTAGTTTCAGTCTAGCATTTTTAATCTTTTTTTCCTCCTCTGTATGTCATAGCCTTCCTCCTTGAAATTCTACAGCTTTGGATCCTTGGACTGTGTTGCTTCTATTTCTCCAATTACTCATTGCACATCCTGTTCCTTCTTCCATTTGGTGGTAGATGCTCCTTATAGCTCAGCTTTCTGCCCTTGTCTTTTTATGTACTCTCCTAAAGATTCATCCAATTTCATGACTCCAAATATCATCTATATATGAATTAACTCCTATATCTACATTTTTCACCGATTTTAAATTCCAGTTTCATATCCCTAGTCTTAGATTTCTGATCACCTTAAACGCAAAACATATATAAACTCATCTTCCCTCAAAACTACTTTCCCTTCCTGATTTTTCTATTTCTGTCAAAAGATATCATTCAGAAAGTCAGGCAAAATCTTTGAGAGGTGTCTTCAAATCTGCATTCCCGCTTTTCCTCCTTTCCTTCACCAAGTCATATCAATTTTATCTTCTTGTCACCAAATCCAGATCCATTGTCATCATAGTAAATTAATCATATAACTGAGTTTCAACTACTATAGTCTGTCATCTCTCTCAACCTAAAGCAGCTTTTTATTCTACTCCATTTTGTACAAACTGATAAAGCTACATTCTTACCATTTTCACATTCCTATTCAAAGATCTTTGGTTTCCCGTATCTATTAGTGAAAATTCAAACTCCTTAGCTAGGCAATTGAATTCCTCGACAATTTAGGTCCCACTTACTTTCTTAACTTTTTTTCCCACCACTTACTTTACAATTCAGCCACCATGAATTGGCCAATTTCACTTTCCCTACTTGAAATACTCTTCCCAGCTATTCACATACTATTCAGTAAGGTCTGGAGGGAGTCCTACTTCCAGTTCAGTTGACATTGACTTCTCCATCGTGGATTATTAGAGATAGAAGGAATTTATGAGATCTAATCCAATCCCCTCATTTTGAAGTTTTTTCTACTACACCATTTGATTATTTCTTATCTCTTTGATTATATAATAAAAAGTTATGATCTTTATATCTATATCTTTTAGTCTCACAAAATAGTCACATGGACTATTCTCAAAGATCTACTTTTTAAAACTCTTCAGAATTCTGTTAAGAATTGCTTAAAGCAGTTTTATTTTACAAAACTGTGGAGGAATTCAATTGCCTGGCTAAGCAGTTTGAATTTTCTTTTTCTTTTTTTGCTAAAAGCAAATGGGGTTAAGTGACTTGCCCAGGATCACACAGTTAGGAAGTGTTAAGTATCTGAGACCAAATTTGAACTCGGGTCCCCCTGACTTCAGGGCTGATGCTCCATCCATTGCACCACTTAGCTGACCCAATATTTTTGAATTTTCACTAATAGGTATGGGAAGCCAAAAGTCTTTTAATAGGAATAATATGAGTGATAAGAAAGTAGATTTATCAATGTATATAAAATGGACTAGAATGAAAAGCTATGAAGTTCGAGAGATACGGTCTGCTGCAGTAGTAACTCAATTATATGATTAATTTACTGTGATGGCAACAGATCTGAACAATGGATTTGGAGATTATGAGATATATAATTTGTTGACCAAAGAGCCCATTGCTATATTTCTAAGTCGCCCACAATATCAATACAGCACTTAGTAGATATCCAAAGAACAATGATTAAAATAATGACTCAAGAAGGCTTCCAAAACTGAAAATGACTTGTATTTATAACATACCTTAAAGACTGTAAAAGGCTTTCAGGATTTCCTCCCAACAACCTTATGTGAGATGGTTTATTCAAGAATTACTATCTTCAATTTACAGATGAAGTAAGAAACTGATGTTTTTTCCCTCCCATATTTTAAGTAATTTGTTCAGGGTAAACTATTCAGTATTTGAACTTAATAAAAGCCTTTTGAGTATCCACTATGCCCTCTTGCCCCAAATCAATAAGAGCACAACAGACAGGAATAATATGTACATTCCTTTTTATTTAATACAACACAGACACGTGACACATATAAAAGAAAAAAGGAACACTCATGTAAAAGGGTCCTGCCACAAATGAAGGACAGGAAACATCTACAGCTGAATCAAATAAGGCTCCCGTTTTAAAACAGGGAACTGCTAGCTATGTCTGGAATATGAGCAAGGCTGTTGCAAAAAAAATAAAACAAAATAAAAAAACAAAATCCCTGCACTGTTTGGGGCATATCCATCAATTTAATTTGCTACTTTCACAGATTTGCATTTAGGAATGTTCAAGCCCTCTTGTCCCACTAAAAGACACTAGAATGTTACAGGATGACTAATGTTTTATAAAATGAAACTGCTTTAAGCATTTCTTATATAGCTCTGAAGAGTTCTTAAAAGTAGATCTTTGAAAATGGAGAACAGTCCATGTGATTTATTTTGTGAGAGTAGAAGAATCTTTAATTAAAGTAGATCTTTAATATTAAGCCTCCCAAGGTTTAGATTCTATCCTGCACAACTAAGAATGCAGGTGGCAGTGGAACAGTGGGAAGAGGAGGTTTAACTTCCTACTAGTAATCTGGTAGCTAGCATCCAATCAACTATTAGAAAGGATAAAATGGAAATACCTATGCTCAGTGCAGGGTTTTAATAGCAGCAGTTTGTTCATATTCCCACTCTAACAAGAGCTGGAAATTAAGCAAGCACCAGGTTGTCTTGAAAAGAGCCTTATACACACATATACACAAGCACTCACACACACATACTTACACCCCCACACACACACCCCAACACACACCCCCACATACATCCATACAAATACACAAATCATCACCACCCCCCTTTATTTAAATTTTTTTTTTTTTTTTACTAAAATAATACAAAAAAGGGAGACAGGTATATTTACAAAAATCCATGGCTGGTACAGTACATAATTTTTAAGACACACTAAATGCTACAATCTTTCAGGTCCTGAGATTATTACAAAAATCAAATCAAAGCTTGTGTTCAGGTCCAGTTTTTAGAGGAGAGAAAAAAATAAAAACAAAATATTAAGTCACACACTCGTTTAGAATTACAGTATCCCTTCAACTTAGCAAAATGCATCTCCCTAATAAATAAGCACAATACAGTAATTAGTGCCTATCAACAAGAGCAACTGCAATAGATTATTCAGGCCCCTTCCTTCAAGGTTGTTTTTGAAGCATGCTGGTATCATATACAAATGTGGCTGGAGAAAGAGGAAAATGTATTCTGAAGGTAAGTTTCTCTGGGGGAGGGAAGGAAGAGGGTATCCGAAGTGCAGGAAAAGACATCCTGCTTTTCTTTCATAAGCAAAGGTTTCTTCCCCACATCAATATTCACATGCCTGAGGGGTAAGGATATTAGGTGACCCTGAATAAAAAGCTGAGCAGGATAATTCAAAGAAATTATAATTTTTTTTTACAATTTTTACAAATGTGCATTGCCCTTTGCTAAAAAGAAGAAGCTATGGATGCGTCCTGTGTGTGTGTTGGGAGTGGGGTAAGATGGTTAATGATTTTTTAGGTCCTTAGGAAAAGTTTTAAGAAACATTTGTAATTTGGGACAAAAAAACTGTTCAGCAGCCAGATTTCATTTCCTCAGCCTCATAGCTAAACTTGACAACTATAAGCAAGCAAACACCCTTGGAAAGCCTTCCAGCTTTGCATATTCTCATTTATTAGAGAATAATTTGCTACTTTTGCTCAAATATACAGCTAAATTTTGAAAAAAAAAATTGAAAGTGGTGGTAAACACAGGATACTGCAGTTTAAACCCTTTCACTGGGAAGCTGGCCAGTGGGTAATGGACCTAAGTTACATTCTCTAATTCTGAAAGCCTGTTAACTCTATTTTTGTAAAGATTACATGCTAAACCAATGAAGCTCACTGAGGTATACTGAAATTATGTAGGTATATCCAGGCTTAAAAATAATGTATCAAAAAGCTAGTAGTCAAACACCCAGCTAGTCAATTACATTAAGTAGTAATTGCTAAGAGAAGCAGTTCCCATCAACCAATGTCATCCCTACTTTGTACCGAAGAAGTTATCAATGTCTTAGGTAGTTATCTAAGACAAAAACCAGTAGAATTAAAAAGAAATTAGGAACTCTAAATGTAGGGATACATTAAATGCCAAAGCTGAAGTATAGTAGATTGGGCAAATGGAGATAACATACAGAAAAGACATGGCTAGCCTGCTTCATGGTTGTTGCGGACTTCAAAATATTCTTTGAAGATGATAACAGTTTAATAAATTTATAGGCTTTTAAAAAGAAAATTATTTTCAATCTGCCCTGGAGTAATGGTATCTTATCTTTCTTTTCATTAGGTTCTAAATTTTTTTTTTTAAATAAATTAGTATAACTTGTAAAAAGTTGACTGAAAACAGTACAATTCAACATTTATGTCACCACTCTAACTAGGTAACTAGGGGTGTCTGAGAACAAATTGAAAAATCAGTATTCCCAAAGGTAGTTCTGGGAACTCAACAGGTCTGTTGGAACCAGTTCTCCAAAAAACATAGAGATTGAGCAATTCTATCCATTTCCAAGAAGGACTGGATATGAAAGAGGCAAAACTTTAAGAGCAATAAGAGCCTCCAGGAAAAACTGCACTTCAACTTCTGAGAAAAGAACAAATCTGCCAATTGCTTTCTCCCAGACATAAGATGTCACCATCATTACCTTATAACAGTTGAGAAACCTGCTTTTCTGCATTATAATAGTAGAAAAGAAAAAAAAATCTTAAGTCACTCACTAAGACCAAGTAACTTCTTTAAATCCTGGACACAGATACCTACATAATTACACCTCTCTTCTCAAAAGGCATACTTCATATGTTTAGCTAACAGCCTGGAAAAATGCCAGAAATTCTGATAAATGAAATGGAAATCCATCAAAAGTGTAATAGGTAAAAGCAGTAGGACTTGAGATAAAAAAAAGGTAGATGTTTCTATCACTAAAATTTACCTTTCAACAACAGTTTTTCAGGACATGCGAAAGAATATAATTTCACTGTAGGACATATGAATCTAATGATTTATGAAAACCATTTTAAATAAACTCATACAAAAAAACAGTTCTGGTCTCCCAATATAGTGGTTTAGCAAGGTACAAAGAATCTTTACAAATTCCTCAACTAAGATGTGAATACTTCTCTGTATTACATTTTGGACCATAGTCTTTGCTTTGGAATCAAATAGAAAGAGAGTAGGTTATTAAAATTTTATTTTGGAGAGACAATGTGCCAGTTGAATTGATGGGACTATTTAATCACAACAAAGATTAGAAAATATGAAAATATGGATTAATGGGAGAATAGGAAGGACAAGAATTATGAATTCAGTTTCCATATTTTCATATGTTATACAGAAACAAAACTCTGGCTTTTTGATTCAGTTTTGCAGAAAATATGCCTCATTATTTGAAACACTCTCAGCAATAAGCATTCTACTGAAATAATTTTAGTTCAACAACCCAAAGCCATTCTGTGATATTAACTACACTCTGGCACCAGTGAAAGGGTTTGCATTTTGTTTTTTAATACAAAGTTCACATTTCAAGGTTAAACAAAGCAGAATTTCTCTTTTTCCCTTGAAAAACACACATTCAACAAAACCTTTTGCCTTAAATCTTTGGGTAGAAGTCTAACATGTTATTTGAGGAATGGGAAAAGAGGAAGAAGTTATATAATACTGGGAAACAAAGAATACACTTATCTGCATAGTTGATTAGTGAAAACTAAGGCTTTATCTGGAAACAAAAAAAAAGGCAACAAAACAGCAACCAAAAAAGATCAGTTTTTAATTGCTAGAGCCAAACTAATTGGTCCTTGGAAAACTTTGCAAGCTAAACCAGATGCTTTGCTTGACTTCGGCCTGGGTGCTCTCCTGATTTATTCTGGCTAGATGGCCTATATTCATCTCCTTCACTCTCTTGACTGACCCTGATCATAGGCTACAGTCTGAAGTCTACAAACATGCCCTAATGGTAATTACTCAGCATTTTTACTGTTACTCAAATCTGTACTTCCTACTGAGATTTTATGATGATTAGAAATATATATATTTGCTACTTAACAAATAAGGATGAAGAAAAAAAAACAACATGATTTGATTTTCTTCTTTAAGGTGGGAAAAACATACTTATATTCCCATTCATGAAAGAGAATACCTATATTCTACCTCTCTTCCATATTCCTGTGTCCCACATAGCTAATGTAATACATTTTGGGCTTTTCTGAGAACAGAGAAGCAGAACCTTGTCACCAATGGAGATGGGAGTGTATAGAGCTGGCTATGCACCTGACAAAGGTACAAGATCAAAGCACTTGTCACTTCAGTGCAAAGCTGGCTAGGCACTCTACCCACCAAAATAAAACTGTGTTACAGGTGAGCCTGTTTGCCTGTACAGAATGAAGACTCATTATGTTCATTCCTAGAAAGATCCATTATAAATTGTCTCCCAAATTCTTCTCATCTTTAAAGCTAAAATCCTACCAATCTCTTTAAAAAAAGTAGTTTGGTCTGATAAAATTAGCTCTAGAGGAAGAAAATAGCTACCTTTCAAGACTATTATTAACCCCCAAAATAAGTCAATTATAGACTTAATTCATTTGCCAAGTCTCAGCCCAACAGCTATAGCCATCTTGTTGATGGCAATGTTAACTTGTTGTATTGACAATTCAGTTACAGGAAGCAGTAGAGTATGGTGCCACTGTTTTTGTATATTCTATTTTTTTTTTTTAAAGAAAGTTTTAATCTTTAGAAAATAATCAGATTATATAAGCATTTAAACTATTTAGGGGTTTCCCAAATTCATATCTACTTCCACAACTTTACAAAAAACACTCTTCAGATACATGATACCACTTACTGTGCAATAAATCAATAAATGTATTTCAGTTCAAACATAAATATTTCTTTCTCACCAGGAATAAAGAGAGTATATTAAAATATCAAATTCGGGAATAGATTAGACTTTCATTGATTTTTTTCAAAATGCTAAAAATGTTATGACAATTTTTGACCTATGATGGAGGAACAGTTATTCAGCCTTTACAAGAAAACAGTAATACTACTTTGCATTTATGTAGGAATTTTAGAGAAACTAAAAATTCTTTTGAAATATTAAAGTTTCATAATATCCCTGGGAGGTAGGTGAAGATTATTATACCCAATTTTCTGATGGGTAATCTGAGGCACGAAGGTTAAATGATTTTCTCCTAAACACAAAAAACCAATGATAATGCTTATGACTGAACCCAGGAGACCTGATATCTGTTCTAACTATATAATGCTACCAGGAACTGTTCCTTTATTCCTCTCCTCACCCTTAGCTTCCCTCCCACCCCACCCCAAGTTAAAAATTTTTAAGAGAATTTACTGACTACATTAGAGAAGGAAAACACTGGATTCACAAATTAATTCATCTCAAACTTTCGACCCAAAATAATGAATTCCTTTATAAAAGTAAAGTGTACTTCTTTGTTTTTAATAGTTACATAAAAGAATTTTAGCTATGGGAACATATATGCTTCTTGAATCAAAGGACAACTTTACACAGTCCTGAATCAAGAGCAATATAATGAATGCCTCCTCCCAATCCCCAATAAGGATCCCCAAAGTCTTCTAAACAGAGTTGGGGAGTTTTGTTGTAATTGCAATCTTCAGCATCTAAATCTTTCATAGTTGCAATTTTATTATTTTTAATACATATGTAGCTACGTGATTTTTTTTAAACACTATTTTTTAGAAGAAAATTTAGGGTCCCCCCCCTCCTTATAATGCTCAGAAAAACATTCACTTCCCTCAGAAACTGTTTAGGTATAAAACACCAAATCTAATTTATATTAGTTTTGCTTTACTCCATACTCAAATGTCCCCAATAACTTTAATGTATAAACCCTTGTTGTTTCAATATTTTAACAACTGAACATTACTCATAGCAAAATCTGAAGTGCCTAAATAACCTAATATATCTAGTAGTGGATAGCAAGTATATTGTTTTTACTCCATTTGTGACAAGAACCTACATAGAATTGTCAAAAATATACTTATGAATGTTCTTTTCCAAAGTATATTCACAAGCATCAACACAAAACAGCAGTTATTACCATGTGGAAACATGATTCCCAAATACCTATTTCTATTGATTACCCATTTCTTAAAAGCAAGAGTGTTGGAGGAGAGTATTCAAAAAGGATGCAATGGTACAGTAGCTCCTAGTTTTTATAATATGTATATGCATATATATATACACACATATATATGCATATTATATATAATATCTTATATATATAGCCACATACATATTAGGAAAAGGAAAAGTATTTCAACATGATGTCACCTTGGCAAATTTACGATTTCCTTCCCAAATCCCTGACTATTCAGCCTGCACTTTAGGATCTCTGAGAACAGCTTCAAAAGGGGGAAAAAAAAAAAAAAAAAAAAAAAAAAAAAGGAAAAAAAAAAGGCACTTAACAAAGGACAAAGGCCTGAACAGAGCATATCTTAGAGGGGACAATAATAAGCATTTTGCAAGTGTAGAGACTGATTAAAATTCAACAACATTTTGCTTTTTTCCTCCTTAAATTTTTATAAAATAAAAATTGCATAATATTAGTCATTTACCTACTGCATTTGTTTTCTGCTTCATTATTAAAAACAACAACAACAACAATCAGAAATAACAATAACAGCCAAAAAAAATCCTTGAGATTAAGTGTTCCTATTAACAACTTCAGTTCAGCAGAAAGTGGGGAGCTGAAGTATAGGAAGATTTCTCAAGTTTGGTTTGACTACAAATTTTACTTAATTCTATTTCCATCTTTTAAAATAAGTTCAAAATCCAAACAATCAAAAATAGAACAGAGGGACCACTGTGCTTTCATGGTACACTCTCAAAATAAAACATCTCATTCTATCCATGAGCAAAATTCTACTATGATCCCCTCTCCCAATTAAAGAACTGTAAACTAGATTAAAGTTTGCTAATACAGTCAAAGTTCATTTTACAAATGTAGCAGCAAATGTGATAGACAGTTGGAGTCCTAAAAGATGATCCCCAGGAATATACAGTTCTTTTAATAAATGGCAGTCTGAGACAATTATAGGATATCTCTATTTTAACTTCCAGAAAGTGTCTTGTATCAAGTGGAGGTCCAAGGAGATATGATAATGGGTATAGGAAAGAGACTAAAGGTATCTGCCCCTCCCAAACCTTGGGTAGTAAACAACTTATATCTGCTTTGGGGAAAAAAAGATCCTGGGTTAAAAGTCACTTCTAATAGATTTTTATTAAACAGATGTCAAACCCACAGCATTCATACTACTGATTCTGGTTCTCCCTTTACTTGATGATAGAATAAACCCCATCCAACTTCCCTTATTAAAAAAAACAAACAAACAAACAAACAAACAAACAAACAAACAAACAAACCCATAAATTTGGGCTACTAACATCCATCACAGGGGTGGTAGGCATGGAAGAGTATATAAACATGATCATCTGACTTCCTGATCCTGAGAAAGGAATTCTGTAATTCAAGATTAACCTGGCTTCTTTCCCCCAGGTTTCATTGAAAAATTTTAATTTATTTTCTCTGGATCTCTCAAGTACATGAGAAGGCATTATTATAGGGTTATCTTTGACATTATTGCTTGAATTTATTTTGGAGGCTCTGAGTGAGCTTGACACTTTGCTCCCATACAGTCCCCAATCTAAAGCTCAGTGCTGTTCAGTCAAGAGACAGCTGTACTGGCTATTATTGCTTGTGAATACTGAGGATTCCTTTTTATGTACAATAACAGCTTATATATCATTGAAGGCCATTAAAAATATAAGACAGTTGAAAATAAGCAGTTTAGTCTTCCTGAAACAAGAACCCTGCTGAGTGGGATTCAGTTAAATGTGCTAACTCTCCTTTTGCATTAGGGCACTGCTTTTATTCTTACAGAAAAACACTCTTCCTTTCAAAGAAATGTGGAAACTACTAATGTTCTTTCCAATAATGTAACATATTAAAAAATCACAAAAATCTGATCCTTGTTTAAGTACAAAAGTACAGTATGACCTACAAGTCCTTATACACCAGTGCTGAAAATAGTCATATGAATTGAATATCTTTTCAAGTATGACACACTGTACAAATGTACAATGACAAGAATAAGGGGGTGATTTCAACATTATAATCTAAGTATAAAAATGCATTTATCTATGGGCAGAAATTTATAATTATATATATCTAAGTGTGCACTGGCCTTCTAACTCACATTGTATAATATTTAAAAACGTGGGGAAATAGGACAGAGTATGGTATGGTTACTTATAATGTTTTTTTTTTTAAAAATCAAAGATCTGAAAAGAATCTTAAAGAGATTAAAGACTGAATACAATGAACCCTGAATGCTTCTGAACCCTAAAAATAAGGATTCTTCAGATACTTCAGTCCTTCAAATACTTCTGTTAGTGGATATGAAGTAACTTCTGGGAAAATAATTCATAATTTTATTATCAGTCAGACACAGGGAAGTCAAAGAAATCAACATGGCATGATTTAACGTTAATTCAGTAAGTATGAGTATTGAAGTGTACTATGAAATTTGAAGTGATGTATTTTAGTATATCATGGCACAATTAACAGAAGTAGCAAGCTTACTAATACTCTGAAAGCCTTAACCTTTTTCACAGTTAGCTAAACTTACAACAAAAATCTTGTAATATTCATTCAAACAAATACAAATAGAGAAATTCTTTGAATTGATTTCATATTTACCACTAAATTTAGTGAATGCAAGCAAAATGCTGACAATACTAAAATGTATGAAATAGTGGAAAAATATCTCTACTATAAATTTAATTAAAACTTAATTCATATTAATTTAGCCCTAGATTCTCTGTCAGCAACTTCTTCCAAATTCTTCCAAAATGCCTATTAGGATTGAGAAAACACTCCCATATGCATCATGGTAACCTAAATTCTTAGGTTTACAGAAGTGAAACAAAGGCTTTATCAGTGAGTCAATTTAAAGTAATCTTTTCCCTAGATTATGATCAATCTCAGATATTCAGTTACTTGTTTAAAAAGATGTTCTTTGTCACAATGTAAAGTCAATGTGACTTTAAAATAAAAAATCCAGGTACAAATGTGGCAATTTAATAGTTTTGTAGGCGACAAGAAACTTTTTATATAAAGGAAAATCAGGGTCTGGGTAAGCATATGTACTCTCATAAACCTAAATATGAACTATGTGAAATGATTTCCCATGAATAAGAGATAGGAAATCTTTTTATCAGAATTCTAAAGCTCAATGAATGATTTTATTTTAGGTTACTCTGTCATTTATTATACAAATATATTGAATACAAAAGCCTTTACTTCTGAGCACAGCTAAAAATATGAAAAACATGGCTTTTAAGAAAGCTAAACTTCAAGCAAAGAAAACAGAACAATGTTGTTTGTTTTTTAAAATTCAAACCAAAAACCAAAGTCAAATTAAACCAAACAAATCATATTTTCCTCTATGTGCCCACTCAAAATCCTCTGCCACTGGTGATGTGTTCATATGGAAATAGAGCCAGTAGAGGATTCTCAAATCTTCAGATTAACTCTCCTGTTAGAACTTCTAGCTATAAGACTTTAGGATCTTGGCAATAAACTAGGCATTTAGGATTTTAGCAGGAGAGATGGGCTGTAAAAATCTTCACAAAAATTCCTTACTATACATAATGATACTAGACCCGATGTTCTCTTAGGTACCATGAATTAATTTTCTAATGCTGACTTATAACACTCAAAATATGACTGCCACACAAAATGGCTGCTGAAGAACCATTATATTATAAATACACTGATTACTGTCTAAATCAAAAGTTAATCTGAAGTACCACTATTCAAACAAAAAAAATTAGTTAACTCTGTAAACTAATTGTGAATTTAGGTTAAAGAGAGTCACAAGTCATATTATTAGACTAGCAAAGACTGAGACCACACAGTGGGAACTCTGTCCCTGGGGGTTTCCCACCTTTTGGAAGAGAAAAATTTTTAACAGTAACTATATTAAAAAAAGAGTGGAAATTAAGAATTGACCAATTAATAGCAGACAAATAAAATACCAGCCAAAATTCATTAAGTACCTGTGTCTAAGGGGAAAGTGACCCTTTGATAAAAGGGGAAAATCTTTACATTTGATCTGATAAGAGCAAGAGAGACTCCATTTTCTTATTATCTTTTTAAAAATCTAGATGATTTAATACTACCTATCACTGTGCTAAAATAAGTTTCTGGAGAGGGATTATTATTATTCCTCTTTCCTGCAGCATCCTCAGTCCACTTTGTATACTGTTCTACATGGAAGGATTACTACATGCTGGAGATCCTGCATCAGTAAAGAAGGTTCAAGTTTGATCAGGATTTTTGAGGATATAGTAGTAATTTACTATTCTGTATCAGACACTGGACATGTTAATGGGTTCTCTGTGGCAAATTTATTATTTGCTGCATAGGCCACTCAAGCAGATGTAATTATTATTCCTGATAAGCTGGTCTAATTTCAGATATATTGGACTAAAATATTTTCTCTTATTATGAAATTATATCTGCACCCAGAGTGGTCAGGCCCCAATCCCCAGGATGGATGAAATTCACCCCAATCTATTCAAATTCCTTCTTCCTCCCCTGGGGAAAATCAAGTTTGTACTCTGTGGGTTTGACAACTGAATCACTTTAAAGCCAGTTAGAATTGTAACTATGTCTTTCTATAGAAGAGAACAAGGTCTCTAATTTTGCACAAAAGCCTTTCTTCCTCCTGCACCTGGCTTTGATCAAGTATTGTTTTTCTTTTCCTTTTCCTCCTCACCACAGTGCTTGGGACTAGAGAATGTAAACATTGACAGAAACAGCAGCCCTGTGACCACATAAGTACTTTCCCATCAGGTAGATCCCATCAGCCAATCAAGTGTTCCAACTCCTTTGCTAGCTGGAAAGTCACTGAGTTTTCCGTTGTAATTTAGTGTCCCCTTTACTTTGGCCTCCATCTGAAAAAGAAAAAAAAAAACAAAACAATGGGCCAATGAGTAGAAAGAAAGAAGTTAGAAGAACCAAAAAAAAAATTTTTTTTTTAAATTGAAGGCAAATATACTAAGGTATTTGTAACAGTTTATTTCTGCATTGATGACTCATACCTTAAAATAGAATATTTAAAGTAATTAAGATCAAAATAGATAAAAACTGAAACACGGAGGTAAAAAGACACTGAAGGATTTTTTTTTAATGTCAAATTGATGAATTTACATTTGAAGTTCAAATAATTCTAAACATGCCACTTACAGAGGCAGCTGGTAGCATATGGGTGGATAACTGGGCCTGGAGGGCCCTGAGGTCAAATCTGGCCTCAGATATAACCCTGGGAAAGTTATTCAACCCATCTGCCTCAATTTCCTAAACTATAAAATGGGAATAATGATGATGATGATGATGATAATGATGATGATGATAGTACCCACCTCTCAAGGTTGTTGTAAGGATCAAATGAGATACTATCTGTAAAGTTTAGCAGAGTGTGTAGCATATAGACATGCTCCATATAAATGCTGATTTCCTTCTCTTCCCAGGATGGTAATGAAGAAATGTAATGAATTATAAAGCACATGTTGAGCAAGCAATTTGATTCTACTCATTTATTCATTTGTGATTATATTTAGTTTCTACTAATTTTACAATGTTGACACTGTAGGGATTTATAAGTCATAAAGATGCTTAATAAATATTTTATTTAACTACGTGTAAACAAGATATATGAAGGATAACTGAGGATAGTCTCCTCTAAGAGAAGACATTAACATGAAGGAAGAGTGGGAAAGGAATCTTCCAGAGGATGGAACTTTAGGAGGCAGTTCAAGGAAGTCAGGAAGTAAAGATGAGGAATGAAAAGCATCCCTGGCAACTGAGGACAGCAAGGAGAAGGCAGTGGTTATGTGTGAGGAATAGCAAGATTCATAGCAACAGAGTTTCAAAGCACTTGGAGAGAAAGATGTAAAGGATTTTATATTTAATGCTAGAGGTAATAGGGAGCTACTGAAGCTTAATTAATTAGAGAGTGATATGGTCAGACATGTATTTTAGTAGATCAATTTGATAGACAAGAAGAAAGATGGATCGGAGTGAGGAGAAGCAGGGAGACCAAAGAGTGGACTATTGAAATAGTTTGGGCACGGGGGGATGAGAATCTGGAGAAGAGAAGGAGCACATACCAATAATTAGGAAGGGCGAGATGCAAAGACTTAACCACTTGTTAGATTTGGGGGGAGGAGAGTAAGGAATAGGACTTCGTAAGCTAGGCTGTAAGTCTGGGTTAAGTGAAATGATGATGGTGCCTTAAGACAGTAACAGGAAGCTAAAAAAGGTCTTGGTGGGGGAAAACAATGTATAGTTCAGTTTTAAAGATGCTGAATTTAAACTATTTTCTGAACATTTAATTCAAGATGTAGACAAGTAGAAAGCTGGAGATGGAAGACTGGAGACCAGCAGAGAGGGAGATTTGAGAGTCATCTGCATAGAGATGATAATTAAACCATGGGGGCTAATCAGATGAAGTGAAAGAAGAACTAAGCAGGCAAAGATTCTGTTAGGTTACTTTTATACCAAGGGGAATGAAGATGCTAAGAAAGGAAATTTGAGAGAGGGCAGAAGGAAGGACCGTTGTCCTTAATGGAAAAATATCAGTGAAAATTATCAGGTATATGACACAGTAAAAGGGGAAAGGAATAAGAGTTTATTTATATTGTGCTTTTTAAGTGCCAGGCATTGTGCTGTGCACTTTTAACCAATATCTCATTTCATCCTCTGGAAGATAGATAGGTGCTGTTATTCACCTCCATTCTATAGCAGAGGAAACTGAGGTATATAGAGGTTAAATGACTTGCACTAAGGTCACACAGTGTCTGTAGCCAAATTTGAATTCAAGTCTTTCTGACTCTAGTCCCAAGCACTCTAACCATTGTGCCACTAGCTGCCTTGAAAATAAAAGCAAAAATAACAAATTATTTTATTATGACAGTGTAATAATCAAGTGTTTCCTTATTTCTAGGGAAAAGTTATTAGTATAACAAGGTAAGAATTATTTATCAAGATTGTATGTAAAATATAGTGCTGGGAGATATCACTATTCTATATGTTTTTTGAAATCACAAAGAGAAAGCAATACTATAAAACTGTGTGCATTTAACCTATATATTAAGTGTAAAAATCACAGAATGATAAAGGACTTTTCAAATGTATTCCATTTAGGTAGTTTTTAGTGTGTTGTATAAAGAAACTTTGTTTCATCAGACAAAATACTCAGTAGATTGTAAGAGACAATTTTGGCTTTTACAAGGGCTTTAAAATTAAAATTTTAAGAAAACTTTCAAACTCCAAAATATAGACTTATTATTATAATTATTCTTATTGCTAGCATTTATGTAGTACTTTAAGGTTTGCAAAGTACATTAAACAGATTATCTCATTTGATTCTCTTTTTAAAAATGAGAACAACAAAGTTGAAAAAGTCAAGCAACTTTGTCTAGGGTCACACTGTATCTAAAAGCAGGATTTGAACTCATCTCCCCCCCCTCAAAAAAAGTATTTTATTTTTCCAATTACATGCAAAGATAGTTTTTAACATTCATTTTTATAAGATTTAATGTTCCAAATTTTTTTTCCTCCCTCATCTCCCCCCTTCCCTACGACAACAAGCAATCCGATAAAAATTAATCAGCTTAAATATATTTCCATATTAGTCATGTTAGAAAAGAAAAATCAGAAAAAAGGGGAAAAATCACAAGAAAGAAAAAGCAAACAATAAAAAATAAGGTGAAAATACTGTTGTGATTCATATTCAGTTCCCATAATCCTCACATTGGATGCAGACAGCTCTTTTCATCCCAACTCTATTGGACACTGGCCTGAATCACCTCATTGTTGAAAAGAACCACATCCATCACAGCTGATCACTACATAATCTTATTGTTGCCGTGTACAATGTTCTCTTGATTCTATTCACTTCACTCAGCATTAGTTCATGTAAGTCTTTCCAGATTTTTCTGAAATTATTCTGCTGATAATTTCTTACAGAACAATAGTATTCCATAACATTTATATTACCATAACTTATTCAGCCATCCCTCAAGTGATGGGCATCCACTCAATTTCCAGTTTCTTGCCACTACAAAAAGGGCTGCCACAGACATTTTTACACATGTGGATCCTTTTCCCTTTTTTATGATTCCTTTAGTATACAGGTCCAGCAGAGACACTGTGAACTCAAATTTTCATGATTCCTTAAGTTTAATATTATCCATTGTAGCACCTAGCTGCCCTAAAAAAATCAACCACCCCAATTTTCCTATTGTTTCCCCAGGAGATCGGTGTTATTTAGAGAAGCTAACTCATTTCTAGATTTCTGAACCTAAACCAGATAATCATAAGTAATCCTGACTTAGACCATTTTTACAGTCATTTTTAATATTCATTAAAAGTCACCTTTATCAGGTGGCATTGATATGTTCTATTATTCTAGGCAGTTAAGTTATATTTGTGTGAATACAGTTTTCCCAAGCTGCTTTTGACATAAGATGATTCAATACAAATCCAAAAACCTTTAATCTTCTAAATCTGGGAAGACAGTAAGACAAAGATTGCCTACATCTTTATTTCAGTGGGGTTACTTGTAATATGGGTTTCAGAGGAGAGCAATTTCATTCTGATATCATAGATTACATCTATATTGAAATTAATGTTACACTAATTCCCAGGCAGATTTCAATGCAGAGTCAGAGAGGGTAATGAAACCTCATTCTGGGTCTAGGATTAAAAGTTCATCTGAGACGATGACTCTATGCAGATGCTTTCTAACCATTCCTACACAAATTAGCAGCACATACTTAAGGGCTAGGTATTTTGAATACAGAAGTCGCTCAAGTTATAAACTTCTAAAATTAAATTAGTTGGGTCGAATATATGCAAATATATTACACAGTCACAAGGAATAAAATAAACACTTTTAAAACTACAAGATTATACTACATATTGTTACATTGTATTATATATCACATATATTAAAATGACAATTTAAAATTAAGATTATATGTATTATGCTAATAAATTACACATTACATTAACACTATAATATATTATGCATGTATTATATATTATAACAACATAATATATAATGTGTTAGTTTATAGTATAATAATATAAATAATACATATGCATAAATATGTATAATATATTATGCTGGGGAGGACAGTGGGGGAGGAAGCTGGGGAGAGAATTATCTCCACAGCAATATTATCTTAACTTGAAGGAAAAGGAGGTTTGCTGGCTCCATGGCTTCCCCATAGGTCAGGGGAAGGTACATGAGAATGGTCTAACATTTCTTTTAATGAACCTCAAGGATGTCTACATTTTGAAATGGTGGATTACATCAGAAATGTAGAAATATGTTTTAGGACATATATATTTTACTACATAATTAATTGCATTGATTTTCAGTTGGCTTACTAATTGATCCAAATCTCCTAGGCTGATATTTAGCAGAAGTGATATTTACACAACATTAGCAGGAAGCTTATTAGGTTTGCTTTTTTTTTCTTCCCTGCTGAGGCAATTGGGGTTAAGTGTCTTGAGTCCACATTTGAACTCGGGTCCCTGACTTCAGGGCTCATGCTCTATCCACTGTGCTATCTTACTGCCTCTCTTATTAGGTTTACTAATCCACAAGGTTGGATGCATTAATTAGATCTCAAAAACAATTTTAAAAGAAGTTTTAAGGTTCACACATAAAAAAGTATTTGTAATTCAACTGAGTACAAAACATGTATAAAATTTCAAAAACTTAAGACATTATAGAAAAAATGTTAAAATTGTGGCTTTGTTTCAATGTGTTTCCTTGTTCAGCTAAGCAAAGAATTATCATTATGAAAGAGCTGTTACAACTTACATAAAAATATTTAAAAGGATTCAAGGCATTATTACTGTAAAATGTCTCAATAATTTCCCTCCCTCTTATTTTCTGTGGATTTTTTATTGCAAATTTTTTTTTCCTTAAAAATTCCAGGCAAGTACTTCCTGGAATCAGGCCTAGGGCCCTAATTTTTAGTTTGATTTAACATTTAGGAAATGATAAAGATTCTAGGGTGAATTGGGGCATTGTTCTTTGTGGGATTCAGGGGGATGGCAGGACAGGAAGAAGTAATCACTCTAGAAAATCCACTGTTTAGAAACTGACTTTTCCTTAATATAGCAAGGCAACATTTATAAAGAGATTTCCATAAGATCTTAGGAAAAGAGTAAATCTCCATAGTATTTGATATTGTTCCTGAAATGTCAGATACAGCAGTAAGAAAAGGAAATTTAGGGAATTATTTATTTCTCTAAGTAATATATGTAATATATAATATATACATATATATCTATCTATATATATATATAACATATATAATAATATATACATATATAATAATATATATAACATATATTATATCTATATCTAATAATATATAATAATATATAACATATATAATATATCTCTATCTAATAATATATAATAATATAATATATATTATATATATTATATTATTATATATTATATATATATTCACACACACACACACACACACACACACACACACACACACATATATATATGTTGGTTGATACCAATGGTATCTAAGTCAAATAAACTTATTTTAAAATTATTTTCAATACCTTATTAACTCATCAAAACTTTGTGGATTAATAAGATGCTAATTTTGTTGTAAATATTACTACCTACCGACTGATCTGGAAAACCAAAAATTACCTATGTTGTATTACAAATCCTCAAGCAGAGTTTTGGGCCTAGAGTTTAAACTTCAGTTATTAAAATATCACAAATTTACCAAAAAATTAATAGAAACAATTTTAGCAAAGTAGTACGATACAAAATAAATCCACAAAATTATCAGCACTTCTATACATTATCAACAAAACCAACAGATATAAAAATGCCATTCAAAATTAATATGGAATATATACATATACACACATTATATATATATAGACATATTTTGGAATAATATGAATATAAATACAAAACACTTTCTTTAAATTAAGATGATTTTAAAAATTAATTTATTCTGAATATAAACACAAAAAATGGGCAATTAAATATACATAAAACAAACAAAAAAAGGGATTCTATATGAAATAGTAGATAAATATTATGTATGGCTTACTTCTTTTTATGTAAAAAATAATTTGAACCTATTTTTCTTTTTCCCCCAATTTTTAGTTTTTAGTTGTTATTTTCTGGTTCTTATATCACTACAGTATCTTGTGTCCCTCCCTCCCCTACAGACATCCTCCTGTATGACAAATTTTATTTTTTTTAAGGAGGGGGAAAAAAGCGTATTTACTTTGTTTTCAATTCATAGCTATCACAAAAAAATGTTGATATAAATATTTTGGAGTCTGTAGGAGATCTTATTAATGATTTCCTTGGGCTATACATTTCATACCTGGAGTCTAAGAACCTGGAGTTTTCAAAATTATCCTGTTTGTGCTTTTTTTCTTTTCTTTTTTTTTTTTTTAATTTTTTTTTTAATTTTTTTTTATTTAATAGCCTTTTATTTACAGGATATATACATAGGTAACTTTACAGCATTAACAATTGCCAAACCTCTTGTTCCAATTTTTCACCTCTTACCCCCCCCAACCCCTCCCCTAAATGTCAGGATGACCAGTAGATGTTAAATATATTAAAATATAAATTAGATACACAATAAGTATACATGACCAAAACGTTATTTTGCTGTACAAAAAGAATCAGACTCTGAAATATTGTACAATTAGCTTGTGAAGGAAATCAAAAATGCAGGTGTGCATAAATATAGGGATTGGGAATTCAATGTAATGGTTTTTAGTCATCTCCCAGAGTTCTTTTTCTGGGCATAGCTAGTTCAGTTCATTACTGCTCCATTAGAAATGATTTGGTTGATCTCGTTGCTGAGGATGGCCTGATCCATCAGAACTGGTCATCATCTAGTATTGTTGTTGAAGTATATAATGATCTCCTGGTCCTGCTCATTTCACTCAGCATCAGTTCGTGTAAGTCTCTCCAGGCCTTTCTGAAATCATCCTGTTGGTCATTTCTTACAGAACAGTAATATTCCATAATATTCATATACCACAATTTATTCAGCCATTCTCCAACTGATGGACATCCATTCAGTTTCCAGTTTCTAGCCACTACAAAAAGGGCTGCCACAAACATTCGTGCACATACAGGTCCCTTTCCCTTCTTTATAATCTCTTTGGGATATAATCCCAGTAGTAACACTGCTGGATCAAAGGGTATGCACAGTTTGATAACTTTTTGAGCATAGTTCCAAACTACTCTCCAAAATGGTTGGATTCGTTCACAACTCCACCAACAATGCATCAATGTCCCAGTTTTCCCACATCCCCTCCAACAATCATCATTATTTTTTCCTGTCATCTTAGCCAATCTGACAGGTGTGTAGTGGTATCTTAGAGTTGTCTTAATTTGCATTTCTCTGATTAATAATGACTTGGAGCATCTTTTCATATGACTAGAAATAGTTTCAATTTCTTCATCTGAGAATTGTCTGTTCATATCCTTTGACCATTTTTCAATTGGAGAATGGCTTGATTTTTTATAAATTAGAGTTAATTCTCTATATATTTTGGAAATGAGGCCTTTATCAGAACCTTTGACTGTAAAAATATTTTCCCAGTTTATTGCTTCCCTTCTAATCTTGTCTGCATTAGTTTTGTTTGTACAAAAACTTTTCAGTTTGGTATAATCGAAATTTTCTATTTTGTGATCAGTAATGATCTCTAGTTCTGCTTTGGTCATAAAGACCTTCCCCTTCCACAGGTCTGAGAGGTAAAACTATCCTATGTTCCTCTAATATTAATAATTTCATTCTTTATGCCTAGGTCATGAACCCATTTTGACCTTATCTTGGTGTACGGTGTTAAGTATGGATCAATGCCTAGTTTCTGCCATATTAGTTTCCAATTTTGTGCTTTTTTTCTGATCTTCCTTTTGTTACTTCCTCTAACAAAAGCAAAAACCTCAATGATCCTTTAAATTTCCTTCCTTCTTCCCTTTTCTTTTTTACAATCCTAATCCTATTCCCATCTCCTACTCTTACTAGAAAAAAAAAAAAAAAACCTTATAACACATAATCAAATTGAACACATAATTAAGTGGACAATTCCCAATTGTCCACATTTAAAAATGTATATTTGATTTTGTATATCAATTCCATCACTGCTCTTATTAGGAAATGGGTAGCATTCCTTATTATCTGTCCTCCAGAACTGTGGCTGATCATTTGTTTCAGTTGGATTTGCCTCTTCATGTCCTTATTTGGGGTTTGCTAGGCAAAGGTTTTCAAAGTAGCTTTTCTTTTAGAATGTTGTAACTATAAATTGTCATCCTACTTCTGATTACTTTTCCCTCTAAGAATTGATACAAGTCTTCTTTGGCTTCTCTGAAACTATACATTCCTTCATTTCTTTAATATTTTTCTTAATTTACTTTCATTCCTTCTTTTTTTAAAGCACAATAATACCATATTACATTCATAGACCACTGGTTCAGTCATTTCCTAAGATTGGCACTCCCACCTAACTCCACTCCATCCTGCTTAAATTTTCAGTTCTTTGCTATACTACAAAAAGAGCTGCTCTAAATTAGTTTGCATATATTGGTCTCCCTTGTTGCATTAGTGCAGAGGTAGCAAACATAAAAACCAAAATGTAACTGGGAAATATTTAAAAATATACAAAAATACAATAGAATAGGCAATATTAATATGCAGTTTTCTATGTCAATATACAAAATTTTTTCACATGGTTTAGTGGCCCCCATTTCTATCCTGAATTTGACACCATGGCATCAGCTTGCCTGTCCTCCTTCAGATCTTCCAACATTTGTAATTTTCCTTTTTTGTCATGTTTGCTAACTAGTGAGTGTGAATTATCTCACAGTTGCTACAATTTGCATTTCTCTAATTACTGATATTTTGGATTCAATTAATTCAATTAACATTGAACTATTAATAGTTTGGATTTCTTCTCGAGAATTAGTTTTGTCATAACTGTTGACCATCCATCTTTGGGAAGGGATCTCATATTTGCATCATTTCTTTATAAATGTTAGGGTAGAAACTTTGTTGCACAGATTTTTTTCCTAGTTAATGGTTTCCCTTCAAGTTCTAATTGCAATGATTTTCAGTACCTAAGTATTTTTCAATGCCAAATAACTAAAATTATTTTATTTTCTGTGATCCTTTCTGTCCCTTTTTGGTCAAAAACTATTTCCCTTTCCATAGCTGTGAAAAGTTTCTTTTTTTATTTTTCTTTAATGTCTTTATAATAAGTCTGATTTATGTAAATCATTTATCTATTTAGAGCTGAACTTTATATGGTATGAGATGCTGGTTAAACATAACTTCAGATTATGTTGCAGCTTTCCCAGTAGAAAAGAAAGACTACCTATAATTATTGTTTATGTCTTCTGATTTGTGGAATATGACAATATGAACTTTATGTTCACTGTATTTCTAAACCTTGTGTAATTTATTTGTTCAATTGATCAGTTACCAAACAGTTACTTTTATGATTACTCTTTTTAGTACTTTGAGATCTGGTATTGCTAGGTCCCCTTCTTCTTGATACTATTTATTATTACTATTACTATGATTAATTCCTTTGAGATTTTTGATCACTTGTTCCTCCAGATGAATTCAGTTTTTCTTTTCCCCAACTCTATAAAATAATCCTTTGGTAATTTGATTGGCATGGTACTAAAGAACCAAGTTAATTTAGATAGACTGTAATTTTTATTATATTAATTTAGCTCACTCATAAGAAATTAATATTTCACTAATTTCTCTCTCTCCCCCTCCCTCTTTCCCTGTCCCTCCCCCCCCCCCCCCCCTCTCTCTGCCTGTCCCTCTCCCACTCATTTTAAATGAGTCATTCCCCAGGAGATAAATGGTTAAAGGACATGAAGCAATTCTCAAAGCAAGGAATCATCCAAACGCTCAACAATCACAAGAAAAAATACTTTGGATTTATAATTTAAATTATTAAAATAATTCAATTAATTAATTAATTAAAATAATTTAAATGCAAATTAAAGCAACTCTGAGGTTCTATATCATATCCATCAGATTAGCAATGATGACAAAAAAAGACACGGCAATTGTTGGAGGGGCTGTAGGAAGACATGCATAATAATGCATTGCTAATGGATCTGTGAATTGGTCAATTCATTTGGAAAGCAATTTGAAACTATATTGTAATTGTCACTAAAATATCCTCTTTGATCCAATGTTGGATACTACTAGTAGAATTATACAGAAATTCAAGACATAAGGAAAGGGCCCCTTTATATAAAAATAGCACTTTTTACGATAGCTAGCAAAGAACTGTAAACAAAATGGGTGCCCACCAACAGATGATTTATGGATGTAATAAAATATTATCGTGAATGAGAAATAACACTATTTTAGAAAATCCTGGGAAATTCTGTGTAAACTTATGCAGAAGAACCATTTGTATGAAATTATGAAAAAAACCAAGAGAACTATTTTATAAAATGACTAAGTCAATGTAAAAAGAAACAATTCTCAAAGACTAAAGAACTATGATCAGTGCAATGAATAATAAGAACTCCAAAAAACTGAAGCATGCCTCCCACCTCTCAGTACAAAGGTAATGAATTACCTACAGGAACAGCATGACACATTTTCAATCATGACCAAACACAACATAAATTTGGTTTACTTGATAATACTTATGCATTACAAGGAAGAGTTTTTTATCTTGGTTCAGAAAATGGGTAGGTATAAGGCAACTAGGTGGTGCAGAGAGCACTGGTCCTAGAGTCAGGAGGACCCGAGTTCAAATCCAATCACAGATACCTAACACTCACTAGTTGTGCGACCCTGAGCAAGTCACTTAACCCTGAATGCCTCACAAAAAAAGATACAATGTCCACAAGCAATTAAAATATAATCTATTTCCTCAGAAACGCAAAGCAACAGAAAAATATCATACATTGAGTATGGAAGAGGGAGAGTTACTGACCAAAACCAAAATCTAGTCCTTTAGAAAATAATCTGTCCCCCATGTCAAGACTGGAGGAGCAAAGAAACTAATGGATAAGGAACTTATTACAGTTTTGGGAATCAAAAACTTACTTACATTTAAAACAGCAGCAGCAGCTACTACAAATGTTACTACCACTATTAACATTTTTATACTTGTTTTTTGCCTTAGTGTTTGATGTAGGTAGGGCAAGGTTTTTTAACTGGGTCCATGGAGATATTTCAGGGGTCAAGGACAGAAAAAAATAAATCTTTATTTTCATTAACCTCTAATTGAAATTTAGCATTTCCTTCAGTTATTTAAACAAATGATTCTGAGGGGTTGATAAGTTTTGTCAGATTGCTAAAGTGGTTCATGGCAGAAAACCTAAAAGCTACTGAACTAAATGGATTATTGACTTTATGGCTCTTTTTATTTATGTGGCTAACTCCCGAGAACAATTAGGATGTCATCAGTGTATTGAAGGACAAGAAAAAAAAGATAGTAGGTAATTCATAGCCATGAACAGTGTATAGGTTCCTCTGATAACCACAAAGTAAAGACATCTCGAAGAAGGCCAGTTTCCCCCATATTAGGGAGACTCCATAGGAGGATATGGCCAAGGATCCTGTAAGATGATAAGGCAAGGATAGGCAGCAATGGATTGAACAAAAGAACAAAATTAGAAATTTCTTCAAGGGAATGAGAAATAGTGAATAATAAGGGTGGAAAATAATAAGAGTCTTGGCAACAACAATGCACAAATTAGATGACAAGTCCAACTGTACGTTCAGTCTTGCATTCCTCAGAGACTCACTTAAGCCTTCCTTAGAATTCATAATGAGGCAGGTATACCACCAAAAAAGGGGTTTGAGTAAGAAAAGAAGTGTTTCTTGAGTGCTGTAGGTACTTTCAATTTCAAATACACAAGATCAAGAAATATACTGAATCTTACCACTGTAAGCTTGCTGTAGGTGACTAGGCAGAGGTGAGTGAGAAAGTGATGTTGAATGCTGAGCTCCTGGCTGTAAACCCTTCAGCATATCTAAAAGAAAAAATATGCAATACTGGTAGTCTGTCCAGGCTTTAGTTTTTAAAAATTTTTGTTCAAAAAGTTAAAACATACAAACTAGATTTATGTGGGAAAGACAGAATCATAAGAAACTCACTGAATGCCATATTAGGTACCTAAGCACTATATAAGGCAATCAAGGACTTCATAATTTAGGCAGGCCACAATCCTTTATTTCAAGGAAATTCCAAAAATGCAAGAAATTAGGTTCTTCTACTTCTTATCCTGATTAGGGTGTTAATGAACTGAAAATCATATGGATGTAATAAAATATTATAGTGAATAAGAAATGACACTATTTTAGAGAATCCTGGAATTTCTGTAAATTTATGCAGAAGAACCATTTGTATGAAATTGTGAGAAAAACCAAGAGGAACTATTTTATAAAATGACGAAGTCACTGTAAAAAGAAACAACAAAGAACTATGATGAATGCAATGAATAATTAATAAGTTTTATAAAATTTTGTTAAGGAAAACTATAGAATTCATTAAGCTTCTGCGCCTTTATATATGTAATTGAAATACAGAAGGTTTTCTTTTGAAATATTTCACAACTGTCACTAATTAGACCCAATTATATGAATTAGTGGGGTTTAGCGCTCTCTCAAATTACATTGCAAAATAACTGAATAACCAAAACTTACTCTGAGTTAGGCTATGGTGGAAAGCGGCTGAGGTAGATCCCGAGGTGGTTGTCACTCCAGCTGTGTCAGTTCCAAAGCTAAGCAGCTCCAAAGGAAACTGAAAGGGCATGGTGACAGGAACCAGGCCCCCCAGCATCCCAAAAGGAGCCACATTTTGATTTGTTACAGACAGTGGTGATGTCATGAGAGTGAGAGGCGAGGCATTAGCCAATAAGGATGCACCTGCTGTGGACTGTGCAGAAACCATATGTCAAAAAAAATGACTTTAAATCCTTAGCTGACATATTTAACATCCCGACAGAACCAAAACTGCATATCTAACAATTTCTCTAATAAGTAGCAATTCACAGACACAAATAACTATAACAAGAGCTGAAATAGTAGGCACCATCTTTAGTATTGCCAAATTCTGAAAATTAATACACTTTATTTGTAACTCTGAAAAATTACAAATTAAAATTTCCCCAATATATTTTCCTAGGGGTAAGAGATTTTGTCCTTCGCTTTAAAAATTAAGTAACTATAAGAAAATAAAAGCTTCAAAAATACTTATGTATTAAAATATTTAATCACAACTGCTAACCAATAACTAAACATGAGCAAAATTCAAGAGCAGAAGAAACATTAAAGAACTATGGGAGACAGGAACCATGCATGCATGGTGTGTTTCTATAGAAAAGTAATATTATTCATGCTTCTCTGTCACACTGAGGCCAACCAGAAAGTAGTTTACCATATATGACTATAAAATATAGACAGTAAAGTAATGGATTTGTAACTTGTTAAATAACCATACCCAAAGAGTAATGATTAATGGACCAAGGTCAACCTGGAGGGAGCTGGCTGGAGTGAGCTGGCCACAGGGTTCTGTCCTCAGCCCTGTTCTGTTCAACATTCAGGGATGTTGTAGAGGTGATTCCTGCATTGGGTGGGAAGTTGGAGTGGATGACCCACAAGGTCCCTTCCAACTCTGGGATTCTAACATTTTCATGTGAGAACTAGAGAATCAGTCTTATTAATTTTACATTGCTCTATGATTCACATATTTGGGTTGTGACCATCACATCCCCTGAGATCCCCATCCCTAGGAATATACCACTCAAACCAAGAGTAAACACCATGTTGCATTAAGACTCAAGTAATACCAAGGAGATGTGCTTAGAAAATGAAATGTCTGGTTGGATCTATCTTGCATTTGAAGGCCTCTGCACATGATAGTGGTAAAACACAGTCTCATGGCCTCCTCTTAACCTGTTGTGCCTTTACTCTGTATCTCCAGTGTGACTTTGACAGAAAAAGAGCAATCTTCTTTCCTCTTTTTTGCATGATATCCTTATTTGTCCCTCCACCCCACCCCCCACCCCCAAGGGTGTCAACTGCAGGAAAAAAAATATTCTCCACCCTATTTGAAACTTTTGGAACACCAGACCCTGGGATTTCAATAGAGCTTTGGGGGTTAAGGGGAAGGCTAACATAGATGAACCACATTCACTTTTCTCACCATTTTCTTATCATTGAATTACTAAGCCAACTCCCTCACTTAACTGCAAAATATGGAAACTACACTTTCCTGTAGGATCCTATCATGCCTGCCTCCCTTTCTTGCCTATTCTCTATTCTGATACTGAGTTGCAGAGCAATAGAATCAAAGGAAAAGTACTGTCCAGACCAAATAAATTCTTTAGGAAAGGGGATTTCTGGGAACCCCATCCATGCTCTCCACAGTTCCTCTACTCTTCTCCACTACTAGTAATATGAAGGAAGCAAAATCAGTTGTTGATGGACTTTGAAGTCCATCATTTTAAGAACTTCCTCATTCTAAGAACTAGGGAAGCAGGCCCAAACAAGAAGGACCTGCTTCCCTTATCTTTTAACACCAAAAGTAAGACAGGTTCCTAAAGCTTGTGTGCCAAAAGATGGATGAGCTATCTGCTACAGCTTCTGATGCTGTCATGCAGACAAAGTGTCCTTAAGAATGTGATCCTAGGAAACACTTGGGTTTTATGCAAACCATATTTGGGTTGAGGAACGAGAGAAAAATATATAACATAACTGGGACCAAGAGGGACTTTTCTGACTGATTTGCCTTTGATCTTTCCCCATTCCATTTTATCTTATAAGACAATTATAACAATCATCTTACTCATTTCATCATGGCACTCCCTTCTTTACAACAGAGTGGTTCTCTAACAGCTTAGTTTATCAAATCCAAACTCTTTATTCTTGCTTTCAAACACAGAAACGATGAAAAAAAAACTTCAATGTCATCCCACAATCTTCTACATAGATTCTCAAAATGTAAGTATTCAGTTTGTATTATTTTTACATTTAATGTACATTCAATGATTTTTTTAAAAAGTATTTTCTGTAGCTGTTTCATATTATCTCACTATTTAGATCTAAATGCCTTCAAGAACAACTGAAGTTTATCAAACATTTTTGTATATCCCCCATAGTTTCTACTAAGAAGAAAGTGAACAGCATCTTTGACAAGTGTTAACAGACTATCAAGGCTCTATTTTATTGCCTCTATGAAGAAAAATAAGTGACAGAAATAAAGGAGATGATATAGAAAGAATAGAGTATTTGTATTAGGGTAGAAGGAGAGGCTGGTCTATATGTTTTGCAGATATTTTTCCCCTTAAGATTTTATTAGCCTGTAATTTTTTTTTTTTTTTTTACTGATTCTGGTATAATGTATTTCTCCACAAATGACTCCACTATATTAATTATGTATCTTCAAACCAAAAGTAATAGTCTCTGGTCACTCCTACCACATACCTAGTTTAGCATTCCTTAGTAATAATCTTGGTCAATTCAACTTTACCAGAAACTGGATAAAGATTTTCTTTTCTCACTTTTTAATACACACATACCACATCCTATGCCATATACATCCATGGAATCTTAAGTGCTGGAAGTAATAGTAGAGGATAAACAGTATAACTTCTCTTCTAATGCAGAAATCCTATCTATAAGATACCTGTCAGGCAGTCATGTAGCTTGAATCAACATTTTATGAACAAGGCAATTTGATCTATTTTTGCACAGATTAATAATAACTGTTCTTCCTTTTGCTAAGTTAGAATATCTTTTGCTAAAATTTCTATTCATTTACATTATTTCTACCCTCTAGAATAATATAAAACAAGGTACTTATATAAGAATTATCACTTTCCTTCTAAGACTTCTCTTTTCCAGACTAAACACCTCCACTATCTTAAATAATACATCATATGAGAGTGTTGCAAGAGCCCTCACCATCCTTATTGTCTTTCTGCAGATACTATCTGGACGTCATCTCCAAAACTGGACATAATACTTCAGATATGATCTGGTTAACACAGAGCATAGTGGAATTATTGCTTTTGACTTGGACCTAACACTTATAGGAGAACAAACTTCTATTAAAGTAGAACATAACTATGTTGGCAGTTTCATTTTTATGCAGTTGTGAGACTGCTAGTTCACATTAACATATAGTACAAGTTCAGCAAATATTGATAGATTACCATACATATATGTGCATATGGTATCATTTCTCTTGGACTTTTTAGTCTCTCTCTCAGGATTCACATGAAGGCACTGATACCTGTCAAAATCAGCTTTGTGACCTATAGCTAGTTGCTATCTCTTGGTAAAATTCTACATCTACTTCTTGGGGTAAGAGAAGTCTTTGTATATCAAATTTCACCATATATTTAAAAGGCTGGCATTGTATAAACATAGTATAGTTATTTATGAATAGCCTTCTCTTGGGTAAATGACATGAAATACCAGCTACAATCTAGTTAAGTATTTGCAGCTGTTAACATGATCCAGTGGTATGAACAAGGAGAGAAGTGTCATGATTCATGTACCTCAGGCCTTGTCAGTTAACTATTGAATAATTTGGGAGTCAAAGGAGAAAACCTATTAGGAAAGAGCTAAAGGGGAGAATAACAGATCTGGTAATTGGGTCAAAGGGAATTAGTCTTATAATTGGAAAAGAGGCAATTTGATAGAATGATAAAGATGTAAAGAAATAATCTCAGGGAAGGTAAATAAGTTAGTTTAAGTCATGAAGCAGGAGTCAGATATATTTGGAATTAGGGAAAAGAAGTAAAATCTAAATTGGAATGAAAATCTACCGATGCCTGAAGATCTATCAACCAAAACAACCGAAGTCTGATTTCATATTAATTTAAATTTGAATTCAGAAGATTAAGGATCTTCTACTTTCTGTAAAGTCTTCCTTATTTTTCTTATGCCACTGTTTGTCCTTTGTGTTTAACTTTGGTTTTATAGCAAAAAAAATTTTTTAAACTTTATTTACTTATGCATGGTTTAGGGATAGTTCTATCATTGTGTCAAGAGAAAAAGAGGGGAGGATTAACATGCTCCTAATAGTAAATAATGTTGACAACAGTAACCTGTCATTTCCACACCTAGAAAAGGATCAGGTAAAGGTGAGAGAAAGAAATGGAGTCTTGAGAAAACAAATTGTTATATAATGGCATTTCCTCCCCGTTTCTTGATTGCAAGTGCCATCACCTTTCCAAAGAAGGAAGTGGATTGGAAGGGACAAAAAGATTATAGCTACTAGAGGGGAAGTGAGAGACTATTATACTTTAAGAGGCTGTATAATTATTGACTATTTTTCACTTTAAGTGTTTGCTGCACTGTAACATACAAGGTCAATATAGTGTCATGACTCCAAGCTTCATAATTTACTTACCAGTATATATTTCTAAGTGGCTCCAGAGTGATATTTGATCTAGCGGATTATTCCATAATGAACCAAATCTAGAATACATGTCAGTGAAATGACCTTTTTTCCTTTGAAAACTAAGGCTGAGGGGATAGGGGTAAAGTGTGGTAAGAATACAACCTGAACCTGAATGGCACCTAAAAAGTATAAACAAACATCTTGTTATGTCCATGAGTTTGGTAAGTTAAAACTTCTATTCTAGATCTACTCACTCAGCCTACTGAGGGTTTCAAATTAAAAGTGTATTTTAAATATATTTAATGTTGATTTTGCTTTAAAATTACATTTTTGGAAGCTTGATTTTCTTTCTCACCTGAAGAAAAGCTTTCTAATGAGAAAAAAATTCTATAAATCTTACTTTTGTTTTTGGAACACCTAGAAAACCAATATGTGAGGAAAACATGGATATCACATTTTTGAAATTACTAAAAGATTTTAATTTTTTTTCTCCTGACTTCTATCTGGCAATTGGATAAGCCCAATACATTTGAAGATGGAATTTAAAATATCTATTAATGAAAAGTTTGTCATAAATTTATTCTATAGATTCAACATAAATGGATTCATTCATAATGTTATCCAAACGACTTAGGAAAAAGAAAGATAACAATCTTTTACATCATCAGACAAATATAGATTAAGTACTTACCTGCACACTGGCTGTTACAACTGAAGACCCTGAGGCAGTGGATGGTCTATGTGGAGCAGACAACTGTTTAGTAGCACCCTGTGTTCCACTTCCGGTCCCCCCAGACAGACTAGTCCTATTAGCTCCGCTTGAATTTAGATTGCCACCTCTGCTGGAAGGTACATTCATTACAATTCCACTCAAGCTATTTTTGCCAACAGTTCCAGTGGATGCTGGGTTAGCTAACTTTGAAGAGGCCTGAAGATTTTTTGCAGACTGAAGGCCTGAAGTGCGACTAGAGGGCAGTAAATTCAAGGTAGGAGACTGTCTGCTGATATTTACTCCACTGGGCTGTTTATGGATTGGATTGTTACTGGTAGAGTGGCTACTCTGGGCTACTAGTGCACTTGAATTGGAAGAACTGGGGGATACAGCAGGTTTGGAAGTTGGATTGGATTTAGATATAAGAAGTTTAGTTGACATAGACGGTTTAGTTGATATAGAGGGCTTAGGGGAGGCAGAGGGTTTGGGGGAGGCAGAGGGCTTGGGGGAGGCAGAGGGTTTAGGGGATGTTACAGGTTTAGGAGATGCAGCGGGTTTAGGGGATGCAGCAGGTTTAGGGGATGCAGCCATAGAAAAAGGAGACTTGAAACCCTGGGTGGAAACTTGTGACACCATGGCCTTGGCTAAATAGTTACTAGAGGTAGAGGTGCTAGGTGCTGTCCGAGAGACCAACGGATGGGACCCTTGAGAGCCACTTCCAGAGGAAGGGTTAGACAAAGGAAGGCGGTATACAAGTGGTTTATCTGAAGTCTTGATGAGTGGGGAAGAACAAGAAAGTTGGGGATTACTACTTAATTTCACCACTGGGTTAGTCTGTGATTTACTAATGGTGGCTTGCAATGGGGACACATAGTTTTGTTGGACAGCTGAATGCTGGTGCACCTTTGTCACTTGTGTTACTGAGGAAGGTTCTTGGGCCTCTGAAGATGTCACCAAAACATGAGAGGAGGCAGCAGCTTGGGCTTGGGAAGAGGAAGAAGAGGCATGGGCCTGTGAAGAGGAAGATGCTTGGATTTGGCTTGACCGTTGGAGTCCTTGCTGAAGAAGCCTGGCTGGCAAAGGTTCTAAGGAAACTTTAGGATTCTGAATTGAGGAACCAGCAATAAGGCCTGAAGAGATGCCAGTATGAGCTAAGTCCTGGGGTTTCTTTGGTACTGGTCCTATGTGGCCAGCAATAAGACTTGATGAATGTGCAGTCTGTGCTGACTCTATTTTTTTTGGAGTAGCCAATGGCAGCTTGCTCATGATACTTGCTAATTTTTCTTCCCGAAGTCCTGGTCGAGGTCTTGTAGTTGGTACGCCAACTCCAGAGCCAACTGGAGGGCCCTTGGTCCCATTATTGATAACAGCTAATGCCTCAGAAACAGAATCCAGTGAAGGTGGATGAAAAGAAAGGTCTTCATCTAGTGAATCATCAAGGCAAATAGTTTCCTGGGCAGGTGTACTGCTAGAGCTGGCTGGAGCAACAGCAGAAGTAAGAGAGCTCACCGATGGACCACCAATTGAAGATAATAAAGACGCAGGTATTTTCTGGTCCTTTTTTGGACTGCAGTCCTTGGGTAAAAGCCAAAAAAAAAAAAGTTACACTGTGAAAATTTCTAAGAAACTAGAGTTCCCTCCCAATTGATTTTTAATTTTTTTTTTCCAAGGAAATTTTCATTAGAACTATAAAGAGAAGCTAGAGGACTTGGTATTCTGACTGTGCTACAGTCAGTACCTCTAGTCCAGTCTAGTTCTAATGAACAATACATGACTAATGGTCTTTGTCTGCCTTAACCCAAGAAGACTACTTGAAAAGGCAAAGACAAGACTTCCTCTACAATCGTAGGATCAAAAGTCACATTTCAGTGTGGACTCATCTGCCTATTCCAATTCCTGAGCAACTATTCCTTTATTCTCCTTGTTTCCTTATGCTTAGCTTGAATATGGCCTATACCTGGATTGTGCTTCTGGCTAAGGTTCCCTTTGCAGCCTGGATCTCGGAACAGAACAATAAAACCAGGTTTACTTTTTGTCCTATGCATTTAAGACTAATTCCTCTTAGTCTGACCACATTCTGGGTTTACGTCCACAACCTGTCCCTATCTTTCAGTACCTATCTATACTAAATGACCCTTTGATTTTCATTTTTCATATGTGATACAATATTCCAAACAAAGATGAGTTCTAGTTCTTGACATTTTACTTTGCTACCACATATAACCTGGAGATGACAAAGATGTTGATGCCTCAGTGCCATTAAATAGGAAAATGATTTATTTTACAACTATTTATATTGTGAACCTCATTCATGGGTTAAGAGAGAAGAGAATAGTAGTGAAAAGTTACTGGAACTTGATATTCTTCAAAGTACAAAATTTATTTTAAGAAATAATTCATGTTTTAGAAAACTGTAAGGCAAGGAGAACCCTAAGAGCTCATAGGGGAAAAGGAAAAGAAAAAAAAAAATCAACAGAAATCTATATATGTAAAATGCATTTTAAAATTCTATTCAATAAATATTATATGTACTGAAAGGAGGACATTTTCCCCAAGTTTAAGATAAATTGTAGAACTTTAATCTATGAGCAGGGTTTTGCAAACTTTTCTGTAGTGGCTTATGGGACATCTGTTAACTTGAGGATAGTAGATTCTTAGGCTTCAAACTAAGAAGAAAGTTTAGGGATGGCCTTAAGATAGAGGTAGCAAACTCATTCCTGGCAATAAGATTAAAATGTAATTGGGAAATATTTAGCAAAATAAATAAAAATAATAAAACATAATGTTAATTTGTACTTTTCAAAGTCAATATACTGCCCAGGAAATCTACTTGAGTTTGATAGCACTGACCAAAGGAATAGTCTAGGGAAATGTGGAGAAATTCAAAATCCCATAAAGGAGGAAGTTAAGAACTAGAGAAATTAAATGGAGGAGGCAGCAGAGAGAATGGATATGTAGTCTTATCAAATTCTTAAAATTAGTCTAATAATGCATTTTAATACCCAAATTTCTAACTTCTTTGGCAATACTAAAAGTTTTCTCTTTGAAGAAAACCACACACTGCATTACATAATACTAAGCTAAAGGGGTAGTACAGATGAAACATCAATTTATTTTGACATGCTATCCAAGTCAATATATATTGAAGATAGATAATCCACCATCAAAAATACTTTTGGGGAATGAAAACAAATTAAGGATTGAACAAAGTTTGGAATAAAAGAGGCTACGTTAAGAAAGAATATTTATCCTAGAAGGATTTAAAAGAAATCTAACACAAGAATACCATTGTAAGTGAAATAAATATGAATATGTGATTTCACTATGAAGAATTCAACTCAATAGCAAACATGATAAACAACTATTATATATGAGACTCTGTTGCTAGGCTATAAGGATAGAAAAATGGAAAATAACACAATTTCTGCCCTCAAGAAGTTTAGAATCCAGAAAGAAAAAGATATGCTACACAATTAAGTTTCATAAGAGATAGAATATCTATGATAGAGTTCTAGAGTGCTATAAGAATATCTGAGGAGGGAAGAGATCACTTTCAGCTAGCATAATTCGAAATTTGAAATACTTCATGGTAGCATTTAAGCTGGACTTAAAGGAAAGTAAAGACTTTAACCAAGCTATGGAGATGGGGTATTCTAGGTATGGAAAATTCTTTACGTCAATAGGTTTCAAACTCAAGGACTCCTATACAATCTTAAAAAATTTATTGAAGGCCTCCCAAAGAGTTTTTATGTGAGTTATCTTTACTAATACTTACTGTATTAGAAATGAAATATTTTGACATTATGAAAATAGTTTCAACCTCAAAAATTCCTTGAAAGAATCTCAGGGACCTCCAAGGGTTTCCTGGACCACATTTTTAAAACTACCACTCTGTGAGAATATAGACAGAAAAATGATTAACAAGAAATGAAGCTCTTATACTTAAAAGAAAAATAAGAAATTTATGTGAAAATACCATGTCACTGAATAATGCTAGGGCTTATAGCTAAAGTTTCAAAAATGTTATATATCATATTCCAGGAATAGACTATGCTTTGAAGCTGAGAAAAGTGAAGATAATAAAAATGATACTGAATGCTGAGGTAGAAAAATGTGGCAGTGATAAAAATGATGTGAAGGAGTGGAAAATCAATAGTAGTAAAAAAGGAGAATGGACTAATTAACTTCAGGAAAAACATTAGATAAATACATCCTCATGGTACATTAATCACTCAAATGAAACCAAGATATCATTAATTGGAGAATTCTCTCCGATGATGTCTAAAACATAGTCCATTAAGGCCACCTATTCCATACTACTCACATTCATGTTCTCTCAAAAGTTCAATGCAAGGGTTGTTCCCTAAACATGCTCTCAATCTCAATGTCAATTTCATTTGACATCATAAGCACTAGTAAACAATCTGATTATCTATCTATTATCTCTTGTTCTTGCCACAAAAACAACACTTTTCTTTCTGCCATACAATTTTCTGACGACATCCTTTATTCTAAGTTCTTTTCATTGATTATATGTTGCAACCACCTTCAACCTACCACAAGCCGTTTCATTGCCCTCTTTTGTTCTTAAGAATTAGAGATGTTCCACATTTCTGCCATATAAGACCACCAATAAAATGGCTATCCTAAAAGAATGGGCCTAGGAAGCATAAAGTCAAAACTGTGATGCAATTTCCCAAAGGTAATCCAGTCGTTGTTCCTTTTCAATTGTCAGCCGAATCCACTATCCATCTGTACTATCTGTTCCAGGTACATAGATTGTTGGGCAAGTTCTAGATGTAAATTGAAAACTGAGCAAAAGAAATTTGTTATTTATTTGGTCTTTTCTGAATGACTGGACAGGCCAAACTCCTTAAAGTGATCACCAATCTTTTCTAGGAGGCTCTGAAATGTTCTGGAACTTGATGCAATCAGCACAATGTTTTTCTCAAATAACTGAATTTGGAGGAGCTCATCATCCACAGGGAAGTCTCAAACTAGATTCTGTGCTAGACTTTCATAGTAGCAAATATTCTTGGCAAGCTTGCATGTCCCTGTTGGATGCTTATTATAAGATGATTACTGAACAAATTTATATTTCTTGTTAACATCTTCTTAGGGGCCTAAATGATCTTTATAGGTGGATAGAAAATACTCTGCTTTATTTTACTTGAGTTTAATATTTTGTTTTGGGGTTTTTGTAATCAATATAAATACAATATCATATCTTTATATTTCTCAATAAACTGTATCAATAAGTTAGTCTGCTGTTAAATATTGCTTGCAAAAACTTGATTGCTTTTTTACTAATGCCCTTTTGAATATGTTCTCAATTTCTATGTATAATGAACCTCAAAGATTTTATAAAGATATGAGGAAGGTAGTTACACAGGTCAGTAGTTATTTATGTTTTCTGGGTCACCTTTTTGGGCATATTAAGATTTATGATTTTTTCCATATTTTGATATCTTCCTCTCCCTTTAGGCCTGGCATTTCAGTTCTTCAATGCTCTTACATCTGTATCACTTCCTCTTGTCTTTGTTTTCTTTAATATCGTTTCTATCTCTTCTGTAAGCACCTTAGAAACTCGTGAAGTTATTGACCAAATGTGTAGTAGTTTATCTATCCTTGATGAAAAAAGGTTTGTTGAAATGACTTTTGCAAATTTTTTCCACTTATATTTGTTATCCTCTTTCCATTCTGGAATGTCCTTGGGGTGACTTTGCATAGTTGGATATCTTACCAAACTTGCTTTAAATCAGCTCTGCCTTCTATTGTTTCATTGTGCTTTATAAGACAATACAATTTATAACCATTCATAATCCATTTTTAAGATTTTACAAATGAGCTTATAATTTAAGTTGATGCTGTCTTTGACAACCATCTCTATTTGGCAAGTAAGTTACAAGTCTGTTTACTAAAGGACTACTCATGGGCTTTTTTAATGTTCCTATATGCAATTAATTTATAATGGCTAAATTTCTTAATTATTATAACTATGATCAATGTAATTTTTATTGACCATTCTCAACATTTTAAATAGTTCATTTAAACAAAGTCTTCATAACTTTATGCCATGTATTTTTAAAATAAATTTTTGTTACTCTTAATTTTTTAGTGTCATATAATATCCTCATTATGATTTCTTTGTTTATTATATTTCTAATATTTGGTCTGATGAATCATATCTATATTATAGTAATGTATGGGAAGAAGGATGTGTGCATATGTAAGGATGTAAGGATGCAATCTTAAAATTCAGCATTTTTCTTTCAAGTATACTCTATCTGCTATCTAATCAATATCAATCGTAATTTTATATTAAATCTGATTAAGGGACAGAGAGTCAAGGAAGGAATAGAGCAGAGAAATGAACCAGAAATATAGGAAAAGACAAAGACATCTCAAAAACAATCTAGAGCAAGTAAGGCTGGGACATAAAAGATGACATAATGAAAAAATTGTGAAAGGTCACAAATGAATATGGGAACAGGCATAAAGAAATTATGACACATACATACATAGAGAGAAAATCATAAAGCAACAATCACATTTTATTGTCATTTGACTCAGTTTCAACAGGTTTTTAAAACCATGTTGTATTTTTCCAACCATAGGAAGGCATGGAGATAACAACTATCAATGCTTGTTTTGAACAGTGAATGAAAAAGGTGCTCAATTTTTTTTTTGAGGAAAAAAATGATAGTTGTATTGCTACCATGTCACTTAGAAGGATTTAGATCACAATTAACACTAAATAGATTAACTGCAGAAATTAACCAGAATATTTTTCCTATATGAAACATATAATAAAAGGCCAATATTGAAACATACTAAAAACCTATATAATACAATTAAAACAAATGAAAATTCTATTAAGAATGGCCAAAAAATTAAACATTATGAGTGAAATAGGCCTAGAGAGAAACTCAGGACTAAGGACATATTCTTTAAATGGAAGTGGCCAATTCCATAAGGGAAGGGGAGAAAAAAGGAAGAGAATTCAGAGCTGAAAATAAAATTGAATTTTCAGTTCTGAATTTTTGCCATTCTTTCTCCCTCTTCCCTTATTCACCAACAAGGCAAAAAAGAAAAATTCATTATAAAGATGTTAGATTTCTAAGACATACACTAGATTAGAGAAGGCAGGAGGAAACAAAAAAGGTGAAAATGAAAAATTATAGGTATTGTTAAGCTGTAAAGGGCAGGGCTTAGCTATAAAGATAAGAATGAAAAACAAATGCATGAAATAAAATTCTGTTCAGAGGCAAGAGCAAAAAATCTATGCTTCCTCCTATATTATAAAACCCCAAAAGGTCTCCATTGTCACAATGAGAATCCTTAAGATTCTTCTTTTTTTTTTTTCCAAAGAAATATTTAGTTCTCAATATTCCTCTCCATGTCAATATATGTCCTCAAACTCATGCATTTCAACAGACACATTAATGTTCTCTTAAAAACCCTCAACTCCCAGTTCATTAACTTCCTCATAAATCAAAATCTACTTCTTTACTCCAGCCACTTACAGATGTGGTGGTCATCTATCAGATCTCACTGTTATCCTTAAATGAGTCCCTTTTATAAACTTGAATTCTCAAACAGTTTGGATTATCACTCCCATTTTCCCCAATGCTTCATTACTTCTCAACTTGTAAACTCTTATCATTATTTCCAGTCTCTATGGTCCTTCCTTGCCCAATCCAGCATCCCCTTCATTTGTCTCTCTCTTCTTCACAAACTTGAGCCTGTGATCAACCATTTCAACCAGAGAAAATATCCCATTGTTGCCATTTTTTGTATCTCCAATGCTTTAGTACAATGACAGATATGTATTAAGTGCTTACTAAATATATGCTGATTGGCTATTCACCACCACTGAAAACCCTTGCCCCCTATAGCCCAATGGTATCCAAATTCTGTCCAAAACCAATTCTGGGCTACTCTCATTTTCTACATAATTACCAGAATGAGGCAATTTTAGTCATAGAATCATGAAAAACAGATGTCACCAATCTTGTCTGAATTTTTACTGCTGTAATTTTCTTATTTTTTCCTTATTATATTTGAAAGGGGGGGGGGGAGGACATAGAACTTTATAAAAAATATGCAGATTATATTAATGCAAAATGTGTAGGATTCTGAGTTAGCAAAGGAGATAAGACTCCAAAGTTCTTTACAAGATACATTGTAGAGGAAATATCCTACCCTAGATTTCCCCAATGTTAGTACCCCCAAATAACTGTATTTATTTGTCTAAATATTATATTCTCTCCCTTTACCACTGAACAATATAATGCAAACAAGTCCATTTTTGTTTCTTTACCTCCAATAACTAGAATAATATTTTGCACATAACGGGTATTGTTGAATTGCATTGAATCTACAAATGATACTTTCTTCTACATTTTATAACAATGTGTTTGTTTGAGGACAATTGCCATATTATACCCAAAAGGAAGAAGTAATATTGCCTTTTGCTCCTGTTATATGTATTATATTTGTTTTGTCATGACCCACATTAATATAAAAAGAAAAGACATTTTATTTAACTATGACCTCTATCCCCAACTATACCCAAATATTTATTTATTATTGCTTTAATGCATACTGCTGGCTATATTCTAACAAATATTTACACCACTATAATTAGCTTTTATTATTGAACCTTTACAACTTGATAGCTCTTTGAATTTTTAATATAAAGATTTTACAATGTTAAAGTTTGAAAATGTCTTAACTATTTACAATGCCTATGTTGTATACTAAAATATCCTTTTGAACTGTAGAATAATTTTCTAAATTCATAATTTACACTTAAAAAAGCTGCTTTTAATACTTACCTTCACTTTGGGTTTAGGTGCCAGAATTACCTTTTTCTTTGCCCTAATTCAAGAAAGAAAGTCAAATGTGAGACTAAGACTAAAACTACTTGAATAATAGAGTGTTCATACCAACTATCTGACACTTATCACACAAGGTCTTATAATATACAAATTCTCTCTCTTACACACACATTTCCTAAAAAATAAAGAGACCTTGTTTTAATACATCTCCAAATTTTCTATAATAATTACAACAGTATCTTAGATAGTGCATTTATAAAAAATATCTGTGCAATGACTAGATTTTCAGTAAATTATAAACAAAATGAATTAAAGAACAATTTTTTAAAATTATGCCTTTATTGTATAATAGAGAAAATAAGGACTTCAGATACAGATTCTAGTTTCAACTGTACCACGCTAAACAAGGCTCTAGCCTCTCTAGATCTGTTTTCTCATTAATAAAGTAAGAGAAAGGGTTGAAACAGAGTCTTTCTAAATTTAGTACCTTTCCTGTCTCTCACTATTATTCTGAAGCTATGAAATACATATAACTCAAATTTAAAGAATAGAGCATTTATTATTACTAAGTATTTTAAGTAATCAAATATTTTTTCTATAATCTCATGTACCTTATTGAATATAGTCTTTCTTTATAAATAATACTAAGGTGTATTATTTTTCTGGCCAAAATGCTTTGATAGACTCTGAATTAAAGATTTTTTATGGAAGAAAAAATAGTAAAAAAGAAAAATAGGCAAGGCAGTAAAAAATGAAATCTTGTCTTTTTAGTATTAAATATAATAGAATGTAAAAAGAAAAGTACATTTAAAAATAAACATTATTTAGTCTCTGTAAACTGTCCATAAGCCTGTTTCAGAAATGGAAGCACAATCTAGATTCTGCATGTAAATAGGTTCAGAGAATGCTGAAATATGACAAAGTTGGAATCTAATTTCTTTATGTACCAACTAAACCTATTCTCAAGGCACAAGAAGATAATATTTCTTCTATTCCTTAGAAATAGACATACAATAAATATTTTAAGAAAAACAGGACCTGTGTAGTTTTCCTTCTATTTTTAAGTGAATGACAATTATGGAGAAGTTGAGAGCTATACCAATAAAGAAATAATATTGTCTTTGAAAAAGGAAAAAAAAAAGTAAAAGGAAAACAAGACAAAAATTTTACTTTATTGGAAGTCTCCAATTTATATGTAAATAAATCTACAACTGCTTCTAAAACCAGGTTGACCTACTCATTCTTCCAGCCCATACATACTTCCTTGCAATCCCCGTAATTTTTCTATCACTACCATTAAATGCCCTATGAAGAAAATTCAGAATTCTTCAGACAATATGTGAGTTCAGAGGTAGAAGAAAGAAAGGTAAAAAACAAGAACTTCTAGAAAGCTGATTTGGGAGTAGATATGAGGAGGGATTGGTTTATCTATATGGTTGTTTCCCCTGCCTAAAATTCTCTTCTTGCATGTTGCTTGAAGTTTTTCGCTTGGTTACCCTAAAACCCTACCAATTATAGATTGAGTTAACCAGTGTTCTCTCATAAAAAGACAACTATATATTTTGAATATTAGAGTTAACAATAGTATGAATAGCAACTCTGGTACAATAAATTGGTCTGCTAGGGAAAATTGATTAACTACCCTGAGAAAATGAACTTTTGACTATCAAGATGGAAAATTGCTAACTTCTGTAGTATTTTGAAGAATGGGGCAGGCATGAGTCAGAAGGCTACTGTTTGGAAGTTAGCACAACATAAAGAAACTGGGAGATACTAGGAGAGAGCCTGGAGGTACAGAAAATGAAGTAGGAAGATATATAAACAAATCCTGCCTGTTTCAAAGATTTTGCATAGTAACCTCATCTTAAGAAAAGATAAAACTTTTTTTTTTCATTTGTTTTTTAAACTACATGGATTCTTCCTTATAGGACCCAGGAATCAGGCCATTAATACTGTTAAAAAACATACTGGCTTGGGGGAGGTAGATGAGACAGTGGATACAGCACCAGCCCTGAAGTCAGGAGGACCTGAGTTCAAATCTGACCCCGGGCACTTAACACTTGCTAGCTGTGTGACCCTGGGCAAGTCACTGAACCCCAATTGCCTCACAAAAAACAAAACAAAACAAAACAAAACAAAACAAAACAAAACAACAACAAAAAAACTCTACACTACTTCAAATTTATATACAGTATTTTATAATCTACAAAGTGTTTCTACATTAAAACAAGCCTATAACATAAGTTATATAAGATAATTAAAATCTATAAAGAATGCTATTAATAAAGACTTAAGGGCACAAAAGCTAAGATTAGAGTAAGTTTTCTGATTCCTAGCAAAATGTGCTTTCCAATATACCACACTGCATCTAAATATTGTCTTTAGCTAGTTGTCCAGACTGGGGAAAAAGGGGACACAGGTAGTTTCATTTCTTAAGAGTGACATTATTTTTAGGGAAATCTGTATTCTAAGTATTAGCAACCTACTTATAGATAAACTTCGGTAATGCAATTTTTGTATGCTGAGTGCAGCTTAGATACTTAAGAAATTCAGTTCATCATCTCATTACATTTTTAATTGATTTCTTTTATCTCCTAAAATTCCTTATTATTGGTTAAAATGGGTTGAATATTATTAATTTTCCAGAAATTTTAAGAGACTAATATAGCATGACAACTGTCAAATAAGGTGAAATGAAAGCAAATGAGACTTAAAAACAACAATAACACTGTTTTTACTCACGGAGCAGAAGTGAGATGATTGTGAACACTTCGGCTTTCCTTAAAGAGCATTCTAGAAACAAAAAAGGCAGACAGATAACATTACCACTGAATTTTCAATCAATTATTGCTTACCATTATTTAGCACTTAAATTATCAGTCAATTTAATCACTGAGTTGGGGAAAAAAAATCTCAGTTATGGATAATCACAGGTAGGTTAGATGTTCTTACCAAAATGGCTGGAATAGGAGACTTTGCTTCTAATTATCCCACTGACATTTAAAGAATCATCATATCTAACTATGGGATAATAGATCTAATTTTTTCTATGAACTAAAGTTACACTGTAAAGCAGTTTGAAGACACAAAAACTGGATGACCTCTCAATTTGCTGAGGCAGGTCTCATTCAAGTATTTAGAAGCTATTTCCCTGAATCTTTGAGAAAATCCTTTTGAAAAATCTTTTTTTTCAGTGAAAAATTCTAATTGTCTACCTCCTACAGAATCTGATGTTCTTTTTTTTTTCCTATATACTCTAAATACAGATTGTTTTTGACTTGAATGTAGGCACTCATAATCCTCCTATTTTTGCTATTACTGAATTTCTAATATAATAATACAGTTCCTTCCCCCCAAAATTTATATTGTTCCTCTGAACCTTACCATGTTTTTCACCTTCCTATACTTCTAACAAAATAAAAACACACAAAAAATGTGTTGGGTGAAAAAGCAACTTTTTCTATTTCCATATTTTTTGTATCTATACCTACTTTATCTCTCTAAGGACATAAATTTTGTAAGACAGGAGGCCTAAGTGTTTCTATCCTGCTGTGTATAGTGCCCAGCACGTAGTAGGCTCTTAGCAAAATGTTTTTTTAAAAAATTTTTTAAGTAACATAAGGAACAAAATGGTACACAGCTTAGGATGCTTAACGTCTTACCTAGCCTGCATCCAGCCCTTAGGCCACAATGGTTTCACTTCTGTCTCCATAAAGGTCTTAAGATAATCCTCAGCAGATTGGCTTTTATTTGTCTCTAGCTCATAGCATCCCAACTTAATCTTGACAAGGTTACATAACAAAGCCCTAAACAGGAAAAAAAATCTGACTATAAAAACTGTAGACAATTATTTAAAGAGTTCAAGAAATGAAATTAGGGTAAGAGATACTATCATTTATAAACTATCTGGTGATGCATTTACTCTACTTCTAAAATACTTTGTTTAGATCACAGTGTTCACAACTAATGCAACTAACACCTTTTCAATTAAACTATTAAGGACTGACATAGGTTAAAAAATAGTGATATTCCATTAAGGAATACTGGCAAAAAAAGATGGAAAAGACAGCTGATTTATCTCACAAAGACACTCTACCCTTACAACAAATTTTTGGATCTAATCTATAAAAATGACAGAAAAATGTATTGCTTCTTGATTTATTCTGGGGAAGTAAAAATTTTGTGATATCACATAACTAACTGTGTAGTTTTAAATTAGTAATGACAAAAGATCTAAAGCAAAATAAGATCAATCTTTTCTCCCTATTCCTTCACCAGATTTAGTCTTCCATATAACTGGAGCCCTTTTATTACAAACCATACTGCTTTATTACATAAATAATTAGATAAAAAAACAAAGGATATATTTCAAAATACCTAATGGTATCATCCCAGTGGAATTTTTTTCTTGGTCCTATGACCCGTTTTCCTGGTTTTTCATCATCATCATCGTCAGATCCATTTTTTTCTCGTTCTTCATCTGCCTGTGACCTGAAAATGAACCATTTAATTTCATGGAATGGCAAAGCCATAATCCATGATAAAGTGTGCAGGGGGGAAATCAACATTTCCTACATAAAACTCTCAATTTAATATTAATTTCCAAATAATGTGGTAAAGAAGATCTTCTTCAGATTGTAAATCAAATAACAGCATATATAGTGCTTGGCCTCTCAGTTCAAAAAATATTTAATTGGAGCCAGTACTCAAGTTGGTCATTGTGGGTATTATCTAGCCAATATAAGCTGTGGCTGCACATTAGATTTCAATTACAACATATCCATTTAATGGAACTACCTTTTATTGTGATGATATCATGGGAATAGTAGGTATGAAAATTCAGCATGAGTAGGGACTACAACACTGGCACATTTGGATTTTTACTGAGGTATGGCACAGCCCTCTTGAAAGCCAATCCCTAGGATCCTAAAGTTCTGGCTGTGGGACAGATCAAATGCAGGAGGTCTATTCAATCTTAAATTATACATACCTAACACTCTTAGCTTGACTTCGAGCCTGACAATCCTCTTGATACTTAAACAGTTGTTCAGGCATGACATTGCTGACAGCCAATTTCAGCTTCTGCAATGGTTCTCTTAAACGATCATCCTAGGAGAAATACAACAAAGTTTTTTCAAGCAAATATACAAATGAATGCTGGAAAAGAATCTGGAGAAATCATCATTTCAGATTTGGGGAAATGATTATTTTAAATCACAATTAGGTTTCCAGAATAGGAATGTTCTAAAAATAATATACCCAAACATATTATAGTAAAATTCCTTTAAAATAAATTCATAAAACAGTGTTTAGTTTTTCCAACTCCATTTCATCTTTCTTAGATATCCAGTATCTGTCAATAAATAAAATTAATGACAGCATAATTCAATAATCAATATGCAATATATAATCTATCAGTTTGACGGCCATCTTGGGGAGGGGGGAAAGGGAGAAGGGAAGGGAAAGAAGAAGGAAGAAAAAAATAGAAATCAAAACTTCATAAAAATAAATGGTGAAAACTAATAAATAAATTTTTACAGGTATCCATGACTTAAAAGCAAACTTTTAAACCCAATTTAAAAATGGAAGCTTTACAAGTTAATTCTCCACAAATTTACTTTTCCTAAAGTCAACATTAGGCAACCAAAGCTTTAAAAATAACATGAGAATTCTATTTCATATTTTTATATGCATTTCTTCAAAAGACATCAAAGTTGTCATATACTGCCTAACTCATTGGTCTTCATAATTTCTTCCTAAAATGTCTGATTTAAGATAGCAAGGTGGCACAGTAGATAGAGCACCAGCCCTGAAGTTGGGAGGATCTGAGTTCAAATCTGACTTCAGACACTTAAAAATTACTAGCTGTGTGAACCTGGGTGAGTCACTTAACTCTAACTAAAGAAAGAAAGAAAGAAAGGGAGGGAGGGAGGGAGGGAGGGAGAAAGAGAGAAAGAAAGAAAGAAAAAGAAAGAGAGAGAGAGAGAGAGAGAGAGAGAGAGAGAGAAAGAAAGAAAGAAAGAAAGAAAGAAAGAAAGAAAGAAAGAAAGAAAGAAAGAAAGAAAGAAAGAAAGAAAGAAAGAAAGAAAGAAGTCTGATTTACACCTAGTTTAAAAATTGGGCTTAAAAAGAAATTATATAATTTACTCAGTCTTATCATAAGATCCTAAGACATAGGATCATTAATTTAGTTTAAGAAGGAATCTTTGTACTATTGATCAGAGAAATGCAAATTAAGACAACTCTGAGATACTACTACATACCTGTCAAATTGGCTAAGATGACAAAAAAAGATAATGAACAATGTTGGAGGGGATGTGGGAAAACTGGGACACTGATGCATTGTTGATGGAGTTGTGAATGGATTCCAACCATTCTGGAGAACAATTTGGAACTATGTTCAAAAAGTTATCAAACTGTGCATATACCCTTTGATCCAGCAGTGTTACTACTGGGCTTATATTCCAGAGAGATATTAAAGAAGGGAAAGGGACCTGTATGTGCCAAAATGTTTGTGGCAGCCCTTTTTGTAGTAGCTAGAAACTGGAAAATGAATGGATGCCCATCAATTGGAGAATGGCTGAATAAATTGTGGTATATGAATGTTATGGAATATTATTGTTCTGTAAGAAATGACCAGCAGGATGAATACAGAGAGGCTTGGAGAGACTTACATGAACTGATGCTAAGTGAAATGAGCAGAACCAGGAGATCATTATACACTTCAACAATACTGTATGAGGATGTATTCTGATTGAAGTGGATATCTTCGACAAAGAGAAGATCCAATTCAGTTCCAATTGATCAGTGATGGACAGAATCAGCTACACCCAGAAAAGGAACACTGGGAAATGAATGCAAACTGTTTGCACTTTTGTTTTTCTTCCCAGGTAATTTTTACCTTCTAAATCTGATCTTTTTTTGTGCAACAAGAGAACTGTACGGATCTGTATACATACATTGTATTTAAGATATACTTTAACATGTTTAACATGTATGCTTGCCATCTAGGGGAGGGGTGGAGGGAGGGAAGGGAAAAGTTGGAATAAAAGTGAGTGCAAGAGTCTCTTACCCATGCATATGTTCTATCAGTAAAAAAGCTATAATTAAAAAAATAAATAAAAAGATGAAAAAAAAAAAAAAAAAAAAGAAGGGATCTTTAAGGCCATCAGTTCAGCCTCTAACATATATATATATATAAACAAACAGAGACCTAGAGATTTAAGTGACTTTTCCTAGGTCAAATGGCTAATAAAGTGTCTGTATCAGGATTTGAACCGGGATCTTCGAGTATACCAATTCCCTAATAAGCCATGCAATTAAGTGATAGGGTAGCTGGAATGAGACTTCTAGTCCAGCACTATTCTAAGATTTATCAACTCTTCAAATTTCTCAACCAAGCAACTATGTTCTAGACATATATAGCTTGAAAGTAATGAGAAACTTCCACAAGTCACTCAGTGAAATAAGCTTCATGACTACATCACACCGCATATTCAAAATAAAGCTCTAAACTCTAAACTCTATCTTACCTGTACATTGAGGTGCAGCTTCTTTAGACGTTTTACCAGTGTGTCTTTATTACATGGTACAAAAGCCTCAAGGTGAGAATAGACTCCACTTCGGATGCCTGGGCTTTGTTCCTGTAACTGTAATTCAATGCTAAACAAAAGCAATTAAAAAATTACTACAGAATTTGTTAAGTAGCATCACAACTCGTAACAGCAACTAAGAGATGGATGGCACAAGTACATTAAGTTCCCCCCCCCCCCCCCCCCCCCCCCCCCCCCCCCCCCCCCCCCCCCGGTAATTTTCACTTCTTTGGTTGAGAAGTTCCAAAACTCCTGGTTAAGGTTACAAACCCCTCACTCTCCCTCATTTCACATGCTTATTTCTTATTATTTCTACCTTCAAAACATCTTTTGCATCTGACTTCATAATAATTATTGTTTAAGGGGGCAGCTAGGTGGCGCAGTGGATAGAGCATCAACCCTGAAATCAGGAGGACCCGAGTTCAAATTTGATCTCAGACACTTAACACTTCCTAACTGTGTAACCCTGGGTAAGTCACTTGACCACTGCCTCAGCAAAAACATAAAAAAACACTATTGTTTAGTCATTCCTTGTGACCCCACATTTGGGGTTTTGATGACAAAGATACTGGAATGTTTGCCATTTCCTTCTCTATTTCATTTTACAGATGAGGCAAACAGCATTAAGTGACTTGCTTAGGATCACATAGCTAATACATGTCTGGAGTTGGATTTGAACTCCAAGTGTACAAAGTGTTTTACAAGTATCATCTTATTTTTATCCATCCAAGAGCCCTAGGAATTAAGTGTATCCCCATTTTAAAAATGATGAAACTGAGGCAGACTAAGTAATTTGCTCAGTCACACTAAGATTAGTAAGTTTCTAAAGACATCTGAACTCTAGTCTTCTTGACTCCAAGTCCATTGTTCCACTTTGCCACTTGGCTGCCCCTTCTCTCCATTCACATACCAATTACAGTCAGTTCTGTATTTTTCAATATATGTATTTCCAAAAACATCATGCAATGCAAAACTACACAACAAAAACCTGTTTCCTCCATTAGAATGTAATTAGTGCCTTAAGAGTAGAGATTGTTTTATTCTTTGTATCTCCCTAGTATCTAGCACTTGCTTTGGCACATTGGGGGACACTTAAAAATACCTGTTCATCCAGGAAATTTTGCATTGATTTCTACATCTAACACATAGTGATCTTGACCTAAAGGACCTGTTCCTGGTAACTCAAGAAAGGTACAATCTAAAATCCATGGGAAAATTATACCCTGACACAAGGTAAATAAACTGAATAAAATTTTCCCACATCTAACTGTGGCAGTTTCTTTCTTAACTCAATCCTAGGAAAAAAACTAACACTTATAACATTTCCCTTTATTATGTTCTAAGAATTATACAACTAAACGAGTTTCCTTATATAATATACCTTCCAAGGGAATCCTGCTAAATAAACTCATTAATGTTCAATGTTCAAATATAGTAACTAAATTCTCTCAAGTGCCTGTTAATATTTATTTCTTTTTAATGTCTGCTTATTTTAACTGGTTGTTTTTATTTTCAAGTAAACTGTTTCAACCATAGTTTTATAAAGAACCTCAACTTCTTTCTTTGGAAGTAGGAAAGGAATAAATTCTAAGCAAACAAATAAAACGTTTAAAAGGTACTTGACCTAAGACTTTCTTAGGGGGGGAGGTGGGGAAATTGCCGGGGCGAGTGAGGGAGTGGCAATGAAGGAATATTCAGAAGTTACAAGAGCTTTCTATTAAGTGTGCTTTTTTCTTAAAGATGGAAAAATTTGTATGTGGCAGCTTCGGATTGTATTAAGTTGTAAAGGCTCAGCACAGTCCCGGTAAATATAAGACCACATTAAGATACAGCCTAGAGCTAATTAATAAAATATTACCAACAAATGTATAAAATAGGGGGATGATCTGAAAATTTAGACAATACTCTTAAGAACTAATACCATGGCTCAACTACTTCAGAATGAACTGTAATTTTGAAAAGGAAATGTAATCTAGCTTCCTTGTACAGAAGGGATTGGGAAAGGAAAAAATTTATATAAGTGCCTATTGTGTGCCAGGCACTGTGCTAACCACTTTTTACAAATATCATTCCTCAATGCAGTTGAGGAAACTGAGTCAATGTTAAATGACTTGCCTGACTCAGGGTTACAAATCTAATAATTGTATGAGACCACATTTCAACTCAGATTTCCCTGATTCCAGGTTCAGCACTACACCAAGAAGGTGACTCTCAATTAGCCTAAAAGGAGAAGGCTCCTTTGGATACTAGTTGGCTATGTCAAAGAAAATAAGGATTTCTCTGTCTCTCATGTTTTTACATGACATTACCCTCGTCTGGAGCTCCTTTCAGGCTCCTTTGCTAAAATGGATAGTTCCTATTATGTGTACTATCTGTGGACATTCCCCAAGTCTGTTCTTGGGCCTTCTTTTCTATTCTTTATTGGTAACCTCATTCATTCCTCATGAGGTCCTATGGATTTATCATTTTAATATAGATGACTCAAATCCAATCTGTCCCTGAATCTTAGTCTAGCATCACCAACTACCTGCTTAGTAGACACTTCAAAGTGAATGTTCCAAAGATACTTCACATTTAATGTCTCTAAAACAAGCATTCTCTATTATTTCCTTGGAAAAAACCCAATCCTCTACCAAAATTCTCTATTTCTATCGAGGGCACCAAAATCTCTCACATTTGAACTCAGGTTCTCCTAACTTCAGGCCAGTACTCTATCCACTGTGCCATCTAGCTGTCCTGAGGCATTCCTTTTCTTAAAGAAAATATTAAGAAATATTTCTCCAATCTTAACTCTTTCCAAGATTCACTTAAATGAAGGAAACCCTACTAATACCAAATCAATATTCTACAATAACAATCATTTCCTTCCTTTGAAAAGCCTACCTACTTTCTACTAGGAAACTCTGTAAAAAGGTTAAGAATATATCCTATAACAACAAAAAAAGGATTAAAGCGAGTAACTAGATTTAAGAGTGGGGACTACTTTAACTTAGTTAAAATAATTGCCCATCTTCACTTTTAACCCTGATAAAATAATTTAAGAAATGATTTTCTAGAATGAGATCACATGTTAAGTCATGATTATACTATTTGATGGATACATAGTTTTAACTGAATTTTTTATCTGAGCTCTGCAACTATGTTCTACCATACTGTGAAATATTCCTTGCTCAGAAATACTATGAAATTTAACTCCAAAATGGCTAATGGAAGATAGATTTTTAAAGGCATGAGAAGACTCTAGCAGTATTCTCTAAGCAGAAAAATGCTTAGATTAAATTAATTCAAATAAACGAAATTGTTTTTGTTGGATTTGTATTTAAAGTACAAAGAAAATAATTTCCTTATATACCATTTAATAAATGTTTATTGATTGACTTCTCCATAGAAATAAAGACTTTCTTACCTATAAAATAGAGAATTCTAATCAGTAGAAAAATAATTTTAACAGGTTCATGAACTAACTTCAATAATAATTTCATGCTTCAAATGGTAAAGGTAAAAGGACTGATATGGCTAGACAAGAAATGCAACTGACCAATTCAGATTTTTAATAGAATGTATAGAAGAGAAAACGTGCTATAATGGACAGTTAGCCTCTGAATACTTAAGACCTAGATTCATGAATTGCCTCCGATACTTATTGGCAAAATGACCCTGTGCAAGTCTGTTAACTTCTTTAGTATTCTAGGCAATTCATTAAAATTGCAAATTGCAGAAAAGGTACTGGCTTGCATTAATAGAGGAAATTTTCTATGTATAAAGTTGGAAGAGTATAATAAAATGAGGATTCCATTCAGCTCTATTCAAGAAAAACTTATTAAGCACCTAATATATACAAAAAACTATGTAAGGACACTGAAGAGAGACATAGTCCTATAAAAATACTGTCAAGGGTTCTAAAGTCTAAAATGATCAGAGGTGGTGAACGATAAGGACAACATGTACACGAGACACTTAAAATTCGGTGAATGATTTTTTTGAAAAAACAAATAACAAAATAAATTTAGGATTCTAAGAGGCCAAGGTAAGGACAGACTGCATGAAGTTTGTCAGTATAAAGACACAGGAGTGGGAAAGAATTTAGTATAGTAAGAATAGCAAATAGGCCAATTTGGTTGGCCTACAGATTATGTAAAGTGACATATGAAGACCTTTAAAAGCCCAAAAGAGTCGGTATTTGATTCTACAGGCAATAGGATTCAGGCAACTAACCACTGTAGGTTTGTAAGCAGAAGAGAAGAACATGATCAAAACCATGCTTTAAAAGCACTATCACTGCCCCAAAAGTTATCAAACTGTGCATACCCTTTGATCCAGCAGTGTTACTACTAGGCTTATATCCCAAAGAGATACTAAAGAAGGGAAAGGGACCTGTATGTGCCAAAATGTTTGTGGCAGTCCTGTTTGTAGTGGCTATAAACTGGAAAATGAATGGATCCCATCAGTTGGAGAATGGTTGGGTAAATTATGGTATATGAATGTTATGGAATATTGTTGTTCTGTAAGAAATGACCAGCAAGATGAATATAGAGAAGCTTGGAGAGACTTACATGAACTGATGCTGAATGAAATGAGCAGAACCAGGAGATCATTATATACTTCAACAACGATACTGTATGAGGACGTATTCTGATGGAAATGGATTTCTTCAACAAAGAAAAGATCTAATTCAGTTCCAATTGATCAATGATGGAGAGAAGCAGCTACACCCAAAGAAAGAACACTGGGAAATGAATGTAAACTGTTTGCATTTTTTGTTTTTCTCCCCAGGTTATTTTTACCTTCTGAATTCAATTCTTCCTGTGCAACAAGAGAACTGTTTGGTTCTGCACACATATATTGTTTCTAGGATATACTGTGACATATTTAACATGTATAGGACTACTTGCCATCTGGGGGAGGGATGGAGGGAGGGAAGGGAAAAAATCAGAACAGAAGTAAGTGCAAGGGATAATGTAAAAAATTACCCTGGCATGGGTTCTGTCAACAAAAAGTTGTAATTAATAATAATAATATAAAAAAAAAAGTACTATCACTGCTGGCACTGGAGGCAGAGACCAATTAGGAAAATACTGAAGTAGTCTAGATGAACTAGGATAATGGGCACATGAAAGAAGAAAAGGAATGCAAGAGACATTGTAGAGGCAGAACTGATAAGAATTGTCCACAGAATGGATTTGGGGAAATAAGGGAGAATGAATGGTTTAGTAAGATTACAAATCTGGGTAATTGGCAGTATTGTAACAGAAATAGGGAAATTAAGAAGCATGGGTAGGGGGAGGAGGAGGACATGAGGAGATTCTGTCAATTTGGACTTTTCTCTAAGCAGAAAAATTAATGGATTAAATTAATCTAAATTAATCAAACTTTGTTGAGATTGCACCCAAAATCCAGAGAAGTTTTTCTTCCACAATACTTAAATGTTTGTTGACTGATTTATTTGTCCACAAAAATAGACTTACTTATTTATATAGCATATGCTATGTATCAGGCACTGTGCTAAAAACTTATAAATATTATCTAACTTGATCTCATTGTATGTATGGATCATCTCTAGTTATATTCCATAAGACCAGGTAATTATAATTTGGGTACAACAAAAGTATTGGCAGTTGTAATTGTTGAGTATTTGAGTAATCATTTCAAGATCTTGGAGAAATTTGCCAAAGGGCAAATGTTTTGATTTTTGATAAAGGGAACTAAACAAAGTCTAAAAACTTTCAGTCACTGATCTTGACATTTTTTCTGGAGAAATTCTATTGTTAAAGAAATTGTTTGTGAACGTTCAGAAAGAAAAACAGTAACAACTAAAAGTCAACATGTTTTAATCGACAAGATTTCCTTTTCTGACAGTTAAATAGGTTATAGAAGTCAGGGAAATGTACACTTAAGTATGCTTAAATTTCAGTAAAACACTAAAATTTAGAGTCCCTCATATTATCCTTATAAATAAGACAGAGGAGGGCTTCTAAAAATCTTTTCCACTCACAAGCCCTTTTTTGCTTAAGAAATGTTTACATGATTCTGGGTATATTGGTACATAAAACAGATATACAAAATCAAACATTTACCAATAATAAACCATAATTTCGTGACCTCCACATTCAATTATGAAACCCTATATATGGGGTCGCAACCCATAGTTTAAGCTTTGAAATAGATTAATGTGGGCTAAATGACCATAAAAATCATAGTATCAAAGATTTAGAGTTGGAAAAGGTTTCAAAGGTAGAGGTTAATATTTTCATTTTATGGATAAGTACATTAAAGCTAAAAAAGGATCAGTGCTTAAGTAACTACACAAGCAAGTAGCAGAGGATGTCAAAACCAGATCCTCTTCCTTTTCTAAATGCAGAATTCAACTACACCAAACTCACAGGACATTTAGATGAATTTGGAATTGGCTGAATGATGGGCCAAATGTAGTAAGATGAAATTTAACAAAAATGAATGTAAATTTCTACCTTGGTTTAAAAAGATTAAGATGACAAAAATATAGCTCAATAATAATTTCTATAAAAAAGGTCTGTGGGATTTTAGTGAATATGAGTTAAGAGTAAGACACAAGAACTAGAGATAACCAATTATAAAAGTTAGTCATGCAAATATAAAATTGACCTTCTGCAAAAATCAGATAATTATCAAGAACTTCTATTTTCCAGGCCTTGTGCTAGGAATCAGTGATACAAACACACAAAAAAACAAAAAACAATTCATACTTTCAAGGATTTTATATTCAATTAGAAGAAACAGCATGTAAGCACTGCATAATACAGACTAAATTAAAAAATGAAAAATAGGGAGGGAGGGCATTAATAGAGGGGGAAATCAAAAAAGGCTTCATGTAGAAGGCAGTGCTTGCCCCGTATCTTGAACAAAAAGAGAGATACTATGAAGGGGAGGTAAAGAGAAAATGCCTTCCAATTATGAGGACCAGTCAGTGCAAAGGAAGAGAGATGGAAGATGGAATTTCATGAATGAGGAAGAAAATTAAGGCCAGTTTGGACTATAGAGTGCAGGACTGTGAGTAATGTATAATGAGGCTGGGAAGATAGGTTGAGATCAGGTTTTCAAGATCTTTACATGTTAAAACAGTTTGTTTTATCCTAGAGGCAATAGAAAACCACTGGAGCTTATTAAGGGAATAATATGATCAGAGAGGTGCTTAAAGGAAATAACTTTAGCAGGACTATAAAGGATTGTTCAGAATAAGGAGAGATTTCAATCAGGGAAAATTAGGAGGTACTTTTCAGGCAAGAGGTGATAAGGATCCAAATGAACTAAGGTCTTGATTATGTGAACAGAGATAGAAGGGGTCAGGTGTAAGAGATGTTGGGAGGAAGAAAAGACAAGATTTGGATATGTAGAATGAAAGATAGAGAAGAATCTGTAACTAATGCTATAAATTTGGGAAAGAGTAGAATAGTGGCACATCTGACAGAAACAAAAGAATATAGTAGCAAAGTTGAGTGAGTTCTGTTTTAGATATGTTGAACTAAGATGTCTTTAGGATATCCAATATGAAATGTCCAAAGGGCAAATTAGTGAAACAAAACTAGAACTCAGAAGAGAGAATAGGACTGGACATGTACATCTCTAAGACTTCACAGTCAAATCTATGGCAGTTAATGAAGCTACCAAAAGGTAAAGTACAGTCACAAAAAAGATTCAGAAAGGAAGAGGTGAAACGGTAGAAGACTCAACAAAACTTGGCACATGGTTGGATAGGGCAGTGGAGAGCTGCAATGTGGAAGAGGGAAAAGTTAAGGACTCTGAGGTTACAAATTTAGATAATTTTAAAATTACTTATAGAAAGATGGTGGTAGCTTCAAGAAAGAGAAATGAATTTAGGCAAGTTACAGGTTGTCTATTTAGGGTTCAGGGTTGATAGGGAAGGAAAAACCATGAAAATTACAAGCTCCATTTTAGACTTAGGGCATTTTAAATACCAATGCACAACCAGAGAGAGATGACCAACACTGCTGATCTAGAAAGAGAGAGCAAGGTGGTATAAATTCTAGTGGAACAATATACAGATGTTGCAGACAGATGTGGAGTAAATTTATTGAGTTTTGCTGAGATACATGTATTTCATTCCTAGAGCACATAACTTCCTACTAGAAAAATTACAAGCTATGGATGGAAAAGGAACCACGGAAAAAGGAACTGAATAGAAAATTCTATTTTAAGAAGTAACAGGTCAATACTAAAATAATGAAAGTCTGCTGACTTAAGGGGTCTGTCATGTCCTGGAGTCAGTAAGCACATGACTGACATTTTCCTGACAGAGGAATGGCTCTGTACTTGCCAGGAGAAAAGAGCTAAAAAATAAATAAATTCCTGCTTGAGGGGTGTGTGTGTGTGTATGTGTGTATACATATGTATACACACATACATACATACACACAAACATACAGACATAAATGTACACATACATATATAAAATATTAATGTTATACATATTATGAATATATCTTCTTAATTACATTTATTTATATATTTGCTTTATAAGACTGTACTCTCAATTGTCTCTATCACTATCAAAAATGTTAGTTCCTCCTAACTCCAACTGGGCATGCATTTGATTTTTTTTTCCTTCAGTTAGAGAAACAAAATCTTGTGAATCCAGTATTAGTCTGTCAAAATATTTTTGTTAACAATTTTATCCCCTATTGTCTTTGAGAAAACAGTCAACATTTGATACAATTTTTGGCCATACTCATTAATCCACAGGCTTATCAACATTACACTCTAGCAAAATGAACCAAATGGCTATTAATTTGATATCAAGCATGTGCGCACACACACACACACACACACACACACAGGGTAAATAACTTTTGTAGGAATATGGAGGGTTGCTCAGAATAAGAGGCAAATTCTCTTAAATTCTATAGTTCTTTCAGTTAAGATATTTTCCATTGGGTCACAGACACTTGATACAAACATTTACATAATTCATATTTATTCTCATTGAAAGCCAATAATCAGGGGAATAATAATTGTTCATAAGTCCAGAGAAATACCAAAGCAAAACAATGTAGTGAATCTTAGTATTTCATGGGATCTCAAAATAGGAAAATCATCAGAAGCTATCTAAACACAAGCCATACTTGACTGAGAATTCCCCTTATAATATTCCCAGCAAATGGTCATTTAGCCTTTGCTGAAAAAGTTCTATTTAGTGAAGGTACCTCCATGAAATATGATGTAGAGCCACTGTTTTGTTAGGTTTAGTTTTTTTTCTTTTTCTTTCTTTCTTTCTTTTTTTTTTTTTTTTTTTTTGGTAATCTAACCCAAAACACTGTTTCTTTTTAATAGAAACCTATGTAACAATTATCTCAGGGGTGCTTAACCAAAGAAATTAGTTACTTACTCCAGTAGAATGTTGTTCATATCCTGTGTGAAGAATTTTTTCCTACCTTCTTCATCAAAAAGCTTGGCAGCCTAGAACATACACAGTATAAAGTAAAAACTAATGTTTGCTGTAACTTTCATGATAAACAAACTATCTTGAGTTAAAGATTAAGCACATAATAGAGACCCAGAACTCTATACGCTCTTCATCCTATTCAGAGATCTTCTTAAAATCAATAGGAAATATAGAACATTCTCTTTCCATAACATAAACATCAAATATTTAGTGTAAATCCCCAGGTTAGTTCACTAACAGAATCAATTATGAAAATGCATTTTTAAAGTATGGTCAATTTAGGATTAACCACACAAAATAGTGGGGAATAAAAGCACCAGTAAATTTTTAAAAATTATTTTATTTGGAGTTTGAACAGTTTATTGTGCACAAATTAAGACTATATTGGTTATGGTATTATAAATTTCAATTTACTTCAAAGCAATGACATTATATTATTCAAAGACAATTTAGGAAGGGCTGTGGATTAAGGCCTGGTTTGCTACCACATTATATGGGATGATACCAATACTGAAAACCTTAATACTTACAAGAGCTATCTTCTCTAAGGATGCATGAAAACTCAACAAGGAAAACCACCCCCATGACTACTAGTGCTCTATTCATTCTGCATTCTCCCTCTTTATCCCAACTATCCCAGAACCCATCCGGGGCAGCTAGAAAAACACTTCTATTAAGGGTGTCCTCTTACCTTGCCTCACCCTCTACCCTGATTTCTGGGCTAATGATAAGGCTGGCACACCTGCACTGCCTCTGTGCTCTATAATCCCTGGTCTGTTACTTGACCTCTCAGAGTCTTTTCATCCATTCTACCACTGTACCAGTAGGACATCAAGGCCTTTCCACATAGCCTATGGCTGAACATTCTTTTATGGGTTATCTTTATCAATTAAAGTGTGAATTCTTTGAGAGAAGGTTGTGTCTGGCCTCTTCTATTTGTATATATGCACAATAGTGGTCAGGGCTTAATAAGTTCCTTTTGATGTCTTCATTTACTCAACAATTTCTAAGAAATGATCTTAATTAAAATGGTTGTACAAGGACAAAATCAACATTCTAATAGGAAGAGGAAGGAAGGTGTTCCTTCAGACCACAGTCTTTAAAGTATACTTGCAATTAAATAAAACAAACAAGAGACCTGAGGGTTGAATTGCTTCTATTCTGAAGGTTTGAAGAGAAGAAAGAAAAGGGATCATGAAAGGCATACATTTGTGTATAAAAAGGGAATAAAGAGGATAGAATTTGCTCTCTCATAAATGAAGTACATCAGATGAAGAGTATGTAAACATGAAGGAAGAGATAAGGGCAATAGCATCAGATGAAATCACTCTAATCTGATCACTCCCCCTAATAAGAAAGCTCCAATGGCTTCCTATTAACCCCAAGATCAAATATAAAATCCCATTCAGCATCTAAAGCTTTTCATAATCTTACACCTTTCTCACTTCCTAGTGGTCTTCCATTTTATTCTCATGAATACCTTAATCTTTTGACAGTTTTGCAAATATGACATTCTATCTCCAAACTCCCTGTCTCTGCACTGCTTCTTCCCTATTCCTGGAATGCTCTGCCCTTTGATCTCTAGTTCCTAGTTTCCCTGGCTTCTTTCAAGATTCACTTCAAATCCTACCTTCTGCAGGAGGCCTTTCCTAGTCTTCCACATTCATGCTAACTAATGCTGTCCCCCTTTCATATTAACTTCTTTTATTCTTCATACATCTTGGATATTTGTATGTTCTATTCCCCATTAGAATGTTTTCTCCTTGAAAGTAGAGATTGTTAGGGTTTTTTTGTATGCCCAAAATGACTGGCACAAAATAATAAGTGTTTAACAAATGCTTGCTGACTAATTACAAGTACCATCCTTCATCTGAAAAATATAAATAAATGTACGCTAGAAAATAAATACATAAAACACCACAAAACCAACCAACTTCAAAACACTTAAGAACTTTGGTCAATGCAAAGATCAATTATGTTTTCACAGGACCAAAGATAAAGAGTGCTATCTACCTTCTGACATAGTGGTAATGGATTAAATGTGCAAAATGAGACATTTTTGTTTTTCATGAATGCATTTTTTTCAAGAGTTTTCTTTTTACCCCCCAGTGGAGAGGAAGGAAGGAAAGAAAAAACACATAGTTAATAAATTTGTGTGTGTGTGTATAAATATTTACATTTATACTTATATTTATAACTAAAAGTTTTCCTCTCCATGGCTGGATCTTTATTTAGCAGCCCAAGGAAAAATGTACCAAGTAACAACATCAGAAAATTTTTGATTCTCACTGAAATGACAATTCAAAGCTACATACACAGCCCCAGTTCAGGCAATTTTAAGAAAGACTATCCCAAAAAACGCATCTGCTACTCGTATAGCTAATTAATTTTAATCTCTTCTTTAAGTTTGCTCTCAACCGCAAAACTAATTGAGGCCCTTTTGCCAATTTTAACTTTAAATGTCTACCTAGACCTAAACAGCCCATACAAACCTAAGATCTTAAATAAGTTCCTCTCACCCTTGGTTCATCAATCTCAAATAAAATGAGAAATATTCCAAGCCCAAATCCTTATCTCTCTCAAGCAATTTCTGGGTTTAAATATCCCAAAGTAAAAAATCTAGAAGTTAACAGATTAACATCTTGTTCCTCCCCAATCAACATCCTGAAACACTCCAAAAGAAGGGAGCTCTTTATCAGATATGTACAAAGCAGAAGGATGGGAAACCATCTAGAGAACTGTGACATTACTACTCCAATATGGATGCAGATTTGGAGATCACAGCACCCTACCCCCATCTTCATATGGCTTTAACGAATACCCTCAAATAAGACATTTAGATAAGTAATAAGCTAGCTTTCTCCTTTTCCTTTACCTAGGGCAGACACTGAATTACTACATAATCTTTCATCTGGAGAAGATTTTACAGTGAAATATAGAAAGTGAAATGAGTGAAATCAACCATGAAGATATCTCATTTTAGAATTCTTTAAATGTATAGAGAAAGCCCTCTTTCGGTAGTTCACCGAAGTGCAGAGAGCTAACTCAGGAATGAGCCCTACATCAGTAATGGGTCATCTCTTATCAGTTAAAATGTAATCAATTTCATTTTGGGGATGCTAGTTAGTGCTCTCCATGTCTAGAGCATTCTTATTCCCCACCCCAACCCCCAAAGCTAGTATTCACATGATGCCAATTTATGAGGATTCTTCAAAATCTTTGGTCTCTTTCACTTCTTCTAAATTACATTGTCCAGCAGATTTTTTTTTTTTAAACTATTCTTGCCTGTCACTATTTTGTGTTCAATTCACCAGGTATATTTTAAAAACTAAATTGATTTTATTTTGAAGGCCTTAAGAATTCTTTATATAACTTCAGTAATTCTTCATTTACAACATTTGTTGGTATATAAACTGCTATTATTTTTATGATGGTCTTTCTTGTACAAACTTATGAACACTAAAATACAAGATGAGTAAATGTTTCACAAGATTATTTCCTGAGATTTTTGGCCAAACAATAAAATCAACTTTATTATTTCCTTCTATTTGCTACTGTAAGGAAAATCTGTGAGCCAGCCTTCTATTTAATTTCAACATCATTTATAACAAAGATATCAAGACTGATACAATTTAGTTCCCCTATTAGGAGTTACGCTACTTGCTGGTCCCTGGACAAAGATATCACAATAGCAAATACAAAAGAAGAATAGCAAAGTTAATAATTCTGATAGTTTAAAAGTAGTATGGTTTTTAGCAGCAATTTCTGCTGTTCTGCTGTCATCACTACAGAAATGCAAGAAAGATATGCAACATGAAAGCTGACTTTGTTTGCCATGGCAAAAGAATTTCTAACCAGGGGGCAGTCTACTGGTAATGAGGGTCTTTCAACCTATATAAACTGATTCTCACAAAACTGACTTGGACTGTGCTCCAAGCATCTCCACTATGGCAGAATCAGGCAAAATGGGAGTTCTGCTAGAGTTCTGTCAAATACCTGACAGGATACATCTCCATGGTATAATGAGGTATGGTATCTCAGGGGACTTTACAAAAGAAAATTATATTAATACTGAAAATGTTTGCATTTGAATAATTTTATTCTGGTAAATGAAAGTCAGATAAAAGAGCACAGCCATTTTAAAAGCAGTTAAAATCTAATGTACACGTAAATGTATACATAGTATTAGAAAAAATGGTAGCTTAATGATTTGTCTTTAAATAATTCACCAGAGGATTGCTTTAAATAGCAGCCTTTTAGAACTTATTTATTTGCAGAAAGATACTCCCATGAAGATAATCTGTTTAAGGTGAAATTAATCTACACCTTTTCCCTTTAATTCCAGCTTTCCAGTTTTAGAAACTATTTAAGAAGGCACAGGAAAACCCTGAGGAACGATTTACACTAAGCAAGTGCGTGATTTATAAATCAAAATATCTATCTATTTACATATAGGGGAAGACATATTTCAAATACTCCACCAATTATCTACACAGAACTTCTACTTCCTAGTGGTTAGAACCACTGATGGAACTAAATTATATATCACATAGGTATATAATCAGAGCAAAACCAGATAAAGACAAACTAGAACTGCCTGATTGATTCCCCTTTTCCAGTCTAGGGGTATTTCTGCATAAAAAATAATTTATTCCAAATTACATATCCATTCACTGCAGAGCTCTTTGTAATTTTTTTTGTTTTTGTTTTTTATCTTATGAATCTAATGAAATTGCCTTCTTTTAGATTACCAACAATCTTATAACTATTAAATATAGTATTTTCTCATTTTTCATTTTACCAGATTTTTCTGCAACTTATAACACTGTTGCTATCCTTCCCCTTTCCTCTCTGGCTTTTTTTCATTTTTCCCCCAATGGTTCTCATTTTACCTCTCTGACCATTCCTTCCCAGTGTCCTTTTATAAAACTTAACTCAAGAATTCAATTGTACAAATATTTATTGAGTGCCAAATATTGTGTGAAGTCCAGAGGATACAAAAACAAAACAGTCCCTACCCTTCTGACGTATATATTCTACTGGGGGAAACAACATGTGGTACACAGGTAAGAAAACAAAACAAAACAAAAAAATACATACGTGTGTGTGTGTGTGTGTGTGTCTGTAAAATAGATACAAAGGAATGTTAAAAAGGAGAGCGCTAATAAGTGGCAAGATCAAGTAAAGCTTCCTGAAGGAAGTACCACTACAGCAACTCCTTGACAAGAATTAAGGTTTCTAAAAGGCAGAAGTGAAGGAGGTCATTTAAAGACTAGGGGGGAAACTTGTACAATGACATAGAGAGGAGAAAAATTGAACATTATTTGCATAGAAACAAAAAGGCCTGCTTGATTAGAATGTAGGGTGTGTGACTAGTCTGAAATCAGTTTAGAAAAATAGATCAAATTATAAAGGATCAAGTTTCAAAACAAGGGATCTATTATCTTAGGGACCACAGGAGCCATTGAAGCTTCTTGAAAAAGGGAATGATGTGATCAGACCTGTGCTTCCCTTCTTACTGGGCTTTGATAAATGTGGCACCAAATCAAATATTCTATTGCAAGAGCATAGAAAAGATCAAAAGGCACAATCTTGTATCCTTAAGCAACTTACAATTTAGTGCAAGAGTTGAGGCAGAAAACATAAATCAGAACACGGAGAAAACATGCACAGAGAAAACAAAGTTTAAGGTATGAAAGCCATACAACTACGGATTCAGGGAACTGCTGAGAGTAATTCTAACCGTGTTGGTTAATAGTCACTTGTAGACAGTGAGTTCCTTGAGGATAGGAGACTCTTTTGCCTATCTTTGTCACTGGGCTTAGCACTGTGCCTATCATATAGGAGATATAATTTAATAGCTGCTTGTTGACGTGTTGATTTAGTTAAGGATTTCCTTTTTTTTTTTTTTTTTTTTTTTTTGCTGAGGCAATTGGGGTTAAATGACTTGCCCAGGGTGACACAGCTAGGAAGTGTGAAGTGTCTGAGGTCAGATTTGAACTCAGATCTTCCTGAATTCAGGGCTGGTGCTCTATCCACTGCACCACCTAGCTGCCCCTAGTTAAGAATTTCTTTAAGAGATAAGTCAATCAAAAATTTGAAGGAAGGTACAAGATAGTACACATGAAACATGGCACTCAACAATTTAATGCACAATTCTAAGACACTATGAGGCACAGCTGAGACAGAAAACATTCTACTCATATGCCATCATTAATGAAGCTGTTCCAATTTTAAGGCTACTCTGCCCAGATTCATTTCCTATGATTAGTAAACTCAGACTACCTCTCTCTCTTCCAATCTGTGAAAAATGAACTGCTGACTGCCTAAGAGTAAGAAATCTCTGATTTCTCATTCTCTCATCACCAAACACCTTAGATATGTGCCTTTCGTTTACTAACAGTTACTAACTGTCATCTACCGTTTCAAAAAACCTGTGCCACAATATTTTGGAGATGAATTACTCCAAAGCTTATATAAATGATGAGGAAAAACCCCGACACTTCTATATATATGACATCAGTCCACAATTTTTTATAAGTTGTCTTAAAGTTTGACTTAACACTATTTCAGGCTTAGGTAATATTTTAAAAAGGTATTTTTAATGGTTTGAGTTTTGAAATCTCAGAGAACTTGTATGATGTAAATTTCTCATGCAACAACATCCTGGTGCAGAGAATGAGTCAATGAGTATCTAATGGTGACAGAAAGATAGTAAAAATATTACTAGACACTAATTTTATTTCTACAGGATGACCTCAGCAACTGTTCATTAAAGGAATATATGTGCTCAGACTGATGTAGTTTAGCCTGATTCATGGATGCCCCATAAGGACCACTGTGGTTCTTTGTCTCTCTACTAGACCACAACACTATTCACTCTTCATTAAATAATAGGTTTGCTCTTCTTCCATGGAAAACAATTTGACTCCTGCTACCTTCATTAAAGCTTTTAAATTCCACTACCACTATATATGCTAGATATGACTGCCACTTCTGCTATTAACTCTAGTGTTTGTCATTCTCTTTCTTCTATACCACTTCTTGTCACTTCTTAGTTTTGGGAATAGTGCTCATATTTTAAGAGCCTATGTCACTAGGTAAAGATTGTCCACATCATTCCGACCAATATAGCATCCTTAAATGTAGATTTTCAGGTTCTGTCAAATATAATCCTAACTTTCGGTTGGTTGGCAACTGCTTTACATTCACAAACAAATATAACTGGTGATTTCACTGTGACATTTAGTGTGCCATTTTCCAGGATAACTTGGCTTGAAAAACTTGGCTAAGTACATGTAACCTTTCTGTTCCAGAAGCACTTTAATCTTCCTTCTTTCCTTCCTCTCTTCCTCCCTTCCTTCTCAGCAAAGGACCTAATACCTCAAACTTTACTAAGAAAATAAAGGTCTTTCACCTTGAATCTCTCCTCTTTTCCCCTGCTATTCCAGGACCCCATACCTCACATTATCATCTCCTTGAAGTTCTGTATAATTCTGGTTCTAACATATCTGGCACACTATTTAGAAAACAGATGGAGGAAGATCCATCAGGTAAGGCTATCAGATGGTTCAGCGAAGACAACCGGGACTTTAAGCATGACAATTAAGTGTTTGCTGACAAATTACTTTCTGTGTGATTCCAGGGGTTCCCTATGCTGCTCTCCAGTAAAAAGAGAACAAACTTCTTAACAGGACATTTACTATTTTCCACTTGTGGCTATGGAGAAAGGAGAGGAATTCACAAGTATGCCTATTGCCTTATTTTTTTTAAGAGTGACAAAGATGCAATAAGCTCCTTTCATATGATCTCAATTTACCCACTTCCATCAGACACCACTGATAAACTTTCTAGAGATCAGTGTGGCTAAAAGATTATTATTAATATGGCATCAATAAATATAGTAGAGGATAGAAAGCTTTAACTATTTTAATACTTTAACCTATAATCATGATTTAGTGGGGCTTCAAAAGGTAATTGAATAAGACAGCTGAATGTGTTAAGAATAATGGGTAAGGCCCAATCTCCTGATACTCAATCTAATCATCATACTCTATTACCTACTTCATTTTCTGTGAATTCAGCACTTCTCAAGTGCTCACTGTCCATTTTTTAGAGAATTATAAGTGAAATAAACAATGCAGTCTCTCAGTAGGGAAAAAATTAACATGGTAAGTTTCTGAGAAAGAATGTCAAGGTGTTCTTTCTATTTCAGGTTATAATTTATCATCAAGTCACCTTTCTGCCCAGAATCTTTCACTAGCCCCAAGGAGCCTAAGGACTTAAGTTCAACTCTTCTGCCTGACACAGAAGACAATTTACAAAATGGTGTCAACCTGCATTATTTCAGGTCACTGTCTTCTGAGCCAGGCTGAATGAGTATACCATTTCATGAAGATACTCTAGGCTTTCCTGTATCACAATGTCTAACAACACTGTTCCTTATGCTGAAAAGGTCATCTCTCCTCTACTGACTGAATTCCTATCTATCTAATCAACTTCCATTTCTGTCCTTGAAGACTTCCATGATTGTTTTAACAGTAAAGATATTTTCCCTAATGGGCCTAAATATCATTTTATTTTACACCTCTAAGGTGCTACTCATGTATTTCTATATATCAGAGATTATGTTTCTCTCTCTCTCTCTTATAACTTTAAGAAGCACTAGGTATTATGAGAAAAGGCATAATCTCAAATACATTTTGTATTTGCCTCAGGGTATATATAGCACAGTGCTCTGTAGAAAGTATGCATTTTAAAAAAACTTTGCTTAACTGAACTGAACATAAATATTTACTAAATGATCACCTACTGCTTCAGGATACAAGTGTAACCTATCATCAAATTTCTGTTCTGTTTCAGTTCTTTCCAGTATTTTCTTGTTTTTCCAATACTGAGTTATAGTTCTATATATTAGTTCTCCCTAATGCTGCCAGTCTTAGGTCTTGCTACCTGAACATACTTATTTATAAACTTATTTGGGTATCTTATAATGGAAAAGACCTTTTACCAACTTGCATTTATTAAGAATTATAAAATTGTTAGACAATGAGATGAACCAAATCAGTTCCAATAAAGCAGTAATGAATTGAACCATCTACACCCAGCGAAAGAACTCTGGGAAATGAGTATGAACCACTACATAGAATTCCCAATCTCTCCATTTTTGTCCACCTGCATTTTTTTATTTCCTTCACAGGCTAATTGTACACTATTTCAAAGTCAGATTCTTTTTGTACAGTAAAGTAACTGTATGGACATGTATGCATATATCTAACATATATACTTTAACATACTTAACATGCATTGGTCAACCTGTCATCTGGAGGAGGGGGTAGGGGAGAAGGAGGGGAAAAATTGGAACAAAAGGTTTTGCAATTGTCAACGCTGAAAAACTACCCATGCATAAAAAAATTTTTTTTTAAAAAGACTTAAAGATTACATAATATATATAATTAAAATCATGACATTTTGCAAAAAAAAAAAAAAAATATATATATATATATATATATATATATAAAATAGTTAGAATTCATCAATTGTATTATAAAAGAAGCAGATTCATTTAAAAAGTTTTAGGACTTTGAAAATATTTCTAAGTTCTTAAATTAGTTAAGATTGACAAATCTGATTCATCCATATTTCCATGTTTACCAGAAATATTTTCTTTATAAGCTATCAATGATATTTATTTTTATTAGCTTGTAAGCCTTTATGGGAAGGGGCTGTCTTTTGCCCCTTTTTGTATCCCCAGTGCTTAAAACTGTACCTAGCACATAGAAGGAGCTTAATATATGTTTATTGATTTTTGGACTGCAAAATCTTAAGGAATCTCTCGGGTTCTGATCTATCTATTAATAACAAACAAGAAAAAAATTCCTAGGATAACTTGAAAATAACTTGAAATAACTTGAAAAAGATAACTGTGTTATCTGATACTTTGGGGGGGAAAAAGAGTAAAATTTCCAAATAATTGATTACTATTCTCCATTACTAGTCTCCATTGGCTACATGTTTTGCTATTTCTATTAGCTAGTCCTCTTTCTATATAATACCATTCAAGATACATCATTTCTTAAAATATTAGTTCATTTGATCATTACAAACAACTGTGCAAAGAAGATATTATCATCCCCACTTTATATCTGAGGAAATTGAAGAAATCAAAGGTTAAGTGATTTTGCCCAGGTCACATGGCTAATAAGCATTGGAGGTCAAATTTGAACTCAGGTCTTTCTTACTGCAGACTCTGTGCTCTATCCAAATGTACTGTCTAGGGGTAAAAAAAAAAAAAATCCTACAAAACCAACTTTTCCCTAGATATCCTTCAAATAAAGTTAAAAATAGTTACTTTCTTTTCAAAAGATTACACTTACTATGCGGAGGTCTTCAATGCGTTTTTCGAGACGAATTGGCAGACCTTCTGGGAGGGCAGGTACCACCTTGGGTAAAAGAACCTGAGAGGTGTGGGCTGGCTGGGAAGTGTTTCCATTCTCTCCTCCTGATTCAGACACTGGACTACCATTGGATGTAGCATCCAGTAGCCGATCAAAGTCTAAATCACCAAGCATCTCTAGGGCATTTTCAGCCTCCTGAAGTAGTTCATGTTCATTTGTGCTACCAAAAATGGAAAGGACTGGGTCAGCACTATTAAGATTTAAGTCTGAGACTTCATTTCCCATTGCTGTAGCTGCAGATGAAGGAGATTTACTGAGAGTGGTAGTCAGCATAGTAACTGGAGCTTTGGAATTAGACTCTTTCTTTTTTAATGCTTCTTTCTCTTTCTGAAATTTTCTTATCATGGCATCTAAAGAAAGGGGATCTTTGTAGAATTTCTTCTTCTTCTTTTCAGACTTATGTGAATTTAAAGCCACAACTCTGTGGAAAAAGAAAAGTTATATGTATTTTTGAAAGCTGAAATATTTTACAATGAATATGTAGATACTTAGTAAAATTTTAAAATAACTATATACCTTAAATTTTTTTTTATATCAAATTATGCTTTCTTATCAATCTCCTTCTTCCTTTTCAACAAGAAACAGACACCAATGCTAAGTAACTGTCTGACTATTAAATCCAAAGAACAGAAAGAAAAGATTAACAGAAACAAACCCAACTAAGGACAACTTAAGTTGATGAAAATCAACTAAAATTATGAAGCATACTTCGTATTACTAGAAAGCACTCTCTTTAGAAAGTGAATACATGTAAGGTAGTATACCTGTAAATCAGCAAATCAAAATCTAGGTCACTTAAAAAAAAAAAAAAAAAACAGGGAGAGAGACAGAGCAAACATTTGATACTATTCAAAAACATGTTCTGTTTAGCTTGTACTTCCAAAATACAGGAAGAAAAAGAATCTAAATTTTAAAACTCTTAATTTGGTGTTTCTTGATCCATTATTTGTGTTCTAAGAGCTTTAAATCACCACCCCCAATTTCAGATTCTTGTTTACCTTTGATTTCTACTTAAGTATATAAAAAAAAATAAAGATCAAGGATATCAGGCAAATATGTATAATTTTCAAAAGCAAAATTTTCCTATAGTTACTACTGAATAAGATATGCCTCATATAAAAATAATGATAAGTATTTAAAAATATAAAGTACTATACAAAAGAATCAATTATATTGTTATGTACCCAAATTTTGGAAAAGTCAATCAATCCATCAAATCAAACAAGCATTTATTAAGTACTTAACTACACAGTAGGCACTGTGTAGGCACAGAGGATATAATATAAAATAAAATAAAAAATCCTCTCTGAAGAGGCTAATGGGAAAGACAAACTATAAATGAATAGATACATACAAGATTTACACAGAGTAGGAAGACAATAACCTTAAGAGAGGAAGGTTCAAGTGACTGGGAGTAGGGAGCATGATAAAAGGGGTTGGAAAGATTTCCTGCAGAAGGAAGCATTTAAAGTGAGTCTTGACCATGGGGAGGTCAAGAGGCAGAAGTAAGGAGGAAGAGTATTAAAGGTATCAGGAAAAGTCTACGTAAAGATATGGAGATAAGAGGAAGAAGTATCACATTTAAGGAAGAATAAGTAGACAGGGTTCTGTAGCAGGAAGGGGAAGAGCATGTCAAGCAAAACAGTATTTATCAGGAGTTGATATGTGGAGTTAGTATGAGAGACAAATCAAGGATAACTCCAAAATTATGAACTTAGGCACTAGGGAAGACAGTAGTATCCTTGCAGTATCAAGGAAGGGCAAATGAGGGGACAAGTTTGGGAGGAAACATGAGTTCTACTTAAAGACTTACTGAGTTTGAGATGTTTACAGGACATCCAGTTCAAATTTTTTCAAAAGGTATTTGGAAATACAGGACTAGAACTTAATAGAAAGACTAGAATTGGATATAAAGATCTAGATATCATCTGATACACATGAAAACTAATCCTGTGGAGTCAAAGAGATCACCAAATAAGATAAAAGGAAAAGAGAAGAGGGTCTAGAATAAAGCCTTGAAAACTATCCACAGCGAGATGATATGATTGATCTAAATGGAATCTTAGTGTTACAAAAATCTACAAAAGAGAAATTATCTAGAATTGACTTGGGTATTTACAATATGATCAATCATTTAAGTTAGCATGAATAATTCCACACATCTCTGACCTCAATTAGAATCAATTCAGAGAAAAGGGTAGGTATGTTTTTCTTATTCCCATCTGGAAAAAAATTAATTTTTCAACCAGCATAACAGAATAGTAATGATTTGCCTTTTTCAGATTAATATGAGACTGCTTTCTTCTGGTCTTTCCATTAACTGTGAGTGTCCAGTATCTTAGTACCTCTCTTATTCTGCATCTTTACATTTGCATTTGATAAGATCATTTCTAGACAGATGATTCTCAGACTTATTTATCCAGCCCTAATCTCTTTTCCAACATCCAGTCTCATATTAACAACTGTCTATTGGACAGTTCAAACTCAATATGTCTAACTCCTTATCTTTCTTTCCTAGCTCTAGATTCCCTATTATTATCAAGAACACCAACATCCTCCTAATTATGCTGGTCTGTACCCATTGTGCTATCATTGACTCTCTTAACAGAATTTACCAGATATATCTTCCTTCTAGTGGATTACAAGGATTCCCTATTCTCTCCAAGATCAAACATAAAATCTTCCATTTGGCTAACAACATGGTTCTTTCCTACTTTTCCAGTCTTCTTACACTTTAACTTCCTCCATATACTGATCCAATGACATAACTTACTTATTCTTCCCTAAATTCAATCTCCCAACTCTGTGCTTTTCACTGGCTGTCCCTCAATTCTAGAATGTCCTTTCTTCTCATGTCTGACTTCTGCTTTCAAGATTCAACAAAAATCTCAGCATATACAAATGATATTTCATAGTCTCTCCCACCCTCTTCTTCATCCATTCAACTAGCCACTATTATCCCTCTGAGACATATTTCCATTTACACTGTCTAATCTTGTATGTACAAAGTTGTTGGTATGCTGCTTTCCACACTAAAATGCTAATTCCTCGAAGGCAGTAATGATATATTTTCCCCTTTCACATTATCTCTAGTGCTTAGCATAGTGACTGGCTAAAATCAAGAAATCCTTGTTAACTAACCAATTGATCTGTCTTCACATATAAGAAGAATACATATGAACAGAATCATATAATTTTATCTTCTAACTAGAGAAAAAGCAGGATAGATAATGTACAGATATGTATGCCAAATTTGAACTGTACATTTTTATTTACTCAATAGCATATTAAAAAAAAAAAAATAGGCCAAGAGGAAAAAAACTAAGCAAACAGTTGCCTCCTTTCAATAGAAGAATTAGGTACCATGAGATACAAAGGCAAACCTAGACACTACATTGGTTTTATTTATTTATTTATTTTTAGCTTGAAGGGGATAGGGAGAGAGAGGGTAGCAGGAGAATGATATAGGAAGGCTCACTGGAGTAGAGACGGTTGGTGAGAGGAAGTAGTAAATAGAAATTATCAGGATGTCAAATCAAAACTTTCTACTTAATTAAAATCTAAACAACAAAAAACAAAAATAAAATAAAGAATTTTCTCTTAAGGATTTCTGTCACAATTTCAGTAGAGTTTTAGGCCATTATAAGGATATATGGAGTAAAGCTAAAATGCATGTAAGAAGAAATACCACAAACTCTCTCCAAAAACAACTCTTCCCATTAAATATAGAAAATACACCAGAGAGGTTTGTTGAACTCTAGTACCACAGGAAAGTACCATATAAAACATCCCAAGGGCCAGGGACTGAAAGACCTAGAGTGAACATGAATACCAGATGGAGTTCCAGAGTCATACCTGATTTTATGAAGGTACAATAGGTGCCAAATGGCAACTGTTCAATCCATCATGTAGTTTGACATTATGGATCCAGAATGGATTGAGGAAGGCACCTTTGTCTAGGGATGGTACTCTGGAATAATGAATAGCCACAGGCCCTAACCAGTGTACTAAGCAATAAACAAGTTCAGAAGCAAGCAGCAACTATGTGGTTCAGACCCTTCCAAAGCTTACAAAAGAAAAAACAGGGCTAGAATACCAAAACAAAGGGAAAACTACAAAGCAATTTCATGATGAAAGAACAGAGCTTTTTTTCCAGTTGGCTAATGGTGGCTGAATCCATCAGCATCGACTGTTGGCTTAGACCAAAAACCATGTCAGAAGCTTGCAGAGCTCTACTTAGTAGAACGGTGATTGGATTTTGCCCTGGATCAGACTACTCTGGGAGCACTGAAAAGCTTGTAAGTGCCCAGCTTGAGCGACTCCTAAAAGCCTAGCATATAATAGTCAATGCCCCCAAAAAGCAGCCGCAGGATCAGACCATACCTTCTCTCTAGTACTATTACTGTGCAAAGGTTCGCCCTAACACAAAGTTCAAAGTCAGAAAGTAGACTGGAAGAACGAACAAACAAAAAAAGAATCTCATCATAAAAACATACAATTTTCTTTCAAAACTTTTAAGAAATAACCTCAGAAAAGCAGAACGACTCCAAAATATCTATAAGCAAAACCTCAAAGAAAAACACAACTTGGTGAAAAATTTAAATAAAATTCCTAGAATAAACGAAAAAAGAATTTTTACAAGTTTTTTAAAAGTTTATAAATCCTATCATAAACAGGGATCAGAGAATCTAATTAGACGAAAGGCTTAGAAGAGTTCTTTGTTTTGTTTTGTTTTTTGAGAAGCTTGTCGGGTTAAGTCACTTGCCCACAGTCACACAGCTAATACAAGTTAAGTGTCTGGGTCAGAATTTGAACTGAGGTACTCCTGAGTTTAGCACTGGTGCTCTACCCATTGTGCTACTGAACTGTCCCCTACCAGGGTCCTTAAAAGGAAAACATATAGGGAGGGAAAGAGATATACTTATACTAGTGGGGGAAAGGATGGGAAAAATTTTATTACATAGCTGGGTGCACCAGAAGTCTATACAAATAAGGAGGAAGAAATGGGACGAATGAGTGATACTTGGGCATCTCTCCCATTTGGATTGAGAAAGAAAAAACAATTGTGCTTGTGTGTGCACGCACACATGTAAAGAAACACATTTCACTCAATAGGGAAATAGAAACAAGAGAGTACAATGAAGAATTGGAAGGAGAGCAGATTAAGAAAGGGATTACATCCTAAGCAAAATAAGTTCTAAAGATATATAGGAATAGTTCTAGCTTTTCTTGAGGTGGCAAAAAAATGGGAATCTGAGGCAATATCTATAAATGGGGTAATGAATAAAAATGTTTTGCTACATTATATTGGGATGAAATAATATCATTCTATAAGAAGTGATGGTTTTAGAGAAATTGGGAGAACTTTTAGAACTGATGTAGACTAAAGTGAACAGAAAAGAAAAAAACAACCAATACAATGATGACAATATGGCAAAGACAAACAATTTTAAAAGACTTAGGAATTCTTATAAAGACTAAAAATGATTCCAAAGGACTAATGATGAAACATGCTACCAACTTTGTTTCTACCAATCTCAAAATTAAAAAACAAATTTTGTTATATGCTAATATAAAAAGAGAATCCATTTCTCTTGACTTTAAATATTATGCTCTATCACCTACAACAACATTTTATTTTTTAAAAAATACTACATTAAATTAAGAGCAGTTCAAGATAATAGCTGATTCCATATTTGTTTTAAGAATGAAGTCAAATAGTTAGTCTATGACTCTTTCCATTATTTTGTTTCTTAAAACCTACCCCAGTTGTTTAGGAACCTTTTTCCTAGGCTTCTTCTCTTTTTCCCCCTCTTCTTTCCGCTTTCGTTTTTTTATTCCAGCATCATCTTCTTTTACTTTAGAAACCTGTCAAGTGAAGAGAGAAGAATTTTACTTGACCCACAAGTAGTCAAGGTAGCTCAGTACTGTCAATAAAGTGCAAGGAATGGAGGCAGAAGAATGGTTATCAAACACTCCCTCTGAGACTTAAAGTGACTCTATCATCCAGGCAAATCTTGTGTGCCTCAAGCAACTTCCAAGAATTTCCCCGTCAAAAATGAACTCTTATCTGTTTGGCCAAAGCAATTTTCATAACTAAAAATTATGCATCAGTTGAAATATAGCAATTTCTAAGCTTTATTTCCAATAAAAGATACTATGGAAACTAACAGAGTGAGTTACTATCACTAGTACATCAAGAAATTCTAACTTTATAAATTTTGATGAAAATAAAGATATAACAGGTATGTTAGTAGAAAAATTTGAAAAGAAGAAAACAATAAGAAATTAGTTGACAGAAGTCTATTTTAAAGTCGAAAGGTTTGAATCCTGCCTCTGACATGATCTATGTGACTTTGAAAAAGTTATTTAGTATCTGTCCCTCAATTTCTTTATCCTAAAATGGGTATAACAACAGTATTTAATTAGAGTTGCTGTGAAGATCAAATAAGACCATGTATATAAAATGCTTTAATTTAAAATTTAAAGCATTAGTACTAATAAAAACAAGATACTTCTTGTATGCCAGGCATTGTACTAAACATTTTTTACAAATATTATCCCGAATCATACATTTTTAAAATAATAAAGCTATCTGTAATTAGCATTTCACTTTCTTAAATGTATCACTTATATATATATAACATATAGTCTATAAGCAAAATTACAATATTTTAATCTATTAATTGTATGGTTCCCCATCAGTGCATTAAATTTACAAAGTCTTACTTTAGGTGACCTGTGCTTTTGATTCTCTGAAAAGTCTTCATCTTCAGTATCTGATGCTTGGCGGAACTGTAGTGTACCCGTATTGATATAAAATCCTCCATATTTTGTGGTCAGAGAAGCAGGCACCAATTCATCATACTGCACAGAAAAATAAGAATTTATTAAATGCATAATGTGTTAATCTTCATTAAAATATTTTAAAAACTCATTCAACATGTTATTTCTCTTTATTCCTCAAATGCTAACTATAAATGTTTTAAATGAAAAAAAAACAATAATTGTTTCACAATCTTTTTTTTTTTTTTTAAACTCTCTCTCAAGTAAAAGAACAAATTCGCTGCATTTGGAAGAAGATAAGAAAACTTACACAACTGGAAAGGAAAATTATCATCCTACAGTTGTTAATATAGAAATTCTTAATTATCAATTATTGTTAAAATTTTCAATATTAAATTCTCAGAATATACAGTAAGAATTCAGCTCTAATAATTCCCTAATCAATAAAGCTGTCAGGAATACTAATATTGTTTCTAACAATGCATGAATAAGATGAGAGATTCAAACTTAAAAATTAAAACAACATATGATCAAATACCATTATGCAAAGAAGACATTTCATGGGTTCACTGAATAATTCTTAGAATTCATAATTCATAGAATAATACACGCAGAGTCAGAAGGCCCTCATCTAGTACAATGATTTTATTTTGCAAATGAAAAAACTGAAAGCCCAAAGTTGAATGACTTGACCCAATTCATCCAAGTAGTATGTTTCAGAGTCAGAATTTGAACCTAGGTCCTATAATTTCAAAGACAATGCTACCTCATCTCATCTCTTATTATGCATTATATCATTATCAACAAGTAAATGCTTTAAGACACTAAACATACCAAATTTCTTTATCTTTTCTAAGCAATTAGAAGATCATATGTTTTAGACTGACAAATTTAAAACAAATTGTTAAAAAAAAAAAAAAAGGAAATGTATGTGTCATAATAGATAATTACAATGGTATTTTGTTTCTTAGATTATCTAGTATTGAATTCAAATATCAGATTAGAAAAATGACGAAAAAAAAGAGATCAATCTTGACCTAGGAAGGCAATGAGATTGATACATCAAAGAAAGACAATTATTAATAGTTAAAAAAAAAAAAAAACACTCGGGGGGGGAAGAGGATTTTCAACAATCTGATACTAAAGGTCCTTTCAGATCCTCTAATCTTTGATTTAAAATGCTCAGAGACTGAACTATGGAAACTGGAAGAAGCAACATTCAGGTTTTCTCTTAAATTAGTGAGTTGACTTGTTTAGATTTATAAGTAAAGTCTCCCTCAGATGCAAAGGAGTAATCGAAGTATATTTTCTCATTTATTTTTCTGGGCCAACCTTGTACACTAACCCACAAATTCAGTTTTGTTGCTCTTCGTTTCAATTACAAGCCTGTAATCAATAATAAATATATTGGCTTCCCCAGTTCTGCTTTCTTCACTTCACATTAACTTTTCTCATGACTTTCCCTATTTTTTCAGTATTGTTATTTATAATGCAACTGTACAATATATTTATGTATCATAAATCATAGACATTCTTCAAGCGATAGAAATGCTGTTTCCAATCTTTACTACATCTTTGTTACATCTAAAAGTACTGCTACAAATATTTACTGTATATAGGACTTATTCTTTTTTGTCACTGATTCCTAAACTAACTGATATGTAAAGGTAATGGAATATTATTATGTCATAAGAAACAACAAACCAAAGAAATTCAGAAAAACTTCATAGCATATGTATGTGTGTATATATAGATATATGTGTGTGAATATGTAGATTTAAATACAGATATATAGATACAAGATAGGGAAAACAGAAACAAGAAAAGAAAATACACAAAGAATGAAATTATTTAAAGGAAAACATTGCCATGGGAAAAATTCAACAAGAAATAATGTCAATGGAAAAAAGAGAAACTGCTTCCAACTGAGCAAAGAACCTGAATAAACAAATGACTATCAGCATAGAACCAACCTGTATTTATTAAGGTCTTATTATATGTCAAGTATCAGAGATACAAAGATTAAAACAATATTCCTTCCCTGAGGTAGTTCACATTCTAATGTGACAATATATAAAGATAACATACAAGATACATTGCAAATGTAAGGAAATCTCAAAAGGAAAAGGAAGGGAAAGACCTCTCACCAATACAGGATTTTAATTAAGTCTTGAAGAAAGCCAAGGAAGGTAAGAATCAAGTACAAGGAAGGAGAGCATTTTAGGCATGGGGGACAGTCCTAGAAAATATATAGTTGGAAAAGAAGTATCATATGTGAACAATAAGATTACTGGTCTTTTCAATGCTCAGACGAGCAAATAAGACTTATTTTTTAAATAATTTTTTTTTTAATTTAAAGAAGGTCAGCATGACTGGATTATAGAAATACATGGAAGGAAATAAAAGTCTAAGAAGACTAGAAAGCACTTTCAATGCCAAACAGAGGATTTTATATTTTATCCTAAAGATAATCAGACCCATAGGAGCTGTGGAGTAGGAAAATGACATGGTAAGACCAATGTTTAAAGAAAATTGGCTTGAAAGCTGAGTGGATGATAGATAGGGGTAGGAAAAAACTTGAGGCAGGAAGATCAATTAGAAGGATACTGCAATCATCCAGGAGTAAGGTGGTAAAAACCTATAACAAAGTGACAGCTGTATGAGTAAAAAATAAGGGGACATATACTAAATCTCAGGATTTTCTACTATAAAGAGTATGCACTATGGAAAATATAATGTTCAGGTACTAATGCATATGTCTTTGATAGGTCCACTCTCAGAATTAAAACCAACTTGAACAGTTTCCTATATAAAAATTAAGTCTTAAAACTGGAAGTTAAAGATAGATCCTTCAATCAGGGGAGGTATGATTTTCTTTTAAACTAGAGAGAAATATACTGATTTATATAGAGGGATGAAACTCTTTTGAGTTTATGCACTGAGGTCCGGACAACTGAGTACTTAAGGCTAATTACCTATTGGACAATACTCTATAAGCGTATACTTGGAAAACAGCCCTTCCCACTATCCTGTGCTGGCTCGATAATTGGTGTATACAGAGAATTGTAGGAGGGACTAGGGAGTAGAGTAAGACTAGCCAGGGTCACTTCAGTGGTAGACAAGGAAGAAGGAAGTCATGGAGATTCTGCATCCATCCAATTCAATCCTACCTCTAAAGACCAAGAGTAAACACTAAGGACTTTTGCTGTTCCTGACTCTGGCTGATTCTAAGGTATCCAGGGTGCTAACGCGGTCATTACAGATTTGTCTTTACAACCAAGATCCAAAATCATTAGTAGAATTATAATGGCAAAATGTTTAAAAGTAGTATTTTCCCCCTATATTTCATCAAAGAAACTTCTAAAACTTATGGAAATAATAAAATATCTGGAAAGGAAAAGAATTACTCACAGCTTCTGAATTATCAATGAATGGATCTGTCTCATCATAGCCAAAACCTATATCAATTAAATCTTGTGGTCGATCTTTCCGGTGTTTAGACTTCACACCCTGCAAAAAAAAAAAAAATTAAGTATAAACAGTTCAAGATCCCTATTTATTACCTTGAATTAAAAAAAAATTCCCAAAACCAATAGTGCCTACATCTATATTATATTTTGCAGATAATGATTTTACAAAGTCTTCCAATACTGGCTTACTGGTCCAGGGTAGAAATCTATTATACCTTATTCAAACATTGTTCTAAAATCAACATTCTGCAAATCCAGGATTAATGCTGAAATCTGGTTCAATAAAAACAAATTTGTACAAAAGCTTGAAACCAGAATCTGGGGAAAGATATTTTAGGTATAAGTCCTATTCCTCTGGAAATTGAGTGGATGCCCATTAGTTGGAGAATGGGTGAATAAGTTATGGAATATCATTATTCTAAGAAGAATGATCAGGATAATTTCAGAGAGGCCTGGAGAGACTTACATGAACTGATGCTAAGTGAAGTGAGTAGAATCAATAGAACATTATACACAGCTACAACAAGATTATATGATCAATTCTGATGGATGTGGTTCTTTTCAATAATGAGATGATTCATACCAATTCCAGTAGACTTATGATGGAGAGAGCGATATGTATCTAGAGAGATGACTATGGGGACTGAATGTGGATCACAACATAGTATTTTCACCTTTTTTGGTGTTCTCTTTTTGCTTTCTTTCTCATTTTCTTCCCTTGTGCAGCATGATAAATGTGGAAATATGTATACTAGAACTGCCCATATATAACCTATATTAGATTACTTGCTGTCTAAGACAAGAAGTAAAGAAAGAAGAAGTGGAGGGAAAAAAAACTGGAACTCAAAGCATGTCAAGAGGATGAATGGTGAAAACTATCTTTGCAGGGATTCTGAAAGTAAAAAGCCATTATTTGAAAAATAACAATAAATCTTATTCCTAAGTAAAAACCAGTCTAGAGAAACTTTGTGCCTTCAAGCTTAACAAAGGAAAGAAAATTTCAAGCAGAAAAGTGGTGGTAGAAAGTACAGAAAAAGGTCATCACAAACTAAAACTGAAAATCACTGCCGACAAATTTTAGGGCAAAGCCTCATTGGCCTCTTTCAAAGCTTAAAAAAAAAGGAGAGAATTATTTCATCAAATTATATCTCTCCTTGCTTCTACCACTCCACTTTAGCTGAAAACAAACTCAAATATGATGTTAATAGAAATATCATAAAATTTTACTATTCAATTCCCTTGAATATTAAAGGCTGGATTAACTTGCAAGTTATATGCAGGAAAAGCACAAAAACATAAAAAACAGATTGTGCTTTGAATCAGCTTATATTCTGGTGAGTGGACTACTGCATCTACATAGTTGACTTTGTTCAAGACTTAGCCATAACACTCTAAGCAAATCCTTGGTCTTCCATATTCCTCTCCCAAGCCTAGACTCCAATGGTTCCCTAGCTCATATGTTTAAGTGTTTACTTTATTATTCTGACTAGAACAAGGCTTTCTCTCCCCCTTCCTGGCTATCTACATACCACAGCCCCATGGATATACAGCCCCCCTTTCCTCCTTACCATTAGAATGTTAGTTTCTCACCAAAGGTTATGAATATTAAGGAAATTGAGTTTTTAAAGTGGGAACAAAGGAAGTCTAGGAGTACCAGGTCAAAAACTAGACTTCAAAGCACTAATTAGCAAAATTATATTGTTAAAGCAACAACGTGGCTCAATGGATAGAGTGCTAAGCCTGAAGTCTGAAAGACTCATCTTTCTGAGTTCAAATCTGGGCTTCAAACACATAATGGCTGCGTGACCCTGGTTAACCTGTATGACCTAATCCTGTCTCCTTCAGTTCCTCATCTGTAAAATGAGCTAGAAAAGGAAATGGCAAGCTAGTCTACTATCTTTGCCAAGAAAATCCCAAAATGGGATCACAAAAAGCTGGACATAATTGAAACAACAACAAAATAAAAAAAAAAAAAGTTGATCCGTGGAACAGATTAGGTACACAATGTACAGAAGCAAAGGCACATGGTGGCCTAGCATTTGATAAATTCAAAGATACCAGCTTATTGGGATTAAAAATTCTATTCAAATGCAAATTAAGACAACTCCGAGATACCACTACAAACATCTCAGATTGGCTAAAATGACAGAAAAAGATGATGACTAATGTTGGAGGAGATGTAAGAAAACTGGAACACTGATACATTGTTAGTGGAACTGTGAACAAATCCAACCATGCTGAAAAGCAATTTGGAATTCTGCTCAAAAAGTTATCAAATTGTACATACCCTTTGACTCAGCAGTGTTTCTACTGGGCTTATATCCCAAAGAGATCTTAAAGGAGGGAAAGGGACCACATGTGCAGAAATGTTTGTGGCAGCCCTTTTTGAAGTGGCTAGAAACCAAGAAGATGCCCATCAGTTGGAGAATGGCTGAATGAATTATGGTATATGAATGTTATGGAATATTATTGTTCTATAAGAAACGACCAGCAGGATGATTTCAGAGAGGCCTGGAGAGACTTACATGAACTGATGCTAAGTGAAATGAGCAGAACTAGGAGATCATTATATACGGCAATAACAAGACTATATGACGATCAATTCTGATGGACATGGCTCTCTTCAACAGTGAGAGGATTCAAACCAGTTGTACTTGTTCAGTGAAGAAGAGAGCCATCTACACCCAGAAAGAGAGAACTGTGTAAACAGAGTATGGAACACAACATATTTGTTTGCATTTTGTTTTCTTTCTCAGTTTTCTTTTCCTTCCTTCTTGATTTGATTTTTCTTGTGCAACAAAAAAATTGTATAAATATGTATACATATATTGGATTTAACATGTATTTCAACATATTAACATTATTAGACTACCTGCCGACTAGGGGAGGGGGTGGAGCGGAAGAAGGAGATATTTTGGAACAAAAGATTTTACAAGAGTCAGTGTTGGAAAAATTCCCATGCATATGCTTTGTATATTAAAAAAATAATTAATTAAAACAAAAAAAGAAAAAGAAAAAGAAAATCTTAGCTCATATCAACTCTTCTGCAGACTACAGAAGATATTCCAAAAGAGAACATTCCCAATGGATTGTTTATGGGCAGTGTCAAGAAGATACTTATGAAATCTACCCATTCTAGAAAGTGGTTTCTTAAAATGGAAAAATTTTTAAATTTGATCATTTTGATTTCACTTCTTATGTAACAATGTATATGTCCATTATTTGATTCATGTTTCTATTTTGATATTTGATGGTGTTCTTTCTCTTTCACTTTGCAAATTCTAAATTTACTAATATCAAAGCATCTGATATATAGTATATATGTGCATATGTGTATTTATATATGCATGCATGTATGGGTATGTATAATATATGTATAATACATATATTACACATAGATGAGCACATATGGCATGTATGTTTATGTGTTGTATTTGTATATATACATCTATACTGAGCTGTGGGCCAGTGTTCCCAATCTATAGAAAGACATAAAATTTAATTTTTTCTGATAAAAAAAGGGAAAAATTACCCATGCATGTTTTGTAAATAAAAAGCTGCAATATAAATAAATTTTTACAAATTCTATTTAAGGCCTAGTTGTACCAGATTTAAAACTATATTATAAAGTAGTAGTCATCAAAACCATTTTGTATTGGCTAAGAAATAAGAGTAGTGAATCAGTGGAATAGGTTAGCTTCACAAAACACAATAGTCAATGACTATTATAGTAATGTGTCTGATAAATCTAAAGGACTCCCAGCTTCTGGTATAACTCACTCTGACAAAAAATTGCTGGGAAAAAGGGAAAATAGTATGGCAAAAACTAGGCAATGACCAACATCTATTCCAAGATAAAGTTGAAATGGATTCATGATTTAGACATAAAGAGTGACATTATAAGCAAATCAGGAGAATAAGGGATAGTTTACTTCTCAGATGTAGAGAAGGGAAGAATTTAAGGCCAAAGAACTAGGGAATACTTATGAAATGCAAAATGGATAATTTTGATTACATTAATTAAAAAGATTTTGCACAAACAAAAGGAATGCAGCCAAGATTAGAAGGAAAGCAGAAAGCTGGGGGGAAAATTTACATCCTGTATTTCTGATAAAGGCCTCATTTCTAAAATACATAGAGAATGGATTCATATTTATGTATAATATGTACAAGCCATTCCCCAGTTGATAAATGGTCAAAGGACATGAACAATTTTCAAGCAAAGAAATTAAAAGCCATTTCTAATCATATGAGGGAAAAAAACCCTCTAAATCACTTATTGATTGGAGAAATAAAAATAAGGTAATTTTGAGGTACAACTTCACCTCTCTCAGATTGGGATAAAATGACAGGAAAAGATAATGAATGCTGAAAGGGACGTGGGAAAAGTGGGACACTAATGCAATGTGATTAGCTTTGTGAATTGATCCAATCATTCCAGAGAGTAACTTGAAACTATGCCCAAAAGCTATCAAATTGTGCATATCCTGTGATCCAGTAATATTTCTGCTAGGTCTATATCCCAAGAGATCATAATAAAGAGAAAAGAACCCATGTGTAAAAATATTTGTGGCAGCTCTTTTTGTGGTGCAAGAACTGGAAACTGAATAGATGCACATCAGTTGGGGAATGGTTGAATAAGTTATGATATATAAATGTAATGGAGTATTATTGCTCTATAAGAAATGATAAGCAGACTAATTTCAGAAAAGCCTGGAAAGACCTACATGAATTGATGCTAAATGAAATGAGTAGGACTAAGAACATTGTACACAGCAATAAGATTTAAGTGATCAACTGTAATGGACTTGGCTCTTTTCAACATTAGGTGATTTAAGGCAATTCCAAAAGACTTGTGATGAAGAGCCACTTGCATCCTGAGAGAGGGATATGGGAACTGAATGTGGTTCAAAGGATAGTATTTTCATCTTTTTTGGTTGTTGTTATTTGCTTGCTTTACTTACCCCCAGCTTTTTTGTGTTTCCCCCCTTTTGATATGACATTTTTGTTCAGCATGATAAATATGGGAATATGTTTAGAAGAATTGCATATGTTTAACCTACACTGAATTGTTTGCTATATTAGGAAGGGGACCGGGGAGAAGAAAGGGAGAAAAATTTGGAACACAAGGTTTTGCAAAGATGAATGTTGAAAATATTCTTTATATGTATTTGGAAAAATAAAATACTATTTTTAAAAAAGGAATCTTACTACTAGACACCTCTCAGATTGGCTAAGATGACAGGAAAAGACAGTGACTAATGTTGGAGGGGATGTGGGGAAACTGGGACACTGATGCATTGTTGGTGGAGTTGTGAATGAATCCAACCATTCTGGAGAGTAATTTGGAACTATGCTCAAAAAGATGTCAAACTGTACATATCTTTTGATCCAGCAGTATTACTACTGGGCTTATATCCCAAAGAGATCTTAAAGGAGAGAAAGGGACCTACATGTGCAAAAATGTGGGTCCCTTATAGCAGCCCTTTTTGTAGTGGCTAGAAACTAGAAACTGAATGGATGCCCATCAATTGGAGAATGGCTGAATAAATTGTGATATATAAATATTATAAAATATTATTGTTCTATAAGAAATGACCAGCAGAATGAATTACTGAGAAACCTGGAGAGACTTACATGAACTGATGCTATGTGAAATGAACAGAACCAGGAGATCATTATACACTTCAACAATTCTATATAAGGATCAATTTTGAGGAAGTGGCTATCTTCAAAAATGAGAGGATCTACTTCAGTTCTGATTGATCATTAATGAACAGAACCAGTTACACCCAGCAAAAGAACTCTGGAGAAATGAGTGTGGACCACAACATAGTATTTACACTCTGTTACTGTTTGCTTGCATTTTTGTTTTTCTTCACAAATTATTTTTACATATATTGTATTTGACATATACTTTAACATGTATGGGACTACCTGTCATCTAGGGGAAAGGGTGGAAGGAAGAAAGGAGGGGAAAAGTTGGAAGAGAAGTTTTTGCAAGGGTCAATGTTGAAAAATTACCCACACATATGTTCTGTCAATAAAAAATTATTAAAAAAAAAAAAGGTATCTTATTTAATAAAAACTGAGAAAAACTGGAAAGTACTCTGGCAGAAACTATATATAGACCAACAGCACACACCATATACTAACCTAAATTACAAATGGGTACAAATGAGTCCAAAGAATGATTTCATATATAAGAGGACAAGGAAAAAAGTATTTGTCAAATCTATGGAAAGAGTTCATGACCAAATAAGAAACGGAGAGGATCACAAAAGGTAATATGGACAATCTTGTTTATATAAAATTTAAAAAGTTTTGCATGACTAAAATCAATGCAACTGAAATTAGAAGAGAAGTAAATGGGAGAAAATCTTTTTAGCAAGTTTCTTTGATGGAGTCATTTCTAAGATATATATAATATGATATATTAAAGATATTTAAAATATATAGATCTGCTTCAAATTTTTGAAAATAAGAGCCATCCCAATTAATAAATGGTCCAATAAAAAGAACAGGATATTCTCAGAAAAGAAATCCAAATTACAATGGTATATAATGAAAGATTATAAAAAGATGCCAAGGTAGAAATAAATGCTACTAATTTTATCTCTATGGCATCTCATAAAGAGCAAAAAGTCACAGAAAATAAAAGTTGATTTTAAATCTTTTTTAAGCTACTTCTCTTATTTGATTTTTTTCCCCTGAGGCAGTTGGGGTTGTGATTTGCCCAGCATCACACAGCTAGGAAGTGTTAAGTGTCTGAGGAATAATAAAACAAAGTTAAAATAAAAAACAAAAAAAAACACAACCAAACCTGGGGTTAGGGAGGACAGAAAACATAAAATATATACAAAAAATAGCCGATATGGAAAGCAAATTGAAAAAAATTTAAGAATCATTGGACTACCTGAAAGAGATGAACAGTCAATGAACATCAGTCTAGATATGATATTTTAAGAAATTATAAAGGAAAACTGCCTAGATATCTTGGCACCAAAGGGCAAAGCAGAAACTGAAAGATTTCACTAGTAATCTGAAAGAAACCCCCAAATTAAAACTTGGGAATATTATGGCAAATAAATCTTCAGAGCTTATGGGTTAAGAAAAAATTACTGTAAACAGTCATTTAAAAAAAGTGGAATTCAAATACTGAGGAGCCACAGTCAGGATCAAACAGAATTTAGCAGCCACAACATAAATGAAAAGAGAACTTGGGAAGGCAAAGTATGTACCTTTGCAATCCAGAATAACCTTTTCGGATAAAGTAAGTATAATCCTACAGATGGAAAATATATCTTTAATTATTTTACACTTAAGGATTTTGAAGCATTTCTTAAGAGCAGAAATGAGAAGAAAATTTAACATATAAAGAGGACTTAAGAGAAACATATAAAGGTAAACATGAGTGAGAAATTATGAGGAACTAAATCAGGTTAAATTCTTTACAAACCTATATGAAGAAATGACTCAGGTAACACCTTAAAACTTTATCATCACTAGGGGTCTAAAAAAGAATCAATTTATACGGGGGGGCTGGGTATGATTCAATTGTATTTAGATTATCTCAAAAGAATGAAAGAGTGGGAAAGAACAATGTCCTGAAGAGGAAAGAATGGGAGAAATTACCTCACATAAATGGGATGTACAAAAAAGTTACACAATGGAGAGGGCAGTAGTGAGGTACAAAAGACATTTAAACCTCAGTCTCATTTGAACTAGTTACAAGGGAAAAAATAGATATACTCCCAAATAAGCATGGAAATTTATCTTAACCAATAGAAAACAAGGAGAGAAAAAAGTGGAGGGGAGAGGGGACAAAAGAAAAGATGAATTATGGAAGGGAATGGACAAAAGCAAAATAAACTTTTAAAGAGGAAGTAAGGGAAAAGAGAAGGAAAAGTGTAATTGAAAAGGACTGCGGGAAATACAATTAACAAGTCATATATAACTCATAATTGTAAACGTGGGGATGAACTCGTCCACAAAGTGGATAGAATAATTTACAAATCAAAATTCAAGAAAAGTTGTTTACAAGAAAAAAACACTTGCAATATTAGAGTTAAAATAAATCACTTGATAATTTATTTCACTTTAAATAAAAATAAAAAGGGCAGAGGTAGCAATCATGATCTCAGCAAAGCAACAGCAAAAACACAGACCTAATTAAAATAGATAAATTGAGAAAATACTTTGCTAAAAAGTATCACAATAAATATCAACACTCTGTGTGTATACATATTTATGCACCAAAATGGTAGAGCATCAAAATTATTAAAAGTGAGTTACAAGAGGAAACAGTAAAACAACAACAGCATACTTCAATTTATGCTTCTCTCAGATCTAGATAAATCTAACCAAAAAATAAACATTAAAAACAAGGGAACGTCTTGAATTTAGAAACATTAAGATATAAGGTCTCTGTGGATTAAGGAATAATAATAAAAAGAAGTGTTATATATTTCAAAACTGTACAAAGCACCTTTACAAAAACTGACATATTCTATATAGAAGTTCCTTTTGGGGACAAAGAAATGAAAATTGAAGGAAGGCCCAATAACTGGAGAATGGCTGAATAAAATGTGATATGTTATTATGATGGAATACTAATGATGAGCAGGATGCTGGAAAGACTTCCATGAATGATTCAAAGTAAAACATACTATACTATGTACAAAGTAACAACAATATTGTAAGACAATCAATTGTGAATGACATTAGCTATTCTCAACAATACAATGATTCAAAGTAACTCTGAAGGACTTTTGATGAAAAATGTTATCCATTATGCCCAAAGGGCTATAAAACTATGCATACCCTTTGACCCAAGCAGTCATTATCCTGCTTTATTATCTTGGATTAATACCTAAAACACTGATTTTCCTCTTGTACTGTCCTGAAATTTGACAGTTATAAATATTATATACCAGACCTTTCAAATGTACTCCAGCATTTGAGAAGATACTTTTTATCATCAGTTATCTGATAGTATGAAGTGATCCTCTGATCTGTGATCTGTGTGAGCTGTGATCAAAATTCAGGCTGGTTTTGAATAGTGTTTTCTGATCTATCCTTTCTCTACCCAAGGAATGTGATAGTTTATTGTAGATATGATACTCACATGTCTTTCTATGTTTTTACTTGAGAATTCAAAATGCAGTATATTTATGTACACTTCTGAGAGGTCTGCTTTGTTAAAAATATATTCAGAGATCCAAGACGATGGACTAGGGCAACAAAATCAAAATTGCTAAACATTCCCCTCCAAAAATAACACCATAAATCAAATTTTAGAGTGGCAGAGTCAACAAAAGGTCAAGCTAAGAAAATTTTCCAGATTAAGAAAATTTAGGTCAGCAAGAGAAATTTCTGTCACCAGAGAGGAAGCCTCTCTGGAGTTGGGACATGCTACAGCACCAATGGTTGTAGTAACAAACAGCAGCAGCTTCAAGGATTATCAGCTCAGAGATGGTAATGGGAAGGTGGGGAGAGTCAACAAACAATTGGTCAGAAAGATTACAGGAGAGACCCTTTGCTGATACTGGAGAGAGCTAACACTGATTTGCAACTCTTCTGTCCATCCACAGTTCTGGATCACAATTCCAGGGTAGAGAGAAGTGCTGGAGGTAGGTCACGAGGGAATAGAGTCCCCTACCAGCAGTGCCAAGGTAAGGAGAGCTTGAGCTGAGGCCCTCCTTGGGTAAAGACCTGAAGAGCAGTGACTATTCCTCTATGCCTCTCCCAGGATCATATCAGCTCAGAAGCACCAAAATGCAGATGTCCAGAACTAGCTCTGAATATAGCGGCACAAAAAGTAACATTGGGAGAGTCTCCCTACCACTAGATATGCAAAGCCCAACTTTATCATCTCTTTGAGATACAGACCCAGTAGGTGTGATCAAAGGGTATGCAATTTGTTAGCCCTTCAGGCATAGTTCCAAATTGCTCTCCAGAGTGGTTGTTTCATTCACAACTTCACCAACAACATATTAGTGTCCTAGTTTTCTCACATCTCTTCCAACGGTCATTTTTTTCCCCGTCACCTTAGCCAATCTGAGAGGAATGAATTTGTACCTCAAAGTTGTCTTATTTTGCATTTCTCCGATCTATAGTGATTTAGAGCACTTTTTCAAATGACTAAACTGGTTTTAATTTCATCTGAAAACTGTTTATATCCTTTGACCATTTATCACTTGGGGAATGGCTTGAATCCTTATAAATGAGTCAATCCTCTTTTAGAAATGAGGTCTTTATCAGAAACCCTGTATTTAAGAAAAATTTTCCCCAGTTTTCTGCTTCCCCTCTAATCTTGGCTACCTTAGTTTTGTTTGTACAAAACCTTTTTAGTTTAATATAATCAAAATCACCCATTTTGCATTTCATAATGTTTTCTAGTTCTCCTTTGACCATAAATTCCTTCCCCACAGATCTCTGAGGTAGCCTATGCTTTGTTCTCCTAATTTGTTTATTTATCACCCTTTCTGTCTAAATCATGAATCCATTTCAACCTTATAGTGGAGGGTATAAGATATTGGTCAATGCCTAGTAAGAAAATAATTCTTTAAAAATATGACTTGTGCAAGTAGAAGCTAACAACCCATAAGACATTAAGAAACAATAAAATCAATTCAAATAAATGAAAAAAAATTAAGAAAATGTGAAATATCTGGAAAAAATAACTAACGTGGAAAATAGGTTAAGAAAAGATAATTTTAAAATTACTGAATTACCTGTGCCATGATCAAAATACTACAAAACAAAAACAGCTTAAACATCAAACTTTTAAAAATTATTAAGAAAAACTACTCCAATATCTTAGATCCAAATGGTAAAACAGAAATTCACAGAACCACTAATCACTTCCTGGAAAAGAATCCAGAATGAAAACTTCCAATAATATTATACCCAAATCCCAGAACTCCTAAGTAAAAGAGAAAATACTGCAAGAACCTGAAAGAAACAATTCAGATATCATGGAGTCACTGCCAGGATAAAACAAGTTCTAGCAGCTTGGTAGCTGCTGGAATAAAAGAAACAGAAGACTTGAAAGATGATATTCTGGAAAGTAAAGGTCCTAGGTTATCCAAAAAAACTAAGTGCAACTTTTCAGGGAAAGTGGATATTTAATGAAATAGATGACTTTTAAACATTCCTGATGAAAATAAAAAACAGCTAAATAGAAAATCTGACATCCAAACAAAAGACTCAAGATAAGTATAAAAAGGTAAAAATGAAAGCATAATCATAGGGGTCTCTAACTCCTGTATGGAAAATTGAGGCATGTAACTTCTAAGATCTTTATCACTATTAGGGCAGTTAATAGGGGATGGATGTGAGTTAATTATGCTGAATGAACTCCAAGAAAAATGGGATGATAAAGGATACTGGGAGAAGGGGGAAAGGAGAGGTAGAATGACATAAAAAAAAAATCACACAAGGAAGTGCTTTTATAGTGTAATGGAAGATAAGATGGAGGCTGGAGGAGAGGGGCAAGCAATGCTTGAATCCCACTCACATCAGAATTGTGAGAAGACAGTATACATGTTCAACTGAGTAGAGAAATGTAATTTACCCAAAAGAGAAATAGGAGAGTTCTAGCCCTCTACAGGGAGAATAAAGGGGAGGGTGAGAGGATAAAAGGGAGGATAGATTAAGGAAGGCAATAATTAGAAACAAAATAGACTTGAGAAGGGTCAGAATAAAAGAGAGAGAGCAAGAAACAGAAGAATATGGGATAGAGGGAAATACAAAGTGGTCATAATTGTGAATGTGGTTAGGATAAACTCACCCATAAAATAGAAGGAGATAGCAGAATGAATTAGAAACCCAGGTCTAACAATATATTATTTATAAACCTGAAACAGAAAAATGCATCTACAATTAAAGGGCTAAAGCAAAATCTAGTATGCTTCATTTGCACTAAAAAGAAGGCAGCGCTAGTAATAAAGATCTCAAAAAAAAAGAAAAAACCAAAAGTAAACCTAATTGAAAGGGATAATCAGGGAAACTACATTTTGAAGTATCTGATAAAATGCAAATATGTTATCCATTGAAATATTCCCTATTTGGAATAAATCGACTTTTCCTTTAAATAGTAAGATCAGGAGTGAAATAAGGTTGCCCATTGTATCATTGTATCAGCATTGTTATTCAATATTGTATTAGAAATATTAGCCTTGGCAATAAGAGTTGAGAAAGAGGTTAAAGGAATCAGAAAGAGGAAAGCAAATTATCACTCTTTGCAGATGATATGATGGTATACTTAGAGAACCAGAGATTCTACTAAAAAGCTATTAGAAATAATTCACAACTTTAGCAAAGTTGTAGAATACAAAATAAATCCACATAAATCCTCAGCATTTTTATACACCACCAACAAAATCCAATAGCAAGAGATACAAAGAGAAATCCCATTCAAAATAACTGTTGATAGCATAAAATATTTATAAAATATTTGGGAATCTATCTAGCAAAGGAAAGTCAGGAATTATATAAGCAAAATTATAAAACACTTTCCACACAAATAAAGTCGGATTTAAATAATTGGAAAAATATTAAATGCTCTTGGACAGGTCGAGCGAATATAATAAAGATGATAATACTCCCTAAAAAGTAATCCATTTATTTAGTGCTATACCAATCAGACTACCAAGAAACTATTTTAATGACCTATCAAAAATAACAACAAAATTCATATAGAAGAACAAAAGGTCAAGAATTTCAAGGGAATTAATGGAAAAAAAAAAATCAAATGAAGGTGGCCTACCTATACCTGATCTAAAACTATATTATAAAGCAGCAGTCTCCAAAACCATTTGGCATTGGCTAAGAAATAGATTAATTGATCAGTGGAATAGGTTAGGTTCACAGGACAAAATAGTCAATTATAGCAATCTAGTGTTTGACAAACCCAAAGATCCCAACTTTTGGGATAAAAATTCATTATTTGACAAAAACTGCTGGGAAAACTGGAAATTGGTATGGCAGAAATTAGGAATGGACCCACACTTAACACCGTACACCAAGATAAGATCAAAATGAGTCCAAGATTTAGGCATAAAGAAAGAGATCACAAATAAATTAGAGGAACACAGGATAGATAGTTTACCTCTCAGACTTGTGGAGGAGGAAGGAATTGTGACCAAAGAAGAAGTAGAGATCATTAGTGATCACAAAATAGAAAATTTTGATTACATCAAATTGAAAAGCTTTTGTACAAACAAAACTAATGCAGACAAGATTGGAAGGGAACAATAACCTGGGAAAACATTTTTACAGTCAAAGGTTCTGATAAAGGCCTCATTCCCAAAATATACAGAGAACTGACTCTAATTTATAAGAAATCAAGCCATCCTCCAATTGATAAATTATCAAAGGATATGAATAGACAATTTTCAGATGATGAAATTGAAATTATTTCCACTCATATGAAAGAGTGTTTCAAATGACTACTGATCAGAGAAATGCAAATTAAGACAACTCTGAGATATCACTACACACCTGTCAGATTGGCTAGGATGACAGGAAAAAATGATGAATGTTGGAAGAGATGCAGGAAAACTGAGACAGTGATGCATTGTTGGTGGAGTCATGAACGAATACAACCATTCTGGAGAGCAATTTGGAATTACACCTAAAAAGTTATCAAACTGTGCATACCCTTTGATCCAGCAGTGTTACTACTGGGCTTATATCCCAAAGAGATACTAAAGAAGGGAAAGGGACCAGCATGTGCCAAAATGTTTGTGGCAGTCCTTTTTGTAGTGGCTAGAAACTGGAAAATGAATGGATGCCCATCAGTTGGAGAACGGTTGGGTAAATTGTGGTATATATGGAATATTATTGTTCTTTAAGAAGTGACCAACAGGATGAATACAGAGAGGCTTGGAGAGACTTACATGAACTGATGCTAAGTGAAATGAGCAGAACCAGGAGGAGATCATTATAAATGTTCATTGCCATAATACAAAACAAGTATATGCAAACTACAAGGCTTCTAAGGCAGCAGTAGAGGGATTTATAAACAGAAAGAGGACACTCTCTAATCAACACAAAAGACAGACCTTCCTAAAGTTTATAACAAAGAACAATATCCTCTACAAGCTCTTACATGGCTTTCTTCCCTATGTGATAACCTTACTTCTTCATTCTGGTTCTCATTCTCCCATAGTCCAGTAGTTGGTTTACTTATTGTTGTTGGGTTTTCTGGCAAGGCACTTGGGAATAAGTGATTTGCCCAGTCACACAGCAAGTAAATGTTAAGTATCTGAGGCTGGATTTGAACTAAGATCTTCCTGACTTCAGGACTAGTGCTCTATTCACTGAATCACCTAGGTACCACTTCACATCTATTGGATAGGCTAACATGACAGAAGAAGAAAAGGATAAATATTGGAGAAGACGTGGGAAAACTGAGACACTAATGGATACTAACTGGGACACTGTTGGTAGTGTGTTGTAAACTGATTTAATCATTGTGAAAAGCAATTTGGAACTATGTCCAAATGGCTATTAAGCTGTGCATTTCCTTTCATCTGGCAATTAGGTCTGTATCTCCAAAAGTTTGTTGTTTTTTAAAAACCTATTTTTTAAGAACTACTTTTACAAAAATATTTATAGCAGCTCTTTTTGTGGTAACTAAGAAATGGAAATTGAGGTAATGACCATCAATAGGGGGAACGGCTGAAAGAGTTGTAGTATATGACTGTAATGAAATTTTAACAAGCCATAAGAAAATTAACAAGCCATAAGAAATGATAAGCAGATGATTCCAGAAAAACCTAGGCTTATATGAACTGATATAGAGTGAAGTAAAGAAAAAACCAGTAAAACATTGTACACTATAACATCAATATTGTACAATAAAGAACTGAATGGCTTAGCTCTTCTAAACAACAAAACAATCCAAAATAATCCCCAAAGGACTGATGATGAAAAATGTTATCTATCTCCAGAGAAAGAACTGATAGGGTCTGAATATAGACTAAAGCATTTTTTCTTTGCTCCCTCCCTCCCTTTCAATAAAATGATTAATATGTAAATATTTTAAATGATTACACACGTATAATCTGTATCAGATTACTTACTGGCTCAAGGAAGAGAGGGGAAAGAGAAGGAATAGAATTTGGAATGCAAAACTTAAAAAAAAAAAAACCCAAATGTTGAAAAATTGTTTTTTACATGCAACTGGGAAAAATAAAATACTTAACAAATTTAAAAAATAAAATAGAATTAACAAAAATATTTTATTTTCCCTCAATTTTTCAACATTAGTTTTTTAAAATTATCTTCCTTATCCACACCTTTCATTAAGAGAACAAGCAATTTGATATAGGTTATTTTTATGTGTCATGCAAAATATATTTCCACATTAGTCATGTGTGAAAGAAAACAGAGCCAAAAAAAACCACTCAAGAAAAATAAAGTTTAAAAAATGCTTCAATCTGTATTCTGACACCATCAGTTCTTTTTCTGGGAATGAATAGCATTTTTCATAGTTAAGTTCTCTAGTTATCTTGGATCACTATATTGCTGAAAACAACTTAAGTCATTCATACCTAATCCCTTATACCATTGTTGTTACTTTGTATTCAACACATTTCACTTTGTATCAGCTCATCTTTTGAGGTTTTTGGAAAACATACTTATGGCAAAATGCTATTTCATCACAACCACATAGAACAGGTTGTTTAGCCATTCCCCAGTTGATAGGCAGCCCCTTAATTTCCAATTCTTTGCCACCAGAAAAGAGTTGCTATAAATATTTTTTTTATATTAGGTCCCTTTCCTTTTTATTTTTTTTACCTCTTTTTGGATACAGAGTGGCATTGTAAAAGCATTACTAGGTCAAAGGGTATGTATTTATTGTTTTATAGCCCTTTGGGCACAGTTCCAAATTGTTCTAAATAATGGTTGAATCGGTTTACAACTTGTCCAACAATGCATTATTGTCACCTTTCCCTCATATCCCCTTCAACATTGCCCATTTTTATATTATTAGCCAATCTAATAGATATGAGTTAATGCCTCAGAATTAATTTGCATTTCTCCAATCAATAGTGATTTAGAGAATTTTTTCATATGGATATAGATTTGATTATTTCCTCTGAAAACTATTCATATCTTTTGATCATTAACAACTGGAAGTGGCTCTCATTTTTATAATTTTGACTCAGTTCTCATTTAAGAAATAAGATTATTATCAGAGAAGCTTGCTTCACAAATTTTTTCATATTTACAATTACTAAATGTATTTCTCTTCATCCTATCTTTCCCCTCACTCCCCTCAATTCCTGTTTGTCTGTCTCTCTCTCTCTTCATTTTGGGATATCTTTTGTACCTCCTTTTTCATCTGTCCAATTCTACTTTTTAAGGAATTTTTTCTTTCAAGTGAAACATTTGGCCAATTTTATTTTTATGAGCATTCTTCTCCTCATTAGCTTTTTGTATTTCTTTAATCATTTGCCCTATTGATTTTTAAGTTATTTCTTCACTGTGTGTGTATGTGTGTGTGTCTCACTTACCAAGCTCTGACTGTTTTTTCACGATCTAATTACATCACTCTCATTTCTATTCCCATTTTTTCTTCTACCTCTCCTGATTTTCAAAATCTTTTTTGAACTTTTCCATGGCCTGAGACCAATTCTTCCTTAATAGATTCATCCTTCACCTAGATGGAGAGCTAGTGTGGCTTCAGAAAGGCAAGAGGATCAGCTGATAGATTTACCACTTGACAACTCAAGAAGAAATGACAGAAGCTGAATAGAGGTCTATACACAAGACTTAACAATATAATAAAGGTCTGTGACACTATGAGTTATTAGGACTTGAGAAAAATCATGGCAAAATGTGATTGCCCAGAGAAATTCATCAGAATACCCATTTCATGATGGCATGCTTGCCCTAGTTATAGATAATGGATGATGCTCTCACGCTTTCCCTGTCACCCATGGAATGAAGCAGGGATGTGTGCTTGTTCCCATGCTTTTTAGCATGATATTTTCAGTGATGCTGTTGTAAACCTTCAATGAGGATGAAAACAGCATCAAGGTCAATTACGCAATGAGATAGTAAATTACTTAACCTGAAAAGGTTACAAGCCAAGAATGAAGTGGACAAAGTTGCTGCACAATCTTCTGTTTGCAGATGATTATACACTCGATGCAGCTCATAAGGTTGAAATGTAAAAAATTATGGAACAATTCTCTATTGCCTGGGCTAATTTTGGCCTAACAATTAATACCAAGAAAACAAGAGGCTCTCCACCAGCTAGTAGCACAACCATTCACACATGGAACTATCAATTAGAGCAAATGGAGAAATTTTGAATGCTGCGAATAAGTTAACTTACCTCGTCAGTGTACTTTCCAGGGATGTACACACAGATGAGGAAGCTGACGCATGCATTGCCAGAGCTAGTTCGGTGTTTAGGAGGTTCTGAAGGAAGGTGTGGGAGAGAAGAGTGTATTAGACTGCCTACTAAACTTAAAGTTACAGAGCCACTGTGCTCATTTTTTGTATGCCTGTGAAACCTGAATAGTACATAAGCACCATGACAGGAAACTTAATCACTTCCATTTCAATTGACTTAGCAAGATTCTGAAGATCACCTGACAAGATAAAGTATCAGACACAGAGGTCCTTTCTCGAGCTGAATTGGCAAAGATTCAAACTCTACTGTAGAGAGCATAACTCTGATGGGGTGGCCACACTGCTTGAATGCCAAACATATGTTTGCCTAAAAGATATTTTAGAATTCACTCGAATTCACTCAAAGCAAGCATTCACATAAAGATCAGAAGAAGAGATATAAGGAAATTCTCAAAATCTCTCTGAAGAACTCTGGAATCGATTATAAAACATGGGAGACACTGACTATAGGACCACCTCCCACACTGCATGCCTTCAAAGAAAGTGCGATACTCTATGAGCAAAGCAGAACTGCAATAGCTCAAAGAAAAAGTGCAGCACAAATTTAGAGACATCTCTACTATAAATGTTCATATGGACTACTGTGTCTGAGCTGTGGTAGAGCCTTCTGAGCTCATAGTGTGTCTGACACACTATATATATTCAGTCAGACACATTGCATCCCGACTCTGACATAGTAATGTCATTTTGGTACACTTCAAGAATAAAGGACAACAAGCATCGAACTGAACTGAAGAGAGCATTGAAAGAGGAATAAAAAAGAGGAAAAAATAGGATCTTGGATCGTCTCTAAGACAATTGGGGAAAGGCTGAGTAAACTGAGGTATATAAATTTTACAAAGTACTGCACCATGCAAAATGATAAAGAAGACAATTTCAAAGAACTCATAAGTATTATGAAAAAAAGAGTGAAGTGAACAGAACCAGAACAGTTAAAGATTAGAAACAATGTAAAGAAAAACAACTATGAAAGGCTCAAATACTATGATTACTGCAATGACCAATCAAATTCAGAAAAGCTAACATGAAACATTAAACCCAACTCCTGATAGAGAAGTAATACAGAAAGATGAATATATTTTTAGGTAGACCATTTTATAGATTTATTTTGCTTGTGTATGCTTTTTTGCTTTGTTTAAGTTTTAAAAGTCCTTAATTTTTTTTCCCTGGTACTACTATCACAATTTACAGGGGGAAATACCTGATGCAATGAAAAGAAAAAACAAAACTACAACACATAAATGACCTTAGGAATATATATATACATACATAGGAGTTGATATATTAACAATTGTACTTTTTGCAAACTATGTCTGACAATTTTTCTGACTATAGCTCATCAGAAGATTTTTGAAGTTTCTCTAATGCATTTGAGATGACTGCCAATGTAATCTGAAGGTTCTCAACAACTCATTCTCCTGCTAAAAACTGTAGCCTCCATCTGATCAGTTTTTAGAACCTTTTATTCTATTTCCACCATTTCCCACCACTAGATCCACAACTGTTATCTTGGGGCCACCTGGGCTCTCTCCACTAAAAATGTCTTCTTTTATAAGTTTATAATTTAATTATCCACTCTTAAGTTTCAAAATCATTACAATTCCTGCTGACATCACAATTACTATTGATAAAATTTTCTCCATCATCATATTCTCCACTACAACCAAACTATCATTTCTAGGACACTCCCATAATTGCCATTATCTCCACCAAATGCATTATATTCACCAATCTCTACCACCACAACTGCCTCTGCTACTACTGCTACCACCAAAGCCATCACTATTATCACTTCTTCCATTGGAGTTTCTATGACCAAAGTCCCCTGTACAACCCAGAAAATTACCCAAATTACTGCCATAACTAATTTATGAGCTAGCAGACTAAATCTCTTGCTTTGAAAGAGCCTTTTTCAATTCACGGTTATGCCCATTAATATTATAGTTCTGAATAAAAACTCTGTCAAGTATATCATGACCATCAAAAAATTGCAAAAGCAAATCCTTGCTTTCTACTCAACCAATCTTGCTTAACTTCTATGGTTTCAAAGTATGGTTCTATGGTTACCATACTTTTTGATGAAGTCTCTTAAATTATGTTCTTCTATGTCTTCTTTAATGCCACCAACAAACACTTTTTTTTCATAGTTACAAGTGTACCAGAAGTTTAGAAATAGCTATTTTTGGTTCAGTTACATGTCCATCAACCTTAGATGGCTGTGTACATATTGCAGCACCTATCTCTCTACATAAAAATAAGTCACAAAGTCAAAATCCCTGGAATGTTTTGTTTGCCTCATCACCCCACATTCTAGAAGTGTCATTTTTCAAAGTTTTCTCTTTAACTTCATCAATAGATTTGCAATTCAAGCCATCAATAAACAGTTTTCTTAACTGCACTGGTTTCTTTGGATCATGATCCTCCTCCTCCTCCCCCAACAGTCACAATGGCCACAGTCAGGTTAAGGTTAGGAGGACAGATGTTTTATCTCCATTTTGAGACCAAATATCAACTGCCTTTAACTCTGCCTATGTTTATTTGTTACAAAGTTTTTGGGGTTTTTTTTCCCTTCAGTTTTTAATGGTGGGATATGATTAGCAATAGTAATACCAAAAAAAAAAAAAAAAAAAAAAAAAGGGCCATTTAAACATTGCAACTAGGTGGTGCAATGGGTAGAACACATCTGGATCCAGTTTCTCCATCTCTAAATGAATTGGAGAAAAAAAAGGGCAAATCACTCCAATATCTTTGCCAAGAAAATTCCATATAGGACCACAAAGAGTCAGAAATGATTGATAACAACAACAAAAAAAGATACAGGTAAGTGAACATAAGTTCAGAAGAAAGCACAGACAGTAGTTTTATAAGAAATATGTAGAATTGATTAAATACTTAAAAAAAGCAAATAGTATGAAATGGACATTCATAGTTTCATAACAAATTCTCTGTTCTACTACACCTATATGCTTTTGGGGAGCCATTTTAAGTTTTGAATAAGAAAAAAAAATTAATTATTCTAATCAATGCAATGGCTAAACCATGACTTCAGAGGATTAAAAATAAAGCATTTTTCCACCTTCTGACAGAAGGGTAATAGATTAGAAATAAAGAATGAGAAATACACTTTAAGTTACAAATGTGTGGATTTGCTCTGCTTGACTACTCTTTTTGATTATAAGAAAGGATTATGGTTTGGGGTTTTTATATTTTTGTTTTTGCAAGGAAAGGAAAGGGAAAAAAAGAAAACTAGTGATAGTGATGCCAGAAAAGAAAAGAGAATGGACGTATCCATGAAATATTTTTTTAAATATATAGACGAGAGAATAAGAAAGTTCAGAAAAAAGAAAGAAAAGTGGGGCAAGCCTTGGAACATATGTGCTGAATTTATCTTTTTTTATTTGAGGGGAGAAAAAAGTTCTACATAATAGAGATTCATTGCTTCATATATAATTTCTCTTTTTCTGATGTTCTTTGTATATGAAAAAGATTGTAATTGTTGGGGGGTCCACATTCAGAACAAAAAATAAAAAATATATTTTAAACAAAAATAATATAAGCTCCTTGAGAGGAAAGATTCTCTATGTTTGGTAGGTACAAGGTAGGCACTTGAAAACTCTGTGTGGATCCACTGATTGAAAGGCTTATCTCCCCCTCCCACCCCCAAATATAACCTGTCTTCATCCCAGAAAATCAGCCACCTCCCCAAGAACACATTTAGTAAGTCCAAGCTGTGCAGAAGAATAGTTAATTATATGACTACCCCACCTAACATTTACAAAGTTTTCAGAAAAGGATTAAATACCCTGTCCTTAATAACTTGTTACAGCCAAGAAATGACAAAGATGCCAACCCAAGTTATTTAAAAGAATTATGAACTTTAACAATCCAAACTGTTTTAATAAAATTGTATATTTAGGTGATACAGCTTTTTTTTTTTTTTTTTTTGGCTGAGGCAATTGGAGTTAAGTGACTTGCCCAGGGTCACACAGCCAGGAAGTATTAAGTGTCTAAGGCCACATTTAAACTCAGGTCCTCCTGACTTCAGGGCTGGTGCTCTATCTACTATGCCACTTAGCTGCCCTGATACAGCCATTTTTTAAAAATTTTGGAACTACCCTCAGAAATGGTTTGTGAGCCAAAGAAAATTAATCATATTAATTTATGATTGCATAACTCTTTTTTATTTGATTATCTTCTTGATTCACCAGATTTGGCTACAAAATGCCTTTGGCTCTTTAGAAAAATCAAATGCTCTCTTAAAAGTTTGACAATTTATCACACAGAAGCTATTCATGTTGTGCCACAATCTCTGAAGTCAATTCAAAAAAAGAATCCAAAATTCAGGTCATGACACTTTATTATCACACTTCATATACTATAACAATGCTGAGGGTTTTCATAAGTTCTAATAAATAACTGTGGCAGTAGAGAAATTATTTCTTTAACAGGACATCAAACTAGAACATTATGGTCTTCAGCATTGTAGATATAAATGAGATAAAAAGAATAAAACAGCCAAGAGAACAGGTCTTCTATTTCTCTAGTTTTAGGTTTGGAAGAATACATTATACTTTGTATCACTGAAGTACCTCCATCTGTTACTTTAGGGAAAAGTTCCTGACAACAACACAGGTAATGATTCTTCAGCAGCAGCTATACAAGGCAGTTCTACTTAAGACTTTAAGCTTTACAATCAGAATGGTATGAGGAATCACATTCCTTTCTTATAATACTGCAAAGACTAATAAGGGAACAAACTTTTTTTAAACGGGAAATTTTCTGAAATGGAAAATATCCAATTAATTTTATGTAAGCAATTATGTCTATCATAGTATAAGAATTAAGTCTCCTACAGCTATCATGCCTCTTTTCTCCTCTAAACATATACAATCATTATTCTATTTACAGTTATTATTTATTAACAATAGCATTATCTTATCCTAACAACAACAAAATGGAAATAGGTCATAGAACAAGACAGCACAGAAATAACACACAAACTGGACAAGAGGGTATTCACTTTAACCAATTCTCATTTCCGTATCACTACTTTTACCACATCTCAACTTCTTTGAGGTCCCTTCTAAATACTATGATTCTAATGAACAATCTAAGGTTGGATTATATCCTTTCTTCCCATAGCATTTAAAGTTAAGGGAGAAGAGATTCTTTTGCAAATGACTAACCTCTGATCTACTTTTGCTAACTTCTCTAGTTCAAATAACAGCTTAGTATTTGCTGAGGATGCCAGCCTCTGCCCTAAACCTCCTTGCACTGCCCCCCCCCCCAAAAAAAAAAAAAACCTGCCTTCTGAATGTTTTGGACAACCTATGAAGCTTAATACCAGCATCACCAAAAAAAAAAAAAAAAAAAAAAAAAGATTTAACTAGAAGATCTACACCAGCACCACCTTCCAGACTGAATATACCTCTATATATCTTCTTTCCACTTTTATGAGGCTATTACCCAGTTGATGTGAAAACTCTTTATAGATTCTATTTATTTAACACTCTCAAATTCCCTCCTCAACTCTCACTGGCATCCCTTTGAACTACATAACACAACATTTATCATAGTGCACCATGAGGGAAGAATAACAAGTGATTCCAGGAACACAAATATTAGCAGGCAAGAGATACTAGATGAAAAGAAGTATTAGGTAGTGCATCATATAGTGGAAAGAACAGAGATCATGGAGGATACATGATTCTGAATTTACTTAAACATCATGAAGTAATTATAACTAATAATCTCTGCCAGTCTCCTTTTTCCAAAAGGAAAAGCAAACTTCAGCCCAAAACTTAACATCCCAGTTTAACCACATATTTTTTGAGTATCCCCACTCAATCACTATCAGAAGGAAAAATTATTAGTCAGAGTAATAACTACCCTTTCTTTCTTTTTTTTTTTAATTAACTATCCTTTCAAGAATATAAGTGCTACACATGTTTAACCTATATCAGATTGCTTGCTGTTTTGAGAAGGGGGGAAAGAGGGAGAAAAATTTGAAAAGCAAGGTTTTACAAGGGTGAATACTGAAAGCTATTTTTGTATTTGGAAAAATAAAACACTATTTTTTTTTTAAAGCATATGAATACTACATATAAAATGTGATGGTTAGACTAAAGGACCTCCAAACTTCCCCCTAGTTTTAAATTCTACAGTTCTATGTGTGGCAAGACTGGGGTTAGAGCTAACATTTCCTGTTCCTGGAGAGATTTTTCTTTTTTAAATGTTATCTTAATGGCAAATTATTTTTCCAATTACAAGCAAAGATGGCTTTCAATATTTATTTTTATAAGATTTTAAGTTCCAATTTCCACCCTCCCCTCCCAGACAGCAAGCAATTTGATATAGGTTATACATATACAATCAATTTCTAACATATTTCAATATGAGTTATGTTAGGAAAGAATAAAACAGAAAAACCACAAGAAAGAAAACAAAATAACAACAAAAAAGGGATGAAAATAATATGCTTCAACCTACATTCAGTCTCCATAGTTTCCCTGGATGCAGATAACATTTTCCATCTCAAGTCCAATTGAATTGTCTTGGATTACTACTGCTGAGAAGAGCTAAGTCTATGCTAGTTGATCACAATATAATCTTCCTGTTGCCATGTACACAATGTTCTCCTGGTTCTGCTCACTTCACTCAGTATCAATTCATGTAAGTCTTTCTATCATTTCTTATAGAACAATAGTATTCTATTACATTCATAACATAACTTATTCAGCCATTCCCCAATTGACGCTTATCCACTCAATTTCCTGAAGAAGTTTTTCAAAGCTGACATAGCCTTTGGTAACCACAAAGTCCAAGAAAGTAAAACAGTATCTCCAAATGTTCATTTGATCACTCAATTACTCAAAAGCAAGCCGTAGGCACCAAGGCTGAACAGACATTTTTATAAGCTGTAATTCCAAATTTATCTAAAGCCCACCAAGTAAGCAAGCAAATAAGGAAAATATCCAACTTCATCCATGGAATGACGATACTCACATATTTTGCTTCCAACTTCTTAGCCAACATTTCCACTTCATGCCTCTCTCGATGCTCATCATTAAACAGATCTTCTGAGTGATTGGGTTTCTTCTGTTGTAGCACAAATGAGAAAGAAGAAAGAAAAATATTAGTTTTATTTAAACAATGGGTTTATACACTCAGACATTAATGACCCTGAAAGCTAATCTCTGAAGACTGACAAAACTTAAGTCTTTTAAGACATGTTTGGTCATAATAAACAATATTCTGAATAATTTTATTTTCAGTATTTCTAGGTTTTCCATATTCTGTTTCTCCATAGCTAAGTAGTTTTCAAATTAATGAAAATTCCAAAATTGTCTCTTCAATAATCTGATTTAGATTTATCAGTGCAGAGATGGTTTTTTAAAATTTAGTCACAATGTGTTTGTTACTCCACTAACTAAAGATGAGAAGTTTATGTAAGAAAGTGCTTCTAAAAGAACATCTCTTCATTATTATTCCAATTAGCATTTCAATTACCCACATATAAATTATCTACCTCACGAATTATCTGCAATTAATATCTAATCCCAGATTGCCTCATCCTCTATCAACCAGCAAATCTATTATACTTTACTACTAGTCTCCTCAGTCAGTGGTACTAAGAAGAACACAAACCAAATTTAATGAGGTTAAACAAAAACAGGAAGGGCAATTTTTTTCTTTTCTTTTTTTTTTGCAAACAAGAACAAAAATTCATATAATATATTTTAAAACCAAAAGAAAATCAGTTTTTGATTATTTGTAGCTTTGGATTATGTGAAACTGTTTTCTTCTGTATTATCAATGAAACGAACTGACAATGGTCAAGTTAAAATAAATTTCAACAGTTTTAGTTGGTTGGTTTTTTTCCTTATAGCAAGTACCATTCTCTCTCAAATACCTTCTATTTCTCTTAAAGTCTCTATGATTTGAGTTTGCTCTAACAAAAGGGATATTATATACTTTATATCATTCCAGGATACAAAAAACAAAAAAACAAAAAACAAGGAACTACTCATGTGGGAAGATGGTGTTTTTCATTTAACTATGAATAATTCTCCATATAAAATTTTTAAAATAATTTTGTTCTTTTGAATAAAAAGCCAGACACAAAATAAACTGCTTCAGTAAAAAGAAAACACCAAGATAAATTTACATATGCACTACTATGTATAATTTTGGATGATACCTTGAGAGATACAACAGCAACTGGAAAGAATACTCAGAAGGTAAAGAGCATTCCATATGAGAACTAAAAAGATTCTTCAGATCAGCACAATGGCATAAGAAAGTCTACATGTAGATTGTACAGATTTGATCCCCAAATTGCCACTAGGAAATCGTTCTCCAATCTTGAATGAAGATGTTTTAGAATCAATTAAAAACAAGAGTCACAATATATTTTAGACTGCACATGAAATCCATTAATCAGATAACAGAGGTAAAAAAACAAACTTCTTCAATATAAAAAAGTATATGTCAGAAAAGAGACTGACATATACATTACTCCTTTCAGTAGGAATAAAGTTCAGTAGGAACTTTAGGTACAGACTACTGTATAAGCTAAAAGAATTGTTTGCTTTGTCAGTAGATGGTTGATTTTGCTTAACTATTATTGTTTCCACAGAAAATACAAGGGAGGAAAGGACAGGGGAAGAGTGTATATTGAGAAACAATTGATATAAATAAAGTTAAACACCCAAAGACATCAATTATTTTTTAAAGTAAGGAAAAAAGAAATTGAAAGGCTAGCGGAAAGGTACAAAATGGGTAACTACACACATAAATCCCATTCAAATATTTTTCAATCGATCATACTGGAATGACTAATAATTTATTTTAAAATGTTTTATTCATGCTTTTTGCTTTTACATTGTTACTTCCTCTCACATTTTGTTACATAAATGTAATTTTTCTATGATGAACGATTTAATTTTAAAAAATAATATATGACAAAACTATGACTCGATAAGAGAAAGTTAGGAATATTCTAAATCTAATCTTAACTTTACAAGTTTGAAGTAATAGAGGCATCAGCATGTCCCTTTCATACCACTCTCAAAGACCTGGGTTAGATAAGCTATTTCTTATGTATTTCGTTCTTGTTCAGTTGCTTCAGTCATATCTAACTCAACCTTTCTATAGGTATTTATATTATTACTCTTTGCAAATTGTATTCTACTCAAACTATAATATCAGATGCTTTTCAATTTCAATGCTTCACCTTCCACTTTTGTGTATTGGAATCCATCTTCCTCTAGAATATAATTAGAATATATTCTCTCAACTCTATTCTCAAAATTAACACTAAAGATTCACTGAGTTGTTGGTACTCTCTCTTACATTTATTTACTTTTGTGAATAGATCATATTTCCCAATAAGGGAGTACCTTAATGGTCAGAACTGTGTTGTTGTTTTTTTTGTCTTTGCATCTCTAACATTAAGGAGAAAGCCTTGCACATGCTAAGCATTTTGTTGCTTGAATTAGATATATAGCAAAGCAAAAAAACACATACTTTAAAAAATATAACTTAGGATTTAATATACTTTTAAAAGCATTTATGATTATTCTAAGACATCATATAAAAATATAAATCTAGAAAGAATGTATCTTTAATTATTTCTCTCAAATACAAGTAATCTATGAAGCCATTGAGTAAGTCTGTAAGTTATATAAGGAGACTACTGTGGATAAGTCTGATGTAGCCAGAATCATAACTACCCAATAGAGGTTTATCACTGCCCAACCAAATCCACCCAGCAGCAATAAAAGCTCATATCTGTAATCACTAAGTCATAGCCAAGTCTTCTCTACCAGAGTTCTTCCTCTATAAACTGGCCCATTCCCTCTTAACTTCCCAATCTCTATATTACTGAATTCCTAGATTTACTAAAAGTAAATAACTCCTTTCTTCTCAAGCACTACTGCCACTGTCTCATACCTATTGATCTCAACTCTACCTCACTAATAACACAGTCCAGCTCTTTCCATCAGTGCCACCATGCCTCCAGAATTCCAAACCCATATTAACAAAATTCTCTTTTGTTTAGCTTTCTTTTATGCTCCTTCCATATTCTAATTATGACGGAGACTAAGGTCCCTTGGATGACAAATGCATTTCTGGTCATCCTTTCCACTGTTAGTTCCTAATAATGCCATGCCTTTTTTCTTCTAATACAATGATCTAGTAGGAGAAGTTAAATTGTTTCTTGCTTTCTAATATTTCCAGAACATGAAAGCCCTTTATATGATAAAAGCCCATCACTTCATCTTTCCCTGTGTCCTTCCTAACCTTAAATCTATTCTTTGTTCTATGAGTCTCAATCCCTCTATCCCTTTGTATTTTCCCAGGCCATCATCCCTACTCTGATGCCAGTTTCTTTCCTTCTCAATTTCAATCCTTTAATCAGCTTAACTCTGTGTTAACTTCCATTATTGAAATCCCTGTTCCTTTATATTATTGCTGCTTATGCCTTGGTAAACCCCAACTTTGGACACCATCTGCCTTCTCCACTTCTAATCAAATCAGCTTAAAATGGTGAAGAAGTCACATTGTAATGACTGGATCCACTGCAAATGTAATCTAATCTTAACTAGGCCTTCAAAGCAACAAGGCAATCCTTTACTTTATCAAATGAAATAATAATTGCAAAGCGCTTAACACAATGTCTGGCACACAGTGTTATATAAATGTTAGTTACTATTATCATCATTATTATTATTATTCCTGTTGTTCAATCATATCTGACTCTTCTTAAAAACCATGGGGTTTTCTTGGTAAAGATACTGGAATAATTTGTCATTTCCTTCTCCAGTAGAATAAAGCAAACAGAGTTTAAGTGACCTGACTAGGCTGCATTAGAATTCAAGTCTTCCTGGCTCCAGGTCCAGGACTCTATTCACTGAACTACCTAGGTTCCTCCTATTACTTTCCCCCCACCCCACCCCCTCAGTGATTCTACATCCCATTCTCCACAGTATCTTAAAATTTTTCTCAATCCTCATATTTCTTACTGAGAAAATAGAAGCTAATCACTACAAGGTCCCTCTATTCTAAAGGAATTTTCCCCCACTCTGGATTTTCTGTATAACTGTACTCTTTTGTTTCTCCTACTTAGAGGATCTGTCCTCAGTCTCAACACCTGGTTATAATCCACAACTACCACCTGACATTGATTGTACCCCAATTCTGTCTGTTGCATAGAAGGTAGACATTGGATTCTCACTGAAGAAGGAAGATAGGATCCATGAACTTGGTTTGTTGTTTTTAATAAATATATTTCCTTTGTAATCCTACGTATACCATTTTATGCATTTAAAAATAGTATTTTAAGAAGTCCATAGCCTCTACTAGACTGTGAAAGAAGTCCATAACAACAACAAAAACACATCACCAAAACCTATAACAAAAAACAACATCCAAGGTTAAACACCCCTGCTCTAGATTCTTTATTCTTCATGACCTCATGAGTTCATGTATCTTTGTTGATGACTCCCAGAATTTCTAATCCTGCTTTCTCTTCAGAGTTCCAGACGCAAACTGCCTATTTGATATTTCAACTTTAATGCAATGTAGCAAACTTAAATTTAACTAATTATCTTTCCTCCAAAACTCAACTCTCTTCTAAATTTTCCTATTTCTATCAAGAGTACTTTCATCCCTCCAGTCATCCAGTTATTTACAACACTATTGTCATCCTTAACTGTTCACATTTGCTTACCTCCACCACACATCCAATTGCTTGCCAAAAATTGTAATTTCTATCTCCAAATCACTTCTCACAGCTATTCCCAGTCATTATCCTCATTCTGGTCCTTATCACCTCTCACCTGACCTACTTATTTCAAGTCTTGCTTCTCTGTATTTTATCTTTCATATAGCTGCCAAAGTGATTTTCCTGAAGTAGATCTTATTATGTTTTCTTCACACAATTCTAGTAGCTCCCTCTTATTTCCATAATCAAATATAAACTATATTTGGCATTTAAAGATCTTCCCAACAAGATTCCAAACCACCTTTCCAGGCTAATTAAATAGGTACACTGCTCCAATAAAATTAGTTTCTTTTTGATGTTACTCACAAATGACATTTTATCTCCTAAGTTCATGCCCTCATACTTAAAATGCACTTTTATCACATCAATTTTATTTTTACTTTTTTGAAATCTCTAGTTTTTTCTGCAAGATTTAGCTCAAGTGTCACTTTCCAAATAAGGTCTTTCCTAAACCTCTCAGGTACCAGTGCCTCCCTTTGAAAACCATCCTGTATATCTATTCTGTATATGCCTATATACTACGTACATGTTGTTTCCTTCTATTAAACTATGTTGAGGTTTGGAAAGGTTTTTTCCTTTGTCTTTGATTTTCCAGCATCTCCCATACTATCTGGGACATGACACACTTAAATGTTTACTTAATTGACAGATAATCTTAAAAAGAAATTAGAACTCAGTTGTTTATATATAGAAATTTGTCAAACAATCTTTTATCCTTTAGGGCAGTGGTTCTCAAAGTAAGGTCTAGAGAATCCTGGGGATCTCTGAAACCCTTTTAGAGGGTCTACAAATTCAAAAATAGTTTTTATTTCCAATATGGTAAATGTCTACAAATATAACCCAGATAAACAAAAACAATTTGGAGAGATCCTCAATAATTTTTAATAGGATAAAGATACTGAAAACAAAAGTTTGAGAACCACTGCTTTAGGGGATAAAAGAATCAAATGATCTTCAAATTTGATTTAAAATTCTTTCAAACAGAAAAACAGTTTTATAAATTTAAAATTTTTAAACAAAAAAAAACAAGTCTTCCCTTACACAGGAAATAAAAGTAATATATATTGGACTCAGAGATACAACTTATGAAATAAAGTTCTTCTAACACAATTAACATTATTTTCAAGTTCATCTGTTAAATAACTTGGCTTACAAGGTTAAACACTCCTAGTATGCCATGTAATAGCCAGTAATTTTGTTCCAAAAACTTATAAAACACTCCTTTTTATTAACACTTTAGTCTCTTACATTGTCATTTTTATAATAAAACCTCAATTAACTGTAATGATTAGGAATGGATACTGGGGTTAATAGACTGCTTTGATTACCACAGGGTTAAGAACTAAACAGAAAAATCTATTTTGTTTCAATCTTTGTTTAAATTGTCTCTAAAAGATATATACATTGTGCACAAATGTTTGTGGCAGCCTTCTTTGTAGTGGCCAGAAACTGCAAACTGAGTAGATGCCCATCAATTGGAGAATGGCTGAATAAATTGTGGTATATGAATATTATGGAATATTATTGTTCAGTAAAAAATGATCAACAGGATGATTTCTGAAAGGCCTGGAGAGACTTACACGAACTGATGCTGAATGAAACAAGCAGGGCCAGGAGATCATTATATATTTCAATACTATATGATGATCAATTCTGATGGATCTGGCCATCTTCAAAAATGAGATGAACCAAATCAGTTCCAATGGAGCAGTAATGAACTGAACCAGTTACACCCGGCAAAAGAACTCTGGGAAATGACTAAGAACCATTACATTAAATTCCCAATCCCTATATTTTTGCCTGCCTGCATTTTGGATTTCCTTCACAGGCTATTATACACTATTTCAGAGTCCAATTCTTTTTGTACAGCAAAATAATGGTTTGGTCATGTATACTTATTGTATATCTAATTTATATTGTAATATATTTAACATCTACTGGTCATCCTGCCATCTAGGGGAGGGAG